>NC_057854.1:105844518-106500018 GCF_015237465.2 Chelonia mydas
TTGGCCAGGGCACCTCGTCACCTCCTTCCCAGCGGGGGAGGGCCAGTTGCAGGAACAGCAGCCTGCTCGCCCTGCTGCCCAGGCTGGCTGTGCTCACTCACGCGGGTCACACCTCACTGGCTCGCAGGGTCGGGCTCCTGAGCAGCGGGACGCTGGGCCCACGTCGGTGGCACTGCTCCCTTCCCCTTGGCGAACCTTGTAGGGGTTACAGTGGATGAGAAGCTGGATAGGAGTCAGCAGTGCGCCCTTGTTGCCAAGAAGGCCAATGGCATTTTGGGATGTATATGTAGGGGCATAGCGAGCAGATCGAGGGACGTGATCGTTCCCCTCTATTCGACATTGGTGAGGCCTCATCTGGAGTACTGTGTCCAGTTTTGGGCCCCACACGACAAGAAGGATGTGGACAAATTGGAGAGAGTCCAGCGGAGGGCAACAAAAATGATTAGGGGGACTGGAACACATGACTTATCAGGAGAGGCTGAGGGAACTGGGATTGTTTAGTCTGCGGAAGAGAAGAATGAGGGGGGATTTGATAGCTGCTTTCAACTACCTGAAAGGGGGTTCCAAAGAGGATGGATCTAGACTGTTCTCAGTGGTAGCTGATGACAGAACAAGGAGTAATGGTCTCAAGTTGTAGTGGGGGAGGTTTAGGTTGATATTAGGAAAAACTTTTTCACGAGGAGGGTGGTGAAACACTGGAATGCGTTACCTAGGGAGGTGGTGGAATCTCCTTCCTTAGATATTTTTAAGGTCAGGCTTGACAAAGCCCTGGCTGGGATGATTTGATTGGGGAATGGTCCTGCTTTGAGCAGGGGGTGGGACTAGATGACCTCCTGAGGTCCCTTCCAACCCTGGTATTCTATGATTCTATGAAAGGGAACCCGGCTCCATGGAGCAGGGAGGTGATGGGTGAGCCTGGCCAGCAGCTTGCTGCGTGGCTCAGAAACACGGCCCATTGCTTGTGGCTGGGGGGCAGCCCCAGCTCAATGCAGAGGAGACGCTTCCAAAGAGATTTTGTTTTGCCCCAGATGCAGAGTCATCCCTTCCCCCTCCCGCAATCGCCAGCCAGGCCCCCCATCTGCATCCCTGCCTCTGCTGTGTCCTCACTCCGCACCGGGCACAAGCAACTGGCCCGTGCTGGAAACAGGCTTTGATGGAGGGGTTGCTGATTACATACTTACATAAACAATTGCTGGGAGGAGCATGTGGGGCAGGGCCCTGCCTCCGGGCTGCACTGGCCAGCATCAGGGCGGCCAGGCCAGGCCATGGCCTGGCACAGCAAGTTGAGAAGAAACAGAAGCTTCTTCCTCTGTGATGGGGGGTGCAGTTGCCTGCCCTGCCATCAGTGTGTGTCCCCCTCCGTGGCACCGGCTCCCCTGGCCCTGCCACACAGGCTTGAGTGAGAAGACCACCCAGCCCCCACCTCCCAGTTCCACTGCCCATCCCAGGAGCACCCCTTGCCCTGGTGCCGGGTGGTGAGGTGGGTGTTGTTGGGGCCCTGCAGCGGGTGGCAGCGCCTCCTTTCCCAGGTGCCTTGACCCCACCAAAACCCTCCCAGCAGGGATGCCTCATGGCCGTCGTGCTGCGCAGACCCACAGCAGTGTGGGGCTGGCAGCCAGGACTCCTGGGTTCGCTTCTGCTCCTCAGATTCGGTGCACGGCCTCAGGCAAGTCACTTCTCTGTGCTCCTTGCTCCCTTCTCTGAGAGCTCACCCCAGAGTCCTGCCTTCACGCCCCCCCGCAGGCCAAACCCATCTCCCGCGCTCGGGCCCCATGCAGCCGGCGCCCAATGGCTGGGCCAGGTGCTGGAGCTGCTCCGGGCCCCCTATGCCATGTGCCAGCCTGGCAGCTCCAGGGCCAAGACTGTGATGCATCATCCTGCCTGCTCCCCTGCACACGCGCTGGCAATTAGATAATAATTGTAATATTTGCATATTCATAACAGCTGAAATTAATCACATTTGCATAATGGTAATGAAAGGGACTTCATTAATTACTGCTTTTTCCTGGAGATTTTGCATATAAATGGGCTCCATTAAGCTGCTGTGATGAGTGTGGCTGGCACGGGAGGGCCGCGGCGTGTGCTGTTCCCCGGGTGCAGATGGCACTGCCGTGCTGCGGGGGAGCTGGGGGGCGTGCCGACAGCAGGGGGAGCTGCTGTCCACACCCCAGCGGGGCCAAGTGAACCCCAACAAACCCAGAGCTGGAGCTTTGATCCTTGCCCTAGGATCAGCCTTGGCAGGTCGGGGCCGTCTGAACCTCTCCCCTGTGGACTGATTGTCGCAAGCCCCTGCCCCTGAGCCGCCCGGGGAGGGAGCCAGGCTTCTGCTCCCTGGCTGCCCGGCTGGGACTCCTGGGGGAGAGGGGGAGCAGCCGGAGATCCCCTTCCCCAATTTCGGTGGGCTGGGGCTCAGGGCTGGCACAGAGCAGCCAGCCATGTGGGGCCGGTGGTCACGGAGTGGGGGAAGGGGAGGCCCGGCCCAGCCATCACTCTTCTCCTGCAAAGCATGCTGGGAAAGGGGAGGAGTCTGGGGCCTTTAAAATATGGGCTCGCCCCACCCCCCTCACTTGTGATGAGCTCTCCTGCTTGGGGAGCGTGGGGCCTGGCCCATGGCCCAGTCCCTGGGGGTCTGCATGGCTGGTACTGGGAGCTGAAGAAGTTTAGTAATTACGAGACTGTATCAGACCCATAGTTCACCTTGCCCAGGATCCTGTCTCTGGATAACTGCCTCCCTGCCCCTTCCTTTCCCCCTGTGAATGGTCCCTTGAAATATGCAGAGAGCCAAGGTGGGTAAGCTCTTTTATTGGACCAACTTCTGTAGGTGAGAGAGAAGCTTACACAGAGTTCTTCCTCAGGGCTGGGAAACACGTCCCTGCTCAGCACAAGGTGGAACAGATTGTTTAACATAAGGCGTTAACACGTATTTCAAGGGACCATTCAAGGTGAAGGGGCCTGTTAGCACCGCTCAGTCATACGGGCGGGGGAGGGAGGAAGAGGGGGAACTGGTGGGGCGGCGCGGTTGTTAGTGGGTTACAGATTGTTACCAGATCAGCCACACCATCATCGGTTCATTCACGTCCACCAATGTAATATATGCCATGTGCCAGCAATGCCCCTCTACTATGTACATCGGCCAAACTGGACAGTCCCTACGTAAAAGGATAAATGGACACAAATCAGACATTAGGAATGGCAATATACAAAAACCTGTAGGAGAACACTTCAACCTCCCTGGACACACAATAGCAGATTTAAAGGTAGCCATCCTACAGCAAAAAAAACTTCAGGACCAGACTTCAAAGAGAAACTGATGAGCTTCAGTTCATTTGCAAATTTGACACCATCAGCTCAGGATTAAGCAAAGACCGGGAATGGCTCGCCAACTACAAAAGCAGTTTCTCCTCCCTTGGGGTTCACACCTCAACTGCTAGAAAAGGGCCTCATCCCCCTGATTGAACTAACCTCGTTATTCCTAGCCTGATTCTTGCTTGCATATTTATACCTGTCTCTGGAAGTTTCCACTACATGCGTCCGACGAAGTGGGTGTTCACCCACAAAAGCTCCTGCTCCAGTATGTCTGTTAGTCTATAAGGTGCCACAGGACCCTTTTACAGATTGTTGTAGTAAGCCACGAGTCCAGTGTCTCCATTCAGTCCATGATTTTTAGTATCTAGCAAAGTTATGAACTTAAGCTTCCAGGCTCGTCTTTAGAAGGTTTTGTGCAGGTTTCCATTGAGATGAGGCCTGATGGGGTCTGGCCGATTATTCAATGGGTCAACGAGGCCTGTGCCCAGGAGCCCCAGCCAACTGGGGGGGCCCTGGAAAAATGGGCGCCCCAGCAGAAATCTGCCAGAGCCTGGAGTCCTGGCAGAAGCCTCAGAGCAGGCAGGGAACACCCCAGCATCCCAAGCTGGGGGCCCGGCAGCGCCATGCTGGAGGGTCAGGGGAAGCCCCAGTGCCTGGACCCTGGCTTCGGCCCTGGAATTGGAGGAGCTCTCACTCCCCACCACGGCCTCAGGGCCACAGTGTGGGGACAGAGCTTCTCTGGCCTTGGGGCCGCAGTGTGGGCAGGGGGCAGAAAGGAGCAAACGAGTTGTGGGCTGCAGTGGGGGAGCGGCAGAATGGGGCAGGACCATGGGCAAAACAGGGGCAGGGCCACGGGAAAGGGGCAGAATGGGGTGATGCTGTGGGCAGAAGGGATGGAATGAGGGAGGGACTGCAGGCAGAAGAGGAGGGGAGGGGGTCCCCATTTGATGTGGCCCAGGGCCCCAGGAAACCTTAATCCACTTCTGCTGATAGGTCAGATACAGAGTGATCATTTTATGAAAAGCGTTCACCCACAGGTGACAGAGTGTTCTGTCTTTTATCATTTTCATGTGTGAGTTCATCTGAGAGCTCAGTGATTTTCTAGTTTCACCCAAATAGTTGTTATTGGGGCATTTAGTGCACTGGATGCAGTACACCACATGTTGTGACAAGCAGGTGTAGGATCCAGTGGAGATATGTCTGTCCGTTTTGGATCTGCCGTTCTGGCAGGGTCTAGTGCCACTTTGAGTTGGTGTGTCCTGGTCTGTAGGGACATACGTGTTAACTACTTGTGCTAAACAATCTGTTCCACCTTGTAGGTAGCTGTGACACTCTGAGTATGTTTCTCATACCTGAAGAAGAGCTCTGTGTAAGTGTGAAAAGTTGTCTCTCTCACCAACAAAAGTTGGTCCAATAAAAGATATGACCTCACTAACCTTGTAGTCCTGGACAGCAATATGTACAACCTGGTGCTTTAAAAGGGCCCCTTTGTCAAAGCTGAAAACTATCATAAGCAAAACTGAGGGGAAGGAAATATTTAAACATGAAAATGTGAAAATTTGGAGTTGTTTAGGAATGCTTTATTAGACTTTCAAAAAACACAATTCTGCAAACATAAGGGTAATGAGGGGTAGTGGCAGAAGCAATTAAAAATAAATATTTAGCAAATAGAAAAGCTGAGACCAATGAGTACCAATACAAATTAGCACCTAGGAAACATCTTTAGCTTCCCTTATCAATTGTCTGTATCAGTGAAGGATTAAGGATAATAAGAATGAATTCTTTTAAATATATCAGAAACAAACCAAATCCTAACAATGGTTTGCATCTGATTCCAGACAAGGATGGTAAGATTGTCAATCATGATAAAGAAAAAGCAAAAGTTTTCGGTATATATTTCTGTTCTGTATTTGGAAAGAAGCAGAATGATGTATTCATATCTTAGAGTGATAATTGCATGCGTTCTATTCCGTCAGTTACTCGAGAGAACGTTAAACGGGAGCTAGTAAAGGGACACAATCAGTAAAGAATTAAAGGATGGTAGCATAATTAATGCCAATCAACATAGCTTTATGGGAAATATGTCTCGTCAAATAGATCTGATATTTTTTAAAAGAGCTCATAAGTGTGGTTGCTCATGATAACACGGACAGAACAGAGTGTTAGGCGGGAAGGTGTTTTAATGGCTTCCCTCAAGCATGTCTTTGATCTGTAGAACAATCAGAAATTAGGACACCCGTGGACTGTAACCAACCACCTTTCATTCAGGCGCACTGGAAGGAGCAATTAAATGACGCTTTGTGTCCTGCCACAAGGCGGGTTGGCGGGGGGTAAGATCTCTTATGGGACCATCTCCTGCTTTTGAGCTACACAGAGCTCACCTTCAGGTCTTTGTGTCGTGGTAGCTGAAGCAACAGGGAGCTGCTGCCCGGCCCAAGGCGCTGAATCACATGGCAAGGTGGGCGGAGGCTATCCCAAACAGGAGCTGGGAGCAGCTGCGTGCCTCAGGGTGGGAAAGGGAGGAAGCGAGCAGCTAGCAGGAGCAGTGGTGTGCATGGCCCAGGGGGATGCAGGGTTAGAGCTCCTGGGGGCATGGGAATGCAGGCTTGGCGTTCTGAGCAAGGGAACTGCCTGCCCTGTTCAGGGAACAGGGCTGTGTAGATTCTGTGTCCACGAACAGCACTGCACCAAAGCACTACCTGGCTCCATCGCTCCTTTCCGCTTCTACGGCAAGCAGCCCACAAGGCCAGGAACGTTGGCTCGCCCCTCTGGCCAAAAAGGGGTAATACTTAGGACTGAGTCAACGGCTCCATAACAGTCTGCGTGACAGGCTGACTTAAATAACCAGCACTCTACAACATCAGTGTAGCCCATATCAAATGGATTAAAAACTGTGTAACTGATCGATCTCAAAGAGAGACCAGGTGGTGGTGGTGGTGGTGGGGGGGGGGTGATATCTTTTATTGCCCCAACTTCTGCTGGGGAGAGACAAGCTTGTGAGCTCCACAGAGCTCTTCTTCAGGCCTCAAAAAGTAACTGAAAATGGGGAACCATCCTGCAGGGGTGGATCTGGTGAGGGGCCACAGGGCCCTGGTCTCGGCCCAGGGCTATGCCACGTCTTTACCAATGATCTGGAGGAAATGATGCAATCATTGCTGGTAAAACTGCAGCTGGCTGACTTCCTTTTGGAGCGGCAAATGATGGAGTCAGGGCAGGTCTACCGGGTAGTCACTTGGAAAAGGGGCTCATTTGAACAGCATGCATGTTAATGGAGCCACATGCAAGGTCGGGGGTCTAGAAACAAAGACACTGATAAGATGGAGGGCTGCATGTGAGAATGTGAGGACGTGGAAAGGACACAGAGGTCAGAGTAGCAAACCAGGTGAACATGAGCTCCCAGTATAATGCTTTAGGTCATGGCTTGTCTGCTCAGGGAGATTACCGGCATAGCTATACTGGTGTGACTGGGCTGGTAGATTTCCCTGGATCGACAAGCCCTAAGAGGTTGACTGCAATCCTTGCACTATTAAGCAGGGGAATCTCGAGGGTTATCACTGCCATATACAGCACTCGGGAGACTGTTACTGGACACTGTGTCCCCTTCACAGAGAGCTGCGAGAAGGGTCTAAGGTCTGGAAACCCTAAGCTTTGCCGCAAGTCTAAAGGAGCTCAGTGTCCTGAGTCATCCAAGTGACCCTCAAGGTCCAACAGCAGAAAGTGCCCACATGGGACGAGATTTTTTTTTTTAACAGATGGGTTTCAATCTAGCAAACACAGGACACATGAGATCCAAAGTTGGAAAGGAGCTGGAATGTTTCCACAGTGAGTGTGAATGAATGGCACATCGTCTAGGAGGTTTGTGGTGGATTCTCCATCGGTGGCAATTCTTAAATCAAGAGTGGATTTTTTTTAAAAGAGCGGGCCTAGACACAAAGGAGTTATTGCTTGCTGCGGGAGCAGGCCCAGTGCTGCTGGGACGGAGGCTGGAGAGCTGGCACCTGCCTGGTGCAAAGCAGAAGCAAGTCCCCCTTAAGTGATTTCTCCCTGTCCTGTCCCACCTCCCCAGCTTGCCCTGCTAATATGGGGGGGGCAACTGTTCTGCTAAGCAGAGGGTAATGGAATGGGGGTTTTGGTTACCTCCCTAGTGCCTCTGATGTCCCCCAACCTGCCACCCTGCCCTGGGCCAATCCACCCCTGTCAGTGGGCACCGCCCTCGTGGAGATGCACACACAGGCTGCAATGCCCCTCTCTGAATTGCCCACCTGGCCCCAGGTTGCTCTGTCCGGTGGAGATTCCACAGCAGGAGCCAGAGACCCCCTTTCCTTTTTATTATGCTGCCTTCCCTTCCGGCAGCTCCAGCCTGCAGAGCAAATCCATGGGAGAGGCGGCTCAGGGCAGCTAAAGACTCTCAATGAGACGATAATTGCTCTGGTAATGACAGCAAAGCCCTGATGCTGCAGATAAGGAAACAGCTCAGCTTTTACTCCCTCTGCATCTTGCTGGGATCATTTGTCCTGCCTGGCCACATGCTGCCCTGCAACCCCGAGTGCCAAGCCCAGTGTGGGGCGGGCCCAAGCCCTCTGATGTCCTGGGTTTCGCCAGCAGTGGGGAGCTACAGGGTCTCCGCCCCTAGGCCTGGGGGGAGCTCTGGGCACAGTTTGAGGGAGCAGGGGCGGCGGTGCCAGTCCTGGCAGCAGGGGACTGGGGTCAGGCCTCTCCCCAGCAGCGGCCAGTGTCAGTTCAGCACCCCCGGGGGTCACAGGGGCTGCTGGGCTGTTCCCAGGCTGCACAAATAGCAAGCGAAGGCGACACGTGCAGGGTATTTATAGAGCGGTGTGGGTGGGCACTTCCCCCCACCAGCATGGCAGCAGCCGCTCCCCGCCCCACAGAGCCAGAGATGCTGCAAAGCTGAAAGGAGCTTGGACTCCACACCCACCCAGCCTGACCTGCGTCCATGGCTCCCACCCAGCGATTCCTGGCGCCGTCTCGTCATTCCTGCACCATTCAGCCGCCAGAACAGCCGCGGCCAGGGACAGGGTGGGTATCAGTGAACTGCACCAAGCCTGCCGTCAGGCTAGAACCCGGAGCCTGCTGCCCCGGCCGCTGGAGCCAAGGGAGACTCTCCGCTCCCTGCCACAGTGTGGGGCTGAGGAGCGACGCAGTGAGCGGGCTGGGGAGGTGTGCGTGTGCACGCACACACACACACATGCACACAAACCCCTCTACAGAGAGCGCGCGAGGAGCTGTTGTCACTATTCATACTCTGATTTTTAAATTTCCCAGCTACCCCTGATCTCTGGGGCGGCATGTGCTGGAGGCTAAGGTACAGGGTGACCAGATGTCCCGATTTTATAGGGACAGGCCTGATATTTGGGGCTTTTTCTTATATAGGCGCCTATTACCCCCCATCCCGTTCCGATTTTTCACACGTGCTATCTGCTCACCCGGCTAACGGGCCAGGAAGAGCCCTGGCCAGGCCTTGCTCGTTACCAGGCTGCTGCCATGAACTGCCCCAGCCAAATGTGACTGCCCAGCGAGCAGGGGCCCGGCTGGCACAGTTCACCTCTGCCCGTGTGTGTGTGGGGGTGGTTACCAGAGACAGGGCCCAGAGCTGCGCCCCCAGCCGAGGGACCGGTTCGCAGGGCCCCGTCCTGCACAGGGGGAGCTGCAAGGCGTTCGCAGCCCAGCCCCAGAGCCTGCTGCACCGGGGCTGGAGGAGCCGACGAGACACCGGAACCCCCGTGGCTGGGCCAGGCCTGCCCAGGGCCCACCGGCCAAGAGGAGGCGAGGCCCCCACCTGTGTACGAGCAGAGCAGCCCCCACCCCCCGCCACGGGGCACAGGCTGCAGCAGCGTGGGGGCCCTGGCATCAGGCAGGGCCAGGCCACAGCCATGTCAGGGTGGCAGGACGGTGCCCCGCCGCGAGCTGGCAGCCCACCACGCTGCACCCCACTCCAGCGTGCCGCATTAATGAGGCACTGATTGAGCCAGGGATTAATTAATTCGAGGCATCATTAATTATGAAAGCCCCTGGAGCCTGCAGGCGGGAGGCTGCGGCAAGGCCCTAGTGCCTTGCAGCCAGGGGCACGGCTGTAGGGTTGCCAACTTTCTGATTGCAGAAAACCAAACACCCTTGCCCTGCCCCCTGCCCTGAGGCCCTGTCACTGCCCCGCCCCTTCTATGAGGCCCCGCCCCCTCATTCCCTCTCCCCCGCCCTCTGTCGCTTGCTCTCCCCCACCCTCGCTCACTCGCTCATTTTCACCCGGCTGAGGCAGTGGGTTGGGATGTGTTGTGGGGGGAGGGCTCCGGCTGGGGGTGCTGACTCTGGGGTAGGGCTGGGGATGAGGGGTTTGATGTGCAGGAGGGGGCTCTGGGCTGGGACAGGAGGTTGGGGAGAGGGCTCCAGGGTGGGACCAGAAATGAGGGGTTCGGGGGTGCAGGAGATGGCTCAGGTCTAGGGCAGGGGGTTGGGGCATGGGGAGGGGTGTGCGCTCCGGATGGTGCCGACCTCAGGTAGCTCCCGGAAGCAACTGGCACGTCTCTCTGGCTCCTATGCACAGGGGCGGCCAGGGGGCTCTGTGCGCTGCCCGCGCCAACAGGCGCCTCCCCCACAGGTCCCATTGGCTGCCATTCCTGGCCAATGGGAGCTGCGGAAAGGGTGCTGGGGGCGGGAACACTGCGTAGAACCCCCTGGCTGCCCCTATGCCTAGGAGCCAAAGAGACGTGCCAGCCGCTTCAAGGAGCCATGTGGAGCCGGGCAGGGAGCCTGCCAGCCCCGCGACAACTGGACTTTTAATGGCCCTGTCAGGGGTGCTGACCGGAGCTGCCAGGGTCCCTTTTTGACTGGACGTTCCAGTCGAAAACCGGACACCTGGCAACCCTAAGCACAGGGAAGGCCTCGTGTGAGGGGCTTGGGCCAGGGCCTCATGGGGGCAATGGGGCACCCAGAAGGTGATGGAGAGTCAGTGGAGGGAAGGGGCAGGGATGTCTGTGGGGGAGGGAGCAGCTGGGACGATGGGGTTCTGGGGGTGCGTAGCAGTAGAGAGTCAGGGAGGGGGCATCGGGGTTGATGGGGTGTCTGGGGGGAGGGGCAGCGGGGGGACTGACATTGGCAGGTGGCCGAGGTGCTCACGTGGGGTTGGGGTGTGTAACCACTGCTGGCCCCATGGGCCCTGCCTCCCGTCTCTGGGTTTGCAGCAGGGAGTTGGGTTTTGCTTCTCTGGAGAGCAGGCTGGAACACCGCTGCCCCTCGCCCCCCTCCTGCAGGAAGGCCCTGGGCGTGGGGCTGTGCCAGTCACTGGGCTCCAGGCATGGGGTGCGTGGTGTGGGGCGAGAGTGCCCTCTGGTGGCTCAAGTGGTGCATCCCACAGCGCATGCCCCGACGATTCCCTGCCGCTGAGCCTTCCGGGCTCTGGTTGGGACCTGCCGGCCCCTGTTGTCACAGCTGGGGGCTGGCAGGCCTACCCGCTGTTACCTGCGCACATGAGGGCACCCCACCTTTTCCCAGTCCATAGGGCTCCAGGCGAAAAGCACCTACCCTTACCCGATCTGTAGGGCTCAGGGCCATACCCAATACATAGGGCTCCGGGTGTATACTACTTCTGCAGGTTTGCAGGACCTTTCACCAGTGAAAGAGCCTTACACAGTAATATACGACATAACCCCTATTTATTAACAATCACCAAAAACAGACAGGTTTCAGAGTAGCAGCCGTGTTAGTCTGTATCCGCAAAAAGAACAGGAGGACTTGTGGCACCTTAGAGACTAACCAATTTATTTGAGCATACGCTTTCGTGAGCTACAGCTCACTTCAGACTGCACACGCTGCACATACAGTGCTCACCACTCCCAATAAGACAGATGAACTTTTCTTGATGGCCAGTCAGGATCAGTCCACCTGGGGACTCCAGTTTCTGCACAGTGTCACTGGCAGAGTGTTGAGGTCTGACAGCTCTGATCTTTGGGGCTGTGTCTTGGAGTTGGTTCCCAAAGAACTTCCTTTTGGACCCCAGTTTATATAGGAAAATTGGAATCCTTTTTAGCTATACCTTAACCAATCATTACACTAAAATTTTACGAACCAATCCTAACATTGTAACAAAATTCTCTAACCAATCCTACCCTATCACTTTAATTAATTTACATCTCGCAAAATTTGTTAAGTAACAGATAGAAACAATTAAAGAACCAGACAGAGACCATACAGATAAACAATAGAGAAGTGGCGACCATAATGACAGAACAATAAAGAAAGGAGGTTTCAGAGTAACAGCCGTGTTAGTCTGTATTCTAAAAAGAAAAGGAGTACTTGTGGCACCTTAGAGACTAACCAATTTATATGAGCATAAGCTTTCGTGAGCTACAGCTCACTTCATCGGATGCATACTGTGGAAACTGCAGAAGACATTATATACCCAGAGACCATGAAACAATACCTCCTCCCACCCCACTCTCCTGCTGGTAATAGCTTATCTAAAGTGATCATCAAGTTGGGCCATTTCCAGCACAAATTCAGGTTTTCTCACCCTCTGCCCCCCCCCCCCCCCAACAAACTCACTCTCCTGCTGGTAATAGCCCATCCAAAGTGACCACTCTCTTCACAATGTGTATGATAATCAAGGTGGGCCATTTCCAGCACAAATCCAGGTTTTCTCACCCCCCCACCCCCCTATTACCAGCAGGAGAGTGAGTTTGTGTGTGTGGTTTTTGGAGGGGGGTTTGTACCACACGGCCGCAGCGCAATGAGCCGGGCCAGCCCTTCCAGCTGTGCCCCGCCTGAGAGCATGCAGGAGAGGGATGCGATCAGCCAGACGCTGCCCCAGACCCCAACCCGTGACATGAACTGGCACCTGGGGCAACTGTTGTCGCGACGAGCCAGCCAACCCAGAGCATCCATCTGAGCCTGACCTGCTGCCTGCAATCCTGAGAACAACACAAGCCGCATTTCCCCTCCTTTATGCGGGTCTCTTCTGTCAAAAGCAGTGCAAGTGTCCATCCTCCGCAGCTCAGAGCCGAGCAACCAAACTAACACTTCCAGCCCACCAAGAAAGGTGGCCCACAAAACCAGACGGACTGGGCTCCTCCCAGGGGTTTGGTTCCGTTGTTTTATAATCATTCCGTTTCCATTACGTGCCCTGACACTTGGGTTAGCTCCTTTCCCTTGCATGCACTACCTGTAAATCTCCAAACTCGAGGGTGCATTTCTTCGGGTCTCTGCCTTGGGCCAGGCGGAGGTCTCTGGACACCAAACCCCGACTCCTGTGTAGCATTGGACCGTGTCAGGGTCCCATTAATCCCTTTGACGCTGGGCCCCTTCGTCCCATCTGACTTAGAGCAGCAGCACCTGGGGCGCAGAGCCGCCCCCTTGGGACGCTCAGCCCGTCTCAGGCACCCTGCTCTCACCGGTCGGGCAGTAGTGGGCCCCGTGCGGCATGGTGCCGGCAATCCAGCCTCACCAACATCCAGGACTAAATTTGCCAGACACTTTTAGCCTCTTTCCAAGGGTGACCATATTCC
Source organism: Chelonia mydas (assembly GCF_015237465.2). NCBI lineage: Eukaryota > Metazoa > Chordata > Testudines > Cheloniidae > Chelonia > Chelonia mydas. The sequence continues at coordinate 105,857,340 of NC_057854.1, forward strand.
CTCTGCCGAATACGGGGGCTGCGCTGACGGACCAGCAGGGGGAGCGGCCAGCTCCATGCACTGCATCTTTGCCATGCCACCAGCCTTGCACACCCACCCCCATCAGCGGCCACTGGACCCCCCCACTCACCACTGGTGGGCAGGCAGCTGGTGAGCAGCGATCTGGCCAGCAGCAGGACCCGCCAGTACTGATGGGAGGGAGACAGAAAATACGGGACAATTTGCCCATTTTTAAGAAAAAGTCGGGACACCTTCAGGAGGGCTTAAATACGGGACTGTCCCTTTAAAAACAGGACGTCTGTCATCCTACTCTTTCCCAGGCACCCAGAACAAAGCAGGGCAACGGGGCAGCAGCCCACCTGTGGGTCGCATCATTCACAGAGTGGGGCGGGAGGAAGGCCAGGCCTTGTCCCTTCTCCCAAGCAGCACCCCACCCAGGCTTGGGGCAACCTGCCAGAGCTCACCAAGAAGTTCCCTCCTCAGCCACGGCTAGGTCCCTCTGGCCCCCTGCTGCCCCCAGCAAGGCTGAGTGACAGAAACGCTCCTGCACTTGTTCCCCTTCGCCTCCTCCCCAGCCCAGCGGGGTGCTGCCGTGACCCAGCCCTAAACACCAGTGGCAATGGGTTGCAGCTGAGCGGGGCCTGCCATGTCCATCCTGAGCAACACAAACGGCCCCTTTCAGGAGAAGCCCCAAAGCTGGCACCCCTCCAGCCCCTGAGCAGGGTGCTCTCCCTCTACCTGCCAGCAGGTATCTGATGCGCTCAGTGAGTACTGATTACACGGATTTCCAGTTAGTCACTGATTACAGTTCCTGAGAGCTGGCCAAGCTGCTAGGCCCAGAAAGAGGCACAAGAGATTGAAGTCCAATAGTGGGTTGGGGACCCCGGCGTGCACGGCTGAGGGCGAAGCTATCATTAGTTTTATTACCATGAGACGTAAAAACACAAATGTTCCAACCCACAAGACAATAGAGCTGCAGAGCCAGGACTGAAGCAGACTGATGGAGCACGTTAGGCATGTCAGTATTGAGTGAGAGTCCTAGGCTTCTGTAAAAACTTGTGCAAAAAAATCCAGTGTGGACTGAAGGCCATTTTCAGCGTGCACAAGGATGGCACAAACATCAAAAATATGGAAGGCCTCATGCATTTGCGTGTCGTCCTTTTGCAGGGCCGTGCTAATCTTCTCTGCAGGGTACCAATTTTAGTATCTGTGCTGCCACCACAAATCACCATTGAGGGTCAGACTTCGGAGACAGCCGAGCACTTCTGCTACCTCGGTAGCCAACTCTCTCAAAACACCGACAGTGAGATCCAGCACAGGACCCAGTGTGCAAGAGCTTCCTTTGGGAAATTGCTCCGAAGCATTTTCACGGCCCGTGACAGGACACCAAGACCCAGGTCTATAAGACAACTGTTATTCCTACACTCCTCTATGGATGTGAAAGAACTCAAATGAGAAATTGCGGAACTATTAACTATGGTTTGTAACCTGTCCTTTAAATCAGCTTCTGGTACCCAATGACTGGAAGATAGCTAATGTAACACCAATATTTAAGAAGGGCTCTAGAGGTGATCCTGGCAATTACAGACCGGTAAGTCTAACGTCAGTACCGGGCAAATCAGTTGAAACAATAGTAAAGAATAAAATTGTCAGACACATAGAAGAACCTAAATTGTTGGGCAAAAGTCAACATGGTTTCTGTAAAGGGAGATCATGTCTTACTAATCTATTAGAGTTCTTTGAGGGGGTCAACAGGCATGTGGACAAGGGGGATCCAGTGGACATAGTGTACTTAGATTTCCAGAAAGCCTTTCACAAGGCCCCTCACCAAAGGCTCATACGTAAGTTAAGTTGTCATGGGATAAGAGGGAAGATCCTTTCATGGATTGAGAACTGGTTAAAAAACAGGGAACAAAGCATAGGAATAAATGGTAAATTTGCAGAATGGAGAGGGGTAACTAGTGGTGTTCTCCAAGGGTCAGTCCTAGGACCAATCCTATTCAACTTATTCATAAATGATCTGGAGAAAAGGGGTAAATAGTGAGGTGGCAAAGTTTGCAGACGACACTAAACTGCTCAAGATAGTTAAGACCAAAGCAGACTGTGAAGAACTTCAAAAAGATCTCACAAAACTAAGTGATTAGGCAACAAAATGGCAAATGAAATTTAATGTGGATAAATGTAAAGTAATGCACATTGGAAAAAATTACCCCAACTATACATACAATATGATGGGGGCTAATTTAGCTACAGCTAATCAGGAGAAAGATCTTGGAGTCATCGTGGATAGTTTTCCGAAGACGTCCACGCAGTGTGCAGCAGCAGTCAAAAAAGCAAACGGGATGTTAGGAATCATTAAAAAAGGGGATCGAGAATAAGACGGAGAATAGCTTATTGCCCTTATATAAATCCATGGTACACCCACATCTTGAATACTGCATACAGATGTGGTCCCCTCATCTCAAAAAAGATATACCGGCATTAGAAAAGGTTCAGAAAAGGGCAACTAAAATGATTAGGGGTTTGGAACGGGTCCCATATGAGGAGAGATTAAAGAGGCTAGGACTTTTCATCTTGGAAAAGAGGAGACTAAGGGGGGATAGGTAGAGGTGTATAAAATCATGACTGGTGTGGAGAAAGTGAATAAAGAAAAGTTATTTACTGGTTCCCATAATATAAGAACTAGGGGCCACCAAATGAAATTAATGGGCAGCAGGTTTAAAACAAACAAAAGGAAGTTGTTCTTCACTCAGCGCACAGTCAACCTGTGGAACTCCTTGCCTGAGGGGGTTGTGAAGGCTAGGACTATAACAGGGTTTAAAAGAGAACTGGATAAATCCATGGAGGTTAAGTCCATTAATGGCTATTAGCCAGGATGCGTAAGGAATGGTGTCCCTAGCCTCTGTCTGTCAGAGGGTGGAGATGGATGGCAGGAGAGAGATCACTTGATGATTCCCTGTTCTGTTCATTCCCTCTGGGGCACCTGGCATTGGGCACTGTCGGCAGACAGGACACTGGGCTGGATGGACCTTTGGTCTGACCCAGTGTGGCCGTTCCTATGTTCTTGTGTTCTAACCTGGGTGACCTATCGACAGCACTTCAAGAATCTGGAGAGGTGTCACCAACGATGTCTTAGGAAGATCCTTCACGTCAAGTGGTCGGCCGTGGGCTCTGTTCCGCTGGCCCTCGTGATCCGCATCCCCTGCGTCTGAGGGAGGCTGGCAGGCCTGGGTCCGGCCTGCCCTGGCCAGGAGCAGGCGCCGTGCAGAGACTGAGAAGCCTGGCTTGGCCCAGCCCTGCCCCCCCGTGGCTGACGTGACGCTGGACACAGCCAGAGATGGGCTAACATGGTGTAACCCTTCGGCCTGGCGTAGTCAGCAGCAACAAGGGCCGGTTCCGTGTCCTGGGATTCCCCTTCACAACACAAAACAGAGCCAGCTCGAGCCCCCACCCCGTAGCTAAGATAATGTAACACAGCCCCAGGCACCCCAAGAGGCCATACGTCCCCTCTCGCACGCTCCCGATCTGTGCACAACAAAAGGGTCCTTTTATTCACAGGGAGCCAGAGCCCAGCCTGTTGGGGAGCCTGTGAGCCTCAGAGCTGACTGGTTCTCCACAGTAGGGGCTGAGCTGACACAGGTGCTGCTCATCGCTCTACCACAGCCACTTGCCCCCCAGCTCTTTCCATCCCCAGAGGACCCCCAGCCCACCTCCCTGCAGCCATGGCCTCTCAGGATCTGCTGTTTCCAGCCCTGACTTTGGCTGAGCCTGTCTGTTCCAGCACCCAGGCAGGGGGTGCGTCCCGCAGCCATGCCGGTGTGGGCACAGGGCACAGCTGAGGGCCAGCGCGAGAATGCCTTGCTGCTGTGAGCCGCGCTGGCTCCTCCGAGGCGTGGAGTCAGGCACGGGCCTGGGATCCAGACGTCTGGCCGTGCGTGGCTGGAATGTGCCAGGCCTGTTGACTACGGTCGTTAGTCTGGGGCATCTGCCTGGCAGCATGGCAGCTCTAATTAGCCAAAGTGCTCTGTTCCTTGCAAGCCCAGTTCTGCACGTGAACTGCAAAGCCCTAAACCCGCTTTGCAATCAGCATCCCTGCCCGGCCCTCCCAGCTCTGTGCTTCCTGCCAGCGCAGAGCAGCCGTGGCCTAGGCCCCCTTGGGATGCAGCTGCCTCATCAGAGCTGCTCAGTGGGGGCCCAGCTGTGGGTTCAGTCGGCGGGCAACTGGGGTGGGTCTCAGGCCCCTGGGCTTGAGCTGAATGCTCCAGCGAGGTGCTCACGGGGCTCAGGCCAAGGACAGGGGTGAGGTGGGCACAGCCTGGGGAGGAGAGCTGTGATCAGAGAGAGCTCCTCAGTCGGCAGCTGGACGAGGTCAATGGCTGGAAGGTGAACAAGACAGTTCAGATTGGGACTGTCACAAATTACACATGGATTAACAATTGGACCAACTCTCCCAGGGACATGGTGCCTCTCCAGCATGCAGGGCCAGATTCCCGAAGGGCGTCGGTGCACAGCTCCCGCTGTGGGCGTGCTCAGAGCTCCCCTGGGCCGAGGCCCCGTAGGCTCCCTTACGCTAGGTGGGGCGAGGAGGGGGACCATGGCTGCCCCCATCACTCCCTGGGAGATGCCCCTCGGCCTGAGGGGAGACGGGCTTTGACCAGGGCTCCGCTACCTCTCGGCTAGTGTCCTCGGCGGGGGCTATGGGGCTCCCTCAGGCTCTCTGTTGACGCTACTCCCTGGCACTGACGCAGGGGGGCGTCTCTCAGGGCCGGGGCCAGGAAGGCCCAGTGGTGCCACAGCGGATCCCAGGCCAGGAGATGGCTAGGCTGGCAGCCATGTTCCTCCCCCCTCTAGCATCTTTCAGTCTCCAGGACTGTCAGTGCCCCCAGGTCTCTTTGAGAGGACCCCAAAAGGGGAGTGGGGGGTGGGTGCAGCAGCTCAGCCTCTCGTTATTTTCGTCCACTCCTTAGGCCTGATTTCCAGCACCCTAGTTCTGGTCCATGAGTTCCCAGTCCCCAGGCACGTTGTACCACACGTCAGTGTGAGTATCACTCACTCGCCCAGTTACGTTTTCCGGGCCCAGCATCACTCCATCGCCTGCCGGGGGCGCTACAGCTTCCGCTCATGCCGGGGAGCTCGCACGCTCTGGCCCAGCGGCTCTTTCATTGTGTGTCCACAGGGAAACAGCTTCCCCAGGAGCCTGGGGGAGTCCCCGTCTGATTAGCCTCTAGCCCAGGGCTTGGGGCACGCTGTTCAAATCCCTTCTCCCCGCAGGCAGCACCACAGGGACAAACCGGCCGCCCGCCTCCCAGGCGATGCCCTAACCGCTCTGAGCCGGGGTGTGTGTGTATGTCCTGGGCCCCAGGCAGCAAGAAAGGAGCCCACAAATCCTGGCCCCAGGGATGCCCGGGGCCTGCCACTGCCTCCCTGGGCTGCTCCCTGGGCCCAGCCCCAAATGGAGTGTCAGAATGCAGACTCACCCATCCGCCTCGGGGCCTGGTGCAGGGCCGGTTCCAGCTCCGCCCGGTGTGTGCTCCTGCGACGCCAGCCCGTCTGCCCCAGGCTCTGTGCCCCTGCGGGCTCTTGCCGGTCGGGGAGGGATGCCGCCCTAGCTCAGGTTACGGTCACGCAGGGCTCTGTGTTGGGGCAGTTGTGAGCACCCAGCTGAGCTCCTCACAGGAGGGGCAGGGAGCTGGGGAACTGCCGTCCCACCCTTCATCTTCTGGTGCTTGATGCACCCCCTGCATGGGACAGTGGCCCGGTTAACGCCCACCTTCCGGAGACGTCATCATAGAACTGCAGCTTTGCCAAAATCCTGGGCCTTGCATGCCTCGAACACAGCTCAAGCTGAACCCTGGCATGGGCCGGTGGCCGCCTAGCTGCATGCTGAGCCGAACGTCGGCGCAGGCCACCGGCCATGACGGGTTAAAACGCAGGCGGCTGGAGCATCACCAGCACGTGGCTCGCGGCTGTCCTGGGATGCAGAAGGGTCGGCTCATGCAGGCCCTGGGAATTGTGGGCTAGCACTGGTGACTACCAACGCGTGCACGAGCTGTGGTGTCAGGCTCCCCGGGGGTGGGCGGGGGCTCCCTGGGGGCATGCACAGCTGTGGTGTCTGGCGCCCTAGGGCCGGGCGGGGGGTCCCTGGGGGCAGGCACAGCTGTGGTGTTTGGCGCTCTAGGGCCGGGCGGGGGGTCCCTGGGGGCAGGCACAGCTGTGGTGTCTGGCGCCCTAGGCCGGGCGGGGGGTCCCTGGGGGCATGCACAGCTGTGGTGTCTGGCACCCTAGGGCCGGGCGGGGGGTCCCTGGGGGCATGCACAGCTGTGGTGTCTGGCGCCCTAGGCCGAGCGGGGGCTCCCTGGGGGCATGCACAGCTGTGGTGTCTGGCGCCCTAGGGCTGGGTGGGAGGTCCCTGGGGGCATGCACAGCTGTGGTGTCTGGCGCCCTGGGGGCCAGGCGGGGGGTCCCTGGGGGCATGCACAGCTGTGGTGTCTGGTGCCCCGGGGGTGGGCGGGGGCTCCCTGGGGGCAGGCACAGCTGTGGTGTCTGGCACCCTAGGGCCGGGCGGGGGGTCCCTGGGGGCATGCACAGCTGTGGTGTCTGGCGCCCTAGGCCGGGCGGGGGGTCCCTGGGGGCATGCCCAGCTGTGGTGTCTGGCTCATTAGGGCCGGGCGGAGGGTTCCTGGGGGCATGCACAGCTGTGGTGTCTGGCGCCCTAGGGCCAGGCGGGGGGTCCCTGGGGGCAGGCACAGCTGTGGTGTCTGGCGCCCTGGGGGCCATGGGCTCACAGCAGCCAGGCAGGAGGCCGGGCCGAAGTTCAGAGCCTCAGCATTGGTGCCACTGGCAGGAAGCCCCCGTGGAGCAGGGCTCTGGATGTTGCTTGTTTGTGGCAAGGAGCTGAGGCTGGGCGGTTCCTGTTAATTTGTCTCTGCACTAACCCCCCCGGGATGTGCAGCCAGAGACGCTACATGCTGCCACGGCCCGCGATCAATCTCTGCTCCTGCTCGATGAGCCAGCACGGCTTGCTGCTTTTCTTACTGTGCCGCACAGACACTGGCTCGTGTTTTACACCTGCCACTTCTCAGCGTGGCCTCACCAGCCCACCTGGTTGGCTGAAAAATGAAGCAGTCACGTGGGTGGACGTCTCTGCTATTAACCGGAGCCTCTGGCCCTGACTCAAGCCGCTGCCTGCGTTTAGTGCCCCAGCTGGGAGTGCAAGACGCGTCAGGACCTGGCTCACTTCTCAGAGGAATTTTGCCTTATTTGAAGTTGGAAAATTTTCTGAGACCCTGCACAAGGCTCCTGGATGCCTCAATTACGCAGCCTCATTCTGGTCGGCTCCGGTTCTTCAGGGCCAGGCCCACGCCCCCAGCATGGGGCCCTGGCTGACGTGGGACGAGCCAGCCAGGGAATACAGACAAACCCACGCGGTGCAGGGAGCTAACCCAGCCGACGCTGGTGTGGACTGAACGTTGCACTCAGCCTGTGGTCGGGCACTGGCGCGAAGGGTCAGCTCTCCCCCAACCCCGCACTGATGACTATTCAAACTGGCCAAAGGAAATACTTCTCCATTTACTGCATAATCAGACTGTGGAACTCACTGCCTCAGGAAGTCAAGGCCAAGCATTTAGATTTGAGGATGGACTGGAAGAATTCATCTTCCTCTGCAACTTCTGTTGGAGGCAGGACGTGGGCTAGCCGGGTCTCCAGTCTGCCAGTAACTATGTTCCTCTGCCACTCATTGGGGAATTCAAAGCAGCCTTTGGGGGAAGATTGCCCTGTGTTTGTTCAGTGTTGCTGCTCCCTCCTGGAGCCTGGGCCTCACTCCACCCCACCTCGCCTGCTGCTTCAGGCAGCCACAGACTTTGTGAGCTGCCAGGACCTCCCACAGGCAACAGTGTTTTGCTTGGCATCTTTCTAAGGACGCCCTCTGCTCCATGCCCTTCATTCTCCCCTCAAACCTTCCTGTAGCTGCCACACCTGGGAGGGGGAACACATCAAACCCCACCCAGGGAACGAGTTCTTGTCCGACTTGCTTTGCCCCATTGATCCAGCCCCACTGAGCACATGGGAAATGGCAGTGGTGGCAATGGGCCATAACAGAGGTGGGCTCTCCTGGCTTGGCCCAGAGGGCTGCTGTGCCCATGCCCTTGCAGAGGGCGGGATGGGAGCAGTTGCCCCAGACCCAGAGCAGGTTCTGGTTCTGGAGGGGGCAGGCCCCTTGGCAGAGCTCTGCCTCCCTCTCTGTGGCACCACGAAGCAGCTGGGCTGTGCAGCGCGGCGGGCCAAGCACGCAGGTGGGAGGGATCTGCTGACAGCATGATTATAGCGTCTGATTAAATATTTGTGCCGAGTGACAAAGCCCTGGGCTGGCTGGGAAATCACTTCCCACCAAGGTAGCTGTTAAGGGGCTGACTGGCACCCAGATTATAGGGGTACAGGGGAATTGCTCAGAGCTGACAAACCTGTTGTGACAAACACACGCTTTGAGCGTAAGGGATGCAGCTCTGCTGCCGCCTGGCGAGGACAATGTCTGAGTGTCAGCGTTGCCTGGGAAGTGCAATATCCCGCTCCCGGACAGCCCCTCCCAGCAGAACTGCTGTGCCATGCACTGCCGGGACAGCCAGTGCTGGGGTTCCCACACGGCCCACATGGGACCTCAGCAGGGAGCAGGACAGTCCAGCAGAGGAGCCTAACCCACCCAGTGGGCTGCGCCTACGGAGTGGCAGGCAGCAGGCATTGCCTATGGACAAACCCTTCCCAGACAGTGGCTTCACCCAGGCTGGCGGGACCCTGCACCCCCACTGAGTGCCTTGTAGGCCAGGTGCGCCTCCTGGGGCTGGTGGGGAGCATGGGGCCAGGGCAGGGCACAGAGCTCTGCAGGAACATGCTGTCCCCAGCCCACTCCAGAGATGGCAGCTGCATCACGACCAGCTGCAACTCCCTCCTGAGCCCTCAGGCCAGGCCAGGCCAGGCCAGGCCAGGCCAGGGAGTCGTCCCGCCCCACATCTCTCCTGGGTGCTGCAGGCTCCATTCTCCTCCCCATGTGGAGCAAATGGGAGATGGACGGCTGCACAGAGAGCCGTGACCAGCCGAGCGCATCTGAGCTCCATGACAGGAGTGGGGCGAGCCCAGGGGTGGCTCTCAAGGCCTGCTGGAAAGGAGGGGTCTGACCAGTGCAATTCCTGCAGAGAGGGGCCAGCGCAGGAGGATAGGGCAGAGACATCTGATGGTGTCTGTATCGAGCAGTCTTCACCAGCGCAGCCAGGGCAGTTTTGTGCCATGCCGTGCCAAGTCCTGGGGTCACACTGGCCGGGGTCAGGATCCCGGCAGAGGCCGGTGACACGGAGCCAGTTTGCTTCTCAATAACCTTGCCAAGGCAGGGCTGGCGTGAGCCAATCTGGGACCTGATGCTTCATGGCTCTGCCCCGTGACCCACCCTCTGTTGGATTGGCAGGGCCAGAATTCCCTCAGAGCAGTGGGTCTTGGAGATCACACCCCATGAAGACACATGTGTGGCTGCCGGTCTCAGAGCAACCGTCGCGGGCTCCCTTGCAGACCCAGGCAGACGTCACAGGACAGGTTACAAAGGGAGCAGCTCCCACTCTCAGAGCAACCATCACAGGCTCTCTGCAGACCCAGGCAGACTTCGCAGTGTGCGCTACAACGGGGGTGGCTCCCGCTGTCTGAGCGACTGTCGCAGGCTCTCTGCGAACCCAGGTAGACGTTGCAGCACGGGTAATGACGGGGGCAGCTCCCGCTCTCAGAACGACCATCGCAGGCTCTCTGGAGACACACGCAGACGTCGCATTGCAAGTATCGACGGGGGCGGCTTCCGCTCTCAGAGCGACCGTTGCAGGCTCCCTGCAGACCCAGACAGGCATTGCAACATGGGTAATGACGGGGGAGGCTCCCACTCTCAGAACGACTGTTGCAGGCTCCCTGCAGACCCAGGCAGGCATTGCAACATGGGTAATGACAGGGGCTGCTCCTGCTCTCAGAGCGACCGTTGCAGGCTCCCTGCAGACCCAGGCAGGCATTGCAACATGGGTAATGACAGGGGCGGCTCCCACTCTCAGAGCGACTGTTGCAGGCTCCCTGCAGACCCAGGCAGGCATTGCAACATGGGTAATGACAGGGGCTGCTCCTGCTCTCAGAGCGACCATCGCAGACTCCCTGCAGACCCAGGCAGATGCTGCAGGTAATGACAGGGGCAGGTTTTTCAAGATTTAATCACAACCATGAGGGCCAGAAAAGGACTTTTTGGGACACGAAAGCTGTGATGACGCCAGGCACTGGGCCCTTGCTGCAGGCCAGCAGTGCCTGTCCCTCAGGCTGGCCCCATGCCCAGCACTGGGCGGTCGGGAGTGACCGCCGTTCAGGAAAGCCACTGGTGCTGTGGGCTGGAGTCTGGGAGCAGCTGGCTCCTGTGTGTGGCAGGGCCTGAGGCTGCCGTCTCTGCAGGGATGATGGTGATTCCCTCTGGCCAGCCAGGAGGGGCTCACTATGCTGCAGGCAGCGGTGCAGGTCCCATACAGCATCTCCAGGCCCTGCTCTGTGCCCATGGCTGGTGTGCGCTTGCCACGCTGCTCTGGCCTGGCGTAGTCCTGATTTACCTGAGCTCCGTGTTAGCAACTTGGGAAGAGCCAACATGGGGAGGATGGAAGCCATCAGGCTTCATAAGGGTCTCGTGGGTGCAAGGACGAGGCTGGGCCTTTCCAGGGCGAAAGGGGAGCTGCTGTTCATCTGGGCCCAGCCCAGCCGCAGAGCCCAGAATGTCACCCCAGGGGTGCCACAGGGCCCGCCCCACCCACAGGGCCCAGCCCCAGCACGCTGCCCTGGGCAGCCGCACAGTGCAGCCTCATGCCCCAGGCTGTGCTAAGACGGACGAATACCCCTGATGGCCAGGCCAGGTGGGTCGAGTTGCGGGTCCCCTGCTCAGAGAAGCGAAGGGGTCCCCGGGGCCCGCGGCAGAAGGACACCGCAGGGGAGATGGAGACGCGTGGCAGAGAGATGGAGACAGACTGGGACGATGGACGGATGGCGAGTCAGCCCAGTGCCCGCCCGCACAGCGTGCCTGGCCAGCGGTGCTGCAGGCTTGTCTATGCTAAGCGGCTAATTGAGAGCTTTGGAAGTGCAGCTGGGGGCCGGAAGGGCGTTCAGCTGCAGGAAGATTCTTCATTAATATGCCGGTGGGTTGGCTGATCAGCCGGCAGTTTAATGAAGGCCTAGCCAGGGCCACAGCTGCCTCACTGGCCCCAAAAGCAGCTAATGAGTCCCTGTGTCTGCATCCGAAGGCTCGTTAGTGCTCTCTGGGGGGACTGTGTGAGCTGGTGTCACGGCCTGAGGGGGACTCACGGTCCTGCATCCCCACTTCCTGCGATTCACTGTGATGCTCAGCCAGCTGGTAAAACAGGTTTATTAGAGACAACAGGAACACAGTTCAAACCAGAGCTTGCAGGCATAAACAGGATCCCTTAGTCAGGCCCTTCTGGGGGGCAGGGAGATTAGACCCCAGCCTTGGGGCTCCCTCCTCTTCCCCAGCCAACTTGCCAAAACTAGAAACCGTCTCCCCAAGCCGTCTCCCCAAGCCTCCCCCCAGCTCCTCCTCCAGCCTTTGTCCAGTTTCCCCAGGCAGAAGGTGTCACCTGGCCCCAACCCCCTTCCTGGCTCAGGTTACAGGCTCAGGTATCTTCCCTCGGGTGAAGTCTCCCATCCCCAGTGAAACTCCCCTGCAACATCCCCAGGTCAAATCCGCCCCCCGCCCTGCTGCGTCACAGATGGGCAGAGGAGACACGGCCAGGGCAGAGCACACACCCGCTCAGCCTGGCTGCTGCAGCGGCAGCCGGGGCTGTGCTCTCCCCAGCCTGGGCCTGCAGCCAGGCTGGGGCTGCTCTTCCCACCTGCCCCACCTCCCGTGGGCACCAGCGCAGGGCACATGCCCCCAGTGGCTGAGAGCTGCTGGCCCCATGCCGCTCCCAGAGAGCGAGCCAGGGCGGCACACGCCTGCTCTGTCAGCCCATCTCTACCCATGCTGCTGGGGTCCTCCCAGCTCGCGGAAGCCAGGAGGTGAGACCCAGTGAGCAAACCAAGCTTTGCTGTGACATCCCTCCTGCAGCCGGCCCTCGGCGAGCAGCCAGGGGGGCACAGGCAGCCCGGGGCCAAGGAAACAGGCCAGCGCTCCCTGGACTGCCAGGGGCTGGGCAGAGCCTGCGCTACTGTTTGCCTGGTGAGGGCTGAGGACACACCGGACAGAGACTGGGACCTCGAGCTGAGTGGAGCCCAGACCCCTCCCCATCCAGGGACCACAGAGAGTGATGAGAGAGGAACACTGCCTCTCTCAAACCCTGCAATGCTGCCCTCCAGCCCAGGGCCCCACACAGACCCCATTACCCCGCACGCCACTCTAGGCTCCCCTCCCCTCCATTTCCCCCATGCCCTGCTTCAGCCCACATAGACCCCATTCTCCCCCATGCCATACCTGAACCCCCTCCCCTCCCTTTGCCTCTCAACCATTCTCCCCCCATGCCATGCTGGGGCTCCCCTCCCCCATCCCATGCCAGGGCTCCGCTCCACCCCCTCCCATTCCCTCTCCATTCCCCTCCATGCCACGCTCCAGCCCACACAGACCCCCTCCCCCCATTCCCTCTCCATTCCCCCCATGCCATGCTCCAGACCCCATTCCCCCCATGCCATGCCTTTGGCTTATGCTTCGATTGGCAGCTCTCTGGGGCAGGGCGGTCTTTCTGCTCTGTGCCCACACAGCACAGCGGGGGCCTGGCACCTAGGTGCGCTGGGATGAGACAAATAACAGGAGACAATCACAGACAATACGGCTGCTCTGCGAGTTGCCTCCTATGCCCTGATGGCTCTGCCCCACCTGTAGCAGGGCTTTTGCTTCACAGAGACCCCAGTGGAGCTGGCAGGACCTGACCCACTGGCAGCCCTTCCGTGTAATGGGGAGAGGGAGCCCCCAGGGTTAAGTCCTAGCCATTCCAGCAGATGAATGGAACACAAAAAAGAAGCTTACAAGAAGTGGAAGCTTGGACAAATGACCACGGAGGAGTATAAAAATATTGCTCGGACATGCAGGAGTGAAATCAGGAAGGCCAGATCACACCTGGAGTTGCAGCTAGCAAGAGATGTTAAGAGTAACAAGAAGGGTTTCTTCAGGTATGTTAGCAACAAGAAGAAAGTCAAGGGAAGTCTGAGCCCCTTACTGAATGAGGGAGGCAACCTAGTTACAGAGGATGTGGAAAAAGCTAATGTACTCAATGCTTTTTTTGCCTCTGTCTTAGAATCATAGAATATCAGGGTTGGAAGAGACCTCAGGAGGTCATCTAGTCCAACCCCCTGCTCAAAGCAGGACCAATCCCCAATCAAATCATCCCAGCCAGGGCTTTGTCAAGCCTGACCTTAAAAACTTCCAAGGAAGGAGATTCTACCACCTCCCTAGGTAACGCATTCCAGTGTTTCACCACCCTCCTAGTGAAAAAGTTTTTCCTAATATCGAACCTAAACCTCCCCCACTGACTCATGAACAAAGTCAGCTCCCGGATTGCTGCACTGGGCAGCACAGCCTGGGGAGGAAGTGACCAGCCCTCTGTGGAGAAAGAAGTGGTTCGGGACTATTTAGAAAAGCTGGACGAGCACAAGTCCATGGGGCCGGATGCGTTGCATCCGAGAGTGCTAAAGGAGTTGGCGGATGTGATTGCAGAGCCATTGGCCATTATCTTTGAAAACTCATGGCAATCGGGGGAGGTCCCGGACGACTGGAAAAAGGCTAACGTAGTGCCCATCTTTAAAAAAGGGAAGAAGGAGGATCCTGGGAACTACAGGCCAGTCAGCCTCACCTCAGTCCCTGGAAAAATCATGGAGGAGGTCCTCAAGAAATCAATTCTGAAGCACTTAGAGGAGAGAAAAGTGATCAGGAACAGTCAGCATGGATTCACCAAGGGCAAGTCATGCCTGACTAATCTGATTGCCTTCTATGACGAGATAACTGGCTCTGTGGATGTGGGGAAAGCAGTGGACGTGTTGTTCCTTGACTTTAGCAAAGCTTTTGACACGGTCTCCCACAGTATTCTTGCCAGCAAGTTAAAGAAGTATGGGCTGGATGAATGGACTATAAGGTGGATAGAAAGCTGGCTACATCGTTGGGCTCAACGGGTAGTGATCAATGGCTCCATGTCTAGTTGGCAGCCGGTATCAAGTGGAGTGCCCCAAGGGTCGATTCTCGGGCCGGTTTTGTTCAATATCTTCATTAATGATCTGGAGGATGGTGTGGATTGCTCCCTCAGCAAGTTTGCAGATGACACTAAACTGGGAGGAGTGGTAGATACGGTGGAGGGTAGGGATAGGAAACAGAGGGACCTAGACAAATTGGAGGATTGGGCCAAAAGAAATCTGATGAGGTTCAACAAGGACAAGTGCAGAGTCCTGCATTTAGGACAGAAGAATCCCATGCACTGCTACAGACTAGGGACCGAGTGGCTCGGCAGCAGTTCTGCAGAAAAGGACCTGGGGTTAGAGTGGATGAGAAGCTGGATATGAGTCAACGGTGTGCCCTTGTTGCCAAGAAGGCTAACGGCATTTTGGGCTGTGTAAGTAGGGGCATTGCCAGCAGATCGAGGGATGTGATCGTTCCCCTCTATTTGACATTGGTGAGGCCTCATCTGGAGTACTGTGCCCAGTTTTGGGCCCCACACTACAAGAAGGATGTGAAAAAATTGGAAAGAGTCCAGTGGAGGGCAACAAAAATGATTAGGGGTCTGGAACTCAGGACTTATGAGGAGAGGCTGAGGGAACTGGGATTGTTTAGTCTGCGGAAGAGAAGAATGAGGGGGGATTTGATAGCTGCTTTCAACTACCTGAGAGGTGGTTCCAAAGAGGATGGATCTATACTGTTCTCAGTGGTAGAAGAGGACAGGACAAGGAGCAATGGTCTCAAGTTGCAGTGGGGGAGGTTTAGGTTGGATATTAGGAAAAACTTTTTCACTAGGAGGGTGGTGAAACACTGGAATGCGTTCCCTAGGGAGGTGGTGGAATCTCCTTCCTTAGATATTTTTAAGGTCAGGCCTGACAAAGCCCTGGCTGGGATGATTTAGTTGGGGATTGGTCCTGCTTCGAGCAGGGGGTTGGACTAGATGACCTCCTGAGGTCCCTTCCAACCCTGATATTCTATGATCATTAACCCTTTGGTTAATGGATCATTAACCCATTTCCAGCAGCTCCCCCTGGAGCCTCAGGCCAAGCCCAGCAGAGGTGGGTCCCGTCACTCAGTGGGTTCCATCAGGCCAGTGCCCCAGCGTGGGGTCTGACAGACACTATCACTGGGCGCTGGCTGGGCACAGTACTGGGCACCCCACTCCCGCAGGGGGTCGCAGCTCCCAGCAGCCCTGACGCTGGCGCTGACGCTGCTGCCCCACCACCCCGGTCCGCTCTCTCCCATGGTGTAGTGCAGCCGCGAGGCCTCGCGGCTCAGAGGAGGCAGATGGACCGAGCGCGAAGCCTGCTCCAGTTAGTTAAGGGAAATAGCAAATTGCCCTAATTTGGCTGCCGGCCGTGCTCTGATTGACAAACGCTGGCCATCTGCTGAGCAGCCTGCGCGGGGAGGCAGCACGTGGCTCGGAGCTGCGGCAGCAGGGGAGTTGTGGCCGTGGCGCTTGTCTGGGAAGCTGGGCGGATCTGCATGCGTAACAGAGCCAGGGCTGCAGGCCCCCGCGAGCCAGGCGGGGTGAGAGAGGGAGCGTGGCAGGCAGGCTGCCCGGGAGAGAGCACCAGGCGCGAGTGGGCCTGGCTCCTCTGACCCCAGCCTGTGTGTTTGCCCTGTCAGTGAGGCCGAGGAGCCAGGGAAGGAGAGAACAGAGAGAGAGAGAGTGCACGGCGACCATTGCTTGTGTGTGTGTGTGGACGCGCGCACACGTGTGAATATGGCAACCAGCCAGGGTATGTGTGTGTGCACCTCTGTGTGAGCATGGCCACCATTCAGGATGTGTGCACACGCGTGTGTGTGTGTCAGAGAGAGATCTCAGGGCTGTCATCCAGTGTGTGTGCATGCTCGCTCACGCGTGTACATGTCAGTATGAGCTCAGCTACTAGGGTTGCCACCTTTCGAATTCCTAGTAACTGGACCTCGAGGCCCTGCCTCCACCCCACCTGTTCCCCCAAGACCCTGCCCCCGTTGCTCTCTCCTCCCCTCGCTCACTGGACCGTCTCCAGGCGCCTGCCTGCACGTGGGAGGTGGCCTGGCTGAGCCAGGGCTGGTGCCGCCCCGTGCCATGGATTTCGACCAAGGATTTCGTTCAGGTGCCGTTGAGGGTTGCCAGGTTCCCAAAAGCCAGGCATCTGGTATCTGGACACAGAAGCCAAAAACTGGATGGGTGGCAACCCTACTACCATCGATTGTGTGCACACACAGGGGGCGAGCATCCAGTGCATGTGTGTGCGAGAGCATGGCTACTGTCCTTTGTGTGTGTGTGTGTGTGTGCGCGCACATGTCCATGGGGGGGTGTGACTATCCCGTGTCTGTCTGCCTGGGGTGGGGGGGCCTGCATGGGTGTATGTGTGTGTGAACATGGCTACACTCCTGTGTGGGTGCAACCATCCCATGTGTCTGCATGTGTCTGCATGGGGGGGCCTGCATGGGTGTGTGTGTATGAGACCAAGTGCATGGCTACTATCCAGTGTGTGCACACACGCAGTCCCCATCCATCATGCCAAGGAGTGGAGGGATTTCTGCCCAAGCATAGTTCTAGGTGAGCAGAACCATCTCCCGGGGCCTTTGCAGAGTCAGTGAGCTGTGAAAACCTGGCTTGCAACAGGGTGTGAACCTGTTAACTACCCAAGGCTCTCCCCCGTCCCCCACAGCTTGGGTGCTTCATGACAGAGCTTCAAACTTTCCAAAAAACCCAACCCCCCAAAAACCTGTGTGATGCTGGCAGACCAGGGGCCAGCTCATGCCAAGGTCCCCAGGTCTCAACTTTAAACACTGGAAATCAAATCCTACTAAGACAAACAGAAAGGAGCATCAATTCTGGAAAGTCAAGTGTAAAAGTATAATTGCTCTTCAAATTCTTTTGTGGCCAGTGTAACTATCAAAAGACACAAAAATTAAGAGAAAATTGTTTTAAAGTACACGCGCAGCAGGAAGCCTGCCAAACGAATGATCAGTGGGGCCACTGGATGATTGAGTTGCTAAAGGTGCACTCGAGGAAGACAAGGCCATTGCAGAGAAGCTAAATTAATTCTTTGCATTGATCTTCACTGCAGACGATGAGAGGGAAATTCCCACACCTAAGCCATTCTTTTTAGGTGTCAAATCTGAGGAACTGTCCCAGACTGAGGTGTCATTAGAGGAGGTTTTGGAACAAAATCAATACATTAAACAGTAATAAGTCACCAGGACCAGATGGTATTCATCCAAGAGTTCTGAACAACCTGAGATATGAAATTGCAGAACTATTAACTGTGGTATGTAACTTGCCACTTAAATCAGCCTCTGTACCGGATGAGTGGAAGATCACTAACATGACACCGATGTCTAAAAAAAGGCTCCCGTGAGACAATCCTGGCAATTACAAGCCAGAAAGCCTAACTTCAGTACCTGGCAAACTGGTAGAAACTTTAGTAAAGAACAGAATTATCAGACACATAGATAAACACGCTATGTTGGGGAAGAGCCTACACGGCTTTTGTAAAGGGAAATCAGGCCTCACCAATCTATTAGAATTGTTTCAGGGGTTTAACAAGCATGCGGACAAGGGGGATCCAGTGGATATACTGTACTTAGATTTTCAGAAAGCCTTTGACAAAGTCCCTCACCAAAGACTCTTCTGCAAAGTGAGCTGTCATGGGATAAGAGGGAAGGTCCTTTCATGGATCAGTAACTGGTTAAAAGACAGAAAACAAAGAGTAAGAATAAACGGTCAATTTTCACAAGGGAGAGGGGTAAATAGTGGGGTCCCCCAGGGGTCTGTACTGGGACCAGTGTGGTTCAACATATTCATAAATGATCTGGAAAAAGGGGCAAACAGTCAGCTGACAACATTTGTAGACAATACAAAACTATTCAAGACAATTAAGTCCAAAGCTGAGTGGCTGGGCAACAAAATGGCAGATGAAATTCAATGTTGATAAATGCAAAGGAATGCACTTTGGAAAACATAACCCCAACCATACATACAAAATTATGAGGTCTAAATTAGCTGTTACCATTCAAGAAAGAGCTCTTGGAGTCATTGTGGATAGTTCTCTGAAAACATCCACTCAATGTGCAGCAACAGTCAAAAAAGGGAACAGAATGTTAAGAACCATTGGGTAAGGGATAGGTAATATAACAGTAAATATCATAATACCACTATATAAATCCATGGTACACCACATCTTGAATACTGTGTGCGGTTCTGGTTGCCTCATCTCAAGAAAGATACATTAGAATTGGAAAAGGTACAGAAAGAGCAACAGAAGTGATCAGGGTATGAAACAGCTTCCAGACGAGGAGAGATTGAAAAGACTGCGACTGTTCAGCTTGGAAAAGAGACGACTGAGGGGGGAGATGGAAGTCTGTAAAATCATGACTGGTGGGGAGAAAGTGAATAAGGACGTGTTATTTTCTCCTTCTCATAACACAAGAGCCGGGGTCACTCAATGAAATTACTAGGCTGCAGGTTTAAAACAAACATAAGAAAGTATTTCTACATGCAACCTGTGGAACTCATTGCCAGGGGATGTTGTGAATGCCCAAACTATAACTGGGTTCAAAAACGAATTAGATAAGTTCATGGCTATTAGCCAAGATGGTCAGGGATGCAACCTCATGCTCTGGATGTCCCTAAAACTCTGACTGCCAGAAGCTGGGACTGGACGATAGGGGGATCACTCGATGATTGCCCTGTTCTGTTCATTACATAAGAATGGCCACACTGGGTCAGACCAAAGGTCCATCCAGCCCAGTATCCTGTCTGCCAACAGTGGCCAATTCCAGATGCCCCAGAGGGAATGAATCTAACAGGTAATGATCTAGTGATCTCTCTCCTGCCATCCATCTCCACCCTCTGACAAACAGAGGCTAGGGACACCATTCCTTACCCATCTTGGCTAATAGCCATTAATGGACTTAACCTCCATGGATTTATCCAGTTCTCTTTTAAACCCTGTTATAGTCCTAGTCTTCACAACCTCCTCAGGCAAGGAGTTCCACAGGTTGACTGTGTGCTGAGTGAAGAACAACTTCCTTTGATTTGTTTTAAACCTGTTGCCCATTAATTTCATTTGGTGGCCCCTAGTTCTTCTATTGTGGGAACAAGTAAATAACTTTTCCTTATTCACTTTCTCCATACCACTCACGATTTTATAGACCTCTACCATATCCCCCCTTAGTCTCCTCTTTTCCAAGCTGAAAAGTCTTAGCCTCTTTAATTTCTCCTCATATGGGACCCATTCCAAATGCCGAATCATTTTAGTTGCCCTTCTCTGAACCTTTTCTAATGCCGGTATATCTTTTTTGAGATGAGGGGACCACATCTGTATGCAGTATTCAAGATGGAGGCATATCATGGATGCATATAAGGGCAATTAGATATTCTCTGTCTTATTCGCTGTCCCTTTTTCAATGATTCCTAACATCCCATTTGCTTTTTTGACTTCCTTCTGAAGCACCTGTCACTGGCCAATGTTGGAAGACAGGATACTGGGCTAGATGGACTTTTGGTCTGACACATTATGGCCGTTCTTATGTAACTGAATGCTGACAAATATCTAACTGGAAACACTCTGGCTCACCCGCGTGCTAGTATGGCTAAAACAGGTATTAGAATGTTAAGAATGTGTTCAGTGTTTAGACTGTAGGGAATGTTTGTGATTTGCTGCATCCATTCTCACTTATAACATCTGTATCCCATATTGTGAGGGAATATGTGAGCAGTTGTATTGTGAGCCTCTGTGACTGTGAAAGTCACCAGACAGGAGAGAGACACTGTGACATTCTATACCTTGGGGGAGTGCCCTTCAACCCCCATATTCCTCATTTATATATAATTGTGATCTTTCATATAAAGCAGACCATGTGAGGTATCAGGGAAAAGGTTATGATCTGCTGAAAGTCACTGTTCTATCGAAATATGTATATCATTAATGCATATGAAGTTATGAGAATTGTGTTGTATGGTTGTCACTAAAATATGCTCTGGGTTTGGGAAGCACCCAGATACTAGCTCTCCAAAGAAAATGCCAAGGAAAGTAACCAACGCCTGGGTGGGTGTCAAACAACCGTTAACATCCATTGTCCAGCAAGGGAACTGCAATTCAATGACTCACCTACATAAGGCCACACCAGGGGACCTGCTCAACCTTGCCTGGTGACTCAGCAATGCCCCCAGACATGCCTGGACTTGTGTTCTCCAAGCTCATGGGACTGAGGGTATAAAATAGAACACAGGGGCCCCATGCTTGGCCTTTTCTCCTGCCCCAGCCTACGCTGCAAACAACAAAGACACTCAGAAGACTGAAGACTCCAACAAAGGAGACTGGCCCAGGTTTAAAGGGATAAACCTGTATATTAAGGACTGTAATATCCAGTGGGGTGAGAAAAACTGCTTAATCTAGATGTTTCCCAGTCTAATCGGGTTGAGAGTTTAGACTGCATGCTTATATTTTCTTTTGGTAACTATCACTTATAATCATTTAAAATCTCTCTCTTGTGGTCAATACATTTGATTAACTGTTTATCTTTACCAGTGAATTTGCTTGAAGTGTGTTTGGTAAATCTGCTCAGGTTTACAAAGTATAACCACATTCCATTGATGAAGTGGTGAACCAATTAATAAATTTGCACTCCCCACTTTGAGCAGTGCAAGACGATATGTTCCTGAGGTACAAGGCGGGAGCTGGGGAGATTCAGCCGGTGCCTTTCTGTGTGTGATTCATGAGTGGCTCTGGGAGCATTCATGCGATCTAGCTGGGTGTGGGGCTCCACATTGGTTGTGCTGAGTGATCACAGCGCCTGGAGGGGCTTGCTGATTGTCACTAGCAAAGCATTGTGAGAGACAGCCCAGACTGGAGAGTTCAGGGGGCACAGTGGTCCCATAGTCCCCGGCTGCACCCTGGGCATCCTGTCACAGACACTAACTAGTGTGAAGGGCTGATCTTTAACAGAAGGTTTTACACCCTTGCTGAAGGGAAAGGTCCATCAATATCAGATAGACTGTTGTGGAGCATTAAAGAGGACAAAAGCCTTTTGTTACTCTGCTCTTCACCCCCTGCCCCATGAAGATGAGTCATGCAAGGGACTCCTTCCATCAACTGAGTTTGCAGTTCAGAGCACATGGGCGGGGGTGGGGGGAATATACAACCCTCTAACAAGACAGAACTGGCTCTCTATGCTGCTTGGATTCTGGGGCTGTGACGCAGTAGGGAGAGGGGTGGATTGACCGGGGAATGTCGTCTAGTTTTACTGGGACTGTCTGCATTGGGGATGGGATAGCAGGGGATGAGCCTGTAACCTGAGCCAGGAAGGGGGTGGGGCCAGGTGACACCTTTGCCCAGGAAACTGGACAAAGGCTAGAGGAGAGAGCCTGCTGGAGGGATTTCAGTTTTGTACTGGGTGGTGGAATGTAGGGAACCCCATGGCTGGGGTCTAAGCTCCCTGCCTCCCCAGGAGGACTTGACTGAGGGGTCCTGGTTGTACCTACAAGCTCTGTTTTAGACTGTGTTCCTATTGTCCAATATACCTTCCATTTTACTGGCTGGCTGAGAGTCACGGTGAATCCCAGGAAGAGGGGTGCAGGGCCCTGACTCCCCCACACTCTGTGACAAGGAGGACAAGGGTTTTTAGGCATAAGCAAAAGATCCCCAGAATTTAACCTGGCTTAGCCCTAAAGGACATATAGAGCTTGCTTATTATAGAAGTTTCTATTACTTTTTGAAACATAAGATTGGAACGTGTGTGTGTGTATATATATCTATGGTTACCTGCTTTAGTCTTGTAAATCACTCACTTGGTTCCTTTTCCTATTTAATACATCTCTGGAGAATTTATGCCTGTGGTGGGAGATCTAAGGTGAAATTGACCTGGGATAGGTGATAGGTCCCTTGGGATGGGGAGTGACCTGAATGCTGCTGTGATCCTTGGTGTAAGGGACCATCTATCACAAAGGCAGGCTCACCAGCTGGCGAGGCAGGTCAGAGCACCCCAGGGGCCTGTCAGTGACTCCATGGTGAGGATGTTACAGAGCCTAGGCAGGTCACACTCCATAATTAGTTTGTGAAATCCAAGTACAGAGCTCACAGCCGGTTTGGGGTTTGTGCCCTGGTTCCTACCAGTGCCCTGAGGTTGGTACCCGCACTCTAGAGTCACTGCAGGACAGCAGGAGAAACTGCTTTTCTGCACCAGCCCCAGGCTGCCCACTGCCCCTGCCTGGTGCTGTGGGAATGCAGGAGTGCTGCTGGATTCTCTGTGTGGGCACCTTGCCAAGAGCATGGAAGTCCCACGGTCCCCTCTGGGTCCGGATGCTAAGCCCTCGGGAAAGGAAGGGCTCATCCAACCCGTGTCCCAGGCTGCTTGACAGCCCTGCAGTTACATGGGGATGAGGCCCTGGGGCATCTTTCCTTGCTGGCTTGAAGCGGACCCTCAGCAGCGCCTGCTTGGAGATGCCCCGAACTGGCTCCATCTGCAGAGGACGTTCTGCCAGCTGCCAGCCCAGCCACATGCAGTGGCCCTGCAGCCTCCCTGGCTGCAGCGAGAACAGTTTTGCCCAGCCTCCATCGTGGGGCTGCAGAGTCCTAAGGCCACGACCTGGGTGAGGAAGGGAAGTCTCCATTGCGAGGAAGCAGAGTTCACTTATGGCACTTACCTGGTAGATGCTTCATTGAGCCTGTAGCCAGTGGAGCACAAATGCACAAGGCACTTGGCGCAGAGGGGCCGGGCACAGAGCCTCTGATGGGGACCAGCAGCGTCTGGAGGGAGATCAGTGTTCACTGCCGAGTGGGATCCCTGGGGAATCAATCAGCACACATGGTGTGACATTATTGACTTGAACTGGGACCATATAGAACATGGTTGCAACCAAGGTCCTGCAGTGGCACCAAATCTTGTATAAAGGGGGTCAAATAAGGTATCTAAGACAAGGTTCTTGTTTGCTGGTTAGGATTATGTTGTCTGTTTGCATGTATCATTTTTGTATTTAAAGTTATAAGTATTGGCTCTATACTGTCTGTATTCCAAACTTATGCTCTGCTTCTGGGTGACACCCCAGACAAGTTGGTGTCAGCTCTGCCTAGCCTGCTTGATGGCCCATTAAGGACCATCAGCTATACAAGTGACCCATTGAGAGAAGGCAGACACACCTTGGGACTCAGCCAGGTGTGCAGGGCCCTGCCTATGGACAGAACTCTGAGGTGTTTCCAGGCCATGGGATGGGCAGCTTGTCTTTGGGACAAAGAAAGAGACCACATGGCAAGAGACTATAAAAACCTGCTGCAGCTCCTCCATCTGGTCTTCAGTCCTGCTTCTGACCTCTGGAGGGACTTTGCTACACTGAAGCTTTGAACCAAGGACTGAAAGACCCATCCCAGCTGGGGATGTTCTCCAGAGACTTGATTTCAACCTGCTGCTTATTCTGTCACTGCTGCAAGCCTGAACCAAGAACTTTGCCATCACTGTATGTCATTGATTCCATTGAACCCATTCTAGCTCTCGTCTCTATCTTTTCTTTTTATAATAAACCTTTAGATTTTAGATTCGAAAGGATTGGCAACAGTGTGATTGGTGGGTAAGATCTGATTTGTATATTGACCTGGGTCTGGGGCTTGGTCCTTTGGGATCGAGGGAGCCTTTTCTCTTTTACTGGGGTGTTGGTTTTCATAACCATTCGTCCCCATAATGAGTGGTCCTGGTGGGGATACTGGGAAACTGGGGTGTCTAAGGGAATTGCTTGTGTGACTTGTGGTTTACCAACGGGGTAAAACCAAAGTCCTCTCTGTCTGGCTGGTTTGGTTTGCCTTGGTGTGCAAAGGACCCCAGCCTTGGGCTGTAACTGCCCTGCTTTGAGCAATTTGTCCTGAATTGGCACTCTCCGTGGGGTCCCGCCAGAACCAGCCTCGTTACACATGGAAAGGGATGCGTTTAGTGCTGTAGATTGCAATGTGACTTCCATACTGCTGACTCGCTGGGTAACGGACGAGGCGCAGGAGCTGCAGCCGGACAGGGACACGACTTGTGCACACAGACAGAGAAGGAAAGTTTAAACTGCATTACCCTGTTTAGCCATTAGGAGGCCCTGCGAGGACCCCACGGCAGCACATCTTTACGGTGTGCTGGAGGCAGTCTAGGTTATTTTTTGCGATAAGGTTGCCGGTGGCAGTGTCCATTGTGCCTCCGTCACTAACCCAACAACAACAGACCTGCAGAATTTCGTTCCAATGCCACAGTTGGGTGCCTCAGAGAGAATCCGCGTCGACAGCCCCGGCTGGAGGGAACGGTTGGCACGTTTTCACAGGGCAGCCACACACCCTGCAGGCACGTTCCTCGTCTAGGCCATGGGCGGGGAGGCTGAACGCCTCTTTCAATCCTTTGCCTTTGTGAGGATCCCTGAGAACAGTTACACGGTGGTGCTGGCGACGTGAGAGGAGCATTTTATACCTCAGCAGTGTAACATGGTGTGAGGTGTGTGTGCCTACCAGCGCGTCCAAATACCTGGGCAGCCTGCAGAATCTCTGCTACGAGGCTTGTGCGGCAGCGCAGAAATTGTGATTTTGAAGACAAAAGGGAAGAGCGCACTCGAGGCAGAGTCGTGACTGGCACCAGACAAGGGCCTGTCAGAGAAACTGAATGGAGGGAGATTTAACCCTTCACACAGCCACCAAAACGGCAAGGCAATCAGCAGTGATTAAAAATCAAAACCGAGACCACTGGCTGCCAGAAAGAAGCCTTGAGGAAGTGACTTACATGATAGGAATCACAGCACATCTGCAAAAAGCAACTGTAGTAAATCCTCAAAGGCAATGTGGTGTCAGCCCCAGGCAAAATGTCGCCCTTTTCAGAGCAGGAGCTCAAGATATGGGAACGGTGGGGGGTAGGGGGGAACTCAATCAAGTGTGATTACACAGAGCCAGCCTGGAGGGGGGAGCTGAGTATCTGTAGAAAGACTGTTAATTTTAAAATAGATGTAAATATGTGTGGATGCAAATGTAATAGTTGTATCAGAAGGGATTTATAAGTGCCTTCCACCCCTGTCCAAGCTGCAACCAGCAGACCCTGTCCTCAGTAGCCCAGGAGGTATTTTGAACAGTGTTGGACAATTTTTCACAGAAACAATCTACAAATACAAAATTTTAATTATAATGTTCATTTGATTAGAGGACCAGAGGCTGCCAGGCTCCATAGTCGCAGTATGGTTGCCATGATGGGTCTAATGAGCAAGGTGGAAGAAGTTGATGGAATATTTAGTGATATTTGTGTGATGGGATCCCTGGGGTGCAGCCTGGGACCGTGGGACCACCATGCCCCTTTATCTCTCCACCCTGGGTTGTCTCTCACAATGCCTTGCTAGTGACAAGCAGCAAACCCCTCCAGATGCTGTGATCACTCAGCACAACCACATGTGGAGCCCCACAGCCAGCTAGATTGCATGAATGCTCCCAAAGCCACTAATGAATCACACAGAGAAAGGCACCAGCCAAATCCCCCCAACTCCCAGCCTTGTACCTCAGGAATATACCGTCTTGCACTGGTCTATAGTATGTCACAATTGGCCTTTTAAAAAGAGAGCCAGTAGAAATAATCTTGAAAGACTATGCTGACCCACACAGAGTACATAAACCACACAGAATTCCTGTCCTGTTCATTGATAAAGCAGTGACAGAGTTAAACAGAATGGAAAAGAATGGCATAATTGAGACAATCTCTGAGACAGCTGCATGATGTGCACTGAAGGTACCTGTTATAAAGAGAACAGGGAAGATACAAATCTGTATGGATCTTAAAAGACTAAATGAAGCGTTTATGGAAGAGAAATATATCCTCCCAGCACTAGACAAATTTCTACCTAAAGCGGCAGGAGTTACTGTGTTTCTCCAAGCTAGATGCCTCAAGTAGTTTTTGGCAAATTCCTTTAGCCAAAGAGAGTGCTAAACTGACTACACTCATCACACCATTTGGGAGATTGTGCTTTCAGAAATTATCTTTCAGGATTATCAGCTTTTCTGAAATTTCCCAAAGAATGACAGCAGAGCTGCTAAAGGACACAAATGAGGTTGTCATTTTTGCGGCTGACCTCCTGCTCCCCATCCCATAGGGGGACCTCAATTGCGGGTCTAACATGTGGTGGAGAATGCGGGCATTGATCCCACTACCTCTCGCATTGAAACAATTTAAAAAAATTAATTAATAAAAGAAAAAAATATCAGGCTATGTGCAAAAAATGTACCTAAGTCTTCTCAGCTAAACAAACAAAAACAAACAAACAAACATTTTAATCCACAATTGTCAAATATTAAAATTAAAAAAAAAAAAAAAAAGGCAATTTCTCATTGGTATAATGTTTTAAAAAATGGTCTCCCAGTGTCACAGCTCTTCTAAATTTAATACTACATCCCATTGTCATAGTATTTGCATTAATAATTTTGTTAACCTTTATTATGCTATGTTTATACTGCCAAATAAAAAAGCAACAAAAAGTTTTAAAGCAAGTAATATATAAAATTAAATTGCTTGCAAAATTATAAAGTGATACAATAATTAATGGCATTAATCATGTATCAAGTGGGGGGAATGTTAATATAATATACATTGAGATTCATGTATTCATGTAATATATTATAGGTCATTGAGACCTGGTATGAATGATGCGTGCTTAACATAAATATGTGCATTGCAAGTTGGCAACTGAAGCAAGAACTTAAGGTCAAGGACTATTAAAACTATTTGTGCAAAAACAATCTTGTTATGTTCGAAGAAAAATATGGAAAGAAAAACAACACCACCAGCTAGACTGATATATAATTGTATAAAAATTGAAAAAAATTGCACACCTTACGTCATGGTGGCTTGCTCAGGATTTTCTCTTTGGAATTGTGTGGGTAGAAGGCCTAGTAAATGGAAGCAAAGAACTGATAATGCGATGGAAAGAACTATAAATGGTTGCCTAACATTTCTGCAAATCGGAGTCGTTTATTGATCCAGAGTCCCATGTGGATATAGATGCGGTTTTCGCCGGCTCCCCACATCTTATGATCAGAAAGAATCTCGACTGGCCATCAGGACCATTCTGACCTTTGGACTTTGGTATAGTATGTTTGGGGTGTGAATGCGGAGCGAGTAAGATTTGTTTTGTAATCAATAAAAAGCATTTAAAGTATTATATACCAACACTGTCCTGTATCTGCCTGCTCCCCATCTCGTAGGGAGACTTCTATTGTGGGTCTAACAAGTATACAAGTCATCAACGGAAGAACATGACAAAACCCTCAATGAAGTTCTGAGCTTAATCCCTGGGGCCAGACTCAAGCTAAATAAAGTGTATTTTCTGCCTACATCAAATTGAATTTTTGGGACAGATAAACAGATGGAATTAGTCCTAGCCTGGAAAAAGTAAAAGCAATTAGAGCATTGAATGCACCAGCAAGTGTACCAGTCCTGAGATACATGCTGGGGATGGTAAATTATCTTGGCGAATACCAGCAAGCCTTTTCTACAGTGACAAAACCCCTGAAGGAACCAGTAAGGTCCAATGCACCCTGGCTCTGGGGCCAAATCAGGAGACTCTCTTCAAAAGGGTAAAAGAAAAGATCTCAGCTGCTCCAGTTTTAAACAAACTCCCAAGAGTCAGTGCTGATGCCAGCAGCGATGGCCTTTACTGTTACCGTTGGTGGTGTACTGTTACTGCGATATGGAGCTGAGTGGAAGCCAGTTCCTTCTACCCTTGTGCACTGAGAGAAGCAGAAGAACAACATGCCCCAAGTGAAGAGACGTGTCAGGCAGGAGTATGGGCAGGGGAGAACTTCTATAGCTAGCTGGGTGGGTTGGGTTCCCTTAAGCTGATAAAGGTTCCAAAAGGATTATGGTTGGTTATCAATAGAAAGGACCTGGATCAAGTAAAGCTGAGATGCCAACGTCTTTTGATTAGGCTAATGTGATTTAACCGAGTCGCTGAATATATTCTTGGTGAAAATCTGACAATAGCAGACCTGCTGTCATGGAGACCAGTGTCACTCAAACACCTGTGAGCCAGATGAACATGGAAAGGCTTACCGGGATCCTGTGGAAGCCTACAGTCCAGTGTCAAGTCGGAGACTATTCCTACTGCAAAAGCAACGTCAAGAAGTCTTTAGCTACATTTGGGCAGGGTAGCCCGAGTATTTAAGGACTCTATGGCTGTGGCAAGAGAACACTTTGCTGTATGCGGACCATTAAGCAAGTTCAATGGGCTAATGATTAAAGGTGATCACATTGTCCTCCCAAGTGCTTTGAGAGGAGAGATTCTAGACCTCATCCATGAAGGACATCAAGGTCTAACTAAATGCCGTGAACGGACCAGTCAGTCAGAGTGGTGTCCTGTAATCAGTAAGGACATGAAGAATAAAGTATCTTCATGCAAACATTGCAGAATTAACAGACCAACACAGTGCAAAGAGCCTCTAATAACACCACCTCTCCCGGACAAACCCTGGAAGAGGCCAGCAGCAGATTGATGCAAATTCAGAGGACAGCATTATCTAGTTGTAGTGGATTATTTTTCTAGCTATGTTGAATAATATATTTGAAAGATACAACATGTAGCAGAGTTATCAAGAAATTAAAGAGCACATTCTCCCATTTCAGTACTCCAAAATTATTGACAGAAAATGGACCACAAGTCACTGCAGCTGAATTTACGTCATTCCAAACAAAATATGATTTTGAACACATCAGCAGCAGCAGCCCATGTTACCCATGAGCAAATGGAGAGACTGAGAGGGTTATACAGACAGCCAAAAAAATATTGAAGCAGGAAGATCTAGTCCCTGCTCTTCTGATCTACAGAGCAACACTATTAGCAGCTACCAGCCGAACCCCAGCCCAACTCCTGATGGGAAGGCGACTTCTGCTCCAACCCTGCAGCAGTGCCGCCATGCACCCTCCCTCCCGGCGCGCTCTCCCTCGGGTGGAAGGGGTGGGGCTAGCCCCCCCAGCCAGCGGTTCATGCGCCACCCAATCGCGCCGGCCCCCGCAAAGCACGGGGCCCAGCGCAGCCGCCCCGATTTGCCATACCCTAGGGACGGCTCTGGTTCCTGTAATGATCTCCCCTTTGCATGTCATCCCCGAGCACGCTGCACTCCTGAATGCAGCCACCCGTGGAGCACAGCACAGCCGCTGTCCTGTTGCCACACAGACGACCAGTGAGGATGGACGGGATGGACCTTTGGGCTGGAAAAGCCCGGTCTGTTCCCCGAGGCCACACCCCACCCTGCTGCACATTTCCATGGGGCAAGGAGCCTGCAGCCAGGCAATCCCAGTGCTCAGGGGAGAAGGAGCACGGCCCCGTATGGGTGGTGCACAGCCACACACTGGTGAGTCCGGCCCCGCAGAGCCAAGTGTCTACGTCATGGTCAGTGGAACGGGAGTCAACGGCCCACGCTGCCTGGAAGGGCTGCTGCTGAGGGGACCCCAAGGAACGGGGATCGGGTGGGGTTCAGCTCAGCCACATGGACAGAGCAGCGACTAGGGTTTGATAAACTTCCACTTGCCAAACTTCACCTGCACCCAGCTTCGCCCTGCAGACGACACGGGGCGCCAGTGTCACAGGTGCCAGCTTCCTCAGGGCCCCGGGGTGCTCGACCTCCTCCTCTGCACCGCCCCTTCTCTCAAGCCCCACCCTGCCCCTTCCCGCTCTGCCTCTAGCCCCACCCCTTCCTCCAAGCCCCTGCCCCACCCAGTTCTGCCCCCTTCCCTGAGTGCACCCCGTCCCCGCTTCGCCCCCTCCCCCCAGCACCTCCTGCCGCCGAAGAGCTGATCCAGGGTGGGTGGGAGGCTCTGAGAGGGAGGGGCAGGAGTTGACTGGCGGGGCCGCCTGTGGGTGGGAGGTGCTGGGGGGCAGGGGGAAGCTGGCGGCTGGTGGGTGCTAAGCACTGGCTAATTTTTTCCTGTGGGAACCCCCGGAGTCGGTGCCTATGGCCAACGAGCGGTGATTCCCATGCAGTGCAGGAGCCGGGGAACTCGTCGGAAGCCCCCCGCAGCCCAGGGGTTTGCAGACACAGAGCCAGCCCAGCCATGGACCCAGACGAAGCGGGAGTTGGAGCTGAACGCGGCCCAGGCTGGGCAGGAGGACGACGACGACAGCAGGCAAGTAAAACGGTTACCTCACCCCACTGGGAAATGAGGGAGAGAGGTCGGCGTCACACTGAGCTCCCCTCTGCCTCCAGCCTCACAGCTGCTTACGAGCCCAACCAACACCAGCCTCCCCCCGGGCCCTGGCAGCTGGCCGGGAACGAATGCACAACTCTGCTCTTCGACAGACGGCCGTCACACCCGCCGGCCATGCAAGAGCCGCAGCAGGAAGAGCCTGTTCCCAGGTGACCATGGGAGAATCATAGAATCATAGAATCATAGAATATCAGGGTTGGAAGGGACCCCAGAAGGTCATCTAGTCCAACCCCCTGCTCAAAGCAGGACCAAGTCCCAGTTAAATCATCCCAGCCAGGGCTTTGTCAAGCCTGACCTTAAAAACCTGTAAGGAAGGAGATTCTACCACCTCCCTAGGTAACGCATTCCAGTGTTTCACCACCCTCTTAGTGAAAAAGTTTTTCCTAATATCCAATCTAAACCTCCCCCATTGCAACTTGAGACCATTACTCCTCGTTCTGTCATCTGCTACCATTGAGAACAGTCTAGAGCCATCCTCTTTGGAACCCCCTTTCAGGTAGTTGAAAGCAGCTATCAAATCCCCCCTCATTCTTCTCTTCTGCAGACTAAACAATCCCAGCTCCCTCAGCCTCTCCTCATAAGTCATGTGCTCTAGACCCCTAATCATTTTTGTTGCCCTTCGCTGGACTCTTTCCAATTTATCCACATCCTTCTTGTAGTGTGGGGCCCAAAACTGGACACAGTACTCCAGATGAGGCCTCACCAGTGTCGAATAGAGGGGAACGATCACGTCCCTCGATCTGCTCGCTATGCCCCTACTTATACATCCCAAAATGCCATTGGCCTTCTTGGCAACAAGGGCACACTGCTGACTCATATCCAGCTTCTCGTCCACTGTCACCCCTAGGTCCTTTTCCGCAGAACTGCTGCCTAGCCATTCGGTCCCTAGTCTGTAGCGGTGCATTGGGTTCTTCCGTCCTAAGTGCAGGACCCTGCACTTATCCTTATTGAACCTCATTAGATTTCTTTTGGCCCAATCCTCCAATTTGTCTAGGTCCTTCTGTATCCTATCCCTCCCCTCCAGCGTATCTACCACTCCTCCCAGTTTAGTATCATCCGCAAATTTGCTGAGAGTGCAATCCACACCATCCTCCAGATCATTTATGAAGATATTGAACAAAACCGGCCCCAGGACCGACCCCTGGGGCACTCCACTTGACACCGGCTGCCAACTAGACATGGAGCCATTGATCACTACCCGTTGAGCCCGACAATCTAGCCAGCTTTCTACCCACCTTATAGTGCATTCATCCAGCCCATACTTCCTTAACTTGCTGACAAGAATGCTGTGGGAGACCGTG
This sequence comes from Chelonia mydas, assembly GCF_015237465.2. Lineage (NCBI taxonomy): Eukaryota > Metazoa > Chordata > Testudines > Cheloniidae > Chelonia > Chelonia mydas. Next base: position 105,889,035 of record NC_057854.1, read on the forward strand.
TCAAAAGCTTTGCTAAAGTCAAGAAACAATACATCCACTGCTTTCCCTTCATCCACAGAACCAGTAATCTCATCATAAAAGGCGATTAGATTAGTCAGGCATGACCTTCCCTTGGTGAATCCATGCTGACTGTTCCTGATCACTTTCCTCTCCTCTAAGTGCTTCAGGATTGATTCTTTGAGGACCTGCTCCATGATTTTTCCAGGGACTGAGGTGAGGCTGACTGGCCTGTAGTTCCCAGGATCCTCCTTCTTCCCTTTTTTAAAGATGGGCACTACATTAGCCTTTTTCCAGTCATCCGGGACTTCCCCCGTTCGCCACGAGTTTTCAAAGATAATGGCCAAGGGCTCTGCAATCACAGCCGCCAATTCCTTCAGCACTCTCGGATGCAATTCGTCCGGCCCCATGGACTTGTGCACGTCCAGCTTTTCTGGAGTGGGCTTATTCACCTCCCAGGAAAAGCAGCACTTGATTACAGGGAACTGCTGTTTGAGCTTTGGGAGGCCCATGCCTTGCCTGACACAAGAAGCAAGGCAGTGATCAGCAAACCGGCGGCCCACCTTGTGAGCTGTGGCACATGGGCTCTATTCGCCAGCAGTGGGCCCCGTATGCCTGGGCAGAATTCAGGGAATTTGCACACGAATGGGAATTTGCTCTGCACACCTGGTCCCCAGCATGCCCCCAGGGTGCTGGTGAGGCTGCCCCCTTGGTTCGGCTGACTTGCCAAAACCCTGCCACCAATGAGGGGAGACCTGCTGCAGCCAGAGGGCTGGAGGTACTGCCGAGAGATGGCCGACAGCCAGAGACGCCGGCTCCAGAGTACAATGGGTCCGCCAGGATCTATCGGCCCTGGAGCACTCCGGCGAGGATCCAGCCATGAGAGAGAGACCGGCAGCAATGGACTAAAGGAGTCGGGAGGGGTGCAATGGCACCAAGGTCATTCGAAGTGGCTACACAAGAGGGACCAGGGTCCCGGCAGAGCAGGAGGCCCTGACAAGCTGGCAGACTCAGCACCCAGAGAGCCCACGAGATACCGACGTCAGCACTGGCTAGACTCGGAAATGGGCAGGGAGACGGAGATGGGTCACCTGGTGAGGAGACTGAAGCATGTAGCTAGAAACAGGGAAATGTCAGTGGAAATTAAAAACCGATTTCAGAGAAGAGAAGAGCTCTCTTTGAAGGGAGCGAGCCGTGGATTTATGGGCCAGCGAAGCAGCCTGGTGACTGGCACGTCAAGATTAATGCCACTTGCTGGCCGCGTTTACCGTTTATTCCCTCACAAGCTAATACTTGCTCTGAATTTTCAGGCCCAGCGCTGCTGCTGGGGGAGGGCTGAGGGGAGGGGGTCTCCCTAGCCCCCTACTGGGGGCAGAGCCGGGGCTGAGCTCTTTGGCAGCCCGGCTGTCAGTGGGCGGCTGGGAATGCAGACACTCGGCCAGTCGTTTTCCTTCCAATTACTCCTCAGCAAAGACCAGAGCTAGGTCTGCACCGAAACGTCCCCCTGCTAGTCAAACCAGCCAGCTCCACGGGGCCACAAGAGCCTCTACAAGACAGCTACCTGCCGCTCCCCTGGCCTGGGGCCGAGGCTGCCGCCCACCCGCCGGCCACGGACAAGCCGAAGGGGCTAGCAGGGACGCTGGAACATCCCCCCACTTGTAGGTGCTCTCAGCAGCACCAGGCAGCGTCCCAGAAACACTGCCAGGTCACGACCTGCAGCAGGAACGTCCCTGGGCCGACTCCACGCCGAGTCTGGGGCTTCTGGCCTGTGGGTGGCCTCGCTGCTGCAGCTCCCCCGAGTCCCCGTCTCCCCAGCGCTGAAAGCACATGGACACCCCCGGAGCCCAGACCCACCCAGCGGGGGCGGGAGCCTCCCTGGCAGGGTAGGGCTGCACCTGGGTTCTTACCCCACTGCCTTCACCCCGCTGCTTGGGCACTGCCCACAGCGCCATGTGGCAGGAACCGGGTGCTGGTGCTCACGGGAGCCCCTCTTGCCCCCTCTCCCCGGGGAAAGTCACGGGACGGCAACCCCTGCCACGGCCGCTGGGCTGCGTGCGCAGCTCCCGCCCTGCCCGTTCTGCGCGCGCCGCGCTGTATTGGTGGCTCAGAGCAGCGTGCCGGGCTCTGGGAGCGGAAGATCGTGGCATCGGCTGCAGGTGGTGTCACGGCGTCCCCGGGCGATGCTCTGGAACTGCTCCCCAGGAAGCCAGGCAGGACTCTGGGGAAGTCTCCTCTGGGGGAGCAGCCTGTCTGTAGGACACACAGCTCACACCTTCCTGGGTCTGACCTCGGAGCATTCAGGCTCCTCTGCCCCTCCGGGCGCTTCCCCCAGCGAGTCCGCCCAGGCGGGGTCCTGGGGAAGCCAGAGGGTCCTGCCCCCCAACTCCGCAGTCAGACGTGACTCTCAGACAGCCAGTAAAACAGAAGGTTTATTAGACGACAGGAACATGGTCTAACACAGAGCTTGTAGGTGCAGAGAACCGGACCCCTCAGCTGGGTCCATTTTGGGGGGCAGTGAGCCAGACAACCACGTCTGCCCTTCACTCCATGTCCCCAGCCAGCCCCAAACTGAAAATTCTCTCCAGCCCCTCCTCCTCTGGGCTTTGTCCCTTTCCCGGGCCAGGAGGTCACCGGATTCCTTTTTCTCCAACCCTTTAGCTCTCACCTTGCACGGGGGAAGGGCCCAGGCCATCAGTGGCCAGGAAACAGGGTGTTGGCCATTCTCTGTATCCAGACCTCTGCACACCCCTGCCCTCTAGGGCTCTGCAACGATCGTACACCCTTATCCCACCCCCTAGATACTTAAGAACTGCATAGGGGAAACTGAGGCACCCCCCACACTATTCAGAGGAAACATTAAGAACAGTGGCCACTTCATCACAGGTGGTTTTTAGACTAGCCTGCTGAGCACCCCTCCCTGGAGAGCGTCTCCGCGTGGCTGATGTAGAGGGATTGCAGCAGCTATCATCCCACACGCGATGGTTAAGCCAAAGACCCGCGTCTGGAGCGGCGGGGTGGAGCGCTCTGATGCCGCCTGCATATTTGTGAATGGGGCACGGAGCTGTTCTGTGCTCCTGGGTCTGTCCGGGTGACCCTAGAGAGTCTCTAATGTTCTATCTGTGTAGCACGTATCCGCGTCTGCCCAGGTTTGTGCGGCTGCGGTTTCAGGCCAGCCCAAGAGCGTGGTGGGAGATGGAAGCCAGGGATCTTCTGCGTGGGCCTTTCACGGGGGGTTTCTTTGAGACTTCTTGTGAACTCCACTCGGCTTGCCAAGCTTCACCAGGGTGAAGTCGCTGTTGAAGGTGAACCGCGTGGGTCCAGACGGGCTCAGGCAGTGGTGAGGGACGCTGCGAAGGTCCCGGTGGATGGGGAGACGTTCCTTTTCCATGATCCTCTGGAATTCCCAAAGGGCTTCGGCGTCGCGCTGCATGGATGGGGAGCAACGTGTGACAGGTGCTGGGCTCGCCTGGAGGGGTGCCGTGACGCGCTGCACTGCAGTGTCCAGCTGGACATCGACAGGTCGCGTGTGGCTGCTCCTGGTCCCTCCTGGTGCAGAGCGCTCGGCTCCAGCGTACACAGCGTTTGTGACCTGCTGCTCACAAACCGGGAAGAATTAGTAGGGGAAGCAAAAGTGGATGGGAACCGGGGAGGCAGTGACCATGAGATGGTCGAGTTCAGGATCCTGACACAAGGAGGAAAGGAAAGCAGCAGAATACGGACCCTGGACTTCAGAAAAGCAGACTTTGACTCCCTCAGGGAACTGATGGGCAAGATCCCCTGGGAGAATAACATGAGGGGGAAAGGAGTGGAGGGGGGCTGGCTGTATTTTAAAGAATCCTTATTGAGGTTACAGGGACAAACCATCCCGATGTGTAGAAAGAATAGTAAATATGGCAGGCGACCAGCTTGGCTTAACAGTGAAATCCTTACTGATCTTAAATACAAAAAAGAAGCTTACCAGAAGTGGAAGATTGGACAAACGACCAGGGAAGAGTATAAAAATATTGCTCGGGCATGCAGGAGTGAAATCAGGAAGGCCAAATCACACCTGGAGTTGCAGCTATCAAGAGATGTTAAGAGTAACAAGAAGGGTTTCTTCAGGTATGTTAGCAACAAGAAGAAAGTCAAGGGAAGTGTGGGCCCCTTACTGAATGAGGGAGGCAACCTAGTGACAGAGGATGTGGAAAAAGCTAATGTACTCAATGCTTTTTTTGCCTCTGTCTTCATGAACAAGGTCAGCTCCCAGACTACTGCACTGGGCAGCACAGCCTGGGGAGGAGGTGACCAGCCCTCTGTGGAGAAAGAAGTGGTTCGGGACTATTTAGAAAAGCTGGACGAGCACAAGTCCATGGGGCCGGACGCGTTGCATCCGAGAGTGCTAAAGGAGTTGGCGGATGTGATTGCAGAGCCATTGGCCATTATCTTTGAAAACTCATGGCGATCGGGGAGGTCGCGAACGACTGGAAAAAGGCTAACATAGTGCCCATCTTTAAAAAAGGGAAGAAGGAGGATCCTGGGAACTACAGGCCAGTCAGCCTCACCTCAGTCCCTGGAAAAATCATGGAGGAGGTCCTCAAGAAATCAATTCTGAAGCACTTAGGAGGAGAGGAAAGTGATGAGGAACAGTCAGCACGGATTCACCAAGGGCAAGTCATGCCTGACTAATCTAATTGCCTTCTATGACGAGATAACTGGCTCTGTGGATGAAGGGAAAGCAGTGGACGTGTTGTTCCTTGACTTTAGCAAAGCTTTTGACACTGTCTCCCACAGTATTCTTGTCAGCAAGTTAAAGAAGTATGGGCTGGATGAATGGACTATAAGGTGGATAGAAAGCTGGCTACATCATCAGGCTCAACAGGTAGCGATCAATGGCTCCATGTCTAGTTGGCAGCCGGTATCAAGTGGAGTGCCCCAAGGGTCGGTCCTGGGGCCGGTTTTGTTCAATATCTTCATAAATGATCTGGAGGATGGTGTGGATTGCACCCTCAGCAAGTTTGCACATGATACTAAAGTGGGGGGAGAGGTAGATATGCTGGAGGGGAGGGATAGGATACAGAGGGCTCTAGACAAATTGGAGGATTGGGCCAAAAGAAATCTGATGAGGTTCAACAAGGACAAGTGCAGAGTCCTGCACTTAGGACGGAAGAATCCCATGCACCGCTACAGACTAGGGACCAAATGGCTCGGCAGGAGTTCTGCAGAAAAGGACCTAGGGCTGACAGTGGACGAGAAGCTGGATATGAGTCAACAGTGTGCCCTTGTTGCCAAGAAGGCCAATGGCATTTTGGGATGTATACGTAGGGGCATTGCCAGCAGATCGAGGGACGTGATCGTTCCCCTCTATTCGACACTGGTGAGGCCTCATCTGGAGTACTGTGTCCAGTTTTGGGCCCCACACTACAAGAAGGATGTGAAAAAATTGGAAAATGTCCAGCGGAGGGCAACAAAAATGATTAGGGGATTGGAACACATGACTTATGAGGAGAGGCTGAGGGAACTGGGATTGTTTAGTCTGCGGAAGAGAAGAATGAGGGGGGATTTGATAGTTGCTTTCAGCTACCTGAAAGGGGGTTCCAAAGAGGATGGATCTAGACTGTTCTCAGTGGTAGAAGAGGACAGAACAAGGAGTAATGGTCTCAAGTTGCAGTGGGAGAGGTTTAGGTTGGATATTAGGAAAAACTTTTTCACTAGGAGGGTGGTGAAACACTGGAATGCGTTCCCTAGGGAGGTGGTGTAATCTCCTTCCTTAGATATTTTTAAGGTCAGGCTTGACAAAGCCCTGGCTGGGATGATTTAATTGGGGGTGGGTCCTGCTTTGAGCAGGGGGTTGGACTAGATGACCTCCTGAGGTCCCTTCCAACCCTGATAGTCTATGATTCTAAGGGCCATCGCCGATGCTCCCAGCTTGTGCCTGCCAGTTTCTGGACCAGGTTGACCCTTGTCTTCATCTTGGCAGCGACCTTCATCAGAGGGAGACGAGCACCCATGGCAGTTGGCATGAAAGGCAGCTGCAGCCCCAGAGCCTCCTCCTCTCTGGCCAGTGGGGACAAGTCCTTCCCATGCCAGCGCACCACAGCAGAGGGGCCAGGACTTGCAGCGAGAGGAGACTAGAGCGTGGGTCCTGAGTGCAGAGGGAGACACCCACAGAGGTGACGGGGCTGCGGGTGCTCCACACCTTGGCAAGCAGACCCTGCAGTAAGGTGCCCAAGCACAGGGTCACAGGCCAGGTTTGAGGCCACAACTTTGGGAACTCCTGGCCCATACGTAAACTCCTTGCCCAGCCCGAGCAGCCCAGCCAGCCCCCAGCTCTGGCTGACGGTCACTCCGTCCTTGTTATTTATGACCCATCAGGATGCTGATCAGGGCGATCCAATCACAGCCAGTGCTGGGCGTTAGCAGGGGGCTGTCCTCCGCCAGGCAGTGACCGAGGGGACCGCTCCCACTCACACCTCCAGTGCTCACCTCGTGGGCTGTACAGACGGAGCCTGTTCCCCTGGCCAGCCATGGGCTGGGCACATCCACCTCTGCCCCAGCAGGGTGCTTCCGCCTGGGCTCGGGGGCAGCTCAAGCCATGATAAAAGCCCTTCTCGGCTCTGACCCCCGCCTGAGCCCTGCATGGCTGCACCCCAAGGCAGATGTCTCGCGACCCACACAGACCCACGCTGGAAAGGCCGTGGCTCGAAACCCCACCACACCTGGCTCTCAGGAGCTCTTCCAGAGCTTAGGGGAGGACCCACAAAGGGCCGCGCGGCCCTAAACGGCGGCATTAGAGCCGTAATACAGGACGCTCTTGTTTCCCTTTGAAGGGTTCCCTCTGGCACAGAGCCAGGCTGCCGGCAGCACACGCTTACCTGCACCTGGGACCCCACCAGCACAGCCGGCTTACGCTGTTGATTAGCCGAGAAATCCCTCTCAACGCTCCAGGTGCTCCGGGGCCGTCTATCCCTGTATCTGTAAAGCCCTGCTCTGCGCCAGGCCTGGCAACTCCTGGGCAGCCTGCAGCCGGCCACGGCCTGTGGCCTAGGGGCAACCGCGGGGGCCAGGAGACCAGCCCGGTGAGGCACAATGGGGAGCGGGTATTCGCGGTCCCATCACTAAAGGGAGGCAGCATTCCCCCGCGCGTGTCTCAGCCCAGGCTGCAGCGGCCAGTCAAACGGCTCCTCATGCTGCCAGCCTCCTTGGGAGAGGAGCAGAACCGAGCTCCATGTGCACAGGGGCTGAGGGCGCCTGGCTTGTTAGCTGGGCCAGGAGCTGGCTTTGCAGCACAGCTGTAAGCCTGCTCCCGCTGAGAGATTGTGCGGGGTCCAGGGCCAGGCCTCAGCCCTGTCCTCGGCAATGGAAGGGAACAGCCCGTTAGCAGAACCACATGCAGCCCTCGGTCCTTCTGCTGCAATTCCACCAGCCCTTCCACCTTCCCTGCAATAGCCCCGAGTGCTGCCGTGACCCCGCCGCAACAGAGACGGGGAGCACGATGCACACGCATTCCTGTGCCTGGTGGGTCGAGTCCAGTCGCTGCCCAGCCCCACAGTGACAGCGTCCCTGCCCTGCAGCGTTACAGCCCAGGGAGGATCGCCTCCCCCCAGCCCATGTGTTACAGCTTCAAACACCTCCTGTGCTGCCCCCATTTCTCCCGTGCTGCCCCAAGGCTTGGGAGACGCTGCTGTGCACAGCTCCAAGCAGCCTCTTTACCCCCCTGGCTCTTTGTTCCGTTTGTCCAGCGCCTGACACCGTGGGCTCCTGGCCCCTACCTAGGCACTGCTGGGATACAAATACCGACAGGAAATGGGGCGGGGGTTACCCATTGCCCAGCTGAGGGGCAGGGAGACTGGCTTGGCCAACGTCACACCAGGAGTCTGGCAGGGGTGGGAATGGAACCCAAGAGTCCTGAGCCCCAGGCCAGTGCTCTGGCCTGGAGGTCACCCTTCCATAGTTACTCCAATCCACCGCTGAGCAGGGCCAGCATCAGCTGCCTCCCAGGACAGCATGAGAACCCTGCTTTGAATTGTGCTGAGCCTAGGGCCCCCGTGACATCTTGTGGTAGTGAGTGCCCCAGGCCAGCTGCACCCCGTGTAAAACAAGTGGGCAAAGGATCTCCTTTGACAGGCTGAATTCTTCTGCCTTTGACGTGTTGTGGTTCATCCCCTTGTTCTTCTGTAACAGGAGCAGAGCAGGCGCACCACCCACAGACCTTCCAGCTGGCCCTTGCGAATAGCTGACATTCGCACCATAAATGCTGCTGTCTTGGGGGCTGGAACATTGCTGGGAAAAGACTGAGGTGCTGAAACCCTGTGGTGCCAAATGGGGGTGGGGGATTTCCCCCCGGCACAGGGAGCCAGCACTCGGCCTGGGTGCCGGAATGGTCCCCAGCGTGCAAACCAAATGGCCCAATGAAATTCCCAGCCTGGGCTGAAAAACCCGCTTCCATTTTCGTGATGCACAGCTGCTCATCACCAGACGGGGATTTTGATCATTGCTGAAAAGCGGAGTCAAGCTCGTACCGATTAATCAATACCCTTAATTGAGTTGAAACTGTTTGATGGATAGTGTCACTGACCCTTCCCTACCACCGCCACCTGCACGGACCAGAACCGCTTGTCCCATTCCTAGGGCTCAGGCCCCAGGCTGCTGAGCCCTCCAGCCCTGGAGCGGCCGATCCAATGACCCCCGCAGCACAGTATTAAACACCGGACAGAAAGGCAGAAAAGCTGCCAGCCTCAGCACAGAATGCAACAAGGTCCTACTGATGCTGGGGAACAGGCAAGGGTGCCGTGTGCGCATGGGCTGGGAGGGTGCGGGAGGGGGTGTCCCGTAACATTGCTAGGGGGCTCTGTGGGTGGACGAGAGGATCTGCCTGGCTGTTTGGCCCCCCAATCAACATACAGATCAGAACACTCCGTTTACGGTGCCACCTCAGCCAAAATCCGCAAACCTTCCCCTGCAGCCCAGGAGGGAAGATTCATTCCCTGACCTGCAGGCAGCCCTGGGGAAGGTCTCTGCGCAGGGCTATGCGGGATGTGACTGGGCGATCAGGACAGTCCCTTCTGGCCTCAACACCCATGTCCTAGTGTGATGCTGCAGCCAAAAGGGCTAATGGGATCCTGGGATGCATGACCAGGGGAATCCGGAGTAGGAGCGGAAAGGTTATTTCACCTCCGTATCTGGCACTGGTGCAACCGCAGCTGGAATCCCGTGTCCAGTTCTGCTGCGCACCATTCAAGACAGAGGTTGATAAATTGAAGAGGGGTCAGAGAAGAGCCACGAGACTGATTAAAAGCTCAGAAAACATGACGCACAGTGATAGACTCAAAGAGCGCCAGCTGTTTAGCTTAACATAGAGAAGGTGACGGGTGACTTCATCACAGTCTATCGATACCTACATGGGGACACATTACGGGCTCTTCAGCCTCGCAGAGACAGGTCTGTCGTGGTCCAAGGGCTGGGAGCTGAAGCTAGGAATAAGACGTACATTGTTGACAGTGAAGGTAATTAATCATTGGACCAATTTCCCAAGGGTCATGGTGGATTCTCCATCCTGGACGATGTTTAAATCGCGGTTGGATGTTTGTCTCACAGCTCTGCTCTCGGAGTTTTGTGGGGCAGGTTTCTGGCCTGTGTTACACAGGAGGTCAGATTAGTTGATCACAATGGACTCTTCTGGCCTGGGAATCTGGATCCTCAGGGTAACAGCTCTAACCCCCGGGCCAGTGGGACAAAAGCCAAGTCACTCTCGGCACGGTAAACCAGCAGCAAGCCGCCAATGTGTGCGGAATTCAGCTATAAGCTCCTTCGGACTCTGAACCTCTCAGCACTAGCCCAGAGCCCCTCTCACACCCCAACCCCCTGCCCCAGCCTGGAGCCTCCTTCCACAACCTGAACCCCCTCATTTCTGGCCCCATCCCAGAGCCCACACCCCCTCCTGCACCCCAACCCCCTGCCTCAGCCTGGAGCCTCCTTCCACAACCTGAACCCCCTCATTTCTGGCCCCATCCCAGAGCCCACACCCCCAGCCAGAGCCCACACCCCCTCCTGCACCCCAACCCCCTGTCCCAGCCCAGTAAAAGTGAGTGAGGGTGGGGGAGGGCGAGCCACCGAGGGAGGGGGGATGGCGTGAGCGGGGATGGGGCCTCAGGGAAGGGGAGGGACAAGGGTGTTCGGTTTTCTGTGATCAGAAAATTGGCAACCCGACTTGATGCAGAAGGGCAGAGGTGTTCAACAGCGATTGCTGTTCTGTACTGGGGGGACACATGAGGTAATTCTGTCATCTGATGATGATCATGGCTCTTCCCAGTCCACTGGTGTCTCAGGAGGATGTTAAACAGTTGGACACGGTTAAATCAGAAGGGCCAGGGAACTGGAATCTGAGATTTGTCCAACACGGCCCGGGCGAGGAGCTTGCTGGACGGTTGATTCGCAGTAAGTCGTGGAGCCCTGGGGAAGTTCCAGATGACTGGAAGAAAGCTCACATTGTGCCGATATTTAAGAAGGGTCAATGGGGTGACCCAGGTGATTATTGGCCTCCCAGCCGGACGTTGATCCAAAGCAAAATAATGGAATGGCTGATACAGAGTCGCTTAATAGAGATTCTGAGGTCAGGCCAGGCCTGTACGGCATGCCCCTGGCCCCAGAGTTCAGGTGCTCATCGACAAAACCCAACACTGAATGGTGGGGGTTATGCCCAGTGATACTCATTGGGCTGAAAACCAATATCCACAAATGAGCCATTCCATCTGGTACTGCTGCCTGGAGCTAGCTCCTGGCTGAGCAAAGGCTAGGGGAGAAAACCCAGAACTAAATCCACTGCAGAGAAAGTGTCAGCCAGTCACCAGTGCAATTCAGCTCTGCCCTCTGGCAACTCCTGCAGCTGTAGTGGCTTCCAGATATCTTGGTCTTCCAAGCTTTTGGGCTGGTAAGTACCGCCAAGACAGGGGGCTTTGGTCCTAAGGCCAGACTCTGCCTCCTTAGTCTTTCTGCCAAGGGGTGCGCACCAAACATTTGAATTCAACGGTCATCCTCAAACGGAATAAAGAATTAAGGGAGGGGAATGGATGGGTTTTGGAAACTAGATCTTGTCAAACTGACTTGATGTCTGCAGTGTTGCTGTGGCTGTCCCAGGCTATGAGAGAGACAAGGTGGGTGAGATCATATTTTTTATTGGACTGGCTTCTGTTGGTAGAAGGAAGGGAGAAGCTTTTGCGCTACACAGAGCAGTTCCTCGGGTCTGGGGAAGGATGCAGAGTGTCTGAGCTGAATGCAGGCTGGGACAGACTGTTAAGCAGAAGGGGTGACACAGGGGAGAGGCAATCACTTGAAAGGAAGGTGGCAACTGGGGTTAGAAGGTTCTGCATAAAGGCTTTGAACCTGGCTGTTAAGTGTAGCAGACAGCTGTGGATTGTTACAAATTGTTGTAATGAACCATAAAACCAGGGTCCCTGTTAAGTCTATGGTTTTTGGTGTCTAGGAGAGTTATGGATTTAAGTTCCCAGGCCTGCCTTTTGAACTAACTTGATGTCTTTATTTGATAAGATTACATGTTTGGTGGATGCAGGTAACAGTGTTGATGTAATATCCTTGGACTGCTGTAAGGCGTTTGACTTGGTATCACGAGACATTTTGAGTAAGATACAAAATCAACGTGGCACACATTCAATGGATTAAAAACTGGCTAATGGATAGGTCTCAAAGTAATTGTAAATGGGCAACCATCATCAAGCGGGTGTGCATCCAGGGGAGTCCTGCAGGGACCAGTTCTTGGCCCTGGGCTAGTTGACATTTTTTAAATGACCTGGATGAAAACATAAAATCATCATTCAAGGTTTGCAGCTGACCCCCAAAATGGCAGGGTAGTAAATAGCGACCAGGACAGGTCACTGACCCAGAGCAGTTTGGATCAGTTGGAAAGCAGGGGGCAAGCAAACACTGAGTTTTAATGACTGTAAGTCAGTGGTTGGGGTTCTCGAGCAAGGGAGCCCTCTGCACTGACTAGTGGTGAACCAGAGGAAGGGTCCTTGTGAGCAGAGCTCATTTGCTCGAGTGGTATCTACTGTGCCTGGGGGATCTCTGTTGGCAACGCTGGGTTAAAATGCACCTGTCTTGGATGTAGGGGTGTGAAGGTGTTTGCTCTCCCCTAGGGTGCCCTTTGTGGCCAGGCGTGGCGTAGTAGCCAAGTCACAACTTAGTCCGCCCCTTCCAGGGTAATAGTGTCCCAACTCAAAGGAGCAAAAACTCTATCCTTCCCAGAGTCAGTTCTCTGCAGGCTCTTCACTCCATGCCTGGGCTCTGGAGAACTCCTCACTCTGTTACTGAGGGCCTGCTCCCCGAGGGCTCAGCTTCCCCCAAGCCGCTGACCCTAGGGCTTCTGTGGGAGGTGGGGGGATTCATTGTTTGCGTTCCCTTTAGTACAAGTGGTCTGTTAGAGACAGGCCCAGAGATATTTAGTTTTCCCAAGTTTCTGGTGGGGGCTTGACCCAATTTTCTTTTGTAGTTTTAAGAGAAGCCCCTAGAGATTGAAACCAGCCCTTGTTGCTGCCGACAACACGTAAGAACATCAGAATGGCCACACTGGGTCAGAGCAGGGGTCCATCTAGCCCAGTCTCCTGTCTGCCAACAGTGGCCAATGCCAGGTGAGGGGTTACATGGCTAAATGTAAAGTCAAGCAGCTAGGAACAAAGAATGCAGGCCAAACCTACAGGATGTGGGACTGTATCCTGGGAAGCCGAGATTCTGAAAAATAAATAGGGTCACGGTGGAGAATCAGCTGAACATGAGCTCCCAGAGCGACGCTGTGTCCGAAAAAGCTAAAGGGATTCTGGGAGGCATAAACAAGGGCATCTCAGATAGGAGCAGAGAGGTTGTTTTACCTCTGGATTTGTCACTGGTGTGTCTGTTCTGGTGCCCACAATTCATGGAGGATGTGGATAAATTGGAGAGGGGTCAGAGAATCGCCATGAGAATGACGAAAGGGTTGGAAAACCTGCCTTATTCTAATGAGAGACTCCAGGAGTTCAACTGGTGGAGTTTCACAAAGAGACGGTTAAGGGGTGACCTGATCAGCCTGTAAATACCCACCTGGGCAACAGAGCATCTAGCAGAGGAAGGTCTAACACGATCCAAAGGCTGGAAGCTGGACAAATGCAGACTGGGAATGGCTGTACAGGAGGTCGGACTAGATAATCACAAAGGTCTCTTCTGGCTTTATAATCTAGGAATCTGTGAGCAGACTCTGAACAACCTCTCCCCTGACTTGGGGGAAAGCAGGCCAGGAGCAGCCCGTATTTGGTGGTCTGCTTAGGTGACCACCGACAGAGCTGCACAGAAAATCATGGTTCCTGCCCCAAAGAGCTTACAGTCTGGGAGTGGGGGATGCTGACTGACCAGGCCAGGGGGGCTGAGCCTTGAAGAAGCAGCAGCAGCCCCTGGAGTGAGAGAGGAGCTGCAGACCGCGAGAAGGCGCAAAGCAGGACAGGGCATTGGCCATGCGGAGCTAATCCCATCCTGCAGTGATTACAGCAGCCTGTCACAGTGCCCAGCCCCTGCAGGGGCCAGAGGGGCTGGAACAATTTGTATTGTGCGGGTGCTGAGAACCACTGAACCAAACAGTGAACCCTGGACATAATGGAAACAGCTGTAAGTCAGGGAGTGCTGCAGCACCCCCAGTTCCAGCACCTCCCGAGGCCCCGCCCCTTTGCCATGGATCTGCCATGCTTGGGGTGTTACTGGAAGGAGCCATCCATACAAGGGCCATTTGCTCAGCTGCTGGGGCTGGCACCCACCCCCCCTCTGCACTGCTCCCTGGATTTACATGGGCTGGGCCTGTCCAGCAGGAGGGAGGACACTGCTCCCACCCACCCAAACACAGGATCCTGGGGAGCCCTGCTGAGCTATGATGGGGTGACAATGAGCCTCCCCCCCCCGCCCCAACAGTGGGTTTTACATAAAACCCCAGTGAGTTGCAGGGTAAATAGCTGCTCTCCAAGCAATGGGATCAGGCTCTCTGCAGATACAGGAAGCATCACTGTGTCGGTCACACTCAGGACAGTTCCCTTCTCCAAAGAATGGGGTCAGGCTCTCTGCAGACTCAGGCAGACGTTGCTGCATTGGTTACACTTGGGGCACATTCTCAAGTTTTTCTTCACAGGCATAAGGGCCAGAAGCAATCCAGTTTAACTCAAAGCTGACATTCTTTCATGGTCACATGACTCCCAGTGCCGGGCCGAGGGCATGGAGCCATTGGGCCTGTGCCTTAATCCAGCTCCAGCACATACATTCACACCCACAAGGATACCAGAGCTGCACAGAGACTGCGTCAGTTCACGGCAAACTGGCCGAAGCATAGCGCGGTCAGAGCCGCGGGGTCAGAGTCCTGCTCTCTGTGTCGAGGGCGCGGCCTGCCCAGGCCAGTGCTGCGTGCTGTGCTGGGGGGCGGATCTCTGGGCCCATTCGGAGGTGGCAGCAGGCGGCTCCAGAGCCCAGGGCTGTCCCTCTCCTTTCCCTGGGGCCGGGCACAGCGTTTCCTCCGCTCCCTGATAAAGCATCTCTGATGGTTCCAAGAGTCTGAGGAAAAGGTCTCTGATATGAGGACACGGCAGTAGACAGGGCCCCTGTCTGTCGCTCTGTCCCCAGCCCTCCTGGATCTCTCCTCCCAGGACCAGTGTTTCATGCACCCCAATCGCCAGCTCTCCCCATCACAGCCTCCCTTGCTGGCTGTGATGTGGAGAGCCTTAGCCTTGCACCTCTCACCACGGGGAGGCCTCAGTGGGAATCAGCAGCAGGTGGCTGCTTGTCTGCATTTCTTCGGCTTCTCCTAGCAGTGGTTATTCCCTGCTTTATGTCGCAGTAATGTAAAGGCACGATCCCTGCCCATTCCCTTTCTTTTACCTATGCAAGGAGGCTTCTTTTTAACCCTTTACAGGTAAAACAAGCAGAGAACAGCCACCAAGAGGGACTTTATATCTAACTGGCTGGCTGGCTGCCCATAAAAGGGAGCTCCCCCAACCCGCGCTTCATTTGTCACCGTACCCAACACCAGCCAAAGCTGATCCTTTGACACAGCTGTATGATGAATATGTAAACAGAGCAGGAGCAAACACACCCAGAGTCTCTTCCCCTCCCAGCTAGCTGTCAGGGAAGCATTCAGGCAGACCCTGCTTCCACACGTTTAATACATTAGGAGGAAGGAAAGGTGCTGGCTTGAGACCAGCCCAGGAGCGACTCACTGCCACACCCAGCCCCATTTCTAGACCGTTTTAGTTTTCAGACACAGGCGAAAGCTCCACGAGCGCAGCTCCTCCGCCCACCCACAGCTACAGTTCCCAGGGGATTGTGTGTCTCAACGACGATGTCTGCTGCAGGATTCGCCCCTGCTCTGAGTGTGACCTTCCAGGGCTCTCCCCAGAGACTCTTTTCCCCTAGCATAGGGTTACCATGCTTCAGGTTCCCCAAAAGAGGACACTTCTTGGAGGGGGAAGCTGGAGGAGGGGTACAGTTGGGGGTGCTGGAGGGGTGCGTGTGTACTGGGGGTACAGTTGGGGGCGTGCATGTACTGGGGGGTATTGGGGAGTGCTGGAGGGGTGCGTGTGTACTGGGGGGTATTGAGGGTGTGCTGGAGGGGTGCGTGTGTACTGGGGGTACAGTTGGGGGCGTGCATGTACTGGGGGGTATTGGGGAGTGCTGGAGGGGTACCTGCTGTGAGGATACTCACTGGACAGGGGGGCAGTGTTGCACCCTGTCATTGTGGCTGGCACAGACCCAGTGCCAGCCCATCTGTCAACACCTCCCTGTGGGACCACCCTCCCCAGGGCTGGGAGCTGGGGCCTGGTTGGGTGGGTGGGATCCGGCAGCTGTGAGGGACCAATCAGATATGGATACAGGGGAGAAACCAATCAGGACGCAGACCAATCGGGGCACTTTCTCAGCTGCAGCATCTGCTCCGCCAAAGTCCAGGACCTTGCCTGTTATTTGACAAATCTGGCGGGACAGAGGCCGGGGGCTCAAAACAGGCTGTGTCCGGGAAACCCTCCCCTAGTAGGTTCCCAGGCCCTCTCCTCCCAGGGGACTTCCTGCTGCCCCAGCTCACCTGGTCTGTCTCTATTCCCAGGGAGGGAGAGCCCCAGGTCTGATCTCCTGGCTGCTGTGCCCCAAGGGACCAGGTGCCTTCTCTTGTAGCCCATCTGGGGCTCTTAAAGGGCCAGTCCCACCCTGTGATGAGGAACAGACCCATGACCTTGCTGGATGGAAATGGGAAAATTGCCAATATGGATGCTAGGGTTGCCAGGTGTCCAGTTTTTGACAGAATGCCCGGTCGAAAAGAGACCCTGGTGCTGACCGGGCCATTAAAAGTCCAGACAGTGGGGCTGGCAGGTTCCCTACCCATCTCTCTGCGGCTCCTGGGAAGCAGCTGGCATGTCCTTCTGGCTCCTAGGTCCAGGGGCAGCCAGGAAGGCTCCTCCGTGTGCTGCCCCTTCCCCGAGCGCTGGCTCCACAGCTCCCTTTGGCCAGGAACTCCCTCCCAGAGCCCATACCCTGGCCTTGAGCCCCCTCTTGCACCCCAAACCTTTCATCCCCAGCCTCACGGCAGAGCCTGCACCCCCAGCTGGAGTCCGCACCCCCTCCCGCACCCCAACCCCCTGTCCTAGCCCTGAGGCCCCTCCGGCACTGGCACCTGACCAGAAGAGCCAATGGGATGGCTAGAACTTTTAAAAATTGAAACAAGACTCCTGCTTTGTGGGGCTGTTGTTGTTCTCCGGGACGAGGGGAACAGGGCAGCAGTTATGCTGTGAGAAGCTAAAGGCCAGGTATGAAAATAATCAGATTCATACCTAGAAATTTCTTATATGGAAACCCAGATATGTAAGTAGATCAGAAAATGTGTAGAAAGACATGATTAGGTTTATTTCTTATGGCTTGTGGATTCCTCTGTGTTAACCCCAGATGCTTCTGTTGCTTGTAACCTTTACACTGAACCCCCAGAAAACTATTTTGGGTGCTTAATTTTTGGAATTGCTCTTTTAAAAATCTAGCAATAGCCTGAGTTTTCAGATGTATTTTCTTTCTTTTGTTTTAAATAAAATTTACCTTTAAGAACAGGATTTGGATTTGTATCTTAAGAGATTTGTGCACCTAGCTGGTGGCAACAGCTGATTTCTTTGTTCTCCTTTCTGAGCTCCTCCTTGGAGGGGGGTGAAAGGGCTTGAGAGTACCCCACAGGAAGGAATTCCCAAGTGTGCCTTCCTGGGTTCCAAGGGGTTTTGCATTTGGGTGGTGGCAGCATCTACCCATCCAAGGTCAGAGAGAAGTTGTAACCTTGGGAGTTTAATACAACCCTGGAGTGACCAGTATTAATTTTTAGAACCCTTGTGGGTCCCCACCTTCTGCACTAGAAGTGCCAGAGTGGAGAATCATCCTTGACAGGTACAAATGACCTTAGTACTGAATGATTACCAATGTTGTAATTATTGTAGGAATACAGGAATGCAGGACTTGCTTAACCTCTCCCAAATGAGGGGGGCACCCTCAGTTGAAAGAGCCTGGTTCAGCCAGGGGCTCAAATGCCAGAGCCGTGTGAAAGTAAGAGGGGTGGGGATAGGAGTTCTGGTCAGGAGGCTGTACAACTCCTCCAGGGATTCTCTCTAGACTGGCTTAATGTGTTCTTCCCTACTGTTCAAAGAATAGAGCTAAATAGGCTTCACTAGGAGTCTCTTTTGTTATTTTAGTTGCTCAATCAGAGCTGAAATCAGTTGTGGTAGGAGTGAGTTTCTATCCAGCCTGCAAGAGAGCTGAAATCACTGAGAGAATGATGTGCAGAGGTCACAGCAGAGAGGCAGACAGTGACTGACAGTCAGCTGGTGAATGAGTGACCAGCAGGGAGGTGGCAGAGAGGTGCGATGAGCGGCCAGCAGGGCAGCTGGTGGAGGGGCCCGGCGAGAGCAGTGAGCAGGTGGCCAGCAAGTGGCCAGAGGAGTAAGATGCCTCTTTGTCCTCCCAACCAGGGTGGGAGGTGGACTCTGCATATGCATCTTTGAGCTCTGGGTCTGCACTGACCAAGGACAGCAACGGTCCTGAAGGAGTGCAGAGAAGGGACGGGCAAGTGAAAGGAACATTTGGGTTGCTGGACTTAAGAACCTGAGGGGAAAAGGGCACTGCCCAACTTACTTGGGGGTGGGTTTTTACTCATGGTTTATGTTTATGAACCCTGTTTGCAGGGTTTTCCCCAAATTAACTCAGAGTTATTGCCCTCCTCTTATTAAAAATTTATTTTCTACGCTCAGACTCTGTGCTTGCGAGAGGGGAAGTATTGCCTCTCAGAGGCGCCTGGGGCGGTATGTAATTTTCCCAGGTTACTGGGTGGGGACTCAAGCTGGTTCTGTGTTGCATCAATGGAAAGGAACCCCTAGATATGGAACCTGGCCCTGGTTGCTGCTTGCTCCACCTGGCAGAAGGGTTACACATACTTCCTGAACTCCGCTGGGTATGGATTTCACCTTGTGGCCTTTTGCTTATTTTGTCAATTTTCTATAATGCCTAGCTTCCGATTCTTATCTAGAATACGTATAGTGAGGACTAGCAATGTCCCCTGGCTTCCATTTATTACAGATTAGTTTTGCTATCTTTCAATTTAATTATCCCCTTGTTCTCACGTTATAAGACGCTGCATTTCTCAACACCGATTCCTGGCTGCCAGCGTGTTACCTGTTCACCCGTCTGAATTTGGTTCTTTTGAAGTTCCTTTCAGCGTTTACTAAATTATTTTATGTCATTGGCAAATTTAGCCACTTGCTCAGCCTGTTTTCCAGGTTGTTAATTAATGTGGTTCCGCTTGTAGCTGGGTGGCTCCCCGCACTGTGTCTTTGATCTGTGAGCAGTCACAAACCCCACTGGGCATGCTAGCTGCCTTCCATTCAAGTAAATCAGGGAACAACTAAATGACTCTTTGTTTGGTGGGAGGTGAAACTAGAGCCCAAAGACTAGACTGGATGCAAACACAAGGGCCGGAGGCGGATTTCATTGCAGCTGTGTGGGTATCTGTGTGAGTCGAAGCAGCCAGAGAAAGAAGCAGAAAGCCAAGGACAGCAAAAAATGTACATGTAGCCTGGACCTGAGAGAGAGAGAGAGCGCAGAGAGAGAACTTTTTGGGCAGAGTGCTGACTGGAAAGAGGCTTGGAATTGTAAGGAAGGAAATTGTCTCCTGTTTAGCCTGCTGTGTTCAGGGGAAATCAGAATTTATGGATATTCTTTGTGTATGTAACCTTTCTGCCAAGCCGAGTTGATAGCAGCAAGGGCCGGGTTCAGTACACAGGGGTTCCCTCTCATCAAAGCAAATCAAAACTGGCTCGAGCCCCCACCCAGTGACCTGGGAAAATCTTACACAAACCCCTGGGCGCCTCAAAGAGGCAATACTTCCCCTCTCGCAAGCACAGAGTCTCGGTGTAGCAGAGACTCTTTAATAACATGAGGTAAACGACATCAGCATTAAATTGGGAAACCACCACAACTAGGGTTCATTGACCAAACCATGAGCAAAGACCCACCCCAGCAAATTGGGCCATGTCCTTTCTCTCGGGTTCTTGAGTCCCACAACCCAAACGTCTCTTGAGTCCAGCAATCCAAAAATCACCCGAAGTCCAAAAAGGTCCAACAACTCCAAAAGTCCAGCCCCAGAATTCAAAAGCTCATCTGCAGAGTGTTACTCCCCAGTTTGGGTAAAAATGTGCTGGGGGGGGGAAGAGGTAAGGGGCACCTTATGTGACCTGAAGCTGACTGCTCCGCAGGGCTTCACTCTGATCCACTCCACAAGCCGCTCTACTCCACGTCACACAAGCAGCTCCCACCTTCCTGTGAACTTCTCCACCAGCCCATCCACGAACGCTCCACCGCACTCTAGATCTTCAGGCTCCGCACTACTTGCCACAGTGCTCAGTGATTTTAGCTCTTTAGTGATTTCAGCTTGTAGTAGTGGGAGCCTTACTTAGTGCTGGTGCCCCATAAGGCCAAAGCGAATTCAGCACAGTACCTATAGCTAGACTCTTAATAGACCCAAAATTAGCTCTGACATTCCATGGTGGGGAGAGACAGAGGTGCAATTGATGTTTCAGGCCCTCACAAAGGGGCCCACACCACCAGGTACTAATACCTGTCTCCAGCCTCTCTCTCAATTCACAGAGTTTTGGAACCCATGTCCCTTGCCTAGCGAGTGCTACTTAGTTGATGGCGAGTCCCTCCATCATAACAAAAGGCCAAGTACAGTTCCACTGTCCTTGATTCCCATAATCAGGGTAATAACCATTTATTCTTCCTGCCCCAGTAACAGAGACACTGGGGATCCCACAGCAGCCAAAGTGACCATTTGGGCAGCTATGGCCTCATTCTAGGCGGGGTGGGTGTGCCTATGCAAATGAGATCAGCCCCTGAAGTTCTTTTCCACAACTTTCCACACCTCATCACCAGAGGTCAGGGTGGAGCTCATCCTGACTCTGCTCACATGTATAAACAGGATTGCATCAAAGAAATACCAGATTACATCATCAATAGCTCCTCCTCATAGAAACCACCCCAAAAGCCCCAAACATTGGCTAACCACTGAGGGGGTAACAATATATTAAACAACATTGGTCCTAGTCTACAGCCTCATGTCAGCCTTCTGCCAGGCTGAAAACTGATCATCTATTCCTCCTGTTTCCTGTCCCTTTGGCAGACTGTGATCTGTGGCACTATCATACCTTTCGCCCATGGCCTCTTAGTTTCTTTAACAGTCTCTTGTGAGGGACTTGGACAAAGGCTTTTTGAAAATCTAAATACATGATGTCATCCAATTCCCTGGTCTGGTGGCTACTTTGCCACCTTGCTGAAGTTCTCTCAGAACACTCCGGGACTTTGGAGAGAAGGTTCCCACAGCAACGTCATTCAGCCCCCTGATGCCTGCGTTTGCAACAGGGTCATTCATTACACAATCATGGAACAAAAATGCTGGAACACACAGTGCTGTGCAGGTTCCTCCACCACCAGACAAAGCTACACTCTTGCAGCCGGAGAGCCACATGTGAAACGCAGCCCGAAGGAGAGACACACAAATATTAACCCTTAGGCAGACAGCCCCTAGCAGCTGAGAGCTGATCAACAGAGGGTTAGCACGGTAAGTCAGTAAAAAGCGAGGGCTCTGGCCCCTTGGGACAGGGCAATTGGCTGCCTTTAGCCCAGCCCCCTGGCCGGGATGGGCCGGCAGCCAGGCCCCAGGCCTCTGGGCAGGACAGAACAATACAGCAGAATCCCAAAGACGCGAACACCAGAGTTATGGACTGACTGGTCAACCGGATGCCACGTGAAACCAGACGTAACCAATCAGGCAGCAGCAGAGACAAAAACCACCAACCAAAACACACCACACTAATACTGCATCCGATGAAGCGAGCTGTAGCTCACGAAAGCTCATGCTCAAATAAATTGGTTAGTCTCTAAGGTGCCACAAGTACTCCTTTTCTTTTTGCGAATACAGACTAACACGGCTGTTACTCTGAAACTTGTCACACTAATACTGTCCCATGCCTGTATTGCATCTTAAAGGTAGGCAAGTCTGGGCTGCCTGTCCCCACCCCACCCGCATTCCCATCCACGGGGCAGCCACTTACAGGAAGATGCCGGGGCCACCAGCCCAAGGCAGCCAGACCCAGCGGAGCAGGAGCAGCACTGGGGTCTGCTCCGTTGTTTTTACCCCCCTCCCCCAGGAAGGGGACTCACTATTTTCACCCCCACACCCCCACAGGAGGGGACAAGGTTGCAAACTCATGCCAGGGCTGAGCAGGGCTCAGCTGCTGCTGAAGCCTGGCCTGGAGCGTCAGCTGCTGGACCTGGAGCTCAGCTTGTGCTTTGTTCAGAGTTATGAACATTTCAGGGTTACAGAACAACCTCCCTTCCCAAAGCGTCCATGCCTCTGAGGTTCTCCTGTAGCGGTCTATAGCCCAGCTCTCCAGGCTGCAGACAAATGCAGGCCATCTGGCCTAACATGGGCAGGCAGCCACCCCAGGAATGGGGCTGGCAGCAGGGGGTAGGAGGACCTGGACTCACTGCACTCCACCAGGTCCCAGCCCAGGGCCCCGATAGTGGCCGCAAATCCCGTCCGTGGGTCAGAGGGGTTCCCACTGAAACACGCTGACCTAGACTCTGGCAACCAACCAGACTGTCTGATGTCCCTAGGCTATATCCTACCTGCACCGGTTCATAGGGCTTCATCACTCACGGGCCTCCAGGTTCCTTGGGGTCCTCAGACGCCAGCAGCTCCTCGGGGTATCCCGCTGGGGGCAGGGATAGTACAGCTCAGGGACCCACAGCAGCATCCAACTCCTTCCCTGACTCCCTCCCAGGTGAACTGGAGGCCCCCGCCTTTATCCCCCCCACCCCGCTTCCAGCATGGGGGGATGCCTGGCCTGGCTCCACCCACCAGAGCGCGGGGAGTGGCTCCTCCCTGTCAGCCCACGCCAGCTCGCTACACCGACACTTCCATAAAACCGTTCATCCGAAAGCAACCCACAGCCCAAGCCCTGCACATGCACCTCAGAGTGAGAGGGGGGGTTGGTGAAAGCCACGTAACACCATCGCACAACTGTTCAGGGCAGGAAGTGAAAAGTACCGCATCCGAGTGAGACTGCAGGTAGTGTAGACTGGCAGAATGAAATGAGCCAAGCTGGAATGGGGCTAACCCTCACGCCTGTGGCCCTTTTCTGACTGGTCAGTGGGAGTGATCAGATCGGAGAATGCCGGTATTAAATGGAGAGTTGTCAGGGCATGCGTGGAGTTCGATACATGAGCCAGTCACACTGGTATCAATAAACTCTAACCGGAGGCTGGTGGTATTTAATCATCAGCACAGATTATTTTATCATGTCAAAACAAATGTTCGCTGTGCATCACCCCTCTGCTGCGGGGCTGTGTGCCAAGCGCGAACCCCAGGGGGCATCAGCAAGGCAGGCCAGTGGGGCGGGCCCGACTGCACACAGGACATCCCGGATGGGTTGGTTTGTGACAGGACCAATTCTGCATGGTGCAGAACATGCTTTGCCCTCATTGCTATGCCTGGAGAGTGCGCAGCATCCACAGGATCCGGCTCTTCAGTCAGATATCGGCACAGCTGAGCTCATGCAGAGAGAGAAATCAGCAGAGCAGCAGCAGGTGCGGGTGGGGCAGCTGTGGGTGTTGTGCAGGGATCTGGAGGGGAGGGGGCTGCAGAGACCGACGGTGGGGCTCTGGGTGCAGGGAGCACAGCCTGGCTGGAGCTGACAGCCAGCTCTCAGCGCTGTGTCCTGCAAAGGTAGAGACAAGGGTGATGCCTTAGAACCCCCAACGCCTGCGGAAAAGAGCCTGCGAGCCCTGCAGGCAGGGGCTAGGCCGCGGCTCACTCTGTAAACTGCCCAGCAGGCTGCAGGCGCTGGCTCAATAAGTGACAAGAGCAAGAACCGACCTAATGAGCCATAAGCCCAGCCAAGGGGTAGGGATGCAGCTGTCCCATTAGGTCAGCCATAGTGAGCGGGGAGGTCAGGGCAGTGCACGGGGAGGTCAGACGTAGTGAGCAGGGAGGTCAGGGCGGTGCACGGGGAGGTCAGGGCGGTGCACGGGGAGGTAGGGGCGGTGCGCGGGGGATCAGACGTAGTGCGCGGGGAGGTCAGGGCGGTGCACGGGGAGGTAGGGGCGGTGCACGGGGAGGTAGGGGCGGTGCGCGGGGAGGTCAGACGTAGTGCGCGGGGAGATCGGGGGGTGCGCGGGGGGGTCGGGGGGTGCGCGGGGAGGTCAGGGCGGTGCACGGGGAGGTAGGGGCGGTGCGCGGGGAGGTCAGACGTAGTGCGCGGGGAGATCGGGGGGTGCGCGGGGAGATCGGGGGGTGCGCGGGGGGGTCGGGGGGTGCGCGGGGAGGTCAGGGCGGTGCACGGGGAGGTAGGGGCGGTGCGCGGGGGATCAGACGTAGTGCGCGGGGAGATCGGGGGGTGCGCGGGGGGGTCGGGGCGGTGCACGGGGAGGTCAGACGTAGTGAGCAGGGAGGTCAGGGCGGTGCACGGGGAGGTAGGGGCGGTGCACGGGGAGGTAGGGGCGGTGCGCGGGGGATCAGACGTAGTGCGCGGGGAGATCGGGGGGTGCGCGGGGAGGTAGGGGCGGTGCACGGGGAGGTAGGGGCGGTGCGCGGGGAGGTCAGACGTAGTGCGCGGGGAGATCGGGGGGTGCGCGGGGAGATCGGGGGGTGCGCGGGGAGATCGGGGGGTGCGCGGGGAGGTCAGGGCGGTGCACGGGGAGGTAGGGGCGGTGCACGGGGAGGTAGGGGCGGTGCGCGGGGGATCAGACGTAGTGCGCGGGGAGATCGGGGGGTGCGCGGGGGGGTCGGGGCGGTGCGCGGGGAGGTCAGACGTAGTGCGCGGGGAGATCGGGGGGTGCGCGGGGAGATCGGGGGGTGCGCGGGGAGGTAGGGGCGGTGCACGGGGAGGTAGGGGCGGTGCACGGGGAGGTAGGGGCGGTGCGCGGGGGGGTCGGGGGGGTGCGCGGGGGGGTCAGGGGTGTTGGGGACACTGGGGCATGGCCACTAGGTAACTCGAGGGGATGGAAGACCACGAGTGTCGATGAAGCCCCCTCGCACTAGGCCCAGGTGTCCTCGGCCCCCCCTCCCGCCTGGAGGCACTCGCAGCAGCTCTGTGTACTAGGCCCAAGTGTCCTTGGCCCCCCCGCCTGGAGGCACACACAGCAGTTCTGCTGAGAATCTGCAACAATACGCTGCAGAGTCAGACTGCCTGAAACGAAACAAGGCCAAACAGGGCAGATATGGAAGAACAATGCTGAATAAAGCAGCTTTATGTATGGTTTAAGAAATGACACAGAGAACCAGGGAACTAGCTGGGAACTGGATTGGCTGGCTATATGGATACTTGGGGCAGCTTGCTATTGGATAAGTATGCTGGGAAAAAGGATGTATAAAAGCCTGTGTAACTTCCTGCTCTGTGTACAGGATTTGAGATTCAAATCTCCCTGTACCTATTTGAAGCTTCAAATAAACTTTTCTGCTTCTCCACTCCATTGTGATTATTGGGTGTAGCACACCGGGTAACGGACCAACTCAAGCTGTTGTTCAGCCTCTTGGCACTGGGTGCCGGCAACAGCTTTTGGCGTCCCTGGGTGGGCCAGAGGCTGCAATTTAGCCTTGCCCGGACCCCTCCTGGAGGTCGAGGATTGCGGCGAGAACCGACGCCCAGTGCGCACCTGTGAGTTCACCGGGGCCTCGGAGGAGACGCGATTTGATCGACCCCGGAGGGCACAACGGTGCAACGCACTCATATAGTGGAAAAGCAGTTGTGGACGGCGGTGAAGAACCGGTCCCTTACACATGGGGGAGGAGCAGCTGCAGGCCACGGTGAAGAACCGGTCCCTTGGATAAGGTAGGAACCTTTTGAAATCCGGATTGTATGCTCTGTTGGAACCTGGGGACGCCCAGAGTTACCCTGTAGGTATGGGACAGGGACAGAGCTCAGGGGTTAGGGCACGGTGTACGCCCCTAGAATGCATTCTAGCAAACTGGAAGGTATTTGGTGCGGATCCAATGACTAAGAGCCAATTAAAACGATTCTGTACAGTTGACTGGCCTCAATAGCAACTAGAGGA
Source organism: Chelonia mydas (assembly GCF_015237465.2). NCBI lineage: Eukaryota > Metazoa > Chordata > Testudines > Cheloniidae > Chelonia > Chelonia mydas. Next base: position 105,914,652 of record NC_057854.1, read on the forward strand.
CCAGGAGTGGTGGCCACCAGGAGGGTCAATTAATTACAACACGATCCTCCAATTAGTTTTGTTTTGTCAGTGAATGGGTAAATGGAATGAACATATGTATGCGCATTTGTTTCTGACTTTATGTACTCGACCAGATATTTTACAGCACTGTAATCTGACTCCGACTGGTTCGGTAGCAGCTAATGTTAGTCCCCAGACCCCCACCCCCACTGTAATGGCAGAGCCGGTGTCCCCTTCGGCCCCTACACCCACACCTTGTAAGTCCCCCGAGCAGACCCCAGGTGGGATCCAAATGATGAAAGGGATATGACCCGCCTTACCTCCTATAAGGAGTTGCTTTTGCATGGACTCCGTCACTCGGCTGTCCGACATAATAATTGGGCAAAGCCATATGACGTAATGCAGGATTTAAAAGAAAGCCCAGGGGCCTTTCTACAGCGTATTCGGGACACCATTCTACAGAACACTAATGCAGACCCCGATGATGAGGCAACTGAGTCAATTATTAAGGAAATTTTTACATGCAGAGCAGCCCCTGATATTAAGAGAAAGTTACAAAAAAAAGGAGGATTTAATGGGCATGACCATGGCACAAATCTTAGAGACTGCAAACCGAGCTTATAGTCTGAGAGAGACAGAGAAGGAGAAAAAGCAAGTGAGAGTGATGGTAACAGCGGTACAGGCCGGCACTAAGAAAAGTGGCCGGGGAGGAAGGGGCCGTGGACGCGACCGTCCGGGCCCGCAGGAAAGACGACTGGGTCTCAACCAGTGTGCCCTGTGTTGACAGGAGGGACACTGGAAAAATGAGTGCCCAAAGAGAAAAGAAAAGGGGGGTTCCCCTATGATGGCGATGGCGGAGCAGAAATAGGGGTGTCAGGGGAGATGGACCACCCTACCCCCGGAACCCCGAGTAAAGATGCGGGTGGGAAGCTCAGAAATAGATTTTTTAGTGAACTCTGAAGCGGCCCGAACTGCCGTAAATCAGCCTCTTCAGTTGCCAATAGCAGATTCCCTTACTGTGGTGGAAGCCACAGGCAGGGACACCAAGTGCCCAGTGTATGCCCCAGTGGAATGCGCTTTGGGAAACAGGACTATATCCCACAAGCTGGTATACCTCCCTGAGTGTCCAACACCTCTGCTGGGACGGGATCTACTTTGTCGCCTCGGTGCCACCCTGCATTTTACTGAGAATGAAATAACCCTTACCTTACCCCCTGAAAATGCATGGATCATGACCCTTGCAGTTGAGCCCTCAGCTATGCAAGCCCCAGAATGGAGCCCGTGGGAAGACGAGGTGTACCCCCTCGTGTGGGCATCAGGAATTCCAGGAAATGCCACCCACCAGACCCCCATTACTATTCAGCTCATACCAGGGAAAGGCCCAGTGCAAGTAAAACAGTATCCAATCAAGAGGAAAGCCAGAGAAGGTTTACAGGAAACTATAGATCGATTCCTAATGTATGGTATTCTCCGGGAATGTCAGTCAGCCTGGAACACTCCCATTCTATCCGTACAGAAGCCTGATGGCACATATCGGCTGGTACAGGACCTAAGAGCAGTCAATGAACGGGTTAAGACTCTGCACCCTCTTGTCCCTAACCCGTATACCTTATTGGCTTCTATAGGGGGACAGTATACCCATTTTTCAGTCCTTGATCTGAAAGATGCTTTCTTTACCATCCCAGTTGCCACCCCGTCACAGGAGATTTTCTCCTTCGAGTGGGAGGACCGAAAAAGGGTTAAAAAGCAACTTTGCTGGACAATGTTGGCCCAGGGTTCCCCCATCCTCTTTGGCCAGGCTCTGGCCAGGGACCTAAAAAAGTGGGATAATGAGAAGGCCCTCCTTCTGCAGTATGTAGATAATTTGTTAATTGCCACTGTGGGCCAAACCCCCTGCCTTAAAGCCACCATGAGCCTCCTGAATTTTATTGGACTCCGGGGATATTGGGTAGCACAAAGTAAGGCTCAAATTGCCCTCCCAGAGGTACGGTACCTCGGGTTTCACATACGGCAAGGGGAGCGTCAGCTTTCAAGCGAAAGAAAGGAAGCTATCTGTCAAGTTCCTACCCCAAGTAACCGTAAGCGGCTCAGGGCATTTCTGGGTATGGCAGGCTTTTGCAGGATATGAATCCCAGAGTTTGGACTGTGGGCTAAACCCCTGTACGACTGTGTAAAAAAAGCAGATCATGACCCCTTCTGTTGGACCCCAGAGGCTGACAGGGCATTTAAAATCCTGAAAAGAAAATTGATGGAAGCCCCGGCTCTGGGCCTGCTGGATCTCTCTGTTTCAGTTGTATGTACATGAATGAAGGGGGGTGGCCCTAGGAGTGCTCACACAGCTGTTAGGAGCATGGAGACGTCCCATGGCTTATTTTTCTAAGCAACTGGATCAGGTTGCAAAGGGTTGGCCGGCACGTTTACGGGCAGTCGCAGCTACTGCCCTAGTGCTTGAGGAAGCGGAGAAGCTAACATTGGGAGGGGTTATGCAAATCTATACTCCCCATATGGTCCGAGCCGTATTGGATGCAAAGGGAGGGCTTTGGCTCACCCAGGCTTGGATTGCTCGGTATCAGGCTAAGCTGTTAGAGAACTCTGAAGTCACCTTATAGTCTTGCCCCTCCCTTAACCCAGCCACTCTCTTGCCAGAAACAGAGGAACAGAAACATGACTGTTTAGAGATCATAGATGCCCAGTACTCCAGCCGTCCGGATTTAAAGGATGTACCCCTCCCAAATGCAGATTATGAGTGGTACACTGATGATAGCAGTACTGTAATAGATGGGCAAAGGAGGGCGGGTTATGTTGTTGTTATGTCCCTTCATGACACCGTGAAAGCTGAAGGTTTGCCTGCTGGGACCTCTGCCCAGCTGGCCGAACTAGTAGCCCTGACCCGTGCACTTGAACTGTCAAAAGGAAAGCGGGTCAACATTTTTACTGATTCAAAGTATGCTTTTGGGGTGCTGCATGCTCATGCTGGCCTGTGGAAGCAAAGGGGAATGCTGACAGCCCAAGGCTCCCCAGTCAAGTACAGGCCCCAAATCCTCCGGCTCCTAGAAGCCGTACAACTTCCCTCGGAAGTGGCGGTGGTACACTGTAAAGCCCATCAAAGGGAGGATCAAAATGTGGCCAGAGGTAACGCCCGGGCAGATAGAGAGGCTAAGCATGCTGCCACCCTGCCATCCCCTCAGACTAAGAACGCCCATATGCTGCCCTTATCCGATCAGTAGGGGAGCTTCCAACCCCCCAGTACTCTGGGGAGGAGAGACAGCTAACTGACAAATTCGGCTCCGGGAAAAGGAGGGATGGCTCCATAGAAGGGAAGGTCCTCTTACCAAAGGGCCTAATCCAGCCAGTGCTGCAAAAACTACATCAAACCACTGATGCTGGCAGGGAAGCACTTATCCAACTAATGGGAAAATACCTTATCACTTCCGGACTCTGACCCCTGGCTGCCCAGGTACAAGCGGACTGCTTAGTCTGCCAAAAGAATAACCCCCGACCGGGACATCCTGTGCCACCAGCTGCCCTAGAACCCACTCCGGGCCCCGGACGAGTGTGGCAAATAGACTTTACTGAGTTTCCCTGGACCCAAGGGTTCAAATATCTCCTTGTTATAGTGGATCAGTTCAGCAAATGGCCAGAAGCCTTCCCATGCCGTAACTGCACTGCCAAAACAGTGGCCCTCAAGTTTGTTAAGGAGATCATTCCTCGCTTTGGACTCCCCCGTGGATGGAATCTGACAACGGGACACACTTCACGTCAAAAATCATTCAAAGCATCTCACATGCCTTACAGATCCCCTGGAAACTCCATACGCCCTGGAGACCACAAGCCAGTGGGGTAGTGGAGCGTACCAATCAGACCCTCAAATGGCATCTCTCAAAAGTGTGTCAAGAAGCCTCACTGCGATGGCCTGATGCTTTGCCCCTCGTCCTACTCCGTATCCGCGTTCTCCCAAAGGGTAGATTAGGGCTCAGTCCCTTTGAAATTATGTTTGGAAGGGCATGGCCTATGAATGGCACCCGGTTCTGTCAGGGGAATGGGAGTTGGGTAATGTTTTTTTGTCACAGTATATGTGTTCCCTGTCTGCTGTTCTCTTGTCTCTTCACAGGTATACCAAGGATTCCCAGCCTCTCCCCTTGGACACTCCCGTCCACTCCTTACAGCCCGGTGACTCTGTGCTTGTTCGCACCTGGAAAGACGAGCCTCTCCAGGAAAAGTGGAAAGGACCCTATACCGTCCTGCTGGTCTCCCATACAGCGGCAAAGATCGAGGGACACAAGAACTGGATCCATCACTCTCCTCTGAAGGCAGTACCCGCCCCCTCGTCAGCAGAACAGTGGACCGTCCAACCTGCTGACTCCTCATCTAGTGACGATCTCGGGCTAAAGCTACTGTTTAAAAGACACAAATAGCGGGCACCTTAATGCTAAAATGGGCCCACCCAGGTACTGGAAGCCCTGGGTTGGGAAGACTCTGGTAATAATTAATTGGGTAACATTGTTATTCTCTGTATTGGTATTTCCAAACTGTGCATATCGGGAGCATAACCCCTTTGTTTCGCTTGCGCACCATGTTGCTACTTTAACAAATCAGACTGATTGTTGGGTATGTGCTCCAACTCCCCTGTCCCCAAAACGGAAATGCCCCTTGACATGCTTCCCTTGACCCTAGCAGAATTAGTCACCAACAAAGAGCAGAAAAGAACGGACTCGCCGTTCTAAAATAAGACCTCTTTACAGCAGGCCACCTATCAGGACCAGGAGTATTCCGTTGCAGTACTCACTAAGGGAGTGTTATGTTTTACCCGAAACCAATCTGATCACTATGGGCGTCCTGTGGGAAAAAGCTCCTGTGTTATTACACAGTGGGCTGATGGGTATTGGATAAAGAACAACAGGCCAACAGTGTGGGTGTAATGGTTCCTCCCCTTTTAGGAAAACTCTTACAAATAATCTTACCACAAAAAAGGGGTTTGGAAATATAACTTGCCGTCCAGTTAATATCTCCAATGTAGCAAGCCAATGGTGGGTTTGTAGTGGTCCCTATGGCAAGTGTAATTTGAACGGCACAATTAGAAACGCCCCCACTTGTACCCAATCAGGAGGATGGGATGCCCCCCTAGGGGCATATAAACTGTTTGAAAAAGCAGCCTTAAATATCCCAGAAATCCCCTTAAGAAACAGTCCTTACTGGGCCCTACAGGGTCACTATTTTGTATGTGGCCAAAAGGCTTACAAGGTGCTGCCAGCCAACTGGACAGGTAGCTGTTATATACCTCATGGAGTTCCTCATCTTTCCATAACTGCCACACTGCCCAAAGGAAAGATTAGAAATGCCCGAGACACTTCTGTAGAGTCACGAGAAAAGACCCTGCGGCGACTGACTACGGCATTAAAGGGCAATATGAAAAATCCCCTCACAACCAAAAAGCTTGTAGGGTGCTCTGTACTGGAAATAGCGCCACTGGTTTCCGGACCAGCCATGGCATGCATAGGCTGCTATACTGTAAGGCTGCAAATGGTACTTAAAAAAGTTGCCTTAAAGTTAAAGAACTCGGTTAGTGATTTAGGGTCAGCAGTAAAAACATTAAATAAAGAGGTACAGCAGCTCAGGACGTTTTCCCTCCAAAACAGACTGGCTTTGGACTATCTCTTGGCATCCCAAGGAGGGGTTTGTGCCCTCGTCGGGCCCCAATGTTATGTATATGTAAATAATAGCAGTTATAAAATCTATAAAAAGGTGGTACAGGCTGAGGCCCATGCCTGAGCCGGAGCACAGGTTGCCTATACTGCCCCAGAAAACAATTGGTTGCAAACCTTGTTTTCAGGCTGGGGTTTGTTGTCTTGGCTTGGTGGTTTATTTAGCCTGCTATTGAAAATTTTCTTTCCTGTATTGCTTGTATTACTGGTATTATGCTGTGCAGTATCATGTTTTAGGGCCCTTTTGCAAAAGTTAATAAGTCATTCTCTTCAGGGCTATCACAAAGTGCTTATGCAAAGTCCTATTGTAAAAAAATAAGTAGCCCAAGTGAGAAAACTCAGAGCCAAGGCTGTTGAGTGTTCTCAAAGGGGGAAGTTGTTGGGAACACTGGGGCATGGCCACTAGGTAACTCGAGGGGATGGAAGACCACGAGTGTCAATGAAGCCCCCTCGCACTAGGCCCAGGTGTCCTTGGCCCCCCCTCCCGCCTGGAGGCACTCGCAGCAGCTCTGCGTACTAGGCCCAAGTGTCCTTGGCCCCCCCGCCTGGAGGCACTCGCAGCAGTTCTGCTGAGAATCTGCAACAATACGCTGCAGAGTCAGACTGCCTGAAACTAAGCAAGGCCACACAGGGCAGATATGGAAGAACAATGCTGAATAAAGCAGCTTTATGTATAGTTTAACAAATGATACAGAGAATCAGGGAACTAGCTGGGAACTGGATTGGCTGGCTATATGGATACTTGGGGCAGCTTGCTATTGGATAAGTATGCTGGGAAAAAGGATGTATAAAAGCCTGTGTAACTTCCTGCTCTGTGTACAGGATTTGAGATTCAAATCTCCCTGTACCTATTTGAAGCTTCAAATAAACTTTTCTGCTTCTCCACCCCGTTGTGATTATTGGGTGTAGCACACCGGGTAACGGACCAACTCAAGCTGTTGTTCAGCCTCTCGGCACTGGGTGCCAGCAACAGGGGGGTGCGCGGAGAGGTCGGGGTGGTGCACGGGGGGGTCGGGGCGGTGCGCGGGGAGGTCAGGGGGGTGCCGGGGAGGTCAGGGTGGTGCGCGGGGGGGTCGGGGGGTGCGCGGGGGGGTCAGACGTAGTGCGCGGGGGGGGTCAGGGGGGTGCGCGGGGAGGTCGGGGCGGTGCGTGGGGAGGTGAGGGCAGTGCGCGGGGGGGTCAGGGCCGGTGCGCGGGGAGGTCAGGGCGGTGCACGGGGGGTCAGACGTAGTGCGCGGGGAGGTCAGGGCGGTGCGCGGGGAGGTCAGGGCGGTGCGCGGGGAGGTCAGGGCGGTGCGCGGGGGGTCAGGGGGTGCTCGGGGAGGTGAGGGCGGTGCGCGGGGGGGTCAGACGTAGTGCACGGGGGGGTCGGGGCGGTGCGCGGGGAGGTTGGGGGGTGCGCGGGGAGGTCGGGGGGTGCGCGGAGGGGTGCGCGGGGAGGTCGGGGGGTGCGCGGGGAGGTCGGGGGGTGCGCGGGGAGGTGAGGGCGGTGCGCGGGGAGGTGAGGGGGTGCACGGGGGGTCAGGGGGGTGCGTGGGGAGGTCAGGGCGGTGCGCGGGGGGGTCAGGGGGTGTACGGGAGGGTCAGGGGGTGCGCGGGGGGACACAGTGGCTGCTGGACACAGTGACGTGAAGGGCGCAGGAGGAAGAGGGAGGGGAAGACGCGCGGGAATCCAGCAGCGACCCCCCCTCCCAGGACTGGGGAGCGAGGGGAGCAGGGGGCAGGGACTAGAAGGGGGTTCCCTGGGGCGAGTGAGGGCAGGACGGGGGGTGCGCGGGGAGGTGGGGGCGGTGCCGGGGAGGTGAGGGCGGTGCGCGGGGAGGTCGGGTGGGTGCACGGGGGGGTCAGGGGGGGTGCACGGGGAGGTGAGGGCGGTACGCGGGGGGGTCAGGGCGGTGCGCGGGGAGGTCGGGGGGTGCACGGGGGGGTCGGGGGGTACGCGGGGAGGTCGGGCCGGTGCGCGGGGGGGGGGTCGGGGCGGTGCAGGGGGGGTCGGGGCGGTGCAGGGGGGGTCAGGTGGGTGCGCGGGGAGGTGAGGGCGGTGCACGGGGGGTCAGGGGGGTGCGCGGGGGGGGTCAGGGGGGTGCGCGGGGGGGTCAGGGGGTGTACGGGGGGGTCAGGGGGTGCGCGGGGGGACACAGTGGCTGCTGGACACAGTGATGTGAAGGGCGCAGGAGGAAGCGGGAGGGGAAGACGCGCGGGAATCCAGCAGCGACCCCCCCTCCCAGGACTGGGGAGCGAGGGGAGCAGGGGGCAGGCACTCGAAGGGGGTTCCCTGGGGCGAGTGAGGGCAGGACGGGGGGGTGGCGGGAGCCCCGGGGAGCGCTGGGCTCTGTCTGACGGGGCATGGACGGGCCGGGGCTCGCGGGGACGCGGGGGCTCTGCCCAGCTGGCGGGGCCGGGGGGCCGGGGCGGGGGCCGGGGCCGGGGCCGGGCCGGGGCTCGCGGGGACGCGCGGCGCAGGGCGAGGCCGCCGGGCTGGCGCTGGGTCCGGGCGCCGCGGGCAGCAGCCGGGGATCGCTCCGGGGGGGGCAGGCAGGATGGCAGCACGTGGCCGGGCGCCCCCCGCTCTGCCCCAGCCCCCCGGACCCACGCAGGCCCCGCCCCCAGCGCGTCCCCCCGGCCGCGGCCAGGCCCCGCCCCGCCCCCGGCCCCGGCCCCGCCCCCAGGCTCGCCATGGCTCCGCTGCGCTTCGCCGCGAACCTGGACTGGCTCTTCACCGAGCGGCCGGCGCTGCCCGAGCGGCTGGAGGCGGCGGCCCGGGCCGGGTTCCGCGCCGCCGAGGTGCCCGAGCCCTACGCCTGGGACCCGGCGCTGCTGCGCGGGGCTGCGGACCGGGCCGGGCTGGCTCTGGTGCTGATCAACACCCCGCCAGGTACCGACCCGGGTGCGGACCCGAACCGCCCGCCCGACCCCGACCCGGCTCCGGGCCCGAACCCCGACCCCGACCCGGCTCCGGGCCCGAACCGCCCGCCCGACCCCGACCTGGGTGCGGACCCGAACCCCGAACCCCCCCCCGCCCGACCCCGACCCGGCTCCGGACCCGAACCCGAACCTGACCCCGACCCGGCTCCCGACCCCGACCCGGCTCCGGGCCCGAACCGCCCGCCCGACCCCGACCCGGCTCCGGGCCCGAACCGCCCGCCCGACCCCGGCTCCGGGCCCGACCCCGACCCGGGTGTGGATCCGAACCCCGAATCCCCCCCCGCCCGACCCCGACCCGGGTGCGGACCCGAACCCCCCCGCCCGACCCCGACCCGGCTCCGGACCCGAACCCTACCCTGACCCCGACCCGGCTCCGGACCCGAACCCGAACCCGACCCTGACCCCGACCCGGCTCCGGACCCGAACCCGACCCTGACCCCGACCCGGCTCCGGACCCGAACCCGACCCTGACCCCGACCCGGCTCCGGACCCGAACCCGACCCTGACCCCGACCCGGCTCCGGACCCGAATCCGAACCCGACCCTGACCCCGACCCGGCTCCCGACCCGAACCTGCCACCCGACCCCGACCCGGGTGCGGACCCGAACCGCAAACCCCGACCCGGGTGCGGACCTGAACCCCAACCCCCCCCCCCGGCCGACCCCGACCCGGCTCCGGGCCCGAACCCCGACCCGCCCGACCCCGGTGCGGACCCGAACCCCGACCCGCCCGACCCCGACCCGGCTCCGGACCCAAACCCCGAACCCCCCCCGCCTGACCCCTACCCGGGTCCGAACCCTGAACCCACCCCGCCTGACCCCGACCCGGGTGCGGACCCGAACCCCAACCCCCCCGCCCGACACTGGATGATTGGACTATAAGGTGGATAGACCCCCTCCCGACCCCGACCCAGGTCCGGACACGAATCCGGACCCAGGTTGGTGGCAGGGGGTCGGGGTCCGGGCCCGACCCCCGCCGCCGGCCGACCCGGGTCCGGGCCCGGGCCCGACCCCCGCCACCGGCCGACCCCGACCCGGGTCCGGGCCCGAACCCCGCCGCCGGCCAACCCCAGCAAGCTACCGAGCCGGGTCCGGACCCGAACCCCCCCTCCACCAGACACCGACCCGGGTCCGGACCTGAACCCCCCCCCCCCCCCAGCAAGGTACCGACCCGTGTCCGGGCCCCCAGGTAGCAAACTGGACCTGGGTCCCTCCGAAGTCAGCTACTGCCTAACACCAGCTCTGTCTAGGAGCCAACTTCCCAGGCCTGTCCCTGAGCCCAGCCCCTGGATGAAGTCATGGGGCCTGGGGGGCTGCAGCCCCCAGTGTATGGGCAGATGGGGGCCCTGGAGCGAGCCCCTCCCACGTGGCTGCAGGGGTCCCCGTCCCTGGCCAGGGCTCGGTCTCTCCTGCCTCTAACCCGGGGCTATCCTGGCTGCTTTCTCCTTAGGGGACCAGGACAAGGGCGAGAAGGGGCTCGGTGCTGTGCCCGGCCGCCAGGCTGCCTTCCGGGAAGGCCTCGCCCTGGCCGTGAAGTACGCAAAGGCCCTGGGTTGCCCCAGGTAGGGAACCAGCCCAGCCCTCCTGCCGGGGCCAGGGGAAAGGAGCCGGGCCTTGGTGACAGGCAGGGAGGCTGAGATCACAGGTGTCATTTTACTCGTGGTGGGAGCTGGCATTCTCCAGCCAGGGGCACTGTAGGCCAGCGGAGAGAGGCAGGCTGCCACGGCCAGACACGCTGGGGCCCCACACCCCTGGTCCTGCACCTCGGTCCCTACCCACCACACCCAGCCTGGGCTCTTCCCATGCCCACAGCTCAGCCGAGGCTCCACTCCCACCCCCTGGCCATTGCCCCAGGGGCTGTTGGCATAGGGAGGGGCTGCTAGCAGCCATGGGCTGGGCGGGGTAGACAAGTTAGTGCCAGGCGTGGTCAGTTACAGCCAAGTCCCTGGATGGGGGCAGGCAGCTCCCAGCCCAGCTCCCTGGGGCGGCGTTACACCTGGCAGAGCACGGGGATCACCTGGTGCACAGGTCACAAGCACCCAGAGTGGGTTTTAATACGGCTGAGTGTAACGGTACTCTAAGGAGCCAAAACCCTTGCCATACCCACAGGATGGGGGGCACTGCCCTGGGAAACAGCGACTCAAACAGATTTGGGCCTGTGGTGGGTAATCAGCCGAACATGAGCTCCCAGCGGGATGCTGTGGCCAAAAGAGCTGGAGGGATCCTGGGATGTGTAAATGGGAACCTTACCTAGGAGTCGAGAGGTTATTTTACCTCTGGGTTTGGCACTGGTGCGACGGCTGCTGGGATCCCGTGTCCAGGGCTGGTGCCCACGATTCAAGCAGGATTTGATGAATGGGGGAGGGTTGAGAGAAGAGACCTGATGAAAGGATTAGAAACCAGGCTCTCTCATGAGCAGGTCCAGCCGTTCAGTCTGGTTAACCAAGAGAAGGTTTGGGGTAATTTGATTACAGAACCTACCACAGGAAATTGATAACAGACTTTATCAGAGAAAGGGGGAGCTGAAGCTAGACACACACAGGTAATTTTTGAGTAATTAACCAGTTAACCGCGGGAGCAATCTACCGAGGTTTGTGGCGGATTCTCACTTTGTAACGTCGGGCTGGATGGTTTCTAAGAGCTCTGCCCTAGGAGCTACTGGGGGCAGGTCTCTGGCCTATGCTGTGCAGGGGTCAGACGATCGCAACGGGCCCTGTTTGTTGCTGTATGACAATACAGCACCGTGGGAGAGCACCACACCACAGCTCTCTCCCCCGGAGTTTGGCTGCCTCCTCCAGCACCTGGTTCTCGGGGCTGGGCTGGGCGGGCCAAGGCGGGGGGGCTGTCCGGGGGAAATCCCTGGGTTGGGGTCCGTGGTTGCTCTAAATTGCAGAACCCTGTGCTGGGGTTCAGTGCTGGCCTCCATTGCACAAGTCTGTTCCAGCAGCTTGTAGGAAGGACATTTCTGAAGCACCTGTTCTCGGCCCTCCGTGATTGTAGCTCCTTTGTGGGTGTGGCAGCCCTGGGCCGTGTCCTTCCCAGCATTTGCTCTGCCAGCCACTTGTAGATCCTGGCATTCCTGGGACTCTTGCTCACAGCGGCCTGACTGCTCCTCTTCCACGAGGGCCCCTTGATGAGTCACACACCCACAGCCATGTACCCAGTGATGAGCTGCCAAAATCTTAACAACTGGGTCCCCCCTCACCCCACGAGGGGGTCGTGGCCCGTCCCCGCCCCCCGGGGACTCCTGCCCCATCAAACCCCCTGAGTTCCTTGTCGACCCCCCCCGGGACCCCTGCCCCATCCACCCCCTCCCCTGTCCCCTGACTGCCCCCAGAACCGGGCAGGAGGGTCTCGTGGGCCACCATAGTGGGTGCCCACCCCGCCCCTAAGAGCCAGAGGGACCTGCCGGCGGGGCTTACCTGGGGCAGCTCTCAGGAAGCATCCGGCAGGTCTCTCCGGCTCCTAGGGGCAGGGGAGCGTAGCTGGGGGGGAGCAGGGGGAGCGGCCGCTCCCCCCACCGATCACATCAAAAGTGGCGCCTTAGACGCCGACTCCCTGGGTGCTCCGGGGCTGGAGCCCCCACGGGGAAAATTTGGTGGGTGCAGAGCCCCCAACGGCAGCTCCCCACCCCGCACCCGGCCCCAGCTCACCTCCGCTCCGCCTCTTCCCCTGAACGTGCTGCCCCGCTCTGCTTCTCCCCCCCAACACACCCACCCATCGCTCTGCTTCTCCTCCCGCTCCCCCCCGCCCCCCCAGTGCTCTGCTTCTCCTCCCGCCCCCCCAGCTTCCCAGGAATCAGCTGTTCACGCGGGAAGCCAGGGAGGGCTGGGAAGCAGGCGGCGGCTTCGTGCTCAGGCCCAGGGAGGCGGAGGGGAGCTGGGGTGGGGAGCGGTTCCCCTGCGGCGCCCCCCCCCCCCCCCCGGGTTACCTGCTGCGGTGCGGGCAGCCCTCCTCGTGCCCCCCCGCCCCAGCTCCCCTCCGCTCCGCCTCCACCTCCCTGGGCCTGAGCGCGAAGCCGCCCCCTGCTGTAACAGCCGGCGCCAGCTCACCACTGCTTGTACCCCCGGCATCAGGAGGGTCTGGGCTAGGGGCACGTGGCTGCGGGTGTGCGAATCACCAAGGGGCACACCTGGCTGCACACCAGCATTGAAACTGGGAAATGATTCTGGCCAAGGTGAGCTTGGGGCAGGGAGGGCGCCCAGAGAAACAGAGAGGCCCAAGCAGGTGTGCAGCAATGCAGCGTGGGATAGCGGTGGGAGGACTGCCAGAAGTGCAATAGTTCATTCAAAACGGGTGCGTTCCTATGACCCTTATTCAGTGGGACGCCCCCCCTCCCCTGGAGGCGGCCTCTGCTTGGGAGGCTCCAGGGGCTGGGAGTGCGGGCCTGTGGGGGGCACGCTGAGACCCCTCCCAAGGGGTGAGTGCTGCCCGTGGGGCCCATGCCAGAGGGGGCGGGGGGAATCACAGCCCACTTCCTCCTGCCCAACCTGACGCAATGCTGCTGAGCCCCCCGGACCCCTCCTCACGGCACAGCTAGTGCTGCCCCCCAGAGGGCTCCCCAGCTCCCTCCGTGCGCCGTGGCCTGGGCCGGCGCCCCAGCTGCTGCCGGAGGGCACGTGCCCTAGAGCTGTGCCCTGGCTAGTGCTGCAGCTGCTGTTCCCTTCACCCCTCGTGCACTGGGCACCTGGAGCTGTTTGCTTCATCCTCTGTCTCTGCACCCATCCCACTCGCAATCAGGCTTGTGCTAGGCCCTGTGGGTGGCTCAGCTCCTGCCCGCAGGCTCTGACCCAGGTCTGTCTGCAGGATCCATCTCATGGCTGGGCGGGTCCCTGCGGGCACCGAGCGGACAGCGATGGCTCCGGAAATGGAAGCCACCTTCATCGAGAACCTCAGATATGCTGCTGATATCCTGGCCCAGGTACGAGGGGACACCAGGAGTCACTGTGCCCACCGTGGGACTTTCCTGCACCCAGGAGAGGGATAGGCAGAGGAGACTCCCCCAGTGGGGCCGCACTCCTGGGGGCATGGGGCCACACAGTCCCTGAGATGACTATGCCTCTGCACTGAGGGACAGCCCCTGCGTGAGACACTAATACCAGCTGGAGGAGAAGGGGTGGGTCACAGCCCCTGCCTGGCCAGCAGCTCATTCTGGTTGGGGAGGGAGGTGAGGGTGCAGGGAGCTATGGCCGCCCTGCCCCATTGAGGGGACAAACGCTCAGGGGCTCAATGTGGTTTTGCAGGAGGACATGACGGGCCTGCTGGAGCCTATGAACAGCCGCATCACCGACCCACGCTACTTCCTGACCACCCCTCACCAAGGTAAGGGGGCCCTGCCGTGCTCCGACTGCCCCGGCCCGAGCTGAGGGGAGGTGGGTGCTCGCCCTGGGGGGCCCCTGCTTTGACTGACTTGCCTCTTCCCCCCACAGCTGCAGCCATTCTGGAGAAGGTGGGGAGGCCCAACCTCTGGCTGCAGCTGGTAAGTTTCTGTAGTGTCCAGACCTGTTTCCTTTACAGTTAAGTAAGTTCCCAGCCCCTGGTGCCAGGAGAAGCAGGAGGCGGGTGCCAGCCCCTGGGTGCAGCAGGTGGGTAAACCCGCCCCAGCGGTTGTCTAGAGGAGCCTGCTTGCATGGGCAGCACTGGGTCAGTGATGGTACCATCCCCCCAGGTGGGGCTGAGCTACCCTGGCCATGCCCCCACCATTCCCCAGCCTGCAGGAGGCGGCCTGGGCCCTGGGGAGCGTTGCGCTGTGCGCAGCGAGGGGCGGGGGAGAGGGTCTCAGACATCCCAGGCACTAGGTCTCCGCTGCCAGCCAGCTGCAGGACAGGAGGTGCAGTCATTCCCTGCACCCCCAGCTCTTGCCCCAGGCCCTGAATTGCGGCTCTGATTCCTGCAGGACATTTTCCACTGCCAGATCATGGATGGGAACCTGACACAGACCCTGAAGACTTACTTCCCGCTCATTGGTGAGGGTTGGGGCTCTGCTCCAAGCGAGGTGGGGAAGGCACTGGGCCTAAGCTACGGGGTGGGAGGTTTGAGTCAAGGCAGAGCCCTCCAGGGGCAGGGCTAGTGCGTGCCTGTCCCCGGGAGGGAAGGGCTGCTCGTAGCAAGGGTGTGGTGGGAGGACTCGTGGGTTAGGGGCTGTGCCCCCGTGGATCAGAGCCCGGGGCCATGCTCACTACAGCAATGCCCTGGACACCCTGAGGAGATGCTGGTTCCACCCCCAGGTCACATCCAGATCGGGCAGGTGCCCGGTCGGCATGAGCCTGACAGCCCAGGCGAGGTGAACTTCCCCTACCTCTTCCAGCTGCTGGAGTCGCTCGGCTACGAGGGCTACGTGGGCTGCGAGTACACCCCGCAAGGTGAGCGGGGCTGGAGTGCAGGGACCCCACCAGCATTTGGGGTGGGGGGGGGACGGGGCTGGCTCACAGTAGGGTGGAGCCAGGGCCTGGGAGCTGAGAGAGATGCCTCTGCCTGGTCCCTGCCCCTGCTGGGAATGGGGCAGAGGGGGGGGCACACGCAGTGCCAGGCTGGGAGGGGGGTGCCCACTGTGGCTCAGACAGCAGGTGCTGGAGCAGGGCTCCCGGGGGAGGAACGTGTTCGGAGAGGGAGTGTTGCAGAACTCACCTGGTGGGAGCTGGCCTGTAGCTGCTGCTCGCTCACACAGGGTCGGGGGTACCTGGCCTGCCCTAAGGCAGGGGAAGCTGCTCATGGCCTGCTCTCACAGTCCCCGGCTCTTGTTGCAGGAGACACACTGGAAGGACTGGGCTGGTTGCACGCGTACTGGGAGAGCCGAGGCCGGCAGCAGCGCCGGTGCTAGCCCAGCGGGGGCCCTAAGCAGGAATATTTTTAACCCTCCCACTCACTCAAACAGACAAGTTCTTTAATAAAAAGCGAACGGGGCCCTCCAGCCACTCAGGGCCCCAAGCAATTGCTTAGTTTGCTTCTGCCAGCGCCGGCTGTGCCCACCAACCGGGGGGAGCTGAAGGCCGTAGCAGCGGGGATCGAGAGCCATCAGTGGCTGAGACGCTGAGGGAGCAGCTGTCCCGTGTCCGTTCGTTTGGGGGTTCACACCCACGTGCCCCTCCCGTCACACTGCCCGCTTACGCAGGAGGCTGCCTTGATTCTCCTGTGTGCTGGCCCCAGCAGCCAGGCCAGGCCAGGCCAAGCAGCACACGCATCTGCTCCCTGAGGCCTGCTGGGACAGGAGAGCAGGGCTGCCTGCAGCGGGAGGAGTGCCATGCCCCACACAGAGCAGGGGTAAGTGGCTGCAGGGGGGGCAGCCATGGAGCAGGTCTGGTTCCAGGGCTCTGCTCTTAGAATCATAGAATATCAGGGTTGGAAGGGACCCCAGAAGGTCATCTAGTCCAACCCCCTGCTCGAAGCAGGACCAATTCCCAGTTAAATCATCCCAGCCAGGGCTTTGTCAAGCCTGACCTTAAAAACCTCTAAGGAAGGAGATTCTACCACCTCCCTAGGTAACCCATTCCAGTGTTTCACCACCCTCTTAGTGAAAAAGTTTTTCCTAATATCCAATCTAAACCTCCCCCATTGCAACTTGAGACCATTACTCCTCGTTCTGTCATCTGCTACCATTGAGAACAGTCTAGAGCCATCCTCTTTGGAACCCCCTTTCAGGTAGTTGAAAGCAGCTATCAAATCCCCCCTCATTCTTCTCTTCTGCAGACTAAACAATCCCAGCTCCCTCAGCCTCTCCTCATAAGTCATGTGCTCTAGACCCCTAATCATTTTTGTTGCCCTTCGCTGGACTCTCTCCAATTTATCCACATCCTTCTTGTAGTGTGGGGCCCAAAACTGGACACAGTACTCCAGATGAGGCCTCACCAGTGTCGAATAGAGGGGAACGATCACGTCCCTCGATCTGCTCGCTATGCCCCTACTTATACATCCCAAAATGCCATTGGCCTTCTTGGCAACAAGGGCACACTGCTGACTCATATCCAGCTTCTCGTCCACTGTCACCCCTAGGTCCTTTTCCGCAGAACTGCTGCCTAGCCATTCGGTCCCTAGTCTGTAGCGGTGCATTGGATTCTTCCATCCTAAGTGTAGGACCCTGCACTTATCCTTATTGAACCTCATCAGATTTCTTTTGGCCCAATCCTCCAACCTGTCTAGGTCCTTCTGTATCCTATCCCTCCCCTCTAGCGTATCTACCACTCCTCCCAGTTTAGTATCATCCGCAAATTTGCTGAGAGTGCAATCCACACCATCCTCCAGATCATTTATGAAGATACTGAACAAAACCGGCCCCAGGACCGACCCCTGGGGCACTCCACTTGACACCGGCTGCCAACTAGACATGGAGCCATTGATCACTACCCGTTGAGCCCGACAATCTAGCCAGCTTTCTACCCACCTTATAGTGCATTCATCCAGCCCATACTTCCTTAACTTGCTGACAAGAATACTGTGGGAGACCGTGTCAAAAGCTTTGCTAAAGTCAAGAAACAATACATCCACTGCTTTCCCTTCATCCACAGAACCAGTAATCTCATCATAAAAGGCAATTAGATTAGTCAGGCATGACCTTCCCTTGGTGAATCCATGCTGACTGTTCCTGATCACTTTCCTCTCATGTAAGTGCTTCAGGATTGATTCTTTGAGGACCTGCTCCATGATTTTTCCAGGGACTGAGGTGAGGCTGACTGGCCTGTAGTTCCCAGGATCCTCCTTCTTCCCTTTTTTAAAGATTGGCACTACATTAGCCTTTTTCCAGTCATCCGGGACTTCCCCCGTTCGCCACGAGTTTTCAAAGATAATGGCCAAGGGCTCTGCAATCACATTCGCCAATTCCTTCAGCACTCTCGGATGCAACTCGTCCGGCCCCATGGACTTGTGCACGTCCAGCTTTTCTAAATAGTCCCTAACCACCTCTATCTCCACAGAGGGCTGGCCATCTCTTCCCCATTTTGTGATGCCCAGCGCAGCAGTCTGGGAGCTGACCTTGTTAGTGAAAACAGAGGCAAAAAAAGCATTGAGTACATTAGCTTTTTCCACATCCTCTGTCACTAGGTTGCCTCCCTCATTCAGTAAGGGGCCCACACTTTCCTTGGCTTTCTTCTTGTTGCCAACATACCTGAAGAAACCCTTCTTGTTACTCTTGACATCTCTTGCTAGCTCTTCCTTGGAGAGGCCCCAGAATTGCCTCCTTGCAGCTCTGGGTAAGGGCAATCACTTGGCAGAGCCTGCCCCGGCCAGGCTGGAAGCGTCTTATCTCCACCTGGTAATGCTCTGGGCCCTTGGTCCCTGCTGGGGGTGGGAGGCGATGGCAAAGAGCAGGTAACCGGCGCTGTCCCACGCCAGCCCTGCAGCTGGCACGAGGTAGTCTCTGGCTTGCAGAGGGGGGAGCAGCACTGAGCCCAGGCCCCCCATCCCTCCACTGCTGCTCCACAGCTTGGCTAAGGCTGTCACTCCTGCCCCGGTCGACCCAGCGAGAGGGCAGGGCTGCAGGCCCAGCGCCACGCTGAGCTACTCCCTGAGACAAGCTGCCAGCCCTTCTGGGTGTGGCTACAGCCCTTTAAAGGCCCCAGGAATAAGCAGGCCAGCCCTTGGGCAGGGGACTCCCAGCAGCAGCACTGCAAAGTCAGCATTGTTAACTTTCCCTGCCGAGCACCGGGGTTCAGAGCAGGGGCAGGGAGCGGGTGCTCCCTGGATGGCACCCGGGAGACCCTCCCCCCCAGTCAGACCAACGGGCTCGAAGGCTGGTGGGGCAAAGGGAAGCTAACCCTGCAGAATGCCCAGAGCCAAGCAGATGGAAGGACAGTGTGGTGACTGTCAAGGGCCCCCCAGAGTCCTTCACAATGTGCTCTGCCCTCCCCCCTGCCCTGCTCAGCTGGTGAGCTGCGCCCACGCAGCCCCACCACCACAGGGCTCCCAATGCTTCACCCTGCCATTCCCAACTGCTCCCTGCGCTCATCAGCCAGGCTGCAGGGCCAGGCCGAGGAAGTTGCCCTGGCGGGCCTTAGTTCTGCCTCCCCACTGTGCTCGGGGGGAGAGGGCAGGAGGCCCTGTGGGCACTGCCTACCTCCTTGGGAAGGCCATGGGCAAGGCCCGGAGCACCCTGCCCTGTGCAGCGCCAAGCTGAGAGCCAGGCAACAGCAGGTCGGTCTGAGGCAGTTTATTTGACAGTGACATCCTTTAGTACATCCTCATAAAACCCCCTGCCGCCCCGCGGCTGGCCCATCACTGACATCCCACCCATCCAAGTGACAGGCCGCAACAGCCGCACTCGGTGCCCTCAGGACTGGGCCTGGCTCCGGCCCAGCATGCCAGGCAGCTCCGTTGCCAGGCCCAGCGGGCTGTGCATACGTGGGTGCCAGGTTTCTGGGCCCAGAGATGGCAGCTGTTTCGCTGTGGCATGTGCGCCAAGCTCCTGCTGCCGGGGCCGCCGGGACCCTCCCTGGGTCTCCATTTCAAATCCATTCAGTGTCAAACACACGTGAGTGTCCTTAACAGCAGCTCCTCTACCTGAGAGGGGGGGACCCCTTCTGCCCTGCCCCTTCTGGGGAGTCTGAGCTAGCTGGAGGTCCAGGGGAGCCGCCAAGCCCCATGCACCCTCCACTCTGTCCATTACTCATGCATCACGTGACCCCCATGCTGCCAGCAGCGCTGGGGGAATCCTGCTGGAGGTCAGCTCCTTGGTGCAGACTGGGGTGGCGCGGTGTGTCGGGCTGGAAGGTGCTGGCGCCTGGCTAGAGCAGCCCCGTCCAGAGGTTGAAGCAGGCCGTGTTGATGACGGATTCCAGGTGATGGTAGGTGGACACTAGCTGCGGCAGGGGGCTCTCGCTGTTCTGGGGCTGCACAGGGAAAGGCTCCCGGAAAACCACTGTCAGGCTCTGCAGAGAGAAACAAGCTGCTCACAGCAGAGCAACTGCCCCCCAGCCCCTTCCCAGCTTGGGGCCAGCTCAGTGCCTGTATCTGCTCTTGGCGAGGATCCCTGCACCTGCCAGCACAGGCTCCCAGAGGGGGGCATACAGCTTGGGGGGGGAGGGGGAGATGGGGGAGAGGGACAGGGGGACACAGGCTCCCAGAGGGACAGATACAGCGGGGGAGGGGGGGGAGCACTGGACAGCACAGGCTCCTGGATGGGATGAGACCCCCAGTTGGGGGGCAGGGCACCAGCAGGCCCTTGGATACCTGGGCTCCAGGCTGCTGCCTCATTGAAATGCTGCAAGTCGGGGCTCCTGGACTTTCCGTAGCGTGGATCGTTTGTTAGATATGGCCCCTGCCTGGCCCCCCATTCGGGAGCTGACACCTCTCTGGGGAGAGCACAGCAGGAAAGGGATGGTGGAGCTCTAGCTCCGAGTTCGGGGCAGAGCCCAGCCTGATGGTGAACGCCGAATCCCCGCCGGGCTCTGCCGGGGCACTGGAAGCCCACTCCCTCCCGCTGCCCCCGGCCGGGCACACCTGCAGAGCCAGGTACCTGCCCAGGCCCCCGCAGGGAGCAGCTCTTACCGTCTTCCCTGAGTGGGAATCCAGAAACACGAGAACGAAACAGTCTGTGAACTTCTGATTGAGCACGACCTGCAGAGAGCACGACAGGCTGTCAGGGCGTGCAGTGACAACGGCTGGGGGGGATCCCTGATGTGCTGGGGGGCACAGTGCCAGAACCATAGGGGGCGGGCTCCCCAGCATCCCACAGGGGCACAGCGCCAGAACTGTGGGGCATGCTGTGGGGCACAGTGCAGCCGGGGAAATGCTACTACTGCTGTGCCCTCGTGCCATCACACCTCCGGGCAGCCCCACTAAAGCCAACACAGAGGCGTCACATCCAGCCCTGGCGCAGGCAGGAGCCCGGGGGCGCGTCTGGGAAAGAAGAGAGTCCTGGGGCAGGGGAGCCGTCTCTGGCTGCAGGGCAGGAGGTGGGTCTGGCCATAGGCGCAGGGGCAGCATGTCCGGGGGCAGCGGCCGGCTGAGGGGCTGGGGCATGGGCGGGGCAGGGGCCCTAGTCCTTACCAGATACTGGGTGCCAGTTTCGATGTTGTGGAAGTGGCAGCAGCTCTGGGGGAAGCGACTCAGCAGCACTTTGATGAGGCTCTGGTACCAGGGCACAGTCATGGTGAGGAAGCAGCCCTGCAAGGACGGGGAGAGGGTGAGGCCAGGTCCCCTGAACAGCAGCGAGAGACCACCGTGCCAGAAGAACACCACAACCCAGAAGCTCCGAAACTCATGAGATGTGCGCTCAAACCCAGTTCCCTGCCAGCCCACTGGACCAAGCCCCGCAGCTACATCCCCAGCAGTGCCCAGCCCTACCCCTCACCAGCGTGGGGGACAATGATTCCAATGATTCCCACACGCCCTTGCATGTCTCCACTCCCACCCTCACCAGCTGGGACTGTGCCTGCCCCCACAGATGGGGATGATGGGTCCTGGGGGTGTGTATACACACATGCATATCTCCCACCCCTCTCCAGCCTGGGACGATGGGTCCTCGGGGGGAGTGGGGGGGGGAGGAAAGGGGAGACACGACGTGTACATGCGCGCACGCCCCCTGCCCCTCACCAGCTGGGGGTCGATGTCGGCGATGGATTTCCCATGCACTGCGTTCAGCAGCTCCTCCAGCTCCGCCAGCGACAGCTTGCCCAGCTTGAGCTTGTCCGAGGCCAGCGGCTCCAGCAGGAAGAGGCGCTTCCAGAGGGTGTCCCTGCGGCAGTGGCATTTGGCCAGCTGCACCATGCTGCTCAGCTGTTTCTGGGCCACAGCCACCTCGGAGGCCAGCAGGGGGAAGAGCGGCGAGGTGTAGAACAGTCCAGGGCCCAGCTTGACCTGGGCACCACCCGCATAGAATTCGCTGCTGTCCTCTACCTCCTGCCAGAGGTCCCGCTCTGCCTGCTGCTGGCAGCCCTGACCGGGCTCCGGCGCCTCCCACGCCGCCCGGCCCACCACTGGCTCCAGCGTGCTCTCCCGCTGCAAGCGCGGCTGCTTCTTGAAGCGCCGCATGTCGGCTGTCAGCCGGGGGAACAGCTCCCGTTGGCTCGTCATGATGACGTAGAAACGCAGCCTGCAGAGGAGACGCCTGTGAGGAGGGGGCACCCCTGCCAGCCAGGCTATGTGCCCCCAGGGCCTACTGAAACACTGCTTCCCCATGTGGACGTGCCAGCCAGTGCCCACCCAACCCAGGCCCTCACTCACCCGCCAGCCAACGCTCACTACCTTGGGACTGCACTGGCACCACGCCCCCCAGGGCCACCCTGTTTGTGCCCCCAGGAACCTAGCCAAGCAAGCAACCCTGGCCTGCACACCACCCCGCATCCAGTCCCCAGGCACTTCCCCGCCCAAGCCCAGTCAAGTCCCCCTGGGCTTCCCCACTGAGCCCTGACTGAGGACCCTGGTTCTCACCGGAGGACGTGCCTCTCCGCCTCGCTCTGCTCCTCGAACGGCGCCGCGCTGTGACACACCAGCAGGGACACGTCGAAGTCGTCATGGTGCCGCAGCCCCTCCGAGTCCTTGTAGGAGCCTGAGCTACAAGCACAAGCAGAGCGTTGGGGTCCCAGGCGGTGCCACCCCCCACCGCAGCTGGAATCACCGGGGGCAGCAGGGCCTCGTAGGAGGTGTCCGGGGCGGGGCGAGGAGAACCAGCTGCAGCACCCACCCACCATCCAGAGCCCAAGACCAGCAGCTGGCGTGAGAGCGTCTCCCAGCCCATCCTGCTTGGCTGTGACCAGGCAATGCCCTAAGCGGGGCGGGCACTCGGGGTTCCCGGAGCCATTGGGGCAGTGCCGGGTGCTCACCTGTTCCAGATGGAGACCAGTGCATATTCGTTCTGCTCCATGCCCGGGGTCCCTTTCCTGCCGTCGCTGCCCGCAGCCAGCCGGGCCATGCGCAGGGGCTTCATGTGGTAGGTGTTGGCATGGTCTGCCACGTAGTTGTAGAGCTGGTGGGCTGTTATCATGTTGGTGGGCATGGCCAGCGTGCCTAGTAGAGGAGGAGTCACTGTTTGCCAGGCTGTCCCCTTGTCTTCAGGGGCTGGTCGGGGCCCCCAGAGCCAGACACTAGGACAGCAAGATCCTGCTTCCCAGCCCGCAGAGCGCACTCACGAGGCAACGACGCCTGCCCCGAAGTCCCCGGGCAGGGCCCTCTGCACAGCCCCAGCTGAACGCAGCCTGGCTGGGGTCGCTCAGTCCCAGACAACCATGCCCTGGAACCGTGCAGGCCAGGGGGTGGCACAGCGTGCTGCAGGCGGAGCTATGGAGCAGCTCCACCTAGGTTGGCCAAGGAACGGACGGGGCTGGATGACACTGAATTTGGGAAAGGTGTCTCCAGCCGGTGCGTGGCCCCAGCTCTGGGGGAAGGGCCTGGGCCCGGCACTCCTGGATGCAGAAGTGGATTCAGCCAGGAGCATAAGGGCTCGCAGGGCCATGGGCAGCGCCCCTCCCCAGCTCACCTTGGAAGACATGATTGCGGCCGAATTTGGGGATGTCGGGGTGGTGGGCAATGAAGTCCTCCAGGAAGCTGGTGAGGTGGTAGCCCTGGCGCAGGGTCATGTGGGAGCCCAGCAGGTACTGGTGCACGATGCGCAGGTGGAAATCATAGCTGAACGAGTGCACGTGCATGAGGTCCCGCACCTTGTCACACTCCTCCGTGAAGAGCATGGAGAGCTGGGGAGGGGCACAGGGTCAGGGCACAAGGCAGGGGAGCCCCAGATGCCTGGCGCCCTGCTGGTAGCAGAGTGAGAGACACCAGCAGCCTCCTGGCAAAGGCACAGGGCCTGGCAGTGCGGGGAGCTGCCCATTCACCCCTCTCTGCCCAGGCTGTGCCCAGCCCGAGGCAGCTGTTGCTTCAATTCCAAGCCCTGGTGCAGAGGTGCTGCGGACACCTGGCTGCTAGGAACCAGACGGACCCACAGCTGGCTTTGAGTGGCAGGGCCCCAACCCGACAGCCTGCAGCAGCTCTGCTCTCCCACCTTTAGCCTAGCTCTTCGCCATGCTGCACTGACTTCCAGCCAGCCAGGACCCCGCCGGCTGGCATTAGGCAGTCAGGCCACGGGCAGGCAGCACAGCGCTCGGCAAGGACTGCAGCAGGCTGAGGGCAGAGACTTGAGCTGCCCCCAGAGCAGGGAGCTAGGGCCTGCTTCAGTCTCCACGCTTCCTGCCCAGCCACCCCCTCCGCCCTTCCCCACACGCCTCTGGATGCGACACGCCCTGCTGAGCTCAGCCACTGGCAGCCCTGGGCCAGCTCTGACCACAGACACCCCACCCTAACAGAGCACAGCTGACACACAAGGCCAGTTCCCAGAAGGCCTGAGGAGGGGAGGCAGAGGTGGCTTTCCCAATCCAAATCCTGGGGCAGCTAGAGGCCAACTGGGCCGGAGCACAAGCTAGAGCAGCCTCAGGGGCACTCTCATGTGTGCCGCAGTACCTGCCCCGGTCCAGGATCACCAGAGCACAGTGTGCTCCGGTCACACCACCCACGAAGTACTGGCATTACTGGGCTGGCTCCAGCCCTTCATTCCTCACAGGGATGCCCTCTGGGTTGCACCAAGGGGACAGAGCTGGCCCTGAGCGTTCGAGAAATGGGGGTGAACAAGCAGCCAAGGGGACTGGGCAGCACTACTCACTGCACCCAAACGCAGCACCCTCACCCCATGCCAGCATCAGAGAGGACACCAAGCGGATCTAAGAAATGAGCCCAGCAAGAGGCGCCTTTGCCCCAGCCTGGGAGAGAGAAGCAAGACGAGCGAGGCTGTTTTCAAGCCCTCTCCTGAGGGCCCAGCTGCCTGCTGGGATGTCTCCCCCACGGGAACCACCTAGCAAGAGGCCCAGCATCAGCCAGCACCCAGGGCAGGAAGGGGCTGTGGGTACAGAGCACCCAGCATGCCTGGCAGGGCGAGGCCCAGCCCTGCACAGGGAGATGCTGCAGTGCCACGGCAGGAGTGGAAGGAGAGGACGTACCGCAGACTCAGAGATGGAGCTGGGTCCCATGCAGCTCTTGCTACGAGCTCTGGCCGTGAGAGCACCCTGATGGAGAGAGGAGACGCGCAGCCAGTGGGAAAGGGGACACTGCCTCGCACTGCCCAGGCCTGCCCCTGTGCCCTGCCCGCCCTCCACGGGCCGCAGGGAGGAGACAGCACTCCAGCCCTGTGGAAGAGGGGCTGGCACTGCAGTCCCAGCCCCCGGGGGAGGAAAGGCCCTGCCCCTGCAATGAGCCCCATGCTAACCAGCCCTGCCCAGCGCTGCAGAGGGAGGCCAAGCACCGGTGAAGAACTGGGCAGTATCTCCTCATCAGATGCCCCAGCAGAGGTGGGACACCTGACACCCACTGCAGAACCCTGGGTGACCTGCCGGCGCCTAGAGGGATCTATGGTGACAGGAGCTCAGCTCACCACATGAAGGCTCCCCGGAAAGCAGGCTCCATGCGCCCTCAGCAGCTGCTTCAGGGGCCTGGCAGACTTCAGCCCAGGGGAACAGCCCCACCAGCCAGCCAGGGCGATCAGCTCCTGGTAGGACCGGGTGCCCTGCCCCTCGCCCTGCTGGAACTTCTAGGGCGCTCGCTCCCTGGGGAAGGAGGATGTGTGCCCCATTCCCAGAGGCCTCCTGCACCCAGCCCAGACTGCTAGGGCAGCAGGCATGGATGGCTGGCCCCTCTGGCAACAGCCCACTCCTTACGAGAGACCAGGAAAGCTGGCACGCTCCACACTCTACCACTGCTCCACTGGGGCTCCACGGGGAGCAGGGCAGACCCAAGGCACTGCAGTGGGCATAGCAATGCATGGTGCTGGAGGGGCCTCTCCCAGCCCAGGGTGGTCCATGTGCGTTCTTGGCCCTGCTTCCCCCTTGTTCAAGCGAAGCAGAAGAGTTATTGCTTTTACTGTAGGAAGTCAGCCCCAGAGCAGCTGCCCCAGGCCAGGGGCCTAGGGAAAGGTGGATGTGTTACCCGGAGCCCTTGCAGTCCTGCCCTCCTGTCCCGGCAGGTAGCAAGCTGGAGATTCCAGCCCGGCCTGCCCAGGCCCAGAGCATCCAGGACAGAGCAAGCACCTGCCGGCCAGCTGTTACCTGCGAGTTGACGGACTGGCCCATGGGGATCCGCGAGCACTCCAGCGCATACTGCTTCACGCAGAAGTAACAGCCCTGGGGAGAGAGCGCACTAAGCACATGGCCCTGCTGCCAACAGCCTCCCACAGGGCCAGCAAGATCCTGTGCGCATAGCCAGACCACACCCCAATCGTTCCTCAGCTCCCCTGGGCCAGGCATCAGATCTCCCGGCCTGGGCCCTCCCCCATCTCTGGCCTCACCACTCGAGTCCCAACGAGCCACGAAAACTTTCCCTGGGGCGTGGCTGAGCACCCTCATGGCCCGGGCTCTACCCTCTCGCTGCCTCTTGGGCATTCCAGGCCCTTCCTGGGCTGATCTGTGAGGAAGTGCGCTGGGCAGGGCCAGACGAGGGACAGCTCTGTCTAGACAGCGTCTCCACTCCCACCTGCCATGTCGGGCTCGTCTCCTTCAGCAGCTAGTTCTTCAGGGCAGGGACAGTGCCCAGCACAGCGTGAGCATGGCTGGCAGAAGCTCCATGAGGGCCCTAAGTGAGCTGGACACAGAGAACCTGGCTAGGGATGACAGACCTCTGCCCGCTCACCTGGAAGCCCAGCTCCATGAGCACGATGCCGCCCGGGAGGGCTCTCTGCAGGTGGTAGGTGGTGACTGGGGGGCTTGTGCTCTGGAGAGAAGAGGAAGAGAGCTGATCAGAAGGCAGGTGGGTACTGGTGCCCAGCAGCAGCCGCCATCCATGCCAAGAGCCAGGCAGCAGAAGCTAGGAGAGGCAGCTGGCGTGGGCGTCCCTCCCTCTGGAGCCAGCTTGTTCCCCACACTGTTGGAGTCCGGAGGGGGACCCAGGGCCACCCAGGGCTTGGTCTGTTTATCTGAGAGAGGGGGAAGAGGAGACTTGTCTGGAGACGCCCACCTTGGGAGGTGGTTTCTGATCAAGGGTCCGTTAACCTGCATTACAACAAACCTAGGGACATGGTGGATTCCCTGGCACTTGGAGACTAAGCCTGACCGGACACCAGAGGGGCTGCTCTCTCCCCCAGCCCGGCACAGAGACCCTCCCCACCAATTTCTGCCCAAAACCTCTCACTGAGGCCTGGGCGACACTAGAAAATTTACTCTGCTTAACTGGGTCACTCGGTGTGTGAAAAATCCATCCCTCTGAACAGCGTCGTTAGGCCGACCTAACCCTGCCATGTAAACAATGCTAGGTTGATGGAGGAATTCTTCTCTCAACCTAGCTGCCGCCTCTCGGGGAAGTGGACTGCCCACAGATTTCCTCCCATTGGCATAGGTAGCACCTACACTGACATGCTACAACCGCACAGCTATGCCACTGTAGCATTTTAAGTGTAGACACACCCTGAGCTAGAGCAGATCTCGTAGAAAGACACTCCCAGTCTGGGTGAAGAGACTGTGCTGGAGACTCCACCCACATCCCTGGGTGAGTTGTTCTGATGGTTAACCAACCTCACAACTTCATTTGCACCTTATTTCTAGTCTGGGTGGTCTTGCTTCAGCTCCCAGCCACCAGAAGAGCCCTCTGCTATGCAGCTCTCCTCCCCAGATGGAACTGCAACCGCGACCAAACCCCTCACTACCACAGACTGGGCTCCTTCAGTCTCCTACAGGCAGGTTTTCCTCGTGCGACAAGCAGAGCATCACACTGCATTGTGTGTTACACAATTCACGTACCCAGTGAGAGGCACCTGGGCCCAGAACACCCCTGGCTGGAGCTCTGGGAGAGGGGATGAATAAGCTGTGGAAGGAACCTGAAGGGTCAGCACTGGGTCCAGGGGCTGGGCAGGGTCTGCTGGGTTGCAGCTGTCAGAAGAGGTGCTAGATACTGGATGGACATGCCAAGAGCATGCCCAGGGGCCCCAGGAGAGGGATGCGTAGAATCTCCAGGATCCCATGATTGGCTCTGCTCCCAGCAGCCTGGTGAATAGCCAAGAGCAGGCATGTGAGTGGAGCAGTGACCCATGCCCGCCCTAACACTCGGCTCTCACCTTCGGACTCCCGTCTGCTTTGGGCTTGTAGGAGAAGGAGCCTCTCCCCTCAGTGCCCAGGAATGCCAGAGCTCGGATCCGGCTAGTGCTACTGCAAAGCAGACAGAACAAAGTCATCTGACCAGGGAGTCCAGCCAGAGTCACCCTACAAGTATGCCCTGCCTGCCCGGGCGTCACTCTGCACGGGGGGGAGGCAGTCTCTGAGTCACACTGACCTGCGGGCAGGAGAGGGAGGCCGCACCTGCACCAGGATGAAACCCATGCTCTGCAGGTACTGGATGTACTGCTGCAGGAAGGCGTTGCACATCTCCTGCAGCCAGGGCTCCTCCTTCAGCTTGCAGGGCAGCACCTCTGCCGAGTCGCAACTGTGGCTCCGGTCCCGCCCCGACGCTGTCGAGTCGCTCGAGCGATGGCGTTTCTGAAAGACAAGGGAGCCGGGGCAGCTAGCTCCTGCGGTAGAGAACGGCCAGCAGGCGCTGCCCCGCCCGAGAAGAGAGGGACCGGCTGGCTGGCGATAGCCGCTCAGCTGCTGCCCCCGAGTGCTGGAACACAGGAATTGTCCGGCTGGACGGCTCCGAGGGCCTTCTGGCCCAGTGGCCTGACCCTGCACAGCTGGGGCAGAGCCCCTCCTCCAGCTCTGGGGAAGCTGGCTCCCTCCCTGGGACAAGGCTGCAGCTCAGGCAGGATGGGCCCCATCACAGCACAACCCCCACTTGGTGAGTTGCTCACCTTCCCCTCCAGCTTCGCCTGTTGGTCGGCCTGGATCTGCTGCCGGAAAGCTGAGTCGAAGAGCAGTGGTGTGGCACAATAGTGAACCAGGCGAGAGGACTGCTTCAGGGTCTCCAGGTCTGCCAGCTGCACAGTACAAGGGGCACAGCTGCAGGGGGTGGCCCATGGGAGCCTGCTTCTCCCCCAGGCCCATGCAGGGCGTCCTGCCCTTCCAGGGCCAACCAGCCTGCTCACCTGCCCAGGGAGACCACTGGCTTCAACCCTCCCCCGCACTAGTCCCATTGCAGGACTCCCCACCCCTGGGGCAACACCTCCCCTCCCCCCATGTCCCTATGCCCCCAGCTGAGGCTCCACCTGCCCCTGGGGGCAGTGACCATATCAGAGCGGGGCGAGATGGTCATGCTGATGGGCAGCACTTACTCCGATGGGCATGTTGGACTGCGCTGATCTCTGCTGCCACGTCACAAAGAGATTCTCAATCTTCATTTGCTTCTCCAGCTCTGAGAGGGAAAGGAGCAGCCATGGGATCCGGAGCCAGAGCCAGGCCCCTCCCGCCCTACAGGCTCCCACCGTCCCCCCACATAGAGTAAAGCCTCCAACCCCCCTTGAGCTGCGGGCCAGGCTTCCCACACTCCTGCTGGGAGAGGCAAGGGCTGGAAAGCAGGGGAGGCTGAAATGCTGTGGCTGTGAGCACCCCCATCCCCAGAAACCAGTGCCGGGGCTGGACAAGCTGGGGGTTTCCCCCTTTACCTTTCCTCTCCAGGCTCTTGATTTCCAGGAACTGCGCACCATGCCAGGACACCGGGTCACGTGGCCCCAGCTCTGGGCCGAGGGGGACGCCCTTCAGGGTGGTGACATCTCGCAGAGCCTCGTCAAAGGGCATCATGTCGGGGGGGAAGTGCAGGGACGGCAGACTGCGCGTGGAGCTGCTGAGCCGCCCTTGCTCCTTGCTGGGGGGAGGACTCGAGCTCCGGATCAGGGCATCCACCTCCAGGGTGGAGTTCAGGAAGGGGTTTGGTTCCTACATAAGCAAGAGACAGCCCTGAGACCCCCCTCACCATGAGCCTGGGAATGGGAATCAGACAGCTGGAAAAGCCCCTGAAGGCCCCTAGACCTTGCCCAACAGGGACACGTCCCCACAGCGTAGCCCCAGGGCTCTGTGCAGTCCTACTTCTAATGTGGCCCCTGCCATAGGCAGCAGATTCCCCAGCCTGGCATGGCCTACCCCTCCCAGTTCATGCCCTTGGCCCCTGTTGCTGTGATAATTGTACCCGAACCGCAAGCTCAGCCATATGAAGTGAGAGAAAGCTCATAAGAACCAGCTGGCGGGAAAAGGTGCAAAAGGGAGATGCGCTGAATTAGTCCCAACAAAAGGGCCTCCTGATAGAACTCGAGGACTGTGTTAAGATCACGCTTGGTGAACAAGAACAGGGTGGGATCAGAAATCAATGGACCAAAATTGGTATGTTGGATGTTAGGTATAATTGTTGAACAAAACAATGAGGAAATGAACTATTTCACCCATCACTCCCTTCAGAGGGGCCTTAAAAAGAAAAAAAAAAGTGTGATGGAATGCACCCTGGATTCACACCCTCCACGTTCGTGTAGTCATCCATGTACAGAGCATGCCTGGTGAGGGGTCACTTGAAAACTAACAACTTTCTGGTCAGTAGTATCATGGTGAAATGCATGTAGCAACTTTACATGTAAAGGTATGAACATGAGTTGGAATCATGACTGACATGCGTTTACCAGACAAGTCTGAAGAACAGGTAAACTGGTTTCTCAAACACAACGGACAAGTTTACACCTCTAGCCAGGTGTCAACAAAGCTGATGGGCCATCACTAAAGCTGCGAGTTTGTCATGGAAGTCACAGAATCCATGACTTCCCGGGACCCCTGCAGCGGTCAGTATGGCTGATCTGGGAGCAGCTCCGGCAGCCCCTGGGTCAGCCGTACTGGCCGCTGCTGGGGCAGTCTCGGGCCACCGCACCCCACCCCAGCAGGAGTTTGGGTGTGGTAGAGGGCTCAGGGCTGGGGCAGGAGGTTGGGGCGTGGGAGGGGTGAGGACTCTGGCTGGCGCTTACCTCGGGGGGCTCCCCGGAAGCGGTGATGGGGCCCTCCCGCAGCCACTCGGAGCTGAGGCGAGGCCAGGTGGCTCCATGCGCTGCCTGCGCTTGCAGGTGCTGCTCCTGCAGCTGCCACTGGCTGCAGTTTCCGGCTAATGGGAGCCGCAAAGCCAGTGCGCAGAGACCCCTGGGGGCGCCTCCGCATAGGAGCCAAGGAGCATGTCGCCGCTTCCAGAGAGCCGCGCGGAGCCAGCCAGGAAGACTGCCAGCCCCGCCAACGTCCCACAGCAGCAGCAGGGATCCCCGCCCCGAGCTCCCAAGATTTAGTCATGGGTATATTAGTACAAGTCATGGACAGGTCACAGGCTGTGAATTTTTGTTTACTGCCAGTAACCTGACCATGACTTTTACTAATACCAGTGACTAAAATGTAGCCTTAGCCATCACCTCTCAAGCAGCCATTCTTTGTTCCTGATCCTGTTCCTAGCCAAACAGCATGAAACCTCTTTCCCACCAGACTCTATGTCTCCTTTCTCTGAGCCAGAAAGATCTTTATCTAGGGGTCACGCTCCGGAAAATGCACTTCAATGGGGGACTGACCTATAAAGGTGAGGGGCAAAACCACCCCAAGTTCTCTCTCTCTTTTCACAAGACAGCAGAAAGAGCCGCAGACCTTAGGAGCAGAGCCTGACCTGAAACTTGGTCAGCATTGCTACTGAAAACCTGTGGTAAGAATTTCACCTTGAACTAAGGCTAGTTTAAGTTTAGAAAGTGTTTTATCTTTATTTCTCTTGTAACTGGTACTGACTTCAAATCCTAGCTTCTGCTGTTAAAGAAACTGGTTTTATTCTTTAACCAAAATTATTTCCATGCTGTGAGGGTAGCTCCATTTAGGTGGCAAGCTGCTGTACGTTGTTCCCTTACAGGAACAAGGGACTGAACGGTATCTGGACTGCCCAGAAGAGTGCTGGACAGAATAGCACACACATTTCTGAGGGGGAATTTGGGACGGGGTCACCTGGCAAGCAGTAACCAAGGCTGCTGGGAGCCAGTGTGTCCTGGCATTTGCGGATAGGCTCAGGGTTAGAATTGCCGGAGCACAGCTGCAGCTGTGCAGACACTCGTGGTGTCCTGTGAGCGGCAGGGGGGAGCTACAGCAGGAAAGCCTTGTGGGGCTGGCAGTGCCATTACCTGCTTGCTGTCCTCATGCCAGGGCGTGTCCAGGTAGCAGTAGTGGTGGAAGAGCCCCAGTTTCTGGCTGAGGAGGCAATGCACGATGTGGGAGCGGGCGTTCTGCCACTGCAGCAGGCGGGTGAGCGAGCTGTTCAAGGAGCTGCCCAGGTCCGGGGACCAGTTGTAGGTGTAGAGCATCAGCTAGGCGGGAAGGGAGATGGTGAGAGCTCTGCTGGGGGAGGGCCCGCACCAGCTGAGCCCCGGCCAGGCCGCTGTCACCCAAGAGCCCGTGGGCTGCTGCTGCTTGGTGGGTCCCTGCTGCACCACCAGCTGGCTTCCACTACAGGACGTGGGGTGGGGGGCACAGCTGGGAGGCCACAGCACCAACTCAGCGCCCAGCCCATCACCACGGTGACGTGTCCTGGTGTTCACACCTGCTCTGCAGCACGAGGGCCCAGAGCTGCTGACGGCAAAGCACCTGGGAGCACAGGCTGGCCATGGGCCCTTGGGAGCCCCCAAGGCTTTGGGACCAACAGCTATCATCAGCATGCCCGGTCGGAGAGCGTGGCAGTGCCAGGCCACAGGGAGACCACTGGGTTTGCCGTGCAAGAGCAGACAGAGAGGCAGCTGCACAGCACTGCCCTGGCACGGCTGCCTGCTCCGCCCCACCTCACTGTTATGCAGGGCCCCGTGAGGAGCCAGGCCAGGCTGTCCTCACCCACGGCCCCCGCTCGGATGGGCTCCGGGCCAGGCTGGATTTGTACCCACCTTCTTGTCGAGGATCTCCAGGAGAAGGAATCTCTGTCGCGGGGCCAGCGAGGGGCTGGAGTTGGAGCCCTTCTCTGCCAAGCTCAGCTCCATGGCCTCGAAGTGCTGGAGCCCCTTGTGGGCTGAAAGAGACCAGAGAGAACCACAATGTGCCTTCCTGCTGCTCACTGCCCGTACCTTGCAGGGAGGCGTTGGCAGGAACCTGAGCGCCACAGACCCCCTGTCCTCGGGAAGGAGGCCCAGGACAGCAACTAGCTGGGAACCAGCTGGAGCGTATCAGTGCTGGAGCCTGCCAAGACCCAGCTGGCCAGGAGGGCTGCACCGTAAGTTCCAGACTAATCCCCAACCACGCATGCCAACATTTGCTCCGGGCAGGCTGGCCGTGCAGCGGCAAGAGCCCACGCCCCACCCTCAGCACTGAAGATCCCAGAGCGACTTGGCAAAGTTGCCCCAGACCCACGCTGGGCTGCAGTGTTCTGTGTCCATGTCTGATACCAATTCCCGCCCCCAGAGGTGGGTGCATTTCAGTGGGTATGTAGGGAAGGACCAAACATTGAGGGCCACCAAGCTGTAGGGAGCACTCCCCTTGTGCTCCCCAGCCCTGTCTGAATGAAGGGCCCCTGTGATGCTGCCATGCCAGGTCTGGGGTGGAGCCAAGGCCCCCTCCTCCCATCCAGTCCTGAGCTAAGGGCATCCTAACCATACCCTTCTCTCGGGCCACGCCCCCTCCCTGTGCTTACATCACAGGGAAAGGGAGCTGGCCCTACCCGCCATGCTGTGGTGACCCCAGGCCATGCTGCACCAGAGACCCTGCCTCAGTCTGTAAAGCACGGGGAAGCAGCTATTCCTGGCTTCCCCACTTCCTAGGCAACAGTCACCCCCAGATCCCTGCCTCTCCCGGGGAAGACAAGTGCTCAGGGCACTAGTGTTAGAGCCACACGGACACACTTGCAAACCACAGCAGCACAGAGCCCAGCCCCTCTGCTGGCTGCAGGTCTCCTGTGTCTGCAGCCCCTGGGATCGGGACAGCCCCATGGCTGAACCTGGTCAGATTAACCCTAATCAGCAGCACGTGCAGTGTTCCCTGCCGTGGCATGAGCACTTGCACAGCCGCTCGCTTCCACTCCAGCACAGAGGCCCGGAGGCAGCCTGCAGCTGCCCTTCCACTGGGTGGCGCAAGGATTTGGGTAGCAGTGGCCCAAGCGCTGGCTCATCACTCCAGCGAGAGACTTACATTTTAACCTACTGACACCTGCTGCGTCTCACTGCAGGTGAAGACAACATCAGCTCCCCAAGCCTGCGCAGGCCCCAGCCCGACCAGCGCTACCTGCTCTGGGGTCTAGTCAGGACACGGGCGGGAAGGGACCATGACAGCGCTGGCGAACGGGAGCACCCCCAGCCAAAGATGGGCCCAGGGGCACAGCCCCGACTCCAGGCAGGGCTAAGGCGGAGAGCTCAGGCAAGACAGGAGCAGGGCTCAGGTCAGGCTGGTACCATGCAGCGCCACATCTCCGAAGCTGCTCTCACTGGCCACCCTCAGCTCGTAGGAAAACCTCAACGCAGGGACGCCTGCGCAGCTGCTGCGGAAAGGGGTGAAGGGACTGCCCCGTGCACCCTGGTGGGCTCAGCGCCTCTGCCTGGATGATTGCTGAGACATCAGCTTTGCTCACTATTTCGTCCCCCCCCACGAGAGGCCGGGAGGGTCACAGACTTGTGCAATTTACTGCAGATGGCCACGTTCTGGAGCCACGAGTGGATGGCGCTGGGAAGATGTTTTATTTTTCCCCAGCCAAGGTGCCAGGCCCAGGGGCACATACACACCCCACCATGGGGAACGCAGGGCAGCTTCGGGCACTGCGCATTCCTGTGTGGGACATCTGCCACGAGCAGCATCACGCTGGTGGACACTCATGGTGGGTGGCGCTTATTTTGTGGGCATGGCTTGGAAGAGTGCCCTGCAAGTGTGAAGGTGCCCAGTTGCAGAAAGTGCCCAGCCTGTGCTTGGAGCCCACCCAAAGGACTAGAGGGGAGCTGATGGCAAAACCTGCTCAGGCCACCGTACGGACACTCGGCATGGCCCTTCTTGGGAAGCAGAGGTGGTTTCTAGTCAGGAACATCAGGTCTCGTCTGCCCTGGCTCCATCAGGGTCTTGAGCACAGGATGGGAGGATCAAACCCTTCCCGAAGAGCTTTCCTGCAGAGTGCATGCGCTGAACACCAGTGTTGGCAGCCTCACCCCTGGGTGCTGGTACGGTCAGAGCCCCAGAGCTCTGCAGCCACCCAGAGACCAGGCCTGAATTTTAATGGGAAGGACCGGACCCTGGGTACACATACACCCACCCGCTCACCGAGCAGCAGCCCCCCGTGATTCTCCTCAGCAGAAGATGAAGTTTTGATAGAGCTGATGCTGGAGGAGTTCCTCTGGTTGCTCTCCACATTCTCCCGAGCACCAGCTCTGAGCCTGTTTCGCTGGGACCTCACTCCCCTCCCTTTGCCCCACATTGGCAATAAGTGTTGCCCAAGGGGGCGGGGGACTAAGGGCAGAACCCCTGCAGGAAGCCAGCCAGGGTGGGCATTGTCCAAGCCATCTAACCACTCTGATGAAGGAGCAGCACGTCTGGGGACAGCACAGTGTGTTCCCCAGGGGCACCAGCTTGTCCCTCCCTGCAGCCCCTGTAGGGCCTGGCCTTCCCTTGTCCATACGGCGCGCCACCTGCAGGAAAAAAGCCCCCCGCTCACTGCGCTGTGAGATTCCGGCAAAGCAGAGATAGGTTAAAACTCCCGGGGGGCCCTGGCCCAGGAGAGTTACCCTCTGCTCAGCCACTGTACATTGCTCTGGGCTGGAGCAGCCACCCGGTGCCGGCCTGAGGGGTGCATGGCGCATTGCTGGAGCGTCTCTCAGAGCAATGGCTCTTCCTGGAGGATGTGCCATGTGGGGTGTTCACTATGACACAGGCGGACTGGGAGAGGGGGAACTTGGGGTAGAACAAGCCTGGCAGCTTGGCCTACAGGCCCAAGCCTGAGTCCCAGCTGGGGGAACCCCCCTGGGGTGAGACAAGCCAGACAGGGGCCACGGGAGAGTCTGAGAACAAATGCCTTGTGGGTACAGAGCTGGGCATGGGAAGTTTCCACCTGGGCGCCTGCCCTCTCCCAACACTGCTTGCTTGGGGCCCCCGGGCTGCTCCCCCAGACCCACAGAGTGCCTGCCCAGGCCCCACTCACCCTGCTCCGTGCTGTAGCGCCACTGGTGGAAGTTGCGTCCCAGCAGGATGAAGTGTCTGATGGCCGCAGGCCGGGGACTGGAGCGCTGACTGGGGTTATATGGAAGGAAGGTGGCGCCCCGAGGGCAGCTGCAGAGGAGAGCACCACACAGAGCATTGGCCACCAGGAGCCACCCCACCCAATCCCTGCCAGCTGCAACAGGGAGCCTGGCAGCAACCCCCCACCCTACCTCCCAGCTGAGCTCAGGGCAGCCGACTCCTTGGGCCCTTCTCCCAACCCCCCAGCCGATCCCCCCAGCATGACACTCACCAGTGCTGCTGGAACACCTTGACAGCGGTGTCGCTCGCCAGGGCCGTGACCAGGCTCACCACCTCCTCCAGGATGGAGGAGAGCAGGAAGCGGGAGACGATCTCCACCGAACACTGCTGCACCGAAGGACACCCTGCCCCGCACAGGAGAAGCGGCATGAGCCACAAACATACCCGGTCACAAAAGCGGCCTGCTGGGAGCAGAGGGAGCTGGCCTCCTGCCGGGTTCTCAGAGTGCTCGTGAGTACCCCAGTGGGGACGTGCTTGGCAGAGCATGGACTGGGAGGAGCTGCAAGGATCTCAGGCTGGTATTCCGAAGGCACAGTTCTCCTCTGCAGAGCTGGACAGTGCCCGACTCAAAGCGCACTGCGTGGGGCTGGGCTCTGGCCTGTCTCCTCTGGCGGGAGCCCGCTGGCTGCACACGCCTAGCAGACTCTCCCACATCGAGCCCTCCTGATGGGCTGGGGAGTATGACCAGGTCTCCCAGGCTTCCATGTGCCAGACTGCAAGCCTTGGCCTCTGTGCGGGCATGTGCAACACTGGACACTGGCTGGCCAGTGCAGGCCCATCTGTCAGAGGCCGGGTTACTGCTGAAGCCACACCCCGGGCACATGGTGCCTTTAAGGAAACAAACAGCACTTACAAGCTGGGCTAGAGGCACAGGGTGGGGTCAGCATGGGCCAGAGGAAGGAATGGTTACACGGGGACCCACAGACAAAGCTCTGGGGAGAAGATCCCCATTCCAGCCCCATCCTGCAAGGCAGGGGAGATGGGCCCGTAGTACATACCCAGCCGACTCATGAACGCCATCCACTGCCGGCAGGTCTGGCTGAAGAGCGGGTGCATGGTGCCCACCTCCCCTTCCTCCAGCTGGCAGACTTGGCGCCTGTGGGGGCAGGGCACTGGTTATGCAGCCGAGGCCAGAGACAGACATGAGGGGCAGTGCAAAGCAGAAGCTAGAGGGATGAGTGGATGTTGGTGTCCCCCCTGGGCACATGTGACGTCTGGCCACTCTCCGTCCCTCCCTGTCCACACGCAATGCCCTGTGTGGGTCGCCACAAGCCTCGGGCCCAGCGGGCCAAAGCCCCTCTTGCTCAGAGTCCTGCCACGCACACAGCAGCAAGGGCAGCCAGACACAGCGTGAGGCCTGCTGTGGCCATCGCAGCACCACACCGTGCGCCTTCCCGGGCTGCTGTGGGTACAGCTGGCTGGCCGCGCGGGGGGCACTTGCCTCTGGGCCTGCTCCAGCTCGGCCGTGGCGGAAGCACGCTCCTGGCTCAGGTGCTGCTTGACACTCTCTGTCTTGTGGCGGCGGCGGGTGCGACTCTCCTCTGGCCGCTCCAGCACGATGTCATCAGTGGTTTTGGGGCTGCCCAGCTCCGAGGAGTCGGCCTTACTCTGGGGGGCGGGGCACGAGAGGGGGTGAAGAGTGGAGAGAAGCAAAGCTCTGACCTCCCCTTGCCCGCCCATTCCAGCTGGCTCCCAGCTGTAGGCCTGTCCCCACCACTGCCATCCCAGCACAGCCAGCTCCTCCCCTCCCAGGCCCCGCTGCGACCCCAGCCCTGGGGGCCGGGCTCAGTCTGAGCACCCTGCTACAGCCCATGTCCCTCTGAGTGTACCAGCATGTCCCAGAAGCTCCGGCGTCCCATCTTGTTCGTGGGTGTGACTGGCTCGCCAGAGCCAGAGCTGGGGGCTGAGGCGAAGTGCAGAGGGGGCGGGGGCACTCTACTGGCACCAGCACTGCCCGCAGGAAGAGCCAGCCCCTTGGTCTCCGACATGGTCCTCCTGAGGCCTCCTGCAGACAGAGTACACATCAGAACCTGGGCAGAGGCCGTGAACCCAGCACTGGAGCAGCACGGCGGGGAGCGCTCAGCCAAAGCAGCCTCCCCACGGAACCAGGTCTCCCTGGCTCCAGGACACAGATGGCTGGGGGTCCTGGCCCCACAGCTGCCCGTGGCGAGAAGACCCAGAAGAGACCCTGCAGCTTACCGCCACTGCCTTGCTCCTCCGGCGGGCAGGCAGCCTCCATGCAGAGTGGGGCCGGCAGCACTCGGAACTCCATGACTGCGTCGCACAGGGCGTGGCGCACGGCGCTGCGCAGCTTCTCCGACAGCTGTAGGGGGCTGATGTTCCCTTTCTCCCAGACATCCAAGCGCACCAGGGTGCAGGCAGCTGCGGGAAGAGGGTAGTCACCAGAGCTGCACGGCCCCTGCAGAGGGATGATC
Organism: Chelonia mydas; assembly: GCF_015237465.2. Lineage (NCBI taxonomy): Eukaryota > Metazoa > Chordata > Testudines > Cheloniidae > Chelonia > Chelonia mydas. Next base: position 105,952,781 of record NC_057854.1, read on the forward strand.
CCCCACAAGGCTCAGAGACACCTACAGCCACATGATGCCCTCTCCCCTGGGCACAACAGGCCCTCCCCAGCTCCAGCAAGCCATCCTGGGGACACGGCTGGAGGCCCCCCCCCCAGAGCCCTGAGCCCACTGTCTATGGTGCCCAGAGCTCGCCCGTCAGGCTGAAGCTCCTGCCCGGGCATAGGGTCAAGGTAGCTGCTCAGCGGCTGGGACTGGCTTCAGTACAGAACATGCACATTCCTACCTGGCTGGAGGGCGCCGGGCTCAGCATGGTGCCTGCTGACTGCAGTGAGGCTCTCAAAGTCTGCGTCCTGCAGCAGGTCTGTGCCAGGTGGGGATGGGGGCAGCTCCAGGGGACTAGACCGTTCCCAGCGTGCCAGTGAGAGGGGGCTTCCATGCTCATCCACGAATGACAGAGCAATGCACGCAATTCCTGCAGGAGAGGACAGCCCGAGTCACTGTGTGTCCGCCCTGCACTGGACACCCCCAGCCCACAGGGACTCTGGGCCCATGGTCCCTGGCCGGGGGAGCAGAGGGGATGGGTTGCAGATGCCCACATGATGTCTGGAGGAGGGTGTGTGGGGGTCCTGAATTCATCATGCTGCGTTTGTATTGTTGGCTTGGTGCCAGGAGTCCAGCTATGCTGCCCTTGATCCCCCACCCCCCAAAATGCTGCCCTCCCCTGCCCCCCATGGATGTCCCCGCAGCACCCTGGCTAGGACATGCCCTCCCCACACCCGGGACAGGGCTCTGGTGTCCTTGCTCCTCTCCAGGCCAGCAGCCAACACTCTTCAGAAGCCCCCTCTGGGCCAGGACAGTGGTGCAGGACCTGTAGCTCCTGGTGGTGATGCTGGGGAAGGCCCCAGGCCTGCACTGGGGTTTTTACCCCCTCTGGGACTCACCCTGCAGGGGCAGACAGAGTGAGGGGATCTGGGCGCAGGGCATAAAGCAGTTAGTTATTTGTATGGCAGGAGCCAGACCCTCGATTGGCCCCACTGTGCCACACACAGCCAGAGGCCTTGTCCCCAGGGGTCCGCAATCTCCATCGGGGCATGGGGCACCAGCAGGAGGGGAAGGGAGGCAGCATCAGTGACAGGAGCAGGTGACACAGCCCAGCCCTGGGACCATAACTCAGCCACCCAACCCCTGCTAGCCCTACCCAGCCACACACTGTGCTTCTTAGTGCAGCTCTCCGAATAGCCACAGAACGGCAGCACCACGCTGATTTTGCAGACAGCAGCCCATGCAGGAAAGGCCTGTGCAGGAAAGGAGGCTAAGAGCAACGTGTCCACTGCACATTGTCCTGTGTGGGGTCCCCGCACTGCTGTGTCTCTGGAGACAGAGCTGGCTCCCCATGGGCCACCAGGAGGGCCCTGGCAACTGGGAGGGGGTGCGGGGAAGTTGGCGGGGTAAGGGCGAGATCCCTCCTAGGGCCAGTATGCGCAAGGCGGCCCAGGAACCGACACTTAAGGGCACGGAGACAGGCAAGTCGCTGCACAGCGGCTGGCACACGAACGCACGCAGGACCCATGCGCTATGTGCGTCAGTTACATGCCAGCAACAGTGGCCATCACAGGGACCGCCAGGACCCTGCCCCAATCCATCTCAAGGGAGGGCAACCCCCTCCCCTGCAGAGGGCAGTAAGTCATTCTCACGGGTGCCAGCGACCCAGCTGGGAGAGTGGGTCACCAGGGCTGCCCATCACACAGGGAGGGCAACAGCTGGCCGTGGCCTGCCCCGACTCAGCACCGGAAGCAGCGACCCCTTTTCAAGGGGGTGGAGGGAAGCTTCCAGCGGAGCAGGAGTCAGCAGAACGGCAGGCTTTTATCTTAGTGCTGCGCCTCAGACGGTGCTGGGCCACTTTCCCTGCGGGGAGGGGGCACAAAGGAAGGTGAAGAGAAGCAAGTGATGCCCTCTGCTACACACACTCCAGAGCGCAGCGCCCACCTTGGCAGCCCAGAGAGGTGCTGAGGTGGTGCCTTTTCCTGGCGCCCACATGTCAGAGCTCTGCAGTCTGGGATGGCAGCAGAGCGCTCAGATAGGTTCCCTGCAGCCTGCCCTTCTCCCAGGACATGCCCTGAAGCGTCGGTGGCAGATTCCCAGCAAGGTGGGTGCTGAGAGACGTTCATTGAGGACTATGATCATCATCCAGTTTGACCAGGCACATAGCAGGCCAGAGAGAATCTCTCCTGGGATTCCTGGATCCAGCCTAGAACTTCCGTCTGAGCTAGAGCAATGGCTAATTACGTCCAAAGTTTAATTTGTTTATAGTTTGAATTGCCTAGTTCAGCATCCCGCCCCAGATCCCGTTCGGCCTCAGTCTGCCAGCCCGAAGAGCCCTCTGCTAGCCGAACACGAGGCTCCGCCCCACGGGTAGGCGCTCAGACGTGCTCCAATCACCCCTTCTCTCTCTCTTGCCAACACACTGAGCTCCTTTAGTCTCTCCTGACCAGGCAGGCTCTCCAGCTCACGAGTCCTCCTTGGGACTCCTGAACCTTCCATCCCCCTGACGCACGCACACCTGAATGGGACACAGTAGCCAGGGCTGGTCCCTGTCTGCCTGCAGCAGGAGGGCTGCTACCCCCTCCCTAGCAGTGCAGCTTTGTGACCTGCCTGACTCCCCAGGCCCGCTCTGTGAGTGCCTGCCCCAGACAGATGGCTGGTTCCCATGGGCTGCCCCAGCACGAGGGGCCAGCCAGGATCCAGGCACAATGCTCTGGAGCAGAGGAACAGGCTGGGGTCCACCAGAGCAGACCCACTGTTGTGCCTGCAGGGGGCTCGCTCCTCCTCCAGATGCCAACGCTGCCAGTCCCATTATGAGAGCAGAGGGGAGCTCAGCTGCGGGGTCCCCACGCTGGGCATGGTGGTTGGGGGCTGCGGGGGCCCCGCTGTGGCTGGGCCTGATGCCTGCAGCAGCTCAGAGCTGCCCACTGCCACCCGCAGCAGCTGGGAGCTTCGGGGTTCCCCTGCTGCCTCATGCCGCGGGGGGACCCTGAGGCTCCCAGCTGCCGCAGGCTGAAGTCATGGAGGTCTCGTGAAGTCAGGGACTCCGTGACTTCCATAAGAAAATCGTAGCCTTAACCATTGCTGGTGCGATGGTGTCTAAGGCCCAGCTGAAACTGCAAATCTACTCTCCCACTCTCGGACACAGTCTAAACGGGCAGCAACCGAGATCATGGTCCTCCCACTTCCTGCCAGGATTCCCACCCAGACCCACACTGATGGAGTTTGGGGCTTTGTCCCCGTTCCCACTGGAAGTGCTGGCCAGACTGCAGCAATCACCCAGCCCCATCGCACTGGATCCCCTCCACCCAGCCCCATCACACCAAGGGTGCTGGCCATTATAAACCCCCAATGCAGCCACCTCGGTCTTGGGGTGCAGGGTGACCCCACACGGCCTTATGGACACAGCCATGGAGGGAGCCTGTACCCTGTGGGCACTGCCTGCAGCATGCCCTGGTGGCAGGAGACATGTTCCCATTGCACAGAGCCCTGGAGCTCCCTGGGCTGAGCTAGGGGGCGGGGGGAGCCAGGAGCAAAACACTCTCTCCAGGGGATTTGAGGGTCATGGCCCCAGGCAGCAGCAGCCTCCTGCTCACTGACCCCACAGGCAGCTGGGAAGAGGGAGCCTGGAGTCACAGACAGCCACACAACGAGCCAGCGCTGAAGCCACAATACAACCCAACCAGTCCATGGCAGGAACCAAAGAGGGGCCAGGTGCGGGGAGGGGAAGAGGTTCAGTGCAACACGAACCACAGGTGCTACCTTGAAAGTGGGAGAGCGGAAACAGGTGCTGCACAAGGTCCGACATGGTTCCTACACAACAGAAGAGCATTCAGAGGGCACCGCGGGCCACGCCAGCCTCACCACAGTCAGACACAGAAGGGACATCACCACCCAGCACAGGAGGGGCACAAGGGACCAGCTCCAAGCACAGGACGAGCAAGCTCTCCTCCAACAGCCCACAAGAGGGGGCAGGGCACTGCACCCATAACAAATCCTCAGGAGCAGGTACCTACGGTGCTCAAGGGACCCCACTGCCAGGCGCCTGCACCCAGCGGACCTGCCCTTCCCCACCCAGGACCCTGAACCCTGAGGGTTACCACACCCTCCTACCTGTTGGAACCCAGCTGCGTCTCACCCCAGAGCTGGCTGAACAGTGACCAGGGCACTCTGGGGCCCTCGGGGAACAGCGCCGCAGGAGCTCGGCCATGTCCAAGGAGCCTCCAGCCAGCCCCAGAGCTGCACTGCAGCAACACTGCTCTAACGGAAGGAATGGGGCAGGGGACCCTCTCCAAGCTGTGCTGGGCCCCAACGGCCACGGTGGGGCTTCTCCCTGGGGGGACTCCCCAGGGAACAGATGATCCCCACGGCCCCACATCCACACTCTGCGCACAGGGCACGTGCTGCCTTCCTTTCCCTGTGGGACGCTCAGCACGAGGAAGCGGCTCCCTGCTGCTCAGCCCCTCACCCGATGCCGGAGAGCCCAGCGCCCCAGTACCTTTGCCGCCAGTGCCTTGGCCACCGGGCTTGTTGTACAGGTAGAGATCGAGGTCGGGACTGCCACTCTGCTGGACGTAGTGCTGGGGAGCAGAGACGGAGCGGAGTGAAGGGCGTGCCAGGGTAAGCACCCCGCTGAGCGATGGGAGGCGGCCCCAGCCACATCAGCAGGAGAGCAGAGCCTTGTCCCCAGGGACGGGCGAGTGCCAGCCCAGCGTGGCTTCACCCACTGTAAGCGCTCTGCCTCCAGCCAAATGAGAAGGTCCCTTGCTAACCCTGAGCCTGCCCCACATGGCATCTGCTTCAGCCCTGCCCTCCGTGCTCGGCCCTCGTCATCTACCAGCCTCTGGGACTCGATGGGCCCTGGGCTGGTGCATAGCAACCTGCCTTGCTTGCTGGTGGCATCACCCCCTCAGCCACAAGTCCAGAAAGGCTGCCTGGGACACTGAGCTGCCTAAGATGGCTGTCAACCTGCCAGGCCCCACAGCTGGAGGAGAGGGGAGCAGACAGCCTGCCAGCCAAGCAGCACACTGCTGGGGGTCAGCGGGCACCGAACTCTCCACCACCGGCCAGCCCCACCTCCACGCTCTGCTGTGGAGTGGGTGGGGCTAGAGGCTGGGCTCCGGAGTCTGAGCCTTCCTTAAGGGCATGAAGCCCTTGGAGCCACATGGCAGCACACCCAGGAAGCCGGAGTCCAGCAGACCCAGGGGCAGGCTCAGCACCCACATGGAGGCTGGCACAGCAGCCCTGCTCATTCTGTAGGTGAGGCATGGCTGGCCGGAAGTGCTGTCTCAGTGGGGCCAGGAGACAGAGCCACGGGGCATTGTCAGAATGGAAAGAGACAGACGTGGCAGGGGTGTCTCCATGGCAATTGCCAGGAACAGGACCATCAGCTTAGCTACACACAGATGAGTGCTGCAGCTGGGCCCCTCCTACTCCCCTCCCTCCTTGTCCTCTGGGTCACACCCCCCCCCCCCCACCCCAGGACCTCAACCCCCTCCCCACCCACGTCGGCCTTTGGCTGTGCAGAGCGCTAGCTCTGTGGGGCATCAGCCTGTGCGTGGGGACAATGCCCAGTGCAGTGCAGTAGGGAAGTGGGGGGTGACTGCAGGGTAAGGAACCAGCACCCGGCAGTGCTGCCTGCACCCACCGCTCCCGGAGGGCTCTTCTCCTTGGGTGGGAATTCACTCTCCTCAGGATCCAGAGCGGAGGGTCAGCCTTGACCACTCCACCACTGCCCACAAGCGCAGCCAGGCAGCCACAGACTGCACGCTCTGCAGCAGGTGGCACCTACCCAGTCTGAGCCCTGCTCTCATGCCACCCCCCAGCCCACTGTGGGAACATGGCCGCACGCAGGGCCCCAGCCCCTCACCTTGAAGTGGTGCTCAACGTTGCTGTCTGTGTACTTGGGGGTGTGCAGGAAGATGAGCAGGTTCTGGCGCAGGTAACAGGCCACAGCATGGAGCCAGGGCAGAGAGGCAGAGGGCAGAGTGAACTGGAGGACTTCTGTGGGCGGAGAGCCCGGGGGCTGGATGAACTGTGAAGAGGAAACCTGCTAATCCCTGGGCACAGCACTCCTGGGAAAGGCAGCGTCAGACAGGCCCCTCCGAGCGCTGCTGCACACAGAACCCCTGGGGGCCCAGCAGACGTACAAGGGGTGCTCTGTTCCAGAGATGGCCTGAAATAGGGGGTCTGCACTCAGATACCTGGCAGGGGGCCTGCGCCACCCCAGCGCCTGACACCCTGGCCATGGAGACAGCCTAAGGCAGTGGATGCTGATTTTCAGCTGTTCCCTGCAGAGGCAGGGAGGCTGGCCCAGGGGTGGGGGACAGCAGAGGCGCAGCTGGACTGGGGGCTCCTGGCCTCTAGCAGGGTTATGGATCTGGCTCCGGGCTCTGTACTGCACAGGGCAGCTGGCTGCAGGCCCTGGGGAAGTGTTACCTCCACGTCGGCCGGGGTCAGCTTGCAGTTCCGCACCAGCATGACAGTGATGATGTCCAAAGTGGCTTCATCCAGACGCCTGCGCAGAACCTTCACCAGCTCGTCTGTGATCTCGGGCCCTGGGGAGAAGAAGAGGTGAGAGCAGCCCCCAGGACAACATGCTCATCGGGGCACCACCACCGGAGGTCCTGCCCCGCCCCTCAAGCAGGGCACCCGCCTGTCACAGCAAACCCCGAGAGGCCACGTGCCAGAGCAAGCTGCTCCCATCGGTGGAGCAGCCCTGGCACCAACCAGGGGAGGCATGGCACTGTCTGGGCCGCACATGGCATGTGGGGTTTGACCCTGGGGCCATCTGCCATCAATGCCCAGGACAGCTAGGGGGCAAGGGGAGAACAGGGCCCAGCCAAGGGAGAAACTGTTCCCCCTGCACCGAGACATGCCCCATGCCACACTGAGCTGCTGACTCCAAGCTCCAGCACCTGGCATCGCTCAGACAACAGCCAGGGCAGAGAACCTTTCACCCCCGCCCACCCCCCACCACTGCCCCGGGGGCGATCTTGCCCCTCAGCCCACTGCCCCGGGGGCGATCCTACCCCCAGCCCACCCCCACCCCCCACTGCCCAGGGCGCACCCCAGCCCAACCCTGCCACTCCCACACCACTGCCCAGGGGAGGGTGTGATCGATCCTGTGCCTCCCCTCCCCTCCCAGGAGGTCATGACTCACCTGCTGGGGCAACACCATGCACCGTGAGCTGGATGTGTCTGTCCACCTGGCCCACAGGGCGGGCAGAGTCCGCGCTGCGGCAGGAGGCTGTGTCTAGGGAGGAGCGCAAGCCCTGGGGGGAACAAAGGGGCTACACTAGACACACCTTCTTCCACAGCCCCACCCAGAACTGCTGGGGAGCCACTGAGCTCTGGCAAGGTCCAGCACCTGCCACTGCTCAGACGACCCCCCTACCCCACCCTGTCTGCAATTCCCCCCACATACCTCCCTGCCCTACCCCACACTGCCCCCTGCCCTGCCTGTAATTCCCCCACCTGTACCCCCCGACCCTCCCATGCCCCACATGCACCCCCTCACAAACCCATGACTGCCTACCACAGAGGAAATGGGGCTGCTCCCTTTATCCCAGGCCTTCGGCGCCCACCACCACTGCGTGCCCATGCTGGGCTCACTGACCCGCTCCCCACAACCCTGAGGAGCTGCCCCAGATCCCGCACGGACAGAGAGCACTGCAGACTTACTGTCTGATCCTCCGTGTAAATGGGCTCCTGACTGCGCGTCAGAGCCAGTGAGCGGCACGCACAGCCCTGGATGCTCTCCCCTTCCCATGCCTTCCCGCTGTGGGTGGTTTCAGAGAGTCTGGGCACAGGGAGAGAGGGACGGGAGAAGTGTGGGGCAGCAGCCTCGGCCCTAGGGGGTGGGGCCTGGGGCATTAAGGTGTCAGTGAAAAGGAGCAAGGGTTCAGTGGGGTTTTTACTACAGGCTCAATGGGTCTCCGTGTGGAGGGCCAGGCAGCAGCGGGCAGGAGGGACCCAGTTTGCCTGGCACCCCGGTGGAATGGTGCAGTCACTGCGGATGCTGCCCAGACACAGACCATCCCTGCCCCAAGGAGCCCAGAAATCCAGGGCAATAGCCCGGGACGGGGGCACGGCCTAGGGACAAGGCGACCAGGGGCAGGGTTGGGGAAGGGGGCTCCTTACCGGAGGTAGAAGACTGACTTGGTGGATCGCTCCTGGTAGACAAACATGTTCTTCCTGTTCACCACGCAGAAAGCATTGAGCACCGAGCGCAGCGCCTGGATAGCTGCAGAGACACAGGACACTGAGCTCTGTTCTGCAGCCGCTGCCCAACTGAGCGCTCTGCCCCCCGGCGCAGACATGGGGCCTCCGCAGGCACCGCTCAGACTCCCGCCTGCCAGATGCCTGGGAAAGGTAGGGCCCGCCCGCCTGTGTCAGCAGGGCAGTCGGTCCCTATGGCAGCGAGGGGACCCCGATGGTACGCACCTCGCGAGACCCCCATGTTGGGCCCCATCTTGAGACGGGAGTGCACATGGATGAGGGTGCTCCACACCACGGGGCAGGCAAAGTGACCTGGCATGAACTGCATGGTGGCTGCCAGGTAGTCACGGGGCTGGTAGCTCTCCTCGGTGGAGTAATCTGCAGGGCAGAGAGTAGGGCACTCTGGTCATGCTGGGGCTGCAGGCCACTCCCCGCCTGGCAGCAGGGGAGGAGAGTGGCTTACCATCGGAGGGCTGGGCACGCTGCCGGTAGGAGTTGTAGGGAGTCTCGCTCTTCCAGATGTCCTCCTCGCTCTCCGCCACCAGCAGCGTGTTGCAGACGTGGCTGTCGTGCAGGTCCTGCAGCAGCAAGCGCTGCAACAGACATGGGGGGCTCAGGCCAGCTCACCACGGCCTGGGCCCCAGGGCAAGCAACGCTGGAACCCAGGGCCCAGGCGGAACAAGGGCTGCAGAGCCCTCCTTGCACTGGTGCTACAGAAGGGAACTGGGGGCTGGGCCGAGCCCAGGAACCCCTGTTCATTCGAGAGCCAGGCTGGGCCTCAAAGCCCCAGAGCCTCCCCAGGAGCCTCGTTACCTGGTTAACAACCCTGCAGATCTCGCCAATCTTCCTCACCACAGTCTGGTGGAGACGCAGACACTCCTCGGCCGGCTCCTTCCCGGCCTCAGCCATCGCCACCTGCTCCGCACTCGGGCTGCTTCGTGGGGATAAGAGAGGGAGGTCAGCAGGCCTATGGGGTACAGGCTATGGGGCCCAGCGATGGGCACAGTGCCTGGGAGCCCCAGCTGCACTGGGGAGGTCCTTGGCAGCTGGCAGGGACGGGGGAAAGCTGGCAGAAAGGGCTGGTCTCCCAGTGGGCAGGAGGGATAGAGAGGAGTGGTGTGATGCATGGAAGGGGAGGACAGCCAGTCAGGACCCCAAGCCTGGACAATGGAGAGAGCAACAGCCAGAGTGGCTGGCAGGACAACATAGGGAGAGACAATGAATCACTCCTTGGCAGGGAGATGTGAACTGGGGCTGTGAGAGCAGAGACCCAGGACTGGGGCGCAGGGCTGGGAGTGAGAGCAGTCACACGGGGGTCCTGGAGAGAAGGGCAGACAAGGGGCTCTCAGACCCTGTGGGAGCAGGCTTGGGGCAGGAGGGAGGACTCGCACCCCGCGACCCAGACTGCAGGCGAAGGTGCGGGGGGACTCCATCTGCTGTGGGAAGGATCAGCAGAGGGGAGCGAGTGGGATCCAGTGGGGAGGGGATGGGAGCAGCAGAGGCCGCAGAGTCCTGCTGAGTGGGGTGTGCGGCCATTACAGGCTCCAGACAGGGAGCAGCAGAGTTGCTAGCAAGGAAGACAGCTTCTGCCATGAGTGGCTAGGTGCCTGCCCCAATCCCCCTGGCCACGGCCATGGCTGGGGGGCAGCTGGAAGGGCAGAGCCACAGGAAGCCCCAGCTAGCTCAGGTCACAGAGATTGGCAGCATTAGCCCAGCTTGCCCTGCCACACGTGAGAACGAACCACCCAGCTGTTTGTCTGAGATTGTGAGCGTTGTGACAGGGGCTGTTGTGTCCTGGGCTCCATGTGACATGGCTGGTACCCGAACACCCCAGTGCTGGGCTGGGGGCAACCAGGGTGCCCCAGAGACAGACAGCAGATGCAAGGAGCGAGCAAGGCTGGGAGCAGGTGACAGGGAAGCAAAGGCACTGGGGGCAGAGAGCAGGAGAAGTCTGCGGGCCAATGCGAGTGACAGGAAGGGGTGTGGAGACGGGAGCTGGCACAGCACCTTCATTACCGTGTGTGAGAATACACCTCTACCCGGTCCTGCTGGATCTTTACAATGAGCCAGAAATCTGGCATCAGGGGGCACTTGGGGTCATGGTCGCTCATCAGGGCTTCCTCGCACTCTGAGTCACTGCTCCCTCCATCGTAACCTGCCGCAGAAACACGGGCCCTGTGAACACAGCCCTCCCCCGGTTCCTTCCAGAGTGGCAGCCGGCACCTTGGAGCCCAGCGCCCCAGCAAGTCCCGTGCCCCACGCTGCCTGCCCTTGCTGAGGAGAATCTCACCTAAGTGATCCGAGTCCATGCTGCCCTGGCTTGACACTAGGCTCTGCACTCGGCTGGGACGCTGCTTACTGGCGCCTGCGGGAGAAGAGTGAGCGCTTAGCAGAGCACTTGCTGCAGCTCCCAGACCTGCACTCCCAGACTCCGCAGGGTGGGACATCACACCACCCGACGAGCAGCACAGGCCCAGGGTTCCGGGAGGTACAGTGACAGGCCCGGGACTGACTCTGGAGCGGCCTGTGTGCCTAGAGACACCCAGCACAGCCCAGTTCATGAACCTCCGTGTGCCAACAAGCAGAACCAACCCCCCAGGCTGGCACGGAAAGGGGGAGGCAGACGGCCTTGAGAGACCCCATTCCCAGGAGCAGGACTCCCCCGATGCAGAACACCTGTGTCAAGCAGGGACCATGAGGCAGCACCCAGGAAGCTGCTCTCATGCCGTGGGCTCCAGCCCAGCACATGCTGCCCAGCCCCATGCAGGGCTCCTACCTTCCCTGCCCTGGGTCCCTGAGTCAGACAGGATTGCTGTAGATGGCGATTTCTCACCACTCCCCTTCTCCGAGGACAAGGGCAGGAACCGAGAGTGGGGAGGAGTCAGGGGGGTCATCTCCCGGGCTGCCTCCTCCAGCGAGCTGTGCCCCACAGCTCCACTTTGCTTCACCACTCCACTTTGCTCCAGCCTCAGCACCTCCTCTGGCTCCTGCACCCAAACCAGGGACTGCGTTACTGACCCGCCCCCGGGGCTGGTTGCCAAAGCTCAGCTCCCCCATGCCATCCAGACAGCATCCATCCTTCTCACCTCATCCTGCGTCTGGTCGCTCTCACCCAGTGCATTTCCCACATCTGGCCCAAACTGGCTCTCACCCACTGGCCAGGCCCAGAGACCCCCCGTTCCCTGCGGCAGGGAGGGCATTGGATGGTTTGGCTGGAGGCCTTCAGCATCTGCTTCGCTACTCCCCTCCTGCCCAACATGGCTCTGGGCTGCTCCAGGGCTTCCTCCTGGTGCGGGCCGCTGCAGGCTGGGGACAGCGCTGGCGGGGGTCTCTAGGGGGCTCGGCCACGCCTGTGGGGGCTGCTGCAGGCTGTGGACAGTACTGGTGAGGGTCTCCACGGGGCGCAAGCGGCTGACGGAGACGTAGTGGTAATCGCAGCCCTCTGCATTGAGCACGTAGCCCGTCAGGGTCATTCTCCGGAACTCCTGCAACACAGAGCCCAGGAGAGTGCACTGGAAGGGGGCTAGGCACTGCCGAGGGCAGAGCAGAGAGCATGCTGGGCATGCACATGGGGGGTGGGGCGGGACACATCGGCGGGGCCGTGGGGCTCTCACCTCTCTGAACTTCTCCAAGGAGTGCTCGGGCCCGAAGACAAACTGCAGTGGAACCACCTCACTGTGGCAGCTGGGCCTCCCCTGGGAGCTGTAGACATGGGTGGCGACCCGTTCCAGGACAGAGGTGCTGACCGCCTGCGAATGGCGCAGCGCAGACACCATCTCATCATCCAGAAGCCAGCGGATCTAAGGGCCAAGGACACGACCTGGATGACCTGTACCCACACTCCCCGCCATGCATCCTGGGTCTCTATCTCCCTCCCCAGCCATGCCCACTGGTGGCCAGAGACCCTCCTGCACCAAACCCAGGCCTTGGCTGGATTCAGACAGATTTGCCCCAGCAGCTGGGCAGCACACAGCCAGTATGGAGCCTGCTGCAGGCAGCATTGGTCCCCGTGCTGGGACACGCTTGGTGGGCGAGAAGGCGGCTCTGCAGTGACCCAGGCAGGGCAGCCAGGGCTCACCTCATTCATGGTGGCTTCAACAGCTTGTCTGTGTACCCCTGGGAGGTTGGAGAGCGCTGGGTGCCTATGAGAGAGGGAAGAGTAGGGTTCATTCTCCCGCGCCCCCTGCACCGCAGCCTAGCATGGTGTCCAGCGTACCAGCCCAGCTGCCAGGCCAAGGGGTGCAGTACCTCTCGCCTCCCGTAGACGGCAGCCGTTCCAGGTTGTGCATGAGCTCCTCGTCCGAGCGAAAGGAGGAGGGCTGCCCGGGTGAGCGGGCGAAGGAGGTGCTGCTCTCAGACGTGTACCTGCCATGGGAAGAGAGCGCAGGTTGGGGCGGCAGCCCCAGATCCCCAGGCAGGAGCCACACAGAGGTGGCTCCAGTGGAGTGCAGGGGCCCCAGGCAAGGGCTGGGCAGTTGTGGAACAGAGGGCTGTTTCTCCCATAGCCAGGGACCCTGGTGCCACATCACGGGGAATCAGGGCAGTTTGGCTCTACAGGAGGGTCCAGGATGCGAGGGGGGAATTCCACCTTCCTTGTCTGGAGGGGTCACAGTTCAGGAGAGTCAGGCCAGCTGGGTGCCTGGTCTGAAGGTCTGCCGGTCGACAGGGCTGGGGGAGCCAGGCACCCGGTCTGTAGATCAGCAGGGCTGGGGAAGCCAGCCCCTGGTCTGGAGGGGTCAGTTCAGGGGAGCCAGCCCGGCCCCACACCCACCTGTTGTGGTGAAGGTCAGCGTTTACACCTTCTATCTCCAGCGGCAAAGTCAGCACGAAGATGTCCAGGGTCACACAGAGGTCGCTGAGATCAATGCTGGCCATAGCCTGGCAGCTCTCCAGGCAGCTCAGCACTTCCCCTGAGGAAGGACACCAGGAGATCAGGAGAAGGGGCTGGCATGGGGGTCCTGTGCTGAACTCCGCCCTGCTCAGACAGGTGGAAGAGGCCCCTGAGGGGTGCAGGGGAAGCCCAGGTTCTGCAGTTCCTGTGGAGCACCCTGGAGCCACTTTCCCAGGGACCAGGAGGGCTGGCTGGCTGGCTGATGGCACCAGCATGGTACTGGGAGAGCTCTGGCCTCCAGCCTGGGTGGGAACCTGCCTCAAGCGAGCAGCCTCTGGGGCAGAGGGAGAAACGAGCGCGCTGTGCTCCAAGGGGCTCCGCTCACCCAGCCAGCAGCCTGGCATCGACCCAGGCTCCCCGCTGGAACCCTTCAGCTCAGGCTGCAGCCAAGGCCCTAGCCCTGGCCGCCTGCAGGCACGCTCTTACCCAGGCAGGTGGGCAGCGACCGCACGGGCATAGAGCTGTGCTGGCTGCGCAACTTCACAGAGCAGGTCAGGTGCATGAAGAGCGGTGGCATCTCCTGCTCCAGGAGCTCCTGCTCATTCAGCGAGTCCCCGCCCAGGACACTGAACGAGTCGTCGTCGTGGTTGACGGTGTTCGAGTCTGAGAGGGAGCCCACGTCGGGGAATTCGTTCTCCAGCTTCTCCCGATACTCCACCTCCAGCTCTGGGTCACTCTCCGTGGCAATGCCGCAGCCCGACACGGTCCCTGCGCACACACAGGGCTGCTCCAGTCTAGCACAGCATAACCACACCATTACCCTGCTAGTGGAGACGCAGCTCACAGCAGCAGTGCCAGCATGGCCAGGACTGGCCCCCCAACGAGCTGCACTTATAACTGCAGCTACACTAGGGCTTCTGCCCGTACAGCTACGGCAGTTGTGTGTGTGTGTGGGCCGGGGGGGGGAAGAGGAGAGAGATCTTCACACTGCTTCCAGAGCTATGCTGGAACACTAAGTGCAGTCCAGCCGAGCTCCCCCGGCCGTGAAGTGTGGTGGAGTCCAGCCCCCCTGGCACTACTGCCAGGCACATGCACTCTATAGGGAGGACAAAGAGTTACCTTCTTCAGCTGCCAGTTCAGCCTCCGACCCCTCCATGTCCTCGCTGCCCTTCCTGTCTGCCTGGTCCCGGGAGGCCTCCTCCTGAGCAGGGGGAACAAGCTCGTGTCAGTCAAAAGGCTGGGCAGCAGGGCAGGCTGCTCCAGCGCCCCGGGGGCTCAGTGGATGCCCACAGGGTAGACCTGGGGAAAGACAAATGGCACTTCCCTCCTTGGCAGAGCCTAGTTCACTTGTCCAGCCACCAGGGCACTGGGGCCACGCCAGGCACAGGGACCCAAGCCCCCCCACACACCTCTTTCTTGGCACAGGGCGGACAGTAGAAGAAATAATGAGGATTCGACAGCACTGGCTTAAAATGCAAACTCCCGATTTCCAGGAACTTCTCCTGCCGAGAGAGAAAGGAGATTGTGAATGTGAGACTGACCCCCTCTGGCCTCGGCTCACTGCATGCTTGCTCCCCTCCCTCACCTGGATGATTTTATTCAGGTCGGGGTGCACCTGGCAGGGCTGGCCACTCTCCAGCAGGGATAGGGGGAACTCTGGGCAGCAGCTGGCGCTGATCTTGGGCTCCTCAGTAGAGCATGAGAAACCTCCGTGGTCCTGCTCGCTGTAGTCCTCCATCTCCGCACTGACGAGGCCACATGCATACAAGCCAGATGAGCACAGTACGAACCATGAACAGAGTCAGTGTCACCTCCAGGTACAATGCCCCCATCCCTAGCCAGTAACAGACCTATAACCCACTCAGCCCAAGGTGCCAGAAAACACCTCTGCCCATGGCAGCCAACTCCACTAGGTACCCAGACTGCCACGCAGGCCCTGCTGGGTACCGTGCCCCTCTGCTAAGCCCAGGGAGGTAGGACCCAGGAAGAAGAGTAGAGAGACAGCAGCTTGGTATCAGGCCTTGGACTCTATACACGGGCTGGGGGGCAGCTGTGTCTATACCAGGCCTTTGCCAGGCTTTCAGGAGAGGAGCAGAGGGAGTCAGATTGGGGTCTGGGTACAGACACAGAGTCCAGGCACACGGGGGAGGGCTGGTGCCTCTGGAGAAGTTGGCAGAGTGCAACAATGTCCCTGCTCAGTGCTGACTGGGGCTGGTCTCTCTGCACATCGCGGGTATTAACCAGCTGATCCTGTGGGATTCAGGGCCCTGCAGCCATGCCGCAGACCTTGGCTCAGCACGAAGTCCACCAGCCACAGAACTCGTCATGCAGACATCTCGTGCCATTCTGTGCCTAGGCACCGTACCCCTTGCAAGCACCAGGGAGAGGAAACCTGGCAGTACACACTGCAGCCCCCAACCCAATGCTGCCTTACTTTCTTAGCCCTCCTGCTCCATGATGCTGTGTCTCCTCGGCGTGAAAATGACCCATGGAGGGCCAGGAGCTCACAGCTCTTCCCTGAATCAATGCGAAGGGTGGCAGACGGCTCCTACCTAGACTCTGAGACGAGGACGCCCCTCTCCCTGGAGAGCGGCTCTTGCTCCTGCTCCAGGCTGGCTGCCCTGGGGTGAGTGTGGAAGTGCCGGTGGCTCTCGCGGAAGGCCCGCACGTGGCTGCAGAGGGTCAGCAGGAAGCTGGTGATGTCGATCTCCTGCAGCAGCTCCTCGCAGTAGTCCACGGCCGTGAGAAGGTCCTGGGAGCTGATGCTGTGCGACTGCTGCAGGCTCCGGAACAGCCCTGTGGGTGTAACACCAGGCTGAGGGCACGGCTGTGCCCAGCGGGGCAGGAGGCGGGAAGGGAGTCCATGGCCAAGGCTACTCAGGCAGCTCAGAAAGCCCACAATGAGAGGACTTAGCAAGCAGTGCCCGCTCTGTGCTGAGCTCCCCACGGCTGTGCCCACAGACCTGGGCCCCAAGGGGCCATGCGGGAACAGCTTTAAGCCAACTCTGACAAGAAACTAGTTTCCTGCAGAGAGTGCACCCCTCCCCTCGCCCACCAGAGAGTGGCGTCTAGGAAGGCCCTGGTTCAGCCCCCCTCCATGCCAGGGCACAGCGCCTTGCCATGCCCCTCTCCTTACCTTTCACGTAGCACTGGTGCGAGTGCTCCTGCAGCAGCGTGCAGTAACTCACCAGCTCCTTGTGCTTGTGGTCTAGCCAGGTGGCATTTGTGGGGCGCTCCAGAAACTGGGACCTGGAAAAGAGCAGCAGCATCACCACTCAGCCCTGCTGGAGCGTCACATCCCTGGAGGAAGAGGTAATCTGTGCAGGGCCAGGCCGGGCCATGGCCAGCCTACAAGCTCTTGCAGCAGACAGGCACCACTGTGAGTGAGAAGGAGGAGTATGCCAGCAGACCAGGGCAAGGCTGGAGCCAGCACCCCGCACAGGAAAGACTCAACTGTACAGCCCTGAGCTCCCTGCACTTGCACCCCAAGGAGCGTGCGCTCCCAGCCCAGAGCCAGGGAAGCTGGCTTTACCTGAAAAAGATGTCCCGCGGAGGCCGGTGTGTCCGGGGGCTGACCATCTGCTCCCGCAGCAGCTCCATGGAGCAGCTATAGACGTAGATGGGGCAGCGGACTCGGTGGCACTCACTCAGCTCGGGCTGTGAAGCCTGGCGGCTGAAGGAGATGCGTACATCCTTCCGCAGGGCAGCGCCTGGCTCTCCTGCATCCTGGCCTGCTTCTGCAGAAGAGAGACGCCCTGAAGGAGCGTTTCCCACTGACAGCCCGAGACACCAGCCACTATGTCTGGGCCTGCCCTTTCTTCACTAGATTGCCCATTCCGCTCAGTATGCCAGTATCCCCAAGAGCACCGCCCCCCCGTCTTGCTCCCATGCCCCCCAGCACTTCTTCGGGCCCACGGGGAGCATGAGGCCGGTTTGTAACTTCCCTTAGTCTCTCCCCACCAGACCATATTGGGCTGAGCTCCTTGGGAGCTGGCCCAGGGCTTTCCCACTCCTGTCCCCTGCCACGGCTCTGTACAGCAGCTTGGGCCCTCCGCTCCTCAGACACCAGCCAGCCAACTGATTCCCCCTCCCCTTTTCAATATCAAGGGCTCTGCATGGGGCTTGAACACCCCCAGCCTGCAGTGCTGTGTCTTCCCCTGCCCTGTGGGGGGCTGTGATCTCCAGCAAGGAGCAGTGGCTCCGCTCCACGCTACCAGAGTGACACAGCACACTCTGAACAGCCTGTCGGGACAGGGTCTGGGTGAGATCCAGGGGCCTCCATGGCAGAAGAGCTGGTGTCTGTCTGGCACCAGCGCTGCACTCTGTTGCTTTGCTGGAGGCAGAGTCACCTGGTCTGCAGCCTGTGGGCGAGATTAGCAGACATCCCTTTCCCAAGGAGCAGCCCCTCTGGAGCGGTGCTGACTGCATACATAGCTATGCTGCTTGGGGACTCCTCAGCCCTTCCCCATGCCCTTATCAGGGGATGGGCGTACCGCACAGCCACACCGGGCTGAGCCAGGAGCAGCACATGGTGCACAAGCCTCTGGCCTGCCAAGCACTTTGAGTGGGAGAGAAGGACTCTCCTGGGCTCAGGAATGGCCCCTGCCCACAGAACACATGGGGTGGGGAGCCAGGGGTCAGTACCATTGGCCGGCGTTACACTGAGAGTAGGTAGGAATGCCGCAGCCGCTGCCTCCTCGAGTCCCATTCTGCCCGGCTCCCCACAGGCAGGGTCCAGGCTCTCTCCTGCTGAGCTGTCCTCCTTCAGGGCTTTCTCCAGAGCGCAAGCCATCAGCTTCTGTACGTCTAGAGAAGGAAAGGAGAAGTCAGGCCCTTCCCGCATATCCCGACAGGCGGTGGCTGCTGCCAGCCCAGCACCCCAAGGGCAGCTTGGAGGGCCAGCCAACTCAGTAGCTCACCCTGGGTAACTGGTATCAACCCTTTAAATACCCACCTCCTGTGAGAGGCAAGGGCCCTCAGAGAACGCCCTGCCAACCGCCCCAGCCTCCACCCCTGGTAGCCCCAGGGGGCTTCACTCGGGTCCCCCACCCCCATGGCGGGGCGGGGAGCTCAAGGCATGCCCCAAACTAGGTTGCAATAAATTGGGGAAAGCCAAAGCTCCACACGGGAGCCAAGCAACAGCCAGGCAGTGCTCTGGGACCAGCAAGAGGCCCATTGATAAGCCCCTCAGCCTCAAGCTCTGCCCATCTCCACACAGCTGGAAGGCTGTCCCCCCCGCCAGAGAGTCACTCAGCATTCCCGCTGCTGCCCGACTCAGCTCCCTGGCTCAGCGGGGCCAGACTCACCAGGGAAGGTGGCTGGCAGGAAGGTGAGGAAGAGGTGCTGTGGACTGACCATCTTGGCATAGCATCGCCACTGCAGGAGAAGCCCAGCAGCATCGGCCGGGGACACATCGGCCTCCGGCAGCTCTGCGTTGCACAGGCTCTGAGGAGAGAGCACAGCGGGGGTAAGACTGCAGGGACGCCCCCAGGGCAAGACAGGGGTGATACAGAGCAGAAACACCCCAGGGGGGCTGCCTGGCCCTCGGGTGCAGCAGCCTCTGCGTCCACGCGCTTGACCTGCTGACAGAGCAGCTGGCTCAGACCCGCGCTGCTGCACGCTGCATAGGCTGGGCCTCCCCCCCTCACTGCAGGTATAGCACAGGTGGCCATGGGGCCAGCTTCCCCAGGCCCTCCTCAGCCTCGCTCCTGTCCTGGGTCATCCCCAGCCCTTGCTTTCGCTGCCCTTTCCATGGGCAGTGCCAGCTGGGGCAGTTCTGCCAGCTGTGTGCCTGCCCCCAAGCGGGGCCCTCGCTTCTCCCAGCCCCTGGGCAGCCAAGAGACGCTGGTGGGTCATCACAGACAGGGGCTGGATTTTCAGCGCTCCGTCCCCAGCCCCTGTCACAGGGCTCGGGCCCGTGCCCCAGCAGCTCCCCTTTGGGCAGCGTTCAGGAGCTTTCGGGGCAGGGGGCCCACAGCCCCAGCAGCACGAGGGATACAGAGCCAAGGGAGGTACCTGCAGGGTGCTTGTGGAGCCACTCACGTCCCTGGTAGCGCTACTGCCAATAGGGTGAGCACCCAGAGAGGGACCCTGCTGTTCCAGGGGCGCAGGGGCCTCCAGGGGCTCTTCTGGAACTGAAGAGACAGGTTGTGAGGAGGGGAGCCCAGGTGCAGGGCACCAAAGGCCCCCTTGCTCACATCTCCGGCTGCCAGGCTCTCAGCCCCTTACCTCGGATCACCGGGAGTGCGAATGGGGGCAGGTGGCCATCGCGGTCCCGCTGCAAGACCTGCTCCATGAAGGCTGTATGATCCGAGTCCGCCAAGGGGACCTCCCGGTCGCTGAGGTAGTGCTGCAGGCAGCCATGGAAGAAGTCTAGCAGCACTTCATTGGGTGCAAACGAAGAGTCCTTGGCCGTCGCATCATCCTCTGCTCCAGAAAAGAACCACCAGCATCAGAGACCCCCTCCAGCCAGCTACTGTCCCAGCACCCCTCCCGACAGGCAGGTCATAGCAAGGAGCCAGCTGCACGTGACTGGTGAGGTTTTCCCTTTACGTTTACACAAGGCTGAGAGGGAGCCCTCTACTATCAGCCACACAAACCTCTCTGCACCCACCCACACCAGGTACTGGAACCATGCTGAAGACGAGGTAGGAAGCCACAAGACAGCACAGAGACCCAGGCCTGGCACTAGCAAACAGACCCGCTGCCAAGCTGACCCCAGCACAGGAGCAGCAGCAACCCCCCAACGTCTCCGCCAGTGACCCTGGGGCTGCAGGAGCCACCCCGCATGCCCCAGCTGGGAGACGTGAGGTGGCACTGCTGCAGGGAGGTGAGGAGGCAGCTCCCCCACACTGCTGTAATAACTGGGGCCCGGGGGGCCTCCCCGAGCTGTGAGGTCAATGGTGCAAAAACAGATGAAAGTTTATAAAACATTCCAATCACCTACATCAATGTTAATAGAAATGTTACAGAAGGGAGACAGACCACATCCTAGGCAGCCTGCTGATACCATCCCCAGACTGTCGGGATCATTGCTGGAGGACTGTGGGACAGAAATCGATGGAACAGAACTGGTGTGTCGTAAATTAGACCTAACTCGTGAACAAAATGTCGACCGGCTGGGGTACTGCACCCGTCACCTCGCTTTGGGGTCCTGAGGGCACTGGCTGAAAGACCCCCACATCCCACTCTGGGATGCCAGGAGCCACTGCGATACTGATGGGCCTTCACTGGCCTGATTCCAAGAGCTGCCCTGGCCAGACTGGGCCAGAGAGGGGGACCCAGATCACCTCACATCTCCCTGGCTCCAGCTAGATCCCAGCCACCACCTGGGACGTGAGGCATTAGTTTCTGCTGTTGCCCCTTCTCCCTCCTTTTCGTCCCCCACCTTATTTCCTCTTTCCTGTGCCTGGCCCTTGGCCCTTTGCCCTTCGACTAAAGAGAGTCCGGCTTAGCCGGCCAAGACTGGACGTTTTGCAACACTGTGGGAGCCTGAAAGACAACAAAAAGCAATTCCCTGAACGGCCTGAGGGTGGCACCAGTTTGCCAGTGCTTGGGGTGCTGATTAGCCTCTGTGCTGTGCTTGTGTTTCTCCAGCAGTGAGACTGCAAGCGAGCCAACATGAAAGACAGCAGCTGCATTTTCCCTTTGCTCTTCCTTTCTCTCCCCTTTGTAGGTGTGCGTCTGGCTTCGTTTTCAAGGAAGCAAACTAACTAAGCAGCAGCAAATCCAGCCCTCCTCCTCTTCCCCAAAAGCAGGGTTACCGCAGTCAATACTGTGGAAAGGAGTGTCAAACAAGGAAGGCTTCCCTGCTAACAACTCTGCAGCAAAAGGAGTGTGGTTACAATGAATGCCTGACTCAGTAGTCACATTCCCTAGGCTTTCACTCTTCTCCCTGTCTCCAACAAATGTCAGTGCTCACCTCCCGTCAGCATGAGGAAGAACATTTCGATCTGCTGGCATTTGGGTAGCAGCTTCAGGAGGCTGAACTGGAATGGGATCTCATGCACATGGGAGCCAGCCCCCATGTCCGGGCCTGCAAGGAGAACAAGGGAGATGAGGCACTTGCTCCCTGCCCGTCTGAGCAGGGGAGGGGCACAGGAGCTACGACAGCATCAGGTGGCTGGAAGCAGCACAAGCTGGGAGACATGCACACAACACTGAAGGCGCCTTTGTGGCTCACTTTTCAGAGTAGCAGCCGTGTTAGTCTGTATTCGCAAAAAGAAAAGGAGGACTTGTGGCACCTTAGAGACTAACCAATTTATTTGAGCACGAGCTTTAGTCTCTAAGGTGCCACAAGTACTCCTTTTCTTTTTGTGGCTCACTGTGTAGTGGCACCTAAAGCCAAGGAGGGGGAGGAATCACACAGGATTTATTATTAATTATTTCTATTATCGTAGCATCTAGGAGTGCTAGTCATTGAGTAGGACACTAGGCATTGGACAAACCCACAACAAAGAGACAGCCCCTTTCCCACAGAGCTGCTGATCTAAAGGCAAGAGATAGCCACAGAGACATGGCATTGGTCAGCAAGACGGGCAGCGGTCTCATCACACAATTGGCTGTAGACGGCAGAGCAGAGCAGATTTTGCAGGAGGCTAATGGTTCCTTTAGGGGCCGTTTACAGGGATCTCCACCCAAGCGTGAGGGGCAGCAGGGGACAAACCACAAAAGGGCTGCAGGGTGGCACCTAGGGGAGAGCATGACGCACTTTTTCAATTATCTCTTGAAAGAAAATCAGTGAGACCCTGTCGAGCAGCGATGCTCAGACCTCAGCGACTCAGGAGCCAAAGTAGCAGCCAGCATTACCCAAAAGAGCCACAGCCATGTGAAGTCATTGTTTCATTTACTATAGTGCTGTAGTATCATATTTAAACAGTATGACTGGGAAATACTTTACATTTTGTATATATTCTCCTCCTTGTGCGTCCGGGGACAGAATAGGCCCACTGCTCCTCCTGCATGGCGTAAGAGGGGACTAAAAGGGGGCTGCCTGAGAGGGATGGGCTCCGCCAGGTTAGAAATTTGCCCAAGACACATCATATGATGAGCAAGTCAACCATGTCCATACCAGATTGATCGCAGCCCGTCTTAATAATGACCACGCCATCCGTCTCCCACCAGGGCAGATGCGACAAGTATACTACTGGTGTAACCCCAACAAAGAGGATCCATGGAAGGGATATCACCACCACAGCCACATGGAGTGTAAGGACATTGAAACAAATAGGGAGGTTTAAAGAACTCACGTACGAAATGGAACAATACACCTGGCACCTCCTAGGAATCTGAGGTCGGATGGAAGAACTTTGGAGAGGCACTAACGGAAGAAGGCCATGTACTCTATTATAGTGGAGAGGACAAACATGTCAACAGCGTAGGATTTTCTGTGCATAAAGATATCAAGAATGCTGCCCAATGTCCAGCAGGCTTATTTCCATCCATCTAAAGGCAGTACCGTTTAATATCACAATGGTACAAGTCTACGGCCCTACAACAGACTATGATGATGAGCAAATTGTAAAAATCTTCAATCAGCTCCAAGACATCATCGATAAGGTACACAAGAAAGATATCCTGATTGTACAAGGAGATTGGAATGCTAATGTGGGTACTGACACACAGGCAGATTGGCGAGATTATTGTGGCCCTTTCTGTAATGCAGTAACCAATAAGAGAGGATTAAGACTTGGAGTTTGCCAGTTTGGTTCTTTCAAACACATTAGGAGCACATAAAGCATCCAAACGATCAACATGGCATGCACCTAATGGTCTACATCACAGCCAGATCAACTACATCATGGTTCAAAACTGATTTCGTTCTGGGATTAACAGAGCTAAAACAAGGAGCTTTCCTGGTGCTGATATTGGAAGCAATCATAACCTTGTGATGCTAAATTTTTGGCGGTGGCTAAGGAAAATTGTCAGGCCAAAGTTCACCAGAACTAAAAGCGGCAGAGTGTGCTGTGGCACCTTATAGACTAACAGACGTATTGGAGTTCCACTCCACATGGCTAAATGCAGTGCTTTGCATGGTGTCAAGTATCAGACGGGTAGCCGTGTTAGTCTGGATCTGTAAAAGCAGATCCAGAACTAAGTTTGACTTAGAATGACTCAGAGACCGAAACACTGCAGAGTCATTCCAAGCAATAATCGGCGGAAAATTTGTCCCACTGCTTGCTGTAGAGGATGACGTAGAAACAACGACCAACCATTTCAATGCTGTAATGAATGAGGCAGCAATGGACATCCTTGGGAAACATCGTAAGATGACAAAACCACGGGTCACAAATGAAATACTACAAACGTGTGACATCAGAAGAGAACTTGAGAGACAAGAACAGCACTGAAGGAGCTGATAAATACAAAGCAATTGGCAGAAAGATCAAGAAAGGAATGAAGGTGGCCAAGGAGATATGGATTGAAAAACAATGCCCTAAAATTGAAGAGGGTATCAATAATAAAAATAGCAAACGAGCCTTTCAGAACCACCAGACAAATGAAGATCCTAGTGTCTTAGACAGCCCAGATTCAACAGAGGAGGATGACTTTCCAATACTACATGAAGAAGTGGAGACAGCTGTGAAATCACTCAAGAACGGAAAGGCTACCGGTATTGACAACATCCCAGCTGAACTGATGAAATTCGGAGGAGAAATAGCAAGAGATGTACTCACCAAGATCTTCAACAAGATCTGGCAGACCGGTGAGTGGCCCTCCATGTGGACACAGTCACTAAGTGGTGATTAGTGATTCATATGACACAACGCATTGGGTGATGATGTTGCGGACCTCTTCACCAGTCACTAATCACCACTCTGCCAAAAAAAGGCAACCTGCAATTGTGTCAAAATTACTGGACCATAAGCTTAATTAGCCATCCTAACAAAGTGATGTTGAAAGTCATATTGAACAGATTGAAGCCGCAAGCAGAGAATATCATCGCTGAAGAACAGGCTGGCTTTCGTGCTGGAAGAAGTACCACAGAACAGATTTTCAACCTTCTTGTTCTATGTGAGAAGCTCTTACAACACCAGCAGGACATCTGCCACGTCTTTGTTGACTTCAAGAAGGCGTTTGACAGAGTATGGCATGAAGCTCTCTGGGCAACCATGAAGAAGTACAATGTTGGTCGTAAGCTTATTCTTACCATTAAACAACTGTATGCCGAGGCCAACAGTGCAGTTCTCGTCAATGGCACAATAGGAGAGTGGTTTCGCACCACCGTTGGAGTCCGGCAAGGCTGCCTTCTTTCGCCCACAATGTTCAACATCTACTTGGAGCACATGATGATTGATGCCCTAGAAGATCACATACGCAGAGTCAGCATTGGGGGGCGAATAACCTCAAATCTTAGGTTCGCTGATGACATTGATGGCCTGGTAGGCATCAAAGATGAACTTGCCAACTTTGTGAAACGTTTGGATAAAAGCCTCCACAAAATATGGCATGGAAATCAGTGCAGAGAAAACCAAGCCGATGACAAATAAACATGATGGGATCAGCTCATGTATCACTGTCTGTGGACAAGAGCTGGAGACAGTGAAACAGTTCAAGTATTTGGGGGCAATCATCACTGATGAAGGATCCAAGGCAGAAATTGGGGCAAGAACTGCGCAAACAGCAGCAACAGTGGCAAAGCTAAAGCCAATCTGGAGGAATAAAAACATCTCCCTGGAATCCAAACTGAAACTGCTGCACGCATTGGTTATCTCCATTTTTCTGTGTGTGCAAGACATGGATCCTTCCAGCAGAACTTGAACAGAAAATACAGGTAGTAGAGATGAGATACTTCCGTAAAATCCCGGGCATCTCCTACTTCGACCACATTACTAATGAAGAGGTCCGCAACATCATCACCCAATGCGTTGTGTCATATGAAGACCTCCTGACGACTGTGAAGAAGCGCAAGCTGAAGTGGTACGGCCATGTAACAAGATCATCTGGCCTATCGAAGATCATCCTTCAAGGGACGGTACGGGGAAGAGAAGAAGAGGTAGCGAGAAGAAGAGATGGATTGACAACATAAGAGAGTGGACAGGAAGGGACTTCGCAGAGACTCAAGCACTGACACACGATCGTCAGGGATGGAGACAATTGGTTGATTGCTCATCAGTGATGGTGCCCCAATGACCAATGCAGTTATGGGAGTGATGATGATGATGATGATATTATTCTCACAGCAAAGTGACTGACCTAGTATGTTATTTTACCAATTACAATTGGTTAACAACATAGGAAAAGCAGCTTGATTTATTTATTAACCAATCACACATGTTCTAATATCGTGTGTTGCGAAGAGTAGACACATTAAAGCGCACTTGTGGCTCAAGCGCCACAGCCCGAGCATCGCTGCGTTGAGACGGGGAAACCCTTCTGCTGCCACCACTCTTCGGGAGCCAGCCAAAGGTGGCAAAAAGCGAGCTGGGACTCAGGACTGAATTAAGCTGGAGAAGGAGAGCTGTTTAGTTAGGAAGAGTATAACCTGGAGGGACAGGACAGAATAGGCTGAATACCAGGAAATCTTAACCGGGCAGGGAGCACATTAAGCTGTGAATCCATCCTACAGGGAAGTAGGGGCTGCATTCATGGGCACCCAGTACAAGAGGAACCCCTGGCCCGGCCTTGCGGGGGAGAGGAGCCTGAACGGGGCTTCCCCAGCTCTCATTCCCACCTTCACTGACTGGTGGGTAGATCCCGCTGCCCAATGGTGCCAGGCTTACCTTGCCACACAACACAGGGCCAGTGGCTCCAGAGTGGGCAGGGCTTTCAGAACAGCTGAGCTCCCACAGGCTTGCTTGAGAACAGTGGAGACACTGGAACTGAGCTTGCCTGAAAGCCTGGCCCTCTGCTGTACAAAGGAGAGCCGGCTGTGGGGACCTTGCTGACAGAGAGCCTCCAGGACTGTTCTAGTTCCCTTACCACCGCCCAGCCACTGGTGGACCATCGCTAGCTGCAATGCCAACACGAAACTGCACAAACGGAATGCGTCCCCTTGCTGTGCTGCCCTCCAAGACCACCTCTACTCCCTTTTGCTTCCGGAGGGATAGTCACCCAGGTTAAATGAGTCGAGGTTCCTGGGCTGCTAGTGCACCAGATCAGGAGGTGTCAAGGGAACATGACTCGCAGACAGGTAGCTGCAATCTCTAGCTAAGGGATTTAGTGCTCAAAGAGGTTCAGAAGGGTCCTGAGAGCAGACCTCCTGGAGCATCAAGGGAGCTCCCCATGGTTTGGTCTGTAACCCTTCCTACATTCAGCTGTCCATCTAGGTGTTCAGCCCACCCTCAGGACCATAGAAGCTGAGCACCTGCTCCTAAGAGGGATTCTCTTTGCAAAGAAGTTGAGACACCCACGATGCCCAGTCAAGGAAAAGGGAATGGAGACAGACAGCAGCTCTTCCCCACCCAGAACTGCTCCACAAGCCAGAGAAAAGGATTTCTTCCCCCTCCCCAAGACCTCAGGATTTCATAAGCCCAGCCCGCCTCTTCGCCAGCTGAGCCACAGGCTGGGTGACCTGTGGGAGCAGCGCAGGAGGCTGTCAGACAGTAAGAGCGAGCTGTCAGAGCTCCAGAACGAGCTGCTGAGAACTTCGTCTTGCTGGCAGCAGCCTCTGCCCTGGTTCTGTCCATCATGCCAGAGCAGAAATAGATTCTTGACTCACCTTCAGCAGCCTTGGTGTCCAAAGCCAGGGACACCCACTCCTTGTTCTGGCATAGCTGGCTGATGTACTCGAAAGTTAGCATGGTGCTAACGCAGGCCAGATCCCTGGGGTACAGCTGCAACAGGGACACAGGCTCAGTCTCGAACAAGCCTCAAGCGGAAGACGACCCAGGGCAGAGGAAGTCTGAAGACAGGAGACTTCACCCCAACCCTCCTGATCTCCCTTGTATCCACTCTAATCCCCTCCTTAACCTGTCTCTCTCCTCTGGCTCTTTCACTTACAATACTGTCATGTTTTAGTCTCTCTCATCTTGGAAGTCCACCTTTGACTCCACTTGCCACTCCAACTATTACCCCATCTTCCTTCCATCACTGAAGGCACTATCTATAGATCACT
Organism: Chelonia mydas; assembly: GCF_015237465.2. Lineage (NCBI taxonomy): Eukaryota > Metazoa > Chordata > Testudines > Cheloniidae > Chelonia > Chelonia mydas. The sequence goes on from NC_057854.1 coordinate 105,979,891, forward strand.
GCCTGAGCTCCTCTCCTCCAATTCCACCCTAGACCCTCCAGTACAGCTTCTGCCCCTTGCACGCCAGGAAACCGCTTTTGATGAGGACTCTGTGACCTCTCCCTAACCAAAGCTTAGAACGAGTGCTCCGTCTTCACCCTCCTTGACTTATCAGCCACGCTCCCCTTGAACCGTTGGCCTCCCTTGGCTTCAGTGACTGTCCTCTCCTAACTCTCTAATCTCACCATCAGCGTGTCCTTACAAGTCCTGCACCTTCCGGGGGGGGTGGGGGGGGTTGCCTACAGACAGCCCCCCAACCTGAAGCAAATACTCAATAGCAACCACACAACAAAACAAAAAGAAAAGGAGTACTTGTGGCCCATTGCCAACTCTGTCCACATATCTATTCAGGGGACACCATCATAGGGCCTAATCACATCAGCCACGCTATCAGAGGCTTCTTCTCCTGCACATCCACCAATGTGATATATGCCGTCATGTGCCAGCAATGCCCCTCTGCCGTGTACATTGGTCAAACTGGACAGTCTCTACTTAAAAGAATAAATGGACACAAATCAGATGTCAAGAATTATAACATTCAAAAACCAGTCGGAGAACACTTCAATCTCTCTGGTCACTCGATTACAGACCTAAAAGCGGCAATTCTTCAACAACAAAACTTCAAAAACAGACTCCAACGAGAGACTGCTGAATTGGAATTAATTTGCAAACTGGACACCATTACATTAGGCTTGAATAAAGACTGGGAGTGGATGGGTCATTACACAAAGTAAAACTATTTCCCCATGTTTCCCCCACTGTTCCTCAGACATTCTTGTCAACTGCTGGAAATGGCCCACCTTGATCATCACGACAGAATGTTTTTTTTTTCCCTCTCCTGCTGGTAATTTTTTCCCTCACCTCACCTGATCACTCTCGTTACAGCGTGTATGGTAACACCCACTGTTTCATGTTCTCTGTGTATATAAAATCTCCCCACTGTATTTTCCACTGCATGCATCCGATGAAGTGAGCTGTAGCTCACGAAAGCTTATGCTCAAAAAAATTTGTTAGTCTCTAAGGTGCCACAAGTATTCCTTTTCTTATTAAGGATCCCATAACACCTTGCATTAGCTGAAGTAGATAGGAAAACTGTCAGGATCAAGACATATGGGTGTTTTACCACAGCAACAGATAGGGAGTTACTCTCACAGGCTAGTACTGGAAGGGGACCAAATATCGGATTGTTCTTCCGTGGTACAAGCCTAGGAAGGAACCTTCAGGACCAGGACCTGGATTGCTAGGTTCCAGAATAACGATAAGGAAAGGAATTACAAACAGGGACAAACTGATGGGTGCATTACAGTGACATAAGCAAACGTGTAACTTGGAAAGTCACCCTATGAACACTACCAGCTGAAGTGCAGTTTTGGGAGCACACCTTCTGCATAAAGTGAACGTAAATGGCTCCTGAAGACTGGTATTGCATAGAACCTTTCCCCTTGTATATTATTACTGGCTCACAGCTAAAGCTACGTTTTTGTCACGGATATTTTTAGTACAAGTCATGGACAGGTCATGGGCAATAATGAAAAATTTATGGAACCCCGTGACCTGTCCCTGACTTTTAGTAAAACGACCCATGACAAAATGGGTAGCCTGAGCAGCTCGGGGGAAGGCGGGTGGAGGGGAGGAGGAGGGCTGGGATCTCCAGGGTCCCACTCTGGTGACAGCTCCAAGTTGCGGTTGCCCAGAGCTCTGGGGTCCCCCCTGCCAGCCTGCGCTGGCTGATGCCACAGAGGTCTTTGGAAATCACAGATTCCGTGACCTCCGTGACTAAGCCTTACTCATAGCTATAAACCTGAATGACATTGGCTATTTGGTCTCTGAGTATCTTTCATAGTGAACCAAAGTGTGGTCAAGCAATTGTCCACACAATTTATCAACACGTCCAAACTAAAATCTTGGCCTGCCTCTCTGACATCTCATGGATGACTAGCCATCGGCTTCAGCTCAACCTGTCTAAAAAGCAGAGCTCTTAATCGCTCTCCTGCATCTCCTTTCTCAGTCACTGGGTACACTACCACCATCCTGCCCGTCACTCGGGCGTCGTCAGCTTTGACTAAGACTCTCTTTAGGTCCTCACATCCGGCTATCTGTCTCTCCAATTCTTTCTCCACAGCATCTGTAAAATACGGCCTTTCCTAGACACTCATGCAGCTAAAACACTCATCCAGGTGCTACTCACTTCACATCTCAATCACGGCAACATTCTCCTCCTGGCCATAACCAATGCAGCCTTCCCCGCTCGTACCCATTCAGAGTGCTGCCATAGAGATCATTTTCTTACCCTGTTTTGACCAAACTCCTTTCTTTGCAACCCTTCACCGGCTGCCCTTGCTCTACTGCATCAAATGTAAGCTACTTGCTTTCACTTTCTCTCTCTCGTTCATGATTGTGGTGTCCACTCCTGCCTCTCACCATCCCGTGAGGCCAGCCTCCCTCACCCACTTGGCACATGTTCAAACAAATACCTTTGTGCCTTTCTCCCACGCTGCCCCTCACACTTGGGAGGAGCATCCCATAAACATCTGCAAAGCTGCCTCACTACCCTCCTTCAAATCTCCCTTGATGATTTATCCTCACGCCTAGGAGCCCTAGTCATGGGCTGTGCTAAGCAGTGTACAGACAGAACAAAGACAGCCCCTGTGCCAGAAAGCTTCTAGTCGGAGCATAAGAGAGAGATGGGTACAGGCAGACTGGGGAGCACACAGAGAAAGTGAAACCCTATTGGTCACCATGATGGGCAGTGAGTTCAGCACACCAGCAGTCAGTTGTCATAGTTCTGTGGGTATCCCAGCAAAGGAGAGTTTTGACAAGGACCACCAGGTAGCTTTGACCCAGGTTTCCTTGGCCATGATGCCCAGAAAAGACCTGACAACAGCAAGGCCGCGGGTGTGATGAGACCGGAGCCCGTCCTGCTGAGCAATACTGTCCCATTGTTTCCCTGCACTTCGCTGTCAGTCTGACTCATCTAAGGTCCCACACTTAGAAGATTTTGGTCTGTATTTGCATGGGGCCTGGCCCAATGGGGGCCTGGCACGTGACTGGGCTCACCATCCCCACCCGCCCTTGGAGACTCACGGCTTTGGGGATCTTCTGGTAGGGCAGCCCTTGGAGATACCTCCAGTTCTCAGCAGTGCTGCGGATGTGGCCACTCTGTGGTTCCACCCAGCACTCAGTGACCAGGTTCAGCTCGGTATCCACTTCAATGGCCTCCACCTCTGTGTCATTATCGTCATCTGTAGAGAAGCTGGAGAACAGCATACGTGGCGTGAGCGTCCTGCACAACCAGGTGTTTGCTCAGGCCTCTCCACCGTACTGCACCAAGGGCTCCCTGGGCTCCAGACACCCCCCGGGCAGCACCTCCCGCCTCCAGAGAGTGGGCATCAATGGCTAGCCCACCCCCGCAGCAGGCCATGCCCAGCGAGGCAAACAGCACTGCAGCTCCAAGCAGTCACAGCCCAACAGCTGCCAAGGATGCGCTAGGTATGGCCCTCCCCATCCCCACACACTGCTGGACAGGCCCGAGGCCAGGAGCCAGAGGGGCTGGCTCTCGGTGCTACCTGGGAGGCTGACCCCCGACCTCACCTGTCCTTGGTGGAGGTGGAGTGCGGCGGGAAGAGGACATACTGGACGATGCAAGTGTGCTTCTCTCTGCCGCTGCTGTCACCACCGGAGGAGTCACTCTGCGGCCAAGATGCTGCATGAGCCTGACTGGCACCAATAGCACCAATGTGTGCCTATCCCCCTGCCTCCACTAAATCCCTCTGCCCCGTCACTGTGCCCCCAAAACACAGCCCACTGCTGGACCGGCACCAACAGCACCAATGCGTGCCTACCCCCTGCCTCCACCAAACCCTTGTGCCCCGTCACCGTGCCCCCAAAACACAGCCCACTGCTGGACCGGCACCAACAGCACCAACGCATGCCTACCCCCTGCCTCCACCAAACCTCTCTGCCCCATCACTGTGCCCCGAAACACAGCCCACTGCTGGACCGGCACCAACAGCACCAATGCGTGCCTACCCCCTGCCTCCCCCAAACCTCTCTGCCCCATCACTGTGCCCCGAAACACAACCCACTGCCATATCAGTCTCCTGTCACCACTCCCCAAATCCTTCTGACCCACTTCCCCATGCCCCCTGCAACAGCCCACCCACAAGTCCCTCTGCTCCCAACTCCATACCCCCAAATCCCCTGCGACACAGCCTACCACACCCCTCTGCCCCCATCCCCACACCTCCCCCAACACAGCACACCTCCAAATTCCCCCACCTCCCCCAACACACCTCATCCCCCATGGCAGGGAAGTGGAGAGGGAGCCTGCACCTTTACAGCAGAGAGCCCCCCAGGGCTCCATGGGACCTTTCAGCCCCAGGGCTGGGGAGACGACAGAAGCCGCTGAGCCCCAGAGAAGTGAATGGGTCTCCCCACACTCGTTCCCATGGTGTCTCAGAGAGTGTCCCCCCTTGGAGGGGCTGGGTGGGGCAGGGACAGGACTCACCCGTATGGGCAGCTCCAGCACCATATTGATAATTCCGTCTCCACTGGATGCAAAATGGAAGCCCTCTGACAAACGGATCCTGGGCAGCACCAGAGAAAAGCCCTGGGAGATGAGCAACTCCTCCACTCTGCTCTCCCCCCGACCACCACCACAGGAGCCCCTCAGCCACAGGAACTCCCCAGGGCCCCCCCGCAGGGACTGGGTCTGAGCCAGTCCCGACACACCGGGAGTAGCTTGGCATGTTACACAGACACGGCCCAGACAGAAGCAGAGGCCAGGCCATGGTGCCATGCTCCAGGAGACGCCTCCTGCGCCCTCACGCCAGGGAACTCACTCTCCCTTAGCTGGTGGCAGCAGGACTCGGTGAACCCTCCAGGCCCAGTGGTTCTGGCAGCTGCTCACAGAATCAGAGCCGTGCTGAGATGGGTTATGGGAGCCCAGACCAGCCTCAGACCATCCGGCCCTGCCCTGGGGTCTGCACCTTCGGAAAGGGCAGCTCCCCGCCAGCCAGCTGCCTGCCCCGCTCAGTCATGACACTTACTCGGTGAGCGTGGACAGGAGCTGGGCTACAGCTGTGATGGGCACGGCTGGGACGAGCCCCGACTGGATGCACCAGATCCAGCGCTGGTGGTAGAAGTAGCGGGAGAGCGAAGCCAGAGTGGAGGAGGCAGTACGGTTGGCCACCATGGTGAGGGGGCCGGACACAGGGGGGTGCTCCAGGGTGAGGATGAAGGGAGCCCGGTAGTCGGAAGGCAGCTTCTCATACCTAGAAGGGTGGAAGGGAGAACGACCAGCCAAGAGGGAAGGGTCCCCAGACAAGGCCTGCACTTCTGGCTGACTGGCCTGATCCTGGATCTAACTCCCCGGGGGCAGTAGCAGGAAGGCTAGGACCTGCTCCACTTCGGTGATCCTCTCTTCCCCTGTGCTCTGGCCAGGTTCGAATTCTCCAGCGCAGCACTGATTCCGAGCCCTGCGACTCGCAGCCACGCCGAGGCCATGGCCACAGCTCTGTCAGGGAGCGTGCCCGCTGAACCTACCCCAACGGCACAGGCTCCCCAGCCGCACCAGCCTCCCACGGGCCCCTCCTCGGGCGCAGGGCTAATCCTCAGCGCTTCCCCTCCCACTCGACTACTAAGCGAGAGGAGCCCTGGAAGCCTGTTGCCCCTCTGCCCCACCAGCCCACCGCCACTACCTGATCAGGAGCTTCTCCAGCGGCTTGTGCAGCACGACAAGGCAGGGCCTGTCCGAGAGGGCGGGTGGGGCCCCGGCCACGGGCGGGGACTTCGAGGGAGAGCTGCTGCCAAAAGTTTTCCTCTTCACTTTGGGAGTCGCCTCTTTGCTCTGGACCCTGTGGGGGAAGCGCAGCTGCAGGATCCGGTCCTGTAACTCCTCCACTATCTGCAGGACAGAGGCAAAAGGAACCCTGAGCAGCTCTATTTAGGGATCACAGGGGGTCTACAGTGCAGACTACACCCAGGTTCCGACTGCCATTCGAGCCCAAGCCCCCTTTCCATCCACAAACAGATCAGGCGGACCCAGGTCGGCAGGCACTCGGAGCCTGGGGCCTAGGACCTGCGAGGGGAGAGAGTTAGACCTGGAGTCAGCCACAGCGCGGGCTGAAGCCCACGTGTTCTGCAGCACGGCTGCAAGTCAAGTCACAATCAGAAGGGCTGCGCAGCACGGTGTGGATGTGTTCGCCCACCTGAGGGAGCCAGGCCCAGCCAGGGCAAACCCAGAGGTACAATGAAGCATGGACGCTCAAGCAGGGCTTGGAAACCCAGGGCTTGGGTCCTGCAGACTTCGGCTTAGCTACGTCCTTGCTGCCTGTTGCAGAGACAAGCAACTCGAGGTGAGCAGCTAGTGCAGGGCTTGCCAGAGGGCGAACGTGACCCTGGGATGCACAGACAGGAGCAGCGAACAGGGAGGTGACATTACTTCTGCATGTGAAATTGGTGGGGCTTATACTGGAATACAGAATCCTGTTCTGGGTCCACATTTTAAAATGGACATTGAAGATTGGAGAGGGGGCAGAAAAGAGCCACAAATTGCTCTTAGGGCTGGAGAAATGCTTTATAGTGACAGGCTTAAAGAGCTCAAGCTGTTCAACTATCAAAGAGAAGACTGCAAGGTGACTGGATTGCAGTGACAAGTACTTCCCAGGACAGAAAACACCCAGTACCAAACGGCTCTTTAACTTGGGACAGGAACCACCAACGGCTGGTGGCTGAAGCCAGACAAATAAGGCAGAATTGTTTTTTGATCCATGAGGGTGACTAACCCCTGGAACAGTCTGCTGAGGGAGGAGATGGACTCTCCAGCTGGAGGCCTTTCTGCAAGAGATGCTTTAGCCAAACAAGTTACTGGGCTCAGCACAGGGGTGGCTGGATGAAGTGTAATGGTCTGCGTCACACAAGATGAGCACAATGGTCCTTTCTGGCCTTAAACTCTGTGAATCAACCGCCCCTTCCCCACTCCTGATCAACAAACAGCTCTGCTCTGTGGAGAGAGGCACCAGGGGAACTACTCCCTACTCTTGCCCCATTCTGGGTCTGCAGGAACCCCATTACACAGGCACTGCCAGATGGGTCCAGACCAAAGATCTGCCTAGCTCAATGTCCTGGCTCCAACAGCTGCAGACAAGGTACAAAAACCCTGCTGCAGCATGTGGATAATCTGCCCCCATACTAGTCTCCTCCTAATTTCTAATAGTTACAGGTTGGGTTAAGCCCCAAAGTGCAAGGTTTTCATCCCTTCCGATATTCTTTTTTAGGGTATTCTGTACCCATGTAAAGGCCCTACCCCACTTTGAATCTTGTTAAGTTCTCACCTCAGCAACTTGCTGTGACTTCCACAGTCAAATTTCCTTTTATGTTTTCAATTTGCCACTTTTCATCCTCATTGAATGTGCCTTATCCTGGTGTTAGGAGACTAAACAGCACTCCCAAGTGCCCTTCTCTAGTCCACTTCTTTCAGAGACTTTTATTAAGTCACCTGCTGTGCTGTCTGGTCTGCCACATCTGCAGGGAGTTTCACTTCTCTCTGCCTCCTTTCCTTTCCAGACCACTAAAGAACACAGGACCTATTACAGATCCTGGGGCGCCACGATGAAAACTGAACATATCATCCCACTGTTTCCTGTCTCCTTCACAGATCCTGATCCCTCACTTTGCCTCTCAGCCCATGACATCTTAGCTTCTTAGTAGCCTCTTGCCAGGGACTTTGTCAAAATCTAAATTATGTTAACTAGTTTGCTCTTCTATCCACTACTTTATTAACACTCAAATTCTAATAGCGCAGTGAGTCATGGTTTTCCTCTGCACAAATCAAGCTAGTTAGATCAAATCATATAATCTTCAGGTGTTTTATTATACTATTTTTAATCATCATTTTGACTTGTTTAGCAGGCACAGATGTGAGGCTTACTGGTCTGCAATTCCCTGGATCACCCTTGGAGCCTCTTTAAAATACAGATGCAATATCTTGCCACCTTCCAAATCTCTGCTACAGCAGCTGCATTTTAAATTCATTTGTCCCAAATCCCAAAAAGCTGCCTGGTCAAGGTGTCAGCTCTGTAAATACGTCCACCTGCTTCTTCTCCATGCCTGCCCCACATGCCTCGCAGGCTGCTCACTTTGTTCCCACTGCCCCACAGCGTTCTCCCTCAGACTCACCTGGTTCCTGGCCTGGGCAGGCGTCCCAATGGGGAACCCTAGCCGGAGAACCATGCAGGGAGCTTTGGAGATGATCCGCACCACATAGAATGAGGAAGGAGCTGGATCCTCAGAGCTGGAAGAGGAGTTAGTCACTGACTGGGCAGCAGGGAGAATGGTCTAACCAGGCAGCATGGCCTTGGCAGAGCTCTTGCTGCTCTGGAGCCCAATGCAGAGTGGATGCTCCTTCCCCAGCTGCGAGGTCAGAGAGTTTCCTGCTTTGGGCGAGCTGCAAGCTGGGTTTGGAGTCATTCAGTGATTTCCACTGCAAATGGGCAGCAGAGACAGAACCAGCGCTGGGGTCAGCCAGGAGGAGCCAAACAGGCCCTGCTAGCAGGGATCAGCCTGGACTATTTCCATTGCACAGCACAAGAGGAGTGCAGACAGCTGCTGAGTCAGATGCACTCCAGGGCCCCAACAAGAGAGGACAGAGTACTGCCGTGGGGGTTACAGCTGAAAGGCTTCCTGGCAAGAGGAGGGGCTGTCTTATGCAGATGGGGCAGAAAGGGGGCCAGGAGCAGAGAGGGGAAGAGGGCTCTGGCAGCCCACGGAAGGGGGGGAATGTGGCACACCTGAATGGCAGTTCCAATAGCCCATCAGCCATGGTGTTAGTGTGCAAAAGGAACCTTGACTCCTTCCCCACCCCTGCCAGGCTCTCTATGGAGCACAGCGGAAGCAGCACCCTGCAGTACAAGGAGCCTCTCACCTGGGCATCAGTTTGACATAGGAGTAGCCTTCCACCAGCACAAAGCTGCTCCAGTCCCGCAGCAGGGAGGTGAGCGCTGAGTGGGAGATGCGGCACTGGATGGTGCTGTACCGGCCATTGTTGCCTGGTGTGTGCAGGTGCTTTGGGACGGGTCTGTGGAACACACCAGCGAGTCACTAGCCCAGCCCTCCTGTCTGCTCCCAGCATGGCCCAAGAAGGGCCCCTGCAGAGCCCCTGGCCCACTCACCCTCCCTCACGAGCCTGGGCAGGATCAACCTGCCCCCACCCCATACACACACACAAAACGGCTGCCACCAACTCCTCTCCTGCTGTGCTGTCTGGCTCTGCCACCTCTACAGGGAGTTCCACTGTCACAGGAATCCTGCTCTCTCCCTAGGCTGATCTGCTACCTCCGCTTCTGTACAACGGAGATAGCATTACCTACCTGCTTCCCAGGGACCTAAGGGGTAAGCCTTTGATCAGGGCTGGGGATTAGCCACACTGATCCTAACAGGGCGCCCTCCCCTCCTTGGCTTCAGATGATGTCAGGGTGGGCAGCAAGCCAGCTGCTGACTGCACTGTGTCCATATGGGCCAACGGAGCTTCGCAGTCGCCTGCCATAATGTCAGGACATCCGGAGTGAGATTCCCAACTGGCCCCGCTCCTGGAGGCTCTGGCTCTCCAGAGGTTCCTGGCCCTGGGCTCTGCCTGAGGCGGGAATCAGAGCAGACTCCTGCAGTGTTTTATGGAAATGAGGGCCATTGTGAACTGGTAGCCCCTTTCTCAGCAGGGCACAACAGGCTGTACCTGTCCTTTGATACCCCTGGAAGAGGCCACAGCCCCACTATACTGAGCCCTGGGCTACACCAGAGTTAGGCTGACGTAAGGCAGCTTATGCTGCCCTAACTATGTAAACATCTACACTAAAATGTCGCTCCCGCTGACGTAACTCGCCCACTACGTGACTTAACTCCACCTCCGCAAGAGGCTTAGGTCAGCGTAGTTAGGTCGACCCAGTGTCAGCGTAGACACTGCCTTGCTTACATCAACCATTGCCGCCTTTCAGAAGCCGTCCCATGATGCCCCACACTGACTGTACAATCGGTGCAAGTGCTCCTGGGCAGGAGACGCACCACTGACACACGGAGCGTAGGGTGGACATGCACAAGTGATTCAATTCCTGCGGCGCTGTACATCCGTATAACTTAGGTTGACATAATTTTGTCGTGTAGACACACCCAGAGCTTCCCCAGCCCGCAGGGAGGCCTACTGAGCCACAGGGTGAAATTCCAACTGGGAGGCCCACAGGAGACCCTGCAATCAGATTCTCCAGCAGAGACAAACCCCGAGGGCACCCCACACTCCCAGGAGCTGCCTCTCTTCTCCCCTCCCCCTCCAGCCAGGATGCCTTCCCAGCCTGCAGAGGGTTAATGCACAAACAGCAGGGTCTCCTCCGGCTAATGGGCCTTCCCATGCCTGAGAGCCAAGCCTATTACTACCTGCGCTGTGCAGCAAGCAGCCACCTTCCCAGGGCCCTCCTGTGCCCTGAGTAATCCTGCGTAGCCCCCTTCCATCAGCGAGGCAGCTCCTGCAGACTCTGGCTGCAGAGCCAGGCTCCCGCTGTCCCTAGGGCTGCTTTCCTACCCACTGCGACTCATCCAGGTCATGGCTGCCCTAGCCCCACCACGGACATACGTGTCATGCTCCAGCATGAGGACAATCCGATGCATGTGCAGCCACCGCTGCCAGAAATTAGCATCCATGGAGAGAATGGGCTTCCAGTAGGAGGCAAACTGTGAATGGCTGCAGTCAGAGCCGCTGTGCTGCAGGGACAGCACCTGAGAGACAGAGAGAAAGAACTGGGGTTACAGAGGTCAGCAGCAAGCTGTTGGTTTCCCCACGGAGAAGGTCCAAGCCTCCCCGGAGTCTGAGCCACGCAGGCACCTAGCAGGCGGGCTGAAGAGCATTACATTGTCTCTGGGGAGAAGTAATGCTTTCAGCTGCATAACTGAGCGATGCAGCCCCTGACAGCCAGCATGGGCTTCCACACAGATGGGAAGGTATCCCTAGACGCACCACGGCAGGCTGAGCCTGCGACACTCCTGCCCTCTCTAGTTGGAGTGCACCTGGCGCACACACTGCATGCTTGCTGGAGAACACTCTGCACATTGCCTAGAATGGGAAACCTGCTATTCACCCCAGGGACTTTCCAGCAGCAGCTGCTGGAGCAGACACCCTAAGCTGGCACCCTGGAGTGCGTAATGCTTGGGAAAGGACATCAGGGAAGGGCCGGTTCACACAGCATCACGCGGAAGTGGAGCAGTGCAACTGTTAGCAAGGAGAACAGCCTGTGGGCCGTCCCTGTGAGGCACAGTTACCACAGCAGCCACCCGCATGGATCAGCCATCTGACACCAGGATTCCGAACAGAAGGGCACCTGTTCCCAGGGCTCTCAGGAAAGGGGGAGGTGGCATACCGGGGTGGTGGAGCCTGGTGGGATGTAGAAAAGGGGCACTCCGTTCTTAGTGCTCTCAGGGATGGTGAAGTGCTCTGGAACGGTGTCAAAAGACTGCAGGTGAACTAGCATCTGATCGGTCTGGTTGATGCTGCAAGACAAAAGCTACTGTTAACTCTCCAGGGCGCTCCCAGCCAATCGAGCATTCAGAGCTGTGCTGTAAGGCCAGCTGGGGGCATGTCCTTGGGGGAAGGAGGATTCCCCCATGCCCGGCAAAGGACACACTAGAGGGAACCCGAAAGCAGCAGCCCACCCCCCAGGCAAGAGAGCTCAGCGACAGCAAGGAAAGTTAGGAAAGGGCTCGGCCAAGTCCTTCCCTCACAGGTACAGCAGGCAGGGAACAACTGCGCAGAACAGGGGTAGATGCCTCTGCAGAGCTCGGGAACACTGGGCAGATGCCCACAAGTCATCTGGGATCGGCCACACACCCCACCTACCTGAGAATCACCCACAACTCTGACCTTCAGAGCAAGGCAGCATTGCAGGGTGGTGCCAACCTCACTGGGCACACATCCCCTGCTCACTGCCCAGCCCCTCCCAATGCCTGGGGTCTGGTTAGAGACAGCAAACAGACCAGGGAACGCAGCACTGTCGGCCCTGGGAATCCTACTGCCTAGGACACAAGCCAGTTCAAGTCCCTCTTCCCAATCGTGTCACCACAACTGGCGTTCCTCTTCAGGCCACCCCCACTGGGGGGCTCAGGTGAGCAGCGAAAGGGGGCGCAGAGGCATCCTGGAGCCAGCAGGTCCTGGGGTCAGACTATGAGAGCGGCAGGGAATGGCCAGGCTCACCTCTGCAGCGTGTTCCAGAAGCGACGGATCACTGTAGTGCGGTACAGGCTGGTGATAGGCTTCCTCATGGTGCAGCTGATATCATGCAGGATGTCATAGCTGCCCTCCATTGTCACCTCCACCCAGGTACTGCGCTTGGAGGGGTCCAGGGGCCATCCCGCCACAGCCAGGTATTCTATCCGCATGTTGTGTTTCCACAGCAAGACCAGCTTCACCTCCAGCTGGGAGCCGCCTGCGTGGGGGGAGAGCAGGGCAGTGAGGGGCTGCGGTCAAGCTCATCCCCCACGCCATGACCCAGCAGCATCACCTCTTGCCCCCAGACGCAAGCGTCACCTGACATGGGGCCCGTGAACAGGTACGATGATTCCCAGAATCCTTTGGGTGGGATGGTCCCTCTGCTCCATGGGGTCAGGGCTGAACTCAGCACCCCCAACCTGCCCTAAGCACAATGCACCCAGGCTCTGCTCTGACTCCCCAGTGATGGGGACTCCACAACACCCCCCGGCAGCTTGTTCTGGCAGCTGGGTGGGCCATCCAGCTAAATGAGCCCCCTCCTACTTACCCCGGCCTTTCCCTTCAGCCACCGCAGCCTGTTCTGCACCCCACAGCACGGGAGCACAAGTGGGCCCAGGCCCACTCAAATACCACTCTGAACTGGCAGAGGCCACTCTGCCCTGTACACGTGTCTTCCTACCCCCAAACTGGGGAACTGTTTTGAAATGCACACGCTGCTGTGTGCGTGTCACAGACATGCACTTGGCCTTTGGAATGAAAGGCCAGTTCCTAGGGCAGGCTCAGACCCGCCAAGCAGAGCTCTGTCTCCTGCACAAATGAGCTTTCCCCTTGTGAAGGAAGTTCCATGGTGCCAGAGGAGCAGAGTGGTCAGCCAGAGGCTTCATCCTGGAGCTCTGGGCTCTCAGACATGCTGGGCTAGGCCATGGAGCACTATGCACACTAGGACCAAGACCCTGCCCCTAACTCAGCAGTCTATAGGCAGCCAATGCAGAGTGTTCAACAGATGTGGTTTGCTCACGGTATCCCGTACTGGTGAGGAGACATGCTGCGGCACTCGGTACCAGCTGGAGTTCCCTGAGGGCTGACAGCCTTCATGTCACACTGGTCCCATCTCTCCCCAGACATGCCTGCCCCAAAGTGAACAAGCCAGCCTGCCCCATGGGCTGTTCTCAAAAGTCCTTCAGCTCTTTGGGGCCTGCTCCAAGCGCTCCATTCCCTCACTTGCCAGAGTGATGGCAGCGCCCAAGGAGGGCCTAGCTGGGCCAGGGGAGCAAAACACCCATCCCACACATTAGCCTATGGATGCAGCCCAATCGAACGGGTCATCGCACTGCCGACTCATTCACTCACTCCCCGGCTAGGTCCTCAGTGCTTCACTGCTAGCAGGGCTTCTCAAACCTTTCCTTGGCGAGTGGCTGGAGATGCTAAGCCACCAAAGGAGGTGAGTCACCGGTCAGAAGCCAATCATCCCAACCAGACCTGATGCAGTGCTGCCTGCCTGAGTCTGCAGCCAGCCTCAGTTTCCTCCGCACAGAGCTACCCAGTGCAAGGGTGACATTAACTAGACTCTGGTCAGCAGCAGAGCAGCTGCCCAGAACCACACCCACAGCAGTGACACCAATGAGAAAGAGTCTGGTCAGCTGCATTCTGCTGCTGCCTAATAGTGAGGCATCCTTCTCCTTTGCGGAGCCTGTGCTGATTACACCGTCAGTCCAATTTTCCAACCATTTTATAATTCTATTTTAAAAATTGTTGTTCCAACTAATTTACATAGTGCTAGTTTACATGCCAGAATTCCCAGGAACATCCTACGGGATGCAGATACATTTGCTGCCCTCTGAGCCTCTGGTATAGGTGTAGATTTTAAATAATAGATTGCAATTTTTTGTTAGCTCATATACTTCATTCTGAAGCTCTTTCAGTACACCGTCTGGCCCAGGTGACTTGTCTACTTTTGATACTTCAGGCCCTGACAGTGCTTCATCTTTACTGTCCAAGAAGAGCAGGTATCTCCTCAACATCTTCTGAGCTGAAGACTGATGCAAAGAAATAATTCAACTTTTCTGCTATGTCCTTATCCTCCTCAACTGCTCCCTTCACACCCGACTAAGCAAGCAGACATAATGATTCTCCTGCAGGCATCCTGTCTCTGCATATGCAAAACGATTTCTTGCTATTTGTGTTTGGCAGTCTGCTCTTCAAAAGTCCTGTTCTCACCCTAGTTTCCGCTGTACATTTCTCCTGCTGGAATTTATGCTTCTTTACTTAGCTTCACTAAAGCAAGATTTCCATTTTCTCTTTCTCTCTCTCTCTCTAGGTAGCACCAGGTACATTTATGGTGCTACTGAAATCCTGCCCATGTTATCATTTCTGCAGCCACTCACCTGGCTCTGCTGCAGCCACTGTGCTGGCAGGAGTGCAGGCAGCTTAGGTAACGTAAATACAGTGCTACCTGCTGGCAGCCACTCTCTTTGCATCAAGTGCTACTATTTGCACCTTCCTAGTCTGCAGCCTTGGTTCAGTACTTGTGCCCATATCAGATCTTGCACCGATGTCACCCATGGGGCACCCCCTCACCGTGTAGCTGCTCCCCACCTCTGAACTGCGGGTATCTCCACGCTGTGAGACAGGATTTGCCTAGCAGGCACACAAGCACCATGCAACTGCACAGGGCAATCCTGTGCACGTGCCATGGAGAACAAGGTTCTTCCTCAAGGCCATGGTTTCCTGTCCTCACCCCACTGAGGCTGGCCAGACTAAGGCTGTGTAACTGGAAATGGAGCCCCAAGTCACAGAACGGCATGGCGCAGGCAGGTCACCTTTGGTGATGTTGACCTCCCGGATGCTGTAGCCCTCACGCAGCCGGACAGAGACTATGCTCACGAGGTCTGCATGCACCTCCTTCTCAGTGTGCTTCTTCCTCCTCATGGCCAGAGCCGGGTTGCTGCTCGCGGACACCAGATGCTCGTTGAACAGTCTGTGCTGGGACACTGCAAACAACAACAGGCACATGGGTCACGCAGCTCCTCCACTCCCCAGCCTGCAGCAGGAGCCCAAGGCACTTGGGGAGTGGAGCTGTGGGACCCCTCCCTCCCAGTGACAGTACATCCCTCCAGGCTCGCTCAGGAAGGGGCAGGAGAGGCCTGCTGGTGCAGAGGAGCTATGTATCAGGGTGGGGGCCCAGCTTGAGCACATGATGTGACAGGCGTGATAATCAGGAGCAGCACAGCAGGGTTATGCATTTAATCAGACAGGAATGACAAGGCCGCTGCACTAATCCAGCTGCAAGCTTCTCAGGCAGGGATCCATTTCCCCTTGTCCCTAGGGAGTCTCATGCCTACCCCACGTGCTGTATAATGACCAGTTAGCAGGGCCCTGACAGCCTTCGCTGCAAAGTTTAACAACTAACAGCTTTTAAACAGCATCAGATGCCCACAGCACCTCTCCCTGCTTCCTTCAGGCCACACCCCCTCTGAACCAGCATGAGGAATCTTAACCACCCCCACGGACAGCAGGCACTTTCCAAGAACTGCTGATGCTTCCGAGCCTTAAGGCCAATTTTCAGTAGACGCAAACTGTCATGCCTCCCCCCGGCATCCTCAGTGGCAGCACCCACATGCTGGCATTGTGGCCATTTCTCTGGGGACCATAACCTTGTAAGCCAAGTTCCCATGTGCAGACATGGTCTGGATTTGCTCTGCAGAGCGCAGCCAACCAGGTCAGCGTTCAGAGAGCCTCCATGTGCAAAGGGGCCAGTAAGCGTTTCCTCACCCTCACTGTACTCCCGTGGCAGGAGGGATTGTGCTCAGGCTTCCACACACAATCCCCTTTGGGCACAGATCAAGTCCGGCTGGGTAAGCAAGCTGAGAGCAAGGGGCAGAAAGGCACGCTAGCACCCAACTCCCCAGCTAATGCTCCCTAAAGCACCATGCCCCAGGAAGGGAGCTACAGAGATTCCGCTCCAGCATCCAGTAGCGTTCAGAGCCTCGAGGCGGCCTAGAATTCTGCGGGCCTTGACCACATGCTCTGATCCACTGAGCAGCATGCTTTTAAGCTGTCCTCCCCAGACCCGAGCTCTCAGGGCTGTTGGAGAAAAGAGGACCACTCCCTTGCCTAGTGTGCACTTCAGTAGGTAGGAGGGGCTGGAAAAAGGCTCTCCCCACTGCCTTCCTCACCCACTGCTATTGGCAACAACCAGGAAAGGGAAGGGGACATTGATGTATCCAGTCCCCACTGCACGAAGGAATTCCAGGCCCCCCATCCGACAGAGCAGGACATACATGCTCTCCTCACCACAGTAATACTCTGGGTTCAGGGACTCCCCAGTGCGCAGGAAGGAGTACAGCAGGAAGGCCTTGTGATACACATTCAGGTCGAGGCTTAAGGGATCCAGCTCAGGGCAGGTGGACAGGTACGCACCAAAAGTTGCCATGGCAATAAATTTCATCAGTTCCACGTTGGGGACGTGGCCGAAACTGCAGTCATATGAGTAGACTCCGCCCACCTGAGAAGGAGCAGGAAAGAGATCCATGTGAGACAGAGCAAAGGAGGGGAGAGGAGAGAGACAAGCACAGGTAAGCTCCACTCCATCCTGCTAGGGGCGAGTGAGTATCAAACCCATTGACCCCAAACAGGGAGAGCGCATACCAGCGCACACAGCACGGTGCCCCCGCCGGGGGTCAGCGCCCCTGTCCTGGATTGGCATCCCCGTCCCCACTCCCCACCAGAGGTTAGCATCTCTCCATCCCCACCCCTAGCCCCAGACTGGCATACCTACAGACATAGTGCAGCACCCCACCCCCACCCTCCGCCTCAGACTGGCATACCAGCATACACGGTGCAGTCTGCAGTGCCCTCGCCGCCCCCACCCCAGGCATACCTGCACAAAGGAGCAGGCCACAGTGCTACTCCGCAGCTGGTTGAGCAGAGTCTCACACACAGCCACATCCGGGACGCTGGTCACACCATCTGTGATTATGATGATACCTGGGGGTAACAAGGCACCATTTCAGAGCACCATCCCCCATTTGTGATCAGACTCCCCACCCTACGCCCCCAGGGCACTCGCTGACTATTTGCATTACCACACCACAATGGGATCATGAAATGCTGCAACCCAGAGCTGCTGCCCTGAAGCCTTGCCCTTCCTCCATCGGAAGGGCCCAACATGACTCCTTGGGCATGCCCACCCTGAGTCCAGGGCTAGAGGGATACAGACTTCCAGGCCAGGCTCCCTGAAGCCCAGGAGGTGGAACTAACCTGCACCGGAGTTGGAAGGCAACAGCTGCAGTGCTAAGATCCCCTGTCGGATCATGCTGACAAGGCCAATGTCAGCAGTGACCATGGAGACACCCGGCTTCCTTCCAGAGGGTTCCTGTGTGGCACAAGAACTCTCCTGGCTGAGGAGTGACAAATCTACCTAGCAACAAGAAACCAACGAGATGCCATCAGCCACACTCTGACCCTGTTCCACTCACCCTGGAGTCTAACAGCCCCATACATTACCCCAGCCCTAGTGTGATTTACCCGGTCCTATGCTAACCTTTAATCTTCTAGCCCTTCTCAATCCCCTTAATGTGGCATTCCCCTGAGCTCTCACTCCTACTGGCCCCTGAGAATAAGGCTTCCACCTTACGGAGTTATATACCCAATATTCTGTCTGAGCAGAGCCTGGGCTTACTAGATCTCCCCATGGGGTGAGTAGAGGAGGTGATGCTGGGGCCACTAGACGTCTGCAGTCAGCACTAGGAGATGTATGGCTACACTGCAATTAGACCTGACAGCTGACTTGGTCTAGTGGGGCTCAGGCTGTGGGGCTGTTTCATTGCAGTGTACACTTCTGGGTTCGGGCTGCAGCCCAAATAGGGTCCCAGAGCTCAGACTGACAACCCAGCCGGGAAGTCTACGCTGCAAGGAAACAGCTGCACAGCCCAAACGCCAGTCAGCTGGCACAGGGCAGCCGCGGGTGTCTAACTGCAATGTGGACAGACCCTAACTCCTTCAATCTAGTGCAAGCTGCAGCTGTGCGACATCGCTCACCGCGCAGACCGAGGTCTCTCTTGCCGGGCATCTAAGAAAGGTAGGTCTCTTTTACTCTGTCTGGGGCACTGATCCTGGAGGCGCTCCGAGGACTCGGGTAGTAAACAAATGTGTACCTATGTGCTTAGATCTGTGCAAGCAGAACAAGTCCTGTTACAAAGACTAATACAAATGCTATCCAGTCTTTCCCGTCATTTGCCCAAAGGCTATTGTGGGTGAAAGAGAGTGTGTGGTCCTGGGGTACATAAATATTCGTCATGTAAAACCAAGAGCAGCCCTGGGCCCTTCTGGTCTGGGATGGTGTGGGACAGCTCTGCCAGCCTCATCCCATATAACTATTATTTTGTACTCTAGAACCAGGTAAGGGTAAAAAACCTCCCCAGGCACAATCAAAGGGCTGCTCTTGGCTGGGGAAAGATACATGATCAGCAAAAATTAAAATCCCTCAGTGAGCATCAATACCCCTTTAATTCATTGAATCCAATACAGTCATCAGTGTTTGCTGGCAAGGACACAGTCAACTGAAAATCTAGGCAACTTCAAAAAATAAAAAAAAATAAATTCCAATTCTAGCATATCCTCTGCTCCAGATCCTCCTGCCCAAGGCCACTGCCAGTTTCCGTGGTTTTACAACCAGTCAAATAAATCCAGCTGCTTAACTGTATAACCCCAAGCTAGGGTAAATATTTCCCACATGACCCCTCCCAAATACCTCTTGGTCCTGCTTATCTACTTTGGAAACCCCTCAGTCCACTTATCTCTGCAGCCATGTGCTGTTCTCTCAGCCACTGAACGAGGCTGTTCCTCAAAAAGGACAGACTCCCAGCTGAGGCTTATACAGCATGCCCATCTTAGTATAAGCCAGCATCCTATGAGCCCCTCCCAGAGGAGTGGCAGGGCAGGAAAGCAGCCCCAGAGAGCCTAGATCTCTCCTCCAGTCCATCCATCACCTCTGCCTGTCTCACCTGGGGCTTGAGTTCATACTGTTGTTGGAGCATCTCAGCCACTTTATTCTCAAAGGCACACAGCTGTGTGTAAATTTGCTGCAAGAAGGTCTCTCTCTTGGTCTCATCCAGCTGACAGCCTTGGAATAGCACCTGAGCCAGAGACACATGGGAAAGACATTACCTTAGGGTTTTAAACAGCTACCCATCACAGTGGTATCTGACCCACTGATCCAGACACACACATGCACTACCCTAAGGAAATGCAGGGGGAACACAAGAGATGGCAGGTAATTAAGTCATGACAAGAAAGGCCTCACACGAGCCACCTCTGTGTAGCGATCCTGGGAGCCACCACAACACGCACCTGTCAACCTCATTCGGGGGCAAGAGGTTCCTGCTGCCCTAGGAGTCAGGCAGAGGGAAAGGCACTGAACAGGAGGAAGTAGGGCTCCTTGTCCAAGCTCCTAGATGCCTCTAACTTCAGCCTAACATTCCTCAAGGCGGCACATTTGTTCTACTCTAACTCACATGCAGCCTGATCCAACTACCTGTTGATAATTGGCAGGATAAAGGAACAGCAGCCTGAAGCAAAAGAAAAAAAAATTAGGGTAGAGACTAGGGAAAAAGCCTGAGCAATTGGACAGTGAAGTCCACTGGTCAGGGAGGTGGGAGCCCAATCACAGCAGATAATCCACACCAGGTCAGAGACGATGCTCTTACCATTTATATTACAGCAGTACCCACAGGCCCCAGCCAGGATGAGGGCTCCATCATGCTGAGTGCTGCACAGACCCAGAGTAAGAGACAGTCCCTGCCCCAGAGAATTTGCAGGATGACAGGGAGGGGAACATGATGCAACACACATGCAGAGAGTTCAGGAGATGATCGGCACACAACTTGCTAGCTCCATTCTCCCCCCGGAGATGAGTAACAGACTGGGGGAGAGGGAAACAACTAGAATATGGACAATTTTATTTAGATGAGTTGCACATATATATACACCCTTCTCCTCCCCACCATATGCACAGGGATCCCCATCTGCCCCTCAGCCCAGGGCTAGTTTCTTGAAGGCCTCATGGAAGAAGTGGGTCTTGAGAAAGGATCTCAAGGAGGCCTTGCAGATGAATTCAATGTCACTACAGGAGATGCACTAGAACAAAGCACACAGACGGTTATGGGAGAACTGGACAAGCAAGCAGTCCAGGATGACATCAGTGACAGAGGGCTAATGGGAAGGACAGAGGGAGGCATCCTCCTTATGTTTATTACGGTCGTGCCTAGAGACTAACCAGGAGTGGGGCCCCGTTGTGCAAGTACTGTATAGACAGAGTAATAAGCAGTCCCTGCCCCAAGCAGCTTACATTCCAAACACACAGACAGAAGACAGAGGAAAGGGATAGAACACATCAGCAGGATGAGCAGAGCGATGGTCTGCAAATGGCATGGTAGCACCATGATTTTTGAGGGTTAAGGTTTTGCTGGGAAGCGATGAGCTACATGGGTGCCTTCTGGCCCCACCAACCAGAATTCAGTTGTTTAAACGGGAACTGCCCTTGCATGTGTGGTTTACAGAGGACCTGAGCTATGGTCCAATCTCACTAGGAAGCCACCCAAAAAAGTGAACTGAAGAGAGTTCAAGTCACATTGGGGCAAAAGATATCCTAGATGTACTTCCCTTAATTAATGGCAGGCTGCGGCCCACAGATCCCCTTCTTTGCTTGGCATTGCCCACATATGCCAAATCTCAGCCTCCTGTCCACAGATACACAATGAAGCTGTGCCCACACAAGAGGAGTTGCTCCTTTATGGTCTAGCATTGCACCAGACTACAGGCTCTCATGAAGCAAGACTACATCATCATATAGCAGTGCTCAGACAACTCCTGTCTCCGCTTCCCTAGGATCTCACCAGCAACCAGGGCAACAAAAAGTGCTCTCACACAAAGATGGGGGGAGGGGAAGGAGGTAGAACTTTACCTGGTGGGACTGCAGGCCAATGATGGAGGAATATGCTTGGATGGTGACAAAGATCTCTGGCTGGTAGGTAATTTCTGAACCAGGAATTCGGAAGGGTTTTAGCAATCCCACTAGGCATCGGGAAAGGGCATGAAACACCTCATCAAAAATGATCTCCCCCGTTGAGTCATCCTGCAGAAGTACAAACAGGAAATTTTAGCTGTTCCCCCTGATGTAATTGACAAGGGTCCCTAGCACATGGAGTTACACCATACAGCCTTCTAGAAATACTCTGCAGAGCCCCAGCACGGAGCGGAGAACACTCCTGGGCCAGCTCCTAGCAGGCAAAGCCCATGCACAGATAATCCCTGCAAAAGGGGCAGGATTTTCCTGTAGGGATTATCTGTGCATGGGTTTTGCCGGCTAGGAGCTGGCCCAGGAGTGGCAGCTGGCCAAGTGGCAGCCGCTGGCACACACTGCTTCTACTGGGAGCCAACCTCTCCTGGCACACAGAAGGGAGATGCATGCTGGGAGTAAGTGCACAGGAGGAAGCCCTTCCAGAACAGAGATGGCAGCAGGAGCTCCTTGTGGGCAGAGCCATGGGGTATACAGGAAGAGGCAGGGACGCATACACTTACCACGATGCCTGTGGACGGGCTCAGGTCGAGCTCAATCACAAAGCGGTACTGTCGTGCCAGGAAGGTGACCTGTGTGGAGGGCACTAGGAGATAGGGCCTAGGCCGGACAGACTCATGTGGCTGCCACCCATTTGGCAGGATGCTGAGAACATCCAGTTCATTATCTGACTTCACCTACAGGAGAAAAAAAACAGCAAGTGAGGGAAAGCCAGGCTTGCAGGGGAGCAAGAAAAAGAGGAGGGAAAAAAAAAAAAAAAAAAAGAACTGGGCTAAAGCCTTTCACAGGTTCCCAAGGAGCAGTAGTGGCCAAAAGTCCTACAGCTTCTCTCCTACTTGGCCAAACTGCCAATGCCAGAGGGCACTGATCAGCACACAGTGCCACCCTGCCTTCAAGCCTGGGCACGTGTACTCACCAGCTCTGACTCAGGCACAGCCCAAATGACTTGATGCAGGTGATTGAGGAACCAGGCTAGGCGCACGTTGCGGGAGATTCGATAGTCTTTCTTCATCAGGAGGAAGACCTGCCCTGCGTCTTCCACCTGCAGCAAAGGGGAACAAGTCACCATATCACTAGGGAGGAGACGACCAGAAAACACAACAGCTAAGCTGCTTATTTTTCTCCATTAACTAAAACCCTTCTACAGCTAAAAGTGCATATTTCTCATCTCTGCAGATACATACTGCTTCTCCATCCTCACCCACCCACCATGCCTCATCCTGAGCCAAAGCTGTAGGGTCTGGGTCAGGGACTGTGCTTTGGTAGACGTCCGTGCAGCTCCTTGCACAATAGGCCAAGGCTTTGGCGCCACTGTAACCCTGAACAGCGACAGTCACTGCAGGGCACCAACACCGTTCACTAGGGAGCCTGCACAGTTCAGGCAGACGCTGCAGCCAGCACAGGCTGTCCCCGCCAAACCTGCAACCAGACCCAGGACCAACCCCTCCCCCTCCACAGCACCAGGCTCAGACCTCAGGCCCCAGCCCACCTCCCCCTGACCAAGCTTCCCGCCCAGCACCACGCCCGGCCCGGCCCAGCCCAGCCTGGCCCCTTCCCCCAGCCCAGCGCCAGGCCCAGCCCTGTCCCTTCCCCTGCTCCCAGCCCAGCGCCAGGCCCGGCCCGGCCCCTTCCCCTGCCCAGCGCCAGGCCCGGCCCCTTCCCCTGCCCCCCGCCCAGCGCCAGGCCCGGCCCCTTCCCCTGCCCCCTGCCCAGCGCCAGGCCCGGCCCGGCCCCTTCCCCTGCCCCCCAGCCCAGCGCCAGGCCCGGCCCGGCCCCTTCCCCTGCCCCTGCCCCTGCCCCTGCCCCCCAGCCCAGCACCAGGCCCGGCCCGGCCCCTTCCCCTGCCCCCCGCCCAGCGCCAGGCCCGGCCCCTTCCCCTGCCCCCCAGCCCAGCCCAGCCCAGCGCCAGGCCCGGCCCAGCCCCTTCCCCTGCTCCCAGCCAAGCGCCAGGCCCGGCCCTGTCCCTTCCCCTGCTCCCAGCACCAGCCCAGCCCCTTCCCCTGCCCCCCAGCCCAGCCCCAGGCCCGGCCCGGCCCCTTCCCCTGCCCCCCAGCCCAGCCCCAGGCCCGGCCCCTTCCCCTGCCCCCCGCCCAGCGCCAGGCCCGGCCCTGTCCCTTCCCCTGCTCCCAGCCCAGCGCCAGGCCCGGCCCGGCCCCTTCCCCTGCCCCCCAGCCCAGCCCCAGGCCCGGCCCGGCCCCTTCCCCTGCCCCCCAGCCCAGCGCCAGGCCCGGCCCGGCCCCTTCCCCTGCCCCCCAGCCCAGCGCCAGGCCCGGCCCGGCCCGGCCCCTTCCCCTGCCCCTGCCCCCGCCCCCCGCCAGGCCCCCCCCCATGGCCCGCAGGGGCGCGGCGGGCGGGGAGCCGGGGGGGGTACCTCAGAGGCCCCTCGCTCGGCGGCCGCCATGTCCGCCCCGGCCGTGACCCCCCCGCGACCCGGAAGCGGAAGGGAGCCGAGCCAGGCCCCCCGCGCGGAGCGAGGAGCCGCCGGCGCCGCCATGCAGGTGCGCGGGGCGCTGGGGGCGGGTCTCAGGCGGGGGCTGGTGCCCGCCCCAGGCGGCCGCGGGCCCGGAGTCCGCGGGGGGCAGCCCGGCCTCGGGGGGCGGGGCGTGGCTGTGTGAGGCGGGGGGCGGGGAGTGGCTGGGGGGCCGTGTGAGGCGGGGAGTGGCTGGGGGGCTGCGGGGGGCGGGGAGTGGCTGGGGGGCCGTGTGAGACGGGGGGCGGGGAGTGGCTGGGGGGCCGTGTGAGATGGGGGCGGGGCGGGGTGCCGTGTGAGACGGGGGTGGGGAGTGGCTGGGGGGCTGTGTGAGATGGGGGCGGGGCGGGGTGCCGTGTGAGACGGGGGGCGGGGAGTGGCTGGGGGGCTGTGTGAGATGGGGGCGGGGGGCCGTGTGAGACGGGGGTGGGGAGTGGCTGGGGGGCTGCGTGAGGCGGGGGGCGGGGAGTGGCTGGGGGGCTGTGTGAGGCGGGCTGGGGGGCCGTGTGAGACGGGGGGCGGGGAGTGGCTGGGGGGCTGTGTGAGATGGGGCGGGGCGGGGGGCCGTGTGAGACGGGGGTGGGGAGTGGCTGGGGGGGCCGTGTGAGACGGGGGGCGGGGAGTGGCTGGGGGGCCGTGTGAGACGGGGGAGTGGCTGGGGGGCTGTGTGAGTTGGGTCGGGGCGGAGGGCCGTGTGAGACGGGGGGCGGGGAGTGGCTGGGGGGCTGTGTGAGATGGGGGCGGGGGGCCGTGTGAGACGGGGGGCAGGGAGTGGCTGGGGGGCTGTGTGAGATGGGGGCGGGGCGGGGGGCCGTGTGAGATGGGGCGGGGCGGGGTGCCGTGTGAGACGGGGGCGGGGAGTGGCTGGGGGGCTGCGTGAGGCGGGGGGCGGGGAGTGGCTGGGGGGCTGTGTGAGTTGGGTCGGGGCGGAGGGCCGTGTGAGACGGGGGGCGGGGAGTGGCTGGGGGGCCGTGTGAGATGGGGGCGGGGAGTGGCTGGGGGGGCTGTGTGAGGCGGGGTGGGGGGCCGTGTGAGACGGGGGGCGGGGAGTGGCTGGGGGGCCGTGTGAGATGGGGGCGGGGCGGAGGGCCGTGTGAGACGGGGGGGGCGGGGAGTGGCTGGGGGGCTGTGTGAGATGGGGGCGGGGGGCCGTGTGAGACGGGGGTGGGGAGTGGCTGGGGGGCTGCGGGGGGCGGGGAGTGGCTGGGGGGCTGTGTGAGGCGGGGTGGGGGGCCGTGTGAGACGGGGGGCGGGGAGTGGCTGGGGGGCCGTGTGAGATGGGGGCGGGGCGGGGTGCCGTGTGAGACGGGGGTGGGGAGTGGCTGGGGGGCCGTGTGAGACGGGGCGGGGGGCCGTGTGAGACGGGGGTGGGGAGTGGCTGGGGGGCTGCGTGAGGCGGGGGGCGGGGAGTGGCTGGGGGGCTGTGTGAGTTGGGTCGGGGCGGAGGGCCGTGTGAGACGGGGGGCGGGGAGTGGCTGGGGGGCCGTGTGAGATGGGGGCGGGGAGTGGCTGGGGGGCTGTGTGAGGCGGGGTGGGGGGCCGTGTGAGACGGGGGGGCGGGGAGTGGCTGGGGGGCCGTGTGAGATGGGGGCGGGGCGGAGGGCCGTGTGAGACGGGGGGGGCGGGGGAGTGGCTGGGGGGCTGTGTGAGATGGGGGCGGGGGGCCGTGTGAGACGGGGGTGGGGAGTGGCTGGGGGGGCTGCGTGAGGCGGGGGGGCGGGGAGTGGCTGGGGGGCTGTGTGAGGCGGGCTGGGGGGCCGTGTGAGACGGGGGGCGGGGAGTGGCTGGGGGGCCGTGTGAGATGGGGGCGGGGCGGGGTGCCGTGTGAGACGGGGGTGGGGAGTGGCTGGGGGGCCGCGTGAGACGGGGGGCGGGGAGTGGCTGGGGGGCCGTGTGAGACGGGGGAGTGGCTGGGGGGCTGTGTGAGTTGGGTCGGGGCGGAGGGCCGTGTGAGACGGGGGGCGGGGAGTGGCTGGGGGGCTGTGTGAGATGGGGGCGGGGGGCCGTGTGAGACGGGGGGCAGGGAGTGGCTGGGGGGCTGTGTGAGATGGGGGCGGGGGCGGGGGGCCGTGTGAGATGGGGCGGGGCGGGGTGCCGTGTGAGACGGGGGTGGGGAGTGGCTGGGGGGCTGCGTGAGGCGGGGGGCGGGGAGTGGCTGGGGGGCTGTGTGAGATGGGGCGGGGCGGGGGGCCGTGTGAGATGGGGGTGGGGAGTGGCTGGGGGGCTGCGTGAGGCGGGGGGCGGGGAGTGGCTGGGGGGCTGTGTGAGGTGGGGCGGGGCGGGGGGCCATGTGAGACGGGGGTGGGGAGTGGCTGGGGGGCTGCTTGAGATGGGGGGAATGGTGGGGGGGCTGTGTGTGATGCGGGGGCGGGGCATGGCTGGGGGGCTGTGATAGGAGCAGAGTGGTTACTTCACCTCCATCCAGCCTTGGGGCCCTGCTGCCAGCAGCCCCTGCCCCATCTGGGGCCTGCAGCTCGAGAAGGGATCTGATAAATCCAGGAGGGTTTAGAGAAGAGCTATGAAGAAGATCAGCAAACATCCTTCCAGGGGTAGCAAACATAGTGTATGGACGGTGACTTAGCCTTGGGCCACTGTGCAAACCATAAAACTTCAAATTACATCCTACATTATAAAATATTGTAACTGCAGATTAAAAAGAACACACCCTGTTAATCCGCTTGCCTTTTCCTTATTTTAGTGCCTGACCATGCAAATAGGGCAACTGCTTTGAATCACACACACACGTTGTCAGCTCCCAACAAATATTCTGGTTTTTGAGAGGCCATAGAAAAAGGCCCCCAGGACAAAAACACAGAAAGCTATTTTGACCTAAAATGGCAGTATAAATGACAGCGTAATAAATAATGGAGTAGGTCTTCTGCATGTCCTAAACCGCATGGACAGAGGCGATTATATTTTTCAGTTCTTTCGAAGTAAGCAGTCTGCGTGGATTAGAAACCGAGAGCTGTAAAGGCACTCCTTAGTGTGTTGTTACAAAGGTTGTCTAAATACGTGGCATACCCATATGTCTTTTTAACAAGGGGAAACTAGGGTGATGTATTTGAAATCAAAACAATGGCCGTATCCAGTTGATGCCTTGTAGTGATAGACTCGAGGGTCTATCTATTTAGCCTAATAAAGAGAAGATTAAGGCGTGACTGGGTTACAGTCTATAAGTACCTATGTGGAGAACAGATGTTTAATAATTGGCCGTTTGTCTAGCAGAGAAAGTTATATCATGATCCAATGTCTGGAAGATGAAGCTAGACAAATTCAGACTGGCTATAAGGTGTAAATAGTGAAAGTAACTAACCATTAGAACAACTTGTGAAGGGTTGTGGTGAATTTTCCATCGCTTCAGTTTTTACTTCAAGGTTGGATGTTTTTCTAGAAGGTATTCTCTAGACATTATTTTGGAGCAGTTCTCTGACCTGTGTTATGCACAAAATCAGACTAGATCACAATTATCCATTCTGGTCTTAGAATCTATGAAACTACTTTGATCTTTGTATAACTGCAGAGGTACCTGGAACTGAGGCTGTGCTGAAGAGTGGGCTGGGGCTTCCTGTGTCTCCCATTTTCACCATTTTCCAGTTTCCCCCAAATCAATAAGGTTCTGACCCTTAATGCCTAGAACATACCCTGAAATTTCGGAATTGATTGAATGTGGTGTTCAAGAGATATAACGTGACAGAGGGAGAAATACTATCGAGTTGAGTGTGAAACCTTCTTGAACATAGCCATTTAAAATACAGTCTTGTCATGTTGGCATGAACATTGAAGATCCCTGTCAAGGTCTTCACTGAAATCCCTGATCATTTAAAAAAGCAAAAACCTGTCACAAAATATGGGATAGGTCAAACAGACTGCTTTATTTATTTATTATTCCCTGCGGGGGATGGCATAGCTCAGTGGTTTGAGCATTGGCCTGCTAAACCCAGGGTTGTGAGTTCAATCCTTGAGGGGGCCATTTAGGGATCTGGGGCAAAAATTGGGGATTGGTCCTGCTTTGAGCAGGGGGTTGGACTAGATGATCTTCTGAGGTCCCTTCCAACCCTGATATTCTATGATTACTGTATTGCCTAGGAGGTCTAGTTATGGGCCAGGACCCCACTGTGCAAGATGCTGTACTGACACAGAACAAAAAGACAATCCCTGCTGCAAATAGTTTACATTATAAATACAAGACAACAGACACGTGGGGGAGCACAATGAGACAGGGCTGGTTGGTATGCTGGGCAATGGTCTCTGCGCGCCAACAGCATAAGTGTTGTCTAGTGTTTTGTAGGCCTTATGGAAAAGGATAGTTTGAAAAAGGGTAATGAGTTTTACATATGTTTACAGGGAGCTTCTTCATAAGAACGGCCATACTAGGTTAGACCAAAGGTCCATTTAGCCCGGTATCTTGTCTTCCAACAGTGGCCAATGCCAAGTGCTCCAGAGGGAATGAACAGAACAAGGAATCATCAAGTGATCCATCCCCTGTTACCCATTCCCAACTTCTGGCAAACAGAAGCTAGGGACACCATCCCTGCCCATCCTGGCTAATAGCCATTGATGGACCTGTCCTCCATGAACTTATCTAGTGTTTTTTGAATCTCTTATAGTCTTGGCCTTCACAACATCCTCCAGCAAAGAGTTCCACAGATAGGCAAGGTGCGGACAGACCACAAAGGGCCTTGAAAGTGAAGACAAGCAGCTTATGTTTGATGGAATAGAGAAGAGGGAGCCAGGAGAGAGATGCGAAGAGGGCGGTGATATGGTCAAACAACTGGCTACAAAAATGATCTTTGCAGCAGCATTTTGAATGAATGTGAGCAGGGCAAGATTGCATTTGTCACAGCCAGAGAGAAGGATGCTACAGTAATCGTGATGTGAAATGGTGATAGCCTGGATGAGAATGTTACTTGTGTGGAGGGATACGACAGTCCATCTCTGACAGATGTTAAGCAAAAAGACTCTGCAAGATTTAGAAGGAGCTTGGATGTAAGGACCTAGAGAGTGGTCCGAGTGGAAGATGAGACCCAGGTTTCCAGGCCCAAGTGGCAGGCAGGATGGTGGCGTTGTCCACAGGGTGATCCATAGTGATCAAGAAGAGATGGGGGAGAAAGAGGAAGAGCTCTGTTTTAGCCATGTTGACCTCAAGCTGACCGCTAAACATCCACAAGGAGATATGAGAGAGACAGATTTTGACAAGGATAGAGCAGACAGGTAGATCTGTGAGTCATCTGCATAGAGATGGTGGTTGAATTTCAGTTTGCAGATGAGATTACCCAAAGATAAGGTGAGAAGAAAAGCGGATCCAAGACAGAGCCCTGTGAAAAATGGCAGAAGTTTGGAGAGCAGATGAGGTCACACTGAAGGTGTGATTAGAGACTTAGAAGGAGAACCAGAGGAGGTCCAAATCATGGAAACGAAGGGAGAACAAGATTTCAAGGAGAAGGGTATGGTTGACTGTGTCATAGGCAGTTGTCAGGTCAAGGAGGATGAGGATGGAGACTGATTCTGAGCTTTCACTAGGAAGAGATCGTTAGAGACTTGGTGAGAGTGATTTCAGTGGAGCGCAAGGGGTGGAAGCCAGATCGGAGAAGGTCTAAAATGGAATTGGAGGAGAAGAGCTCAGACAGTGACTGTAGACAGCATGTTCAATGAGCTAGGAGATGGGGAAGTAGTTGGAGAGGCAAGTGAGGTTATAGGTGGTTTGGTTTTTTTAAGATGAGAGAGACTAAAGCTTGCTTGTATTGTGAGAGAGGAAAGAGCCTGAGAATAATGAGAGGTTAAGGAGAAAAGTGAGGGTGGGGATCAGAGTGGACAGTGAGGGAGATCAGGAGATTGGTTCACTGGAGCAAGTGGAGGGGTTTGAGGAAGAGAGCAGATGAGACACTTCTGTATGTGTGACTGTGCAGAAGGAGAGATGTTGGTGGGGGAGGGTGAAGGGAAAGGCAAGCCGAGGGGAGGGGAAATGTTACATCGTATTTTGTCAACCAAAGCGGTGAGATCCCAAGGCAGGAGAAGGGATGTGTTTGGAGAGTAGGGCCACGTCTGCACTACGGACCTTCCAGCGGCACAGCTAGACCGCTGCAGCTGTGCCAGTGTGAGAGCTCCTGTGCAGCCGCTCTACGCCGGCAGGAGACCGCTGGCAGAGTTAACGAGCAGCGGTAGTGTCTCCTGCCAATGTAGTGCTGTCCACACTGGTGCTTTTGTCCGTAAAACTTACGTCAGTCAGGGGGGGTGTTTTTTCATATCCCGACCCACAAAAGTTTTGTCAACAGAAGTGCTAGTGTAGACAAAGCCTGAGTCAGAGAAGATGAAAAGGCAGTTGGCATTGCAGCCATAGGAATCAGGGACCAAGGCGGGGGATTGGCAAGGTGGACCTTGTGATGAGAGAGAGGGTCAAAAGAATCAAGGGTGGAGGCGAGTGAAGCCTGGAATGAATCAACAATCCTAGAAATGGGGGGAGAGGGCTGAGAGCAGAGAAGCACTGATGGGCTGGAGGCAAACAGAAAAGGTGAGTTCCAGGGCAGGGGCTGATGGGTGGTGCTGTAAGAGGGCAGGTGATGGTGAGAGAGAGGGAACGCAGCAATTAGAGAGAGCAGTGCTTGGTGAAGTCCGAGTCAAGTGCAAGAGTTGAGCCAGGGCTGCAGTCAAATGTGCAGCTGAGAGGTTGGATGGGTTATCAACGTGGACGTTGAAGTCATTGAGGATGAATGTGGGAGATTGCGAGGAGAGGAAGGAGAGCCAGTCGTCGAGATCTGAGAGGAAGGCTGATGGGGAGGAGATAAGTGGATGGTAGATGAGAGCAACGTGGAGTGGGAGAGGAGAGAAGAGTCAGATACAGTGCTGTTCAAGGTAGGGGAAGAGGGAGAGGGTGGAAGCTGTAGGAGCAGGAGAGGAGACATCCAACGCTTCCACTATGGTCTGTTCCAGGGTGGGAAATGTAAGAGAAGGAGGGGCCTCAGTAAGAGGGGAGCTGCAAAGGCTGGATGAGGCAAAGGGATCCCGGTCTCAGTGAGAACCAGGAGCTGGTAGGAGGGAGATATGAAGAGTCTGTGGATGGCTGTGATCTTTTTAGAAATGGCGTGGTGTTCCAAAGAGACACAGGGAAGGGCATGGGGGTGGAGGAGAATGGGTGTCAGGTTGGGAATAGTGCCATGAGGGGGCAGAGGTGATGGTGGGCATGTATGTGGCAGGTGGAGCGGGTAGGGATGGAGGGAGGACCAGGGCTGGTGCAAATGTCAGCAGAGGTGAGGAGGTGGCAGAGAAGGATGTGGATGTGGGATCTGGATTTGTGGTGGTGGGAGGAGTGGTAGATTGGAATGGGAAGAGGAGTGAGTAGAGCTGGTTGGAACCGTACAGGGGTGATGGTAACCAGGATGGGGAGATGGACCCAGTGTGGGGAAGGGTTGAGGATGGAGAAGGATGGTTGCTCTGAAACAGGAAGGGTGTGGTGAGAGCCATGGGTGGATGCCTGTAAAATGACTGCGTCATGATCTGCTTTCCCAATCAGCATTCCCTTCCCATTGTTTGGTTGCTCTCTCCCACCCTCCTTGGCGTATTATTATTCTCTTTGTGGTTTACACTGGTAAATTAGTGGGGCAGGGACTTAGTCCAACTGTGTTTCATAAAGAATTTTGTGCAACTCTGCTACTGTGTAAGTAACATAGTAGCCAAGATCCTAGAGTACTTTTCGTAAGAGTCCAGGGTTTGACCCAGCTTCCTAGGCTGCAGATACCCACCCATCTGTTAGGTGGCATGCTGTGCCCCAGTTGACTGCCACCCTCCATCCCAGAGGATGTCAGTGAGATGGCTCTATGTAGGTATGAAACACTTTGAGATGAAAGGCAGTAGTCAACTCTGTTTGTGGGTCTAGGTGTTATATGACACTAATCACCACAGTGTCAGAGCACCAGCCGCAAATTAAAAATGGCAGATGAAACATGGGAGCCTACAGGTTCCGTGGCAGCTGGAAATGACATGTGGTCAGTGAGAGACCAAAGGCAGAGGGTGAGGGAAAGAGGCTGGTACCTGAGTCTTAGGTGGGTATGGGGGTCAGGTCTAGTGGTGCTTAGGAAATGCAGGAAACCAGCTGCCTTGTGAGCTGCACGAGACTGAGTTCCTGGCCAAAGGGAAATGGGACTGTGACAGAAGAAACCCCAAACATTTTATCTCAAGCATGTTTCTCTCCTGGAAGAGTGGTCTTGTTCTATCTGCTAAGGGGGAGTGGGGCGATGCATATGAGTTTGTGTCTGGTGACCTCTGTGCATTTCTGGGGCTGAGGAGAGCACTAGGCCTTGTCCTAACCCTTCTCTTTCCCACTTTCTGCAGAGGGAGGAGAAGCAGCTCGAATTGTCCCTGGAGGCGCTTATTAGCCAGGTGGCTGACCTGAAGAATTCCTTGGTCAGCTTCATCTATAAGCTAGAGAATGAGTATGACCGGCTCACCTGGTAAGAGGGTGTGCATGTTTGTGAGTGCGGGGTGTCATGGCTAATCTGTCCTGTGCTGCAAGATGTGCTCTACGTTCTGCTTGCTGCGGTTCACAGAGGCCTGACTGCACTCGTGGTCCTTATTTCCAGCTGCTAAATCCCATGAAAAGAATCCCCACCCAAAAAATCTTTTCTTAATATTAACTTTTCATGTTAGCAATTGCAGGTGTTGCCACATGGCGGTCAAGTGATTTTGGAGGGGAGGTGCCCACACACTGGGTTTGGCAGATGATCTTCTGAACAAAGAAGCAGCCACAAGCCTTGTAGAAGAAGTGCAAACTACAGAGGTGCCTGCTCCTTGTGTTGGCTCCTGAGCAAACTGTGCTTCAGGACCAGTCATGAATGGAGTAAGCGGGGACCCTCCCTTGCTCTGTATAGATTCTAAGGCCAGAAGGAACCACTGTGATCATCTAGTCAGACCTCTTGTATAGCACAGGCCAGAGAACTTCTGGGGAATGTAGGGATAGTTGTGCATGATATTCTTCACTCTAGAAATGGTCTGGTTCTGTTATCTGATCTAATGTGGGTGGGTTCCTTGCTTGTTAGTCCAGGGTTGCAATTGATTTCTAAATCTCGGTTTGGGTCTTTGTTCTAGGGTTTTTATGCAGCGCCTATCACCATAACATTGAAGTACTTGAGGGACACACATCTCTCCCTATATGCTGTCATGACTTTTCAGCTGTGAAAATTCAACTTCGGGATTGAAATTTTCAAGATTTGGTCTTTGCCCAGAGATTAACTTCATAGGAGAATTTGACCACAATCCTCGCTGGTGTTTCTGAGTTCGGGGGGGGGGTGAACTTCCCACTTTTCCCACTTCTAAAAATGGCCACATTTTACACATTCCGTTGCCATGGTGATGGACACAGTGTAAGACCCTAGAAAGAATAGAATTACCCTACACAGCTCAGTGCTGCATGTGTTCTGAAATGTGACCTTGTCTTGTGAGTGAGTCCTTATGGAAAGGAATGTCCACCTCCAAGGAAAGGAAGGAGCATTTCCAGGACATCAATCATGGGCAGGATAATGGAACAGCTGATATAGGACTTGATTGATAAAGAATTAAAGGAAGGCAGTGTAACTGATCCCAACGAACATGGGTTTATGGAAAACAGATCCTGGCAAACTAACTTAATATCTCTATTTGATGAGATTGCAAGTTTGGTTGATAAAGGGATGCGTGTTGATATAATATAGATAGACTTCTGTGCGGTGTTTGACTTGGTACTGCATACCATTTTGCCTGGAAAAAAAAACAAAAACTAGAAGGATATAAAATTAACATGGCATACATTAAATGGATTAAAAACTGGCTAACTGATAGGTCTCAAAATGTAATAGTAAATCATCATCAAGTGGATGTGTTTCCAGTGGTGTCTCGCAGGGATTAGTTTTTGGCCATATGCTATTTAACATTTGTATCAGTGAGCTGGAGGAAAACACAACATTACTGATAAAGTTTGCATATAACACAAAAATTAGGGGAAGTTGTAAATAATGAAGAGGACAGGTCACTGATTCAGAGTGATTTGGATCTCCCGGTTAAGCTGGGCACAAACAAATAATGTGTGTTTTAATACAGCTAAATGGATACATCTGGGAATGGAATGTAGGTCATACTTACAGGATGGGGGACTCTATCCTGGGAAGCCATGACTCTGAAAAAAATGTGGATGTCGTGGTGGATAAGCGTTTGAACATGAGCTCCCAGTACTGTGGCCAAAAGAGCTAATGTTATCCTGGGATGAATACACAGGGGAATCTCGAATAGGAGTAAAAGAGTTTATTTTTCCTCAGTATTTTTCACTGTTGTGACCGCTGCTGGAATATTATGTCTAGTTCTAGTGCCCACAATTCAAGAAAGATATTGATAAATTGGAGAGGGGTCAGAGAAGAGCCACAAGAATGAATAAAGGATTAGAAAACCTGCCTTATAGTGATAGACTAAAATAGCTCAATCTATTTATCTTAACAAATAGGTGGTTAAGGGCTGATTTACAGACTATAAGTACGTACGTGGGAAAAAAATATTTTAATAATGGGCTCTTCAGTCTAGCTGAGAAAGGTTAAATATGATCCAATGGCTGGAAGTTGAACCTAGCCAAATTCAGACAGGAAATAAGGTGTAAATTTTTGACAGTGAGAGTATTTAATCATTGAAAAAATTTACCAAATGTCTTGGTCAATTCTGTGTCACTGGCAATTTTTAAATCGAGATTGGATATTTATCTAGAAGACGTGTTCTAGGAATTATTTTGGGGAAGTTCTCTGGCCTGTGCTATACAGGAGGTCAGACTAGATGATCACAATGGTCCCTTCTGGCCTTGGAATTTATGAATCTATGAATGACTATGCAAAGGCATAGACAGGTGGATCTGGTCAGGCCTCAGTGCAGCCAGCTTTCTCAGCATTCTCAGATTTTGAGAGTTCACTGAAAGGAAAGATCCAGTTGGATTTTATCCCTGCCTAGAGATGGCCTTCAGATCTGTCTGCCCACACTACCAGGAGTCATCCTCCATAGGGGTTCTAGCAGCGGGGATGTATGAGGATTTGTATGATCTATCCTCAGTTCTGAGCTCCATCCTTGGTTCAGCACTGGCCTGCAACTCCTTGATACCAAATCTTTGTTAAATCGGGAACTTCAACAGAGCCTTGAGCTCCTTAATCCCAGCCAGGGACAGAATTGCACTGAGATCTGAGAGAGACCAGATCCATCTCATTCTTTTGTTGCTCCTGATTAGGGCCACTATATCTTTCTCCCTGACTGCACTGCTTACCCAGGCCATCCCCCCCAGCCCCACCCTGTGTGTGGCAGTAAAACTCATAGTTGTTGCTTTGAATCTTTGTCCATGTGGATCTTACTCAAGATGCGCTTGGGCCTCGTGCATGAAACTGTGTGCATGGCTCCTTGAGTAGGACCTTGAGTGGGACCCACGTGGAGAAGACATCTTGAAAACCCACATTTACTATACGATAAGTAAATTGTTTGTTCCACGTTTCTTGGGGTACGTCTACAGTATGAAATTATTTCGAAATTATTCTATTCGAATTTTCAGAAGCTATTTTATACATTCGGTCTTCTGTGTCCCCACTAAAGTGCGTGAATTCGGTGGAGTGCGTCCACAGTACCAAGGCTAGCATCGAATGTCGACGTGGTGCACTGTGGGTAGCTATCCCACAGTTCCCACAGTCCCCGCCTCCCACTGGAATTCTGGTGGTGTGGGCAGACAGATCTGAAGGCCATCTTGTCATAGCATGTAATTTAAAACCTACAGGCACCTCCTCCCCCTTTTCCCTTCCAGCGGTGCTGGGAATGGCGCCACCCATGGCATCATACAGGGGGAGGTGGAGTTATTAGTCCCTGCTTTGAGCCTTTGAGGTAGGCTTCTTTCACAAATACCAGAGACCACCCTTCCTCCCCCTGCCTGCTCTGCCCCTGGGTCTGGGGGTTTTGCAGAGACGAGCGGATGACGAGCTGAGGCTGAGCTGTGAGAGAGCTCTTTCTGTCTCCTGCATCCATTCCCAGGTCTCACTCATCCCCTTTCCCTTCCCAGGCCCTCCGTACTGGACAGCTTTGCACTGCTCTCAGGCCAGTTGAACACGCTGAACAAAGTGCTGAAGCATGAGAAGACACCCCTAATGCGCAACCAGGTTATCATCCCCCTGGTGCTATCTCCAGACCGTGATGAGGAGATCATGGTAAGAACCTGGCAGCTCTGCTCTGCTGAGAGATGCCCATGGAGCGCTGGAATGTGCTTCAGGCAATAGCTCCAACTCACCTACAACCTCCTAATGCTTAACATGCACGGCCTTTCCACAGAAGGAAGAGGGGGATGAACCGTTTGGGGGAGGGGTGGCTCATCCCAGAGCTGCTGTGTGGAATCGTTTCACCTGCGAACTTGCACTTTGGTACAGTCTGTATTCCTTGCTCCACTTTGTGAAAATGCAGTCACTGTGCAGCCAAGGCCCCTAGAGAGAGCATCCCCTGTACTGACAGGCCTCCCCACTGGCTATCCAGGAACTTCGCCTCAGCCATGCTCTCTCCAGAAGAAGTTTGCATCTTGCATCATGTCCTCAGCTAACTGACCAACAGGGAAGTAAATTCCACAGTCCAAGACACGCAACTAAGAACTCCCAGGCCCCCCGATATTGAAATGTGGGGGCTGTTAGCACAAGCATCCCAGCTAAATGTGACTGTCATGGCAGACATTGCCTTGGGAGAGAAGAGGGATCTCGGGTAGTCCCTAGAATGTTTGGATACTATGAGGACAGGCGTAGTGTAAGAACCTAGTTAGATAGGACCCAAACCATTTAATGCTTTGTAGATCAAAATCGCTCAACAGCAAATTGTTAGCCAGAGCTCTAGCTTCCTAGCCTGTGTTCTTTGCTCCAGTTGTGTGACTGCTCTGCTGGAGGGTTGGGCTCTGAGCGTGGATTCTCTGATTGTTCCAGCGACAGACAGAAGGGCGTGTGCCAGTCTTCAGCCATGAGGTGGTGCCGGACCACCTCCGTACCAAGCCCGACCCTGAGGTGGAGGAGCAGGAGAAGCAGCTGATCACAGATGCAACTCGAATCAGCTCTGATGTGGCACAGGTAGGGGAGGAACAGCTAGGTGCCGCACCCACCTTCAACCCAGAGAACAGGCGCAGGCTCCCCATTTCTCTGTCTCGCTCCAGAGTTGCTACACCCTGCCATTCTGTCCTTGTAGTAATTTGCTTTTCTTCTAGGCCCTTCTCCCTTTTCC
Organism: Chelonia mydas; assembly: GCF_015237465.2. Lineage (NCBI taxonomy): Eukaryota > Metazoa > Chordata > Testudines > Cheloniidae > Chelonia > Chelonia mydas. Next base: position 106,016,947 of record NC_057854.1, read on the forward strand.
CTTCTGTGATTTCTCCAGCTGCCCCAGACCATTGGGCTCCACCTCCTCCTAAAGTGCATCGCATTCTGTAGGGATTGCTGTATGATCAGCAGAGATGAAGAGTACACAGTCATTCACATGGCTGTTCCCTGCCAACCTTTTATTGGACCCAGGCCCCCTAAATGCCTGCATTCAGTCACACAGCTGCTGAGAAAGGTTTTATACACTCACCTTGCTGTCTTGTACCATGCTGGAGATGTCCTTGCATTTTCTCATTATTTTCACTTTGCAGAAACAGATCCAGAGCTTGAACAAAATGTGCTCAAATCTGCTGGAGAAAATCAGCAAGGAGGAGCGAGAGTCTGAGAGTGGAGGTATGGCACTGGGGTGGAGATGGGGTACAGAGTCCAAGGGGAAGGCTTGAGAGGCCAAGTAGAACACAAACCATAGGGCCTGAGGAGAGCAGAAGGGCCTTATGGGAGAAGAGTTCGGGGTGGGTGGTGGGAGGAGAGGCTGAGCCAGGAGAGCCATTTTTTAGAAAGGAATCCAGACTGTTTGAGATGGATTTCCTGTGTGCCAGGCATTAGGTATTCTGTGCTGTAGGGAAATCTAATTGATCCAAACTAGCATCATTCAGGTGAGTTCTGATCCCATCAGAAATGTCATTCTGGCACCACTCCATGCAGGTTGCTATTTCTTGTTTTTTCCTTGCTGATGCTGTGAGTGGTGCTGTCCAAGATCCAAATATAGGTTTTCTCTGCCTCAGAGGGCTTACCATCTAACCAAGGCAGATGTGTAGCAGCGATCTGACTCCAGCAGCCCACCTACAGCGCAGCAGCCCACACCCTGGTCTTCCCCGGCCTTGGTTACTACTTGCAGGGTGACCTCAAACCCCCGCCCCCACCACCACCACCGCCCCAAAGCACCGTCTGGTCTGAACTGCCCAGCCCTCTCCGGGGACAAGTTTGTTGCTCCTCTAAAGAGACAAAATTGCAGTTTGCTACTTGAACTGGAGTTAACAATCACTTCAATTCAAACACAGCACTAGGTTGGTTTAGATAAAAGGGAAACAAAAATAATAGCACAAAGAGACAGCACCACCCAACCATCTCATTTCCTTCCAAATGCAGCAGTGGGATGGATATGGACCTTCTCCAGATTTTGTGGATCTGTAATAGCTTTGATAAGTGCTTTTATTCTCTTAGGATAGTCAGTCAGTTTAGTAAGTTTAGTTTGTTAGCCAGTAGTTCATATGTGAATAGCATTAATCTAGGTTTTAGTATCTAATGAGAGTACTGGTGTCTATGGTGGGGCCGAAGATTAAGAAGCATGGCTTTGAAAGATGTGCGTTATGTTCCGTGGTCTTCCCAGCTTCGGATGCCCACACCAGGGGCTTCAAATACCTAGAGAAAAGGCCTCGTTCTTCGTGTTATGCTGTCTGTTGCACATTTACTCCCCATGTCCTGCAGGAGAGACAAAAGATTTCAAGCCCTCTTATTACAAGAAGTTTTGACTGTTACCCCTTTGGAATTGGGGGTATCAAAATCATCTGAGGGAAAGAACAGGTGGTCTGAATCAGCCCCAGGAATTTCCAGAGTGAGGAAGTTGATTACGCCAAAGGCATCAACCTCTGCACTGAGCTCTAGTTCCAAGGCAACCAAGCATTCAGTAGCTAAACCTTCAGACCCCATTGCAAGAAAGGTACAGCCCTCTACTGAGACAATTCAGGATAGAGGACTTAAACCCCCTGACATCATGTTGGACCTGAGGACATTAGTTCAAACAAACAGAAAGCCAAGATGAAACATATCTTGGAGTTGGAAAAGATTTCCCATTTCAGGTTATTCATCAGATTCCTTGGATTGTGAATTCAGCGTGGGTCCAAAGTTAGCTAAGGAACCGCAGCCTAAAAACATAATAGCCAATTGTAGGGTTTTCTTGGCCTGCAGACAAAGTTTTGTTTAATAGTTATAAAGGCTTGTTCCTCCTCCTGAGACCAATGCAAAGTAGCCAAAGAATCCAAGTATCCATCAAAATCGAGCACTTCATCTCTTCCGGTTCTTTCTATCATGGTTTAGTCCTAAGTGGAGCACAGGATCTGGTCCAAGAGGTGAATATAGCTGGGCCGCTGGGTAATAGTGACCATAATAGAATTAAATTTAACATCCCTGTGGTGGGGAAAACATCACAGCAGCCCAACACTGTAGCATTTAATTTAAGAAAGGGGGACAACACAAAAATGGAGAAGTTAGTTAAACAGAAATTAAAAGGTACAGTGCTAAAAGTGAAATCCCTGCAAGCTGCATGGAAACTTTTTAAAGACACCATAATAGAGGCTCAACTTAAGTGTGTACCCCAAATTAAAAAACCTAGTAAGAGAACAAAAAAAGTGCCACTGTGGCTAAACAACAAAGTAAAAGGATGATAAGACCATTGCAGAGAAACTAAATTAATTCTTTGCATCAGTCTTCACGAAGATCATCTGACTTCTTGGCTTCACCTTCGAAGACACCTACATGATCTCCAAGAAAGACTAATTTAATCTGTATCTCTGCTGCAGATTCCGACCTCAGTTGTATCTCACATAGTCTTTGTCATGCTGTGTGAAGTGGCTCACAACCTAAGTTCCCTGTAAGCTGTGCAGCCATGCAGCTGGTTATTTAGGGAGGTGCAGATCCCCCAGCCCAGCCCCTCCAGAGCTGCTGGAGAAAGGAGCCCTTCACCCGGCCCAGGCCCACCGGAAGTGCCGCAGCTGGGGAGAGGTGCCCCTCCCCTGGTCCAGTCCTGCCCCGCCAGAGTGGCTGTGGAGAGGAGTCCCTCCCCCGCCCAATCCAGCCCCTTCCCCAGCCCAGCCCCACGCTGCCGGAGCTTTCAGGGAGAGGAGCCCCTCCTCCGGCTTGGCCCAGCCCCTCCGGAGCTGCCACAGCTGGGGAGAGGTGCTCTTCACCCAACCCAGCCCAGCTCTGCTGGAGCTGCCGCGGTGGGGAGAGGCACCCCTCTCCCCCATCCCAGGTGCTGCTGTGGGGAGAGAGCTGGGGGGGGGTCCTCTCTGTTCGCCACAGTCCCGAGGCAGCCTGCACCCCAAACCTTTCATCCCTGGCCCCACCCCAGAGCCCGCACCCCCCACACCCCAACCTTTTGCCCAGCCCTGAGCTGCCTCCCGCACTCCAATCCCCTCATCCCCGGCCCCACGCCAGAGCCCATGGCCCCAGATGGAACCCTCACCCACCCCACACCGCAACCCTGTGCCCCAGCCCTGAGCCCCCTCCCACATACTGAATCCCTCAGCCCCACCCCACCACATGAATTTTGTTATGGGCACCAATATGGCGGTGATGTGTCACATGTCACCTCCATATTGGTGCACATAACAAAATTCATTCCTCACATGGGTGGGAAAAATTAGAGGGAACACTGTTCACAGCTATGAGTGCCTACTGCTTACCTCAGGGCAGACTATCAAAGGGAGGGCAGGTATCCCAAACTGGTGAAGCCTGTCTGAGCTTCTTCCCTGAGCAGGCTCTGTCAGAGGATTGTAGCATGTGTGGTGTGGTTTAGCAGGTATGTACCCAAGTGGAAACAAATGTTGGCTTCACTCAGCTGCATTCTGTGTTTTAGCTCTGGTATAATTTCCACTGATCTAAGAAATTGAAGCTCTTAGGATAAGCAGTTCCCAGATGGCAGCACCTTTGTTGTCTGGTTTCCTCTTAACACTGCAAATTTCAATAACCTTTGTAGTTTCCTAAAGACAATATATAAAATTGACTAAATTGGCTAGCCTTTTCAATAAAGAGCTAGCCGTGCCCCAGATCACTCAACATATCCCATGAGTGGGAATATGCAGAGTTCATCCTGAAGAACTCCAGTTACAAGTGAGTAACCTTCATTTCTACAAGAGCTCAAGCAGCATCAGCTGCATTCCTTAGGTAAGGTACCCATCAGTGACATTTGCAGGGCTGCAACCTGGACATGTGAAAATATGTACCCAAGTCATATTATTTTCCACGCGTCAAGGGAAGATGCCAGATCTGGACGAGTTGTATTGCAGTTCTTGTTCAGATAGACTCTGAAACCCTCCTCCTTGCTGCACTGCACCTGAAGTGGAATGGACGTGAGCAATCACTTAAAGAAGAAAAAAAAACCAGTTACTCACCTGTTCTGTAACTGTTGTTCTTTGAGCTGTATTGACACATCTATTCCATGACCCTCCCTCCTCCCCTCTATCTTAGACTCCAACTTCCTGTTTTCGGTAAGAAGGAACTGAGGGAAGGTCAGGAGAGCTCTGCCCGTCTATACCATTGGCTAACACCACAAGCACGCAGACAGTGCATGCAGTGCTTGATGGGTACTGGTATGGGGGAAAGAGCTCTGGCTTTGGTGCACTTGAACACACATGCTCACCCTGAAGGGGAATGGACATGTGCAACACATCTTGAAGGGCAGCAGTTACTGAACAGGCAAATAACCATTTTGTATGCCATAAGGAGTCTCAATTCTAAAGTTCTGTGCTCTATCTGTACAGGAAACCTCCTGTTTTTAAAAACAGATCTTAGGTATTTCTGGTATCCGTGGCCAACATGGACTAGCATGGTCCTGTTACCTGAAACCATGTATGTTCAGTTCTGGAAAGTAGGTTTGATTTTCCAACAGTCTGGGAAGGCTGGGGCATCTTATTCCATTGCTACCTGCCAGTCCACAGCATGGCATCTTGGAGCAAGGGGCCTTCATGGAGCCTCACGGATGTATCGTAGGTGTCCCATAGTGTCTGAGCACCTCACGGTCTTTAGTGAACTTACCATCGTGCACCCCGGTGAGGCAGGGCAGGGCTTTTGTCCCCATTTTACAAATTAGGAACTGAGGCACAGAGACTGACTTGCGCAAGGTCACACAAGGAGTCCTTGAGGGGGAATTGAGCCCCGGTCTCCTGAATGCCGCTAGCATGCTGGCCCATCCTTATTCTATTTCATCTACTGGTATCCACGCCAAGTTCATTGTTACGGACGCAGGACAGTAGTGAGCCCAGGTTGCCTCCTGGGAACTGTCCTATGGACTTGGCTGTTGAAATGCTCCAGAAATCTTCTCTTTCCCTGCAGGTTTACGGCAGAACAAGCAGACTTTCAACCCTGCTGATACCAATGCACTGGTGGCAGCTGTGGCATTTGGAAAAGGGCTGTCGAACCGGAGGCCTCCAGGCTCAGGGGGACCTGTCCAAGCAAGTCAGCCAGGTGCCGGTGCCATCATAGCAGGGGCTTCAGGCATCCAGCAGGTCCAGATGTCAGGTGCTTCCAGCCAACAGCAGCCAATGCTTGGAGGAGTGCAGATGTCACAGGCAGGCCAGCCAGGTAAATAAGAAGAATGCCTAAGAGTGCTTGGTGTATGGGGGGGAAGAGAGAGACATCAAGGCCAGCAGTCCTACCCCAAGCACCACGTTCACCGTGCTGCCGGGGAGAGCGGGCTCTGAGAGCAGAGGGATACGCAGTATGGAGCTGGGGAGACCTGGCTTTGAGAGAGACATCTTTGGGGCAAGATGGGGGCTGAGGGCAGGGAGAGCAGAGCATATGTGGCATGGAGCTGGAGAGACCTGGCTTTGAGGGAGACCTCTCATGGAGTTGTGGGGGACACCAGGGTGTAGCTGAGTAGACTGCGATATCTTGGGGATCTAGGTTAACCCACAATATGATCCAAACTGCCATTAAACAACAACTCAGAGCTGGAGTCAACAAAGAGACACAAACGGTGAAACGAACCCATATTCTCCTAGTACAAGGGAAATCTAGACATGAGGCTTCACATCAGTGCAACTGAGCTTATTCCCACACCTCAGCACAAGCCGCACTAATCTCTGTGGATCTTTAACATGGGTAGCCCACTCCTGGACCACGCTCATCCACTCTGCTGGGAATGACCGAGAATCCTGTTTTAATAAAGACATTTCCCAGCATGTTGCAACCAGGCATGTCAGAATGCACAGCATCCTGTTGGGGACCATGCATGCAGTCTGCAGGCTAGTGTCTTCTGTCTCTATTTGCTCCCCAGCAGAGAGTGAGCGCCCTGGGGGTATGGCCCTACCCCCCGCCCTCTGCACCTTCCTAACTCCCACCTCAGAGAAGTTAAGCTCTCTCAGTGATGGATTTGTTTTTACTTGAAAAGTCTGTGATCTGTTGTGAGGTTTTGGGGACCACCCAGGTGGGTATGGGGTTCTGTCTCCACCTGCCCTGTAACCTTGGGGTCCTTAATGCTGTGCAGCTACCGTTCAGATGGCTGAACATCAGTGGATTTCCGAGAAAAGCCAGAGATTCAGAGATGAACTAGTCAGGGAATCCAGCACGAACAAGTTACACAGAAACTAAACATAAAGACGCAAACTTGATTTACATTTCCATGTTCGATAAAATCCCTTTGCTAATAGAAGCTGCCTGTTGTCTCTGAACAGTTGCCCAGTGTGCGCCCTGCTGTGGGTGGAATCTGGCATTCACTGACAGCTTCCTGCCTAGAGGTGTCCCTCAGTTTCTGGATGAAAGCCTCCTTTTTAAAGGGGTCCCCCCAAAACTATGGTGACGTGTGGTTATTCAGATTGCGGAAATTCCATCTTGAGGTGATAGCTGGGGATGTCTGTGTCTCCCTATTAACTCTCATCATTCATCATTATCTGTTCCTGGGTTGGACAATGGATGATTACATGGAGCCACTTGCCTTAGGATGTGCCCCTCCCTGCTGTGAGGTGGAGTTGAAGTTGTAGTACCGGTTATTAGCACAGTTTTCTATATATAAAAATACTTAGATTCATAACCAGTCTGTACACCTACTTCATTATGGACTTCACATTCAGAACATGACAAGCTGTGATACAAGATCTTACTCAGTATATTTTGCATACTGTATTCTTGTTCTGTAAATCAGTGGCTCACTGCCATTCTCTCCGGGGGGTGTCTGGACCTCGATTGTCATGTCGGTTACTAGCCAGAAATGCTGAAGTCAGCGGTAAGGCACGCCATGGGCATGACTCCGAGCAATAGAATGTGAGTGCTGTGGATGCTCAAAGCAGAAGGGAGTTATGTAGATGCAGGCTCTGGCTAAGTTTGGTGTTAGGATCCAGGCCCATGGATTTGCGATGCGTAAGTGTCCTCCAGAAACTCAGCTTTATTCAAAACACACATTTCTAGCCCTTACAGTTGTGAAGGAATCCTTTGAAATACAACCCAGCATAACCAGTGCAGTGGTGTCTGCTAGTGTCAGCAAACATCCCGAAACAATGGCCCAGAGAGGTAGAATGGCCTCATTTATCTCAGTGGGGTGATAATTATGAACCATGACAATGTAAATGTCAGCACTGTTAGCGATTTCATGGTTGGTCCTGTTAGCAGAAACCTCCAGTTAATGTGTTTCTCCAAATGCTCCCACTCCTAGGGTGTGGGAGGCCCAGCTGCCACTTCCCCCCACAGCTTCTGCAATGAAATGACAATGTGGTGTCAATACAGAATTCTGTTGCACACAACACTGAATTTAGGGCAGCCCAGAAACAACTGAATTAAAATCATAAGGAAAGCTGAGCTGATTGAATTACTCATGCTCCTATTTAATTCACTAAAAATCTCAAATTTCTAAATTATTCTTGAAGCTGCCACAGAATCCAGGGGTGGTGGGTATGATGTTTGGGGAAGGAGGTGTTAATTGAGGGTAGTGTGCATATAACTGCCTACTGGTGAGTTCCTGGATGTGCAATGATAGTATTGATAGAAAACACCTTTGAGCAGCAGCCTTAACTCTAAATTAACATTGAGGAAGACAGTGTTTAGTGTTAGTCATTAATGCTCTGAGATCCTTGTGAAATGGAAAGTGCTATAGCAGAGCAAATTATAATGTATGGCTTGGCCAAAATAATGAGCAATGGTAGCAAATCTACCTGCCTGCAAACATGTGATGGAGGGTGTAACCAGGAAGAAGAGGGGAAGGATTTATTTAGGATGGGACAGAAGTTGGAACTGGATGACAGGAGAGGATCACCTGATAATTGCCCTGTTCTGTTCATTCCCTCTGAAGCACCTGGCATTGGCCACTGTTGGAAGACAGCATACTGAGCTAGATAGACCATTGGTCTGACCTGGTGTGGCCGTTCTTATGTTCTAACCATCCTGCCCTGGAGCCTTGGGTTGGGACTGGATGGCTCCCAATAGGGTTGTTTCTGCACTGATGTTTTGGTGGTGCTCTCCTGTACAGAGGATTTCTCTTACCAAGTGACTTCACAACTCCTTTTTCTTCTCTAGGTAAGATACCCAGTGGCATAAAAACCAACATCAAATCTGCCTCAATGCATCCATACCAGAGATGAGCAGGGAGGAGCCTCGTCCTGGCTGACCACACAACACCAGCATTCTTCCTGCCAATTGCCACTCCAGGATTTCCTTCCATGCCTGTCAAATCCCCGCAAGCGTCCACTCATAATCCCCAACAGGGAGATTTCTGGGTGGGCTCTCCCATCCTGTGAGCTCCAGGCTCTCTCCTCCCTCTGGTTTTATTCAATGCTGGAGGGTTTGTGCAGAGCTGCTGGTGGCCACGTGCTTGGGGTAGGAGCTCCCCAGACAAGGGAAAGCCTGTCTCCCGCCTGGTCTGGCCTGGAGGGGTCCATACGCTTCATTCATCCGAATGCAGAACCTGAACGGCTTCAGAGAAAACTCTTCTCCTGGCTTTTGTGTAAGGAGGTCCATGAAGGTTGCACTGCCTCCTCCCTTTGCACTGCCTCCCATTATTGAATAAAGACCATGTACTATGCCATGCGTGACCACTGCTGTCTATGTGTCAGGTCCCAAGGAGCCTCGCAGCCTGAGTCTCATTTCGCTTTGGGAATGGCTGTAGAACAGTTCTGCCTGTAAACATGTCATGGAGCTGGCCATTTATATGGCATCTTGTTCTCTATTGAATACTGATACGGAGGTTGAATCCAGGAGTTGCTGTTGGGTTTCACCTGGACACAGCACTCCCTGCCATGAGCAGAAGAATTTTTGTTTACTGTAAAAAACTCACAATAGCTATTCCCCAGGCACCAGTGCTGGAATGAAAAAATCCATCCAAGGGGAAAATGAGTAACCCTGTACCACCCTTCAAGATTCCATGTTGTGAGGGTCATAGCAGAGGGAGCTGCAGGAACAGAAGCACAGATGCTCTGTTTCTTATCTACGCTCCTCTAATGCCTCTACTTGCCCTGATCCCGTCCCATCTCCTGATCTCCCTCGCACCCATTTTTGCTCTTCTCCGTAATTTCTCACTCTCCTCGTGCTCTTTCCTCTCACAATACAAACATGCTTTAGTCTTTCCTATATTAAAAAACCCTCGTTTGACCCCACTTGCCTCTCCAACTACTGCCCCATCTCCCTCCCATCTATAAAGTTCATTGAATGCACTGTCTAAAATAATAGATTATCGAGGCCAGCAGGGACCACTGTTGATCATCTCATCTGTCCTCCTGCCTAACACAAAGTGTAGAACTTGCTGTCTGGAGTTCCATCCCAGGCCCTCTCCAGTCTGGCTTCCACCCTTACACTCCACTGAAAGCACTCTTGCCATAGTCTCTAATAACCTGTTCTTCTTTTGGAAATCCTGTCCTCCCTGGGCTTTGGTGATTTTGTCCCCTCCTGGTTCTCCTCCTACGTCTTTAGTCACACATTCAACATGTCCTTTGGAGGGGGATCTTCATCCGCACTCCCAGTGTTATATGGTGGCTCCATAGGGGTCTGTCCTTGGTCCTCTTCTCTCTCTACACACCTGTACAGGGTAATCTCATCCACAAATACAAGTTCAACTACCAGCTGGATGCTGATGACTCTCAGATCTACCTTTTCTCCAGGCATGTCTCCTTCTGTCCAGACTAAAATCTTGGCCTGTCTCTGACAGCTCCTCATGAATGTCTAGCCATCAGTTCAAGCTCAACATGGCTAAAACAGCTCCTGACCTTCCCCCCGTATCCTCCTCACTACCTGCTGACTTGATCACTGTGGACAACACCATGTGCCCGCCTGTCACTTGGGCCCATTACCTGGGCATCATCTTCGACTCAAACCTCTATCTAAGTCCTTGCGTCTGGACTATGTTTTAATCTTGCCAAGTCTTTCTGCATAACATCTCTAAGATAAGGCCTTTTTCTGTCCACCCAGAGAGCCAAAACTGTCATCCACGTTCTCATAGTCTTCTTGATTATTGCCACATCCTTCTGTCTGGCCTTGACAAATGCCGTCTTTCCCTGCTTATATCCATTCTGATCGCTGCTCCAAAGATCATTTTCCTAGCCTGTTGCTTTGACCATGTCACCCTTCTCTTTGCATCTCTACACTGGCTCCCGCTTCTCTATCACATAAACATAAGCTGCTTGTCTTCTCTTTCCAGGCCTTTCATGGCCTATCCCTACTCTGCCTATCTCATTCATTCTCGTAATGTCAACTCCCTGCTCTTATCAGCCGATGATGTCAGCCTACATCTTCTACTTGTTAAATTTTCAAACAAGCATATTCATGCTTTCTCCTGTGCTGTCCCTCAGGCTTAAGAGGGGCTCCCTGTAAACATCTGCAAAGCTACCTCATTATCTTCTGTGACAAAGTTCCTGCTCTGCCTTGGTGGGTCTTGTGCTTATTGGTGGATTTGCTCGCCTTGGAGCTTCACGGCAGCCCTCAGCTTGGCTGTTTTTCTGAACCCACAGTCCAGGTCGACTCCTCCTGTGTCTGACCAGGAGTTGGGAGGATTTGGAGGGAACCCGGGCCCGCCCTCTACTCCGGATTCCAGCCCAGGGCCCTGTGGAATTCAGCTATCTAGAGTGCCTCCTGGAACAGCTGTGTGACAGCTACAACTCCCTGGGCTACTTCCCCACGGCCTCCTCCCAACACCTTCTTTATCCTCACCATAGGACCTTCCTCCTGGTATCTGATAATGCTTCTACTCCTCAGTTCTCCAACAGTCCGCATTCTTACTCTCAGCTCCTACTGCCTCTTGCTCCCAGCTCCTCACACGCACACCACAAACTGAAGTGAGCTCCTTTTTAAAACCCAGGTGCCCTGATTAGCCTGCCTTAATTGATTCTAGCAGCTTCTTGATTGGCTGCAGGTGTTCTAATCAGCCTGTCTTAATTGTCTCCAGAAGGTTCCTGACTGTTCTGGAACCTTCCCTGTTACCTTACCCAGAGAAAAGGGACCTACTTAGCCTGGGGCTAATATATCTGCCTTCTATTACTCTCCTATAGCCATCTAGCCCGACTCTGTCACACTTCCTTCAAATTCCTCCTTAAGACTCTCCTTTACCATGATGCCTACAAAAAAATTGACTAAGGTTAGGCTGTTGGTGTGCTGAGACCACTGTCCAGGGTACTGACTGGTGGTGTCCCATTGTTTGCTTGTACTCTTCCATCCAGTAACAGAGATTCTTCTTCAAGTGCTGGCCCTTCTGTGTATTCCACTACAGGTACACATGTTTTCCATGCACCCAGAGTTGGAGAATTTTGAAGGCAGTGTCTGCCAGCCTAATATCAACACAGTCTTTAGACTTTGTCAAGGTGTCCCTAAATTCAGTCATGGCAATGGCTTACCTGCCAATGGACATGTTCCAAACAATGACTTTATAGATCAGGTCATGAACAACCCTTGAACATCAACCAAAATTTCTCTCTCTCGGCACATACGGCTTCATGCACTCGCATCACATCGTTTGATAGACTCCATCTTCGTTGCCTACAGGCATGGCTTCAGACAGTGTACTCATCAAACAAACAGTCCATGAACACAAAAGTAACAGTTCCCACCACAGTAATCATCTCTACTATGGTGGAAGGATCCCCATCAAATATGCATAAGTGTTCCCTTTCTTTCCCCGTCACCAGGCACAGTGATCATTACAGAGGTCTCCCTCTTAGGCTGGGGAGCCCAGATGGACAGTCATACAGCACAGGGCACTTGGACATCCCAAGAGACCAGGATGTATATGAACATTCTGGAATTGTGGACAATCTGAGAGGCTTGCAAAGCCTTTCTCCTATTCATACAACGTCACCATGTCTTGGTAATGTCGAACAATATGACAACCATCTTTTACATCAACAAGCAGGGAGCAGTGAGATCCATAGAATCATAGAATATCAGGGTTGGAAGGGACCTCAGGAGGTCATCTAGTCCAACCCCCTGCTCAAAGCAGGACCAATCCCCAATCAAATCATCCCAGCCAGGGCTTTGTCAAGCCTGACCTTAAAAACTTCCAAGGAAGGAGATTCTACCACCTCCCTAGGTAACGCATTCCAGTGTTTCACCACCCTCTTAGTGAAAAAGTTTTTCCTAATATCCAACCTAAACCTCCCCCACTGCAACTTGAGACCATTACTCCTTGTCCTGTCCTCTTCTACCACTGAGAATAGTCTAGAACCATCCTCTCTGGAACCACCTCTCAGGTAGTTGAAAGCAGCTATCAAATCCCCCCTCATTCTTCTCTTCTGCAGACTAAACAATCCCAGTTCCCTCAGCCTCTCCTCATAAGTCATGTGTTCCAGACCCCTAATCATTTTTGTTGCCCTTCGCTGGACTCTCTCCAATTTATCCACGTCCTTCTTGTAGTGTGGGGCCCAAAACTGGACACAGTACTCCAGATGAGGCCTCACCAATGTCGAATAGAGGGGAACGATCACGTCCCTCGATCTGCTGGCAATGCCCCTACTTATACACCCCAAAATGCCATTGGCCTTCTTGGCAACAAGGGCACACTGCTGACTCATATCCAGCTTCTCGTCCACTGTAACCCCTAGGTCCTTTTCCGCAGAACTGCTGCCTAGCCATTCAGTCCCTAGTCTGTAGCTGTGCATTGGGTTCTTCCGTCCTAAGTGGAGGACCCTGCACTTATCCTTATTGAACCTCATCAGGTTTCTTTTGGCCCAATCCTCCAATTTGTCTAGGTCCCTCTGTATCCTATCTCTGCCCTCCAGCGTATCTACCACTCCTCCCAGTTTAGTATCATCCGCAAATTTGCTGAGAGTGCAATCCACACCATCCTCCAGATCATTTATGAAGATATTGAACAAAACCGGCCCCAGGACCGACCCCTGGAGCACTCCACTTGACACCGGCTGCCAACTAGACATGGAGCCATTGATCACTACCCGTTGAGCCCGACAATCTAGCCAACTTTCTACCCACCTTATAGTGCATTCATCCAGCCCATACTTCTTTAACTTGCTGACAAGAATACTGTGGGAGACTGTGTCAAAAGCTTTGCTAAAGTCAAGAAACAATACATCCACTGCTTTCCCTTCATCCACAGAATCAGTAATCTCATCAGAGAAGGCGATTAGATTAGTCAGGCATGACCTACCCTTGGTGAATCCATGCTGACTGTTCCTGATCACTTTCCTCTCGTGTAAGTGTTTCAGGATTGATTCCTTGAGGACCTGCTCCATGATTTTTCCGGGGACTGAGGTGAGGCTGACTGGCCTGTAGTTCCCAGGATCCTCCTTCTTCCCTTTTTTAAAGATTGGCACTACATTAGCCTTTTTCCAGTCATCTGGGACTTCCCCCGTTCGCCACGAGTTTTCAAAGATAATGGCCAATGGCTCTGCAATCACATTCGCCAATTCCTTTAGCACTCTCGGATGCAACTCGTCCGGCCCCATGGACTTGTGCACGTCCAGCTTTTCTAAATAGTCCCTAACCACCTCTTTCTCCACAGAGGGCTGGCCATCTACTCCCCATGTTGTGATGCCCAGCGCAGCAGTCCGGGAGCTGTCCTTGTTAGTGAAGACAGAGGCAAAAAAAAGCATTGAGCACATTAGCTTTTTCCACATCCTCTGTCACTAGGTTGCCTCCCTCATTCAGGGAGGGGCCCACGCTTTCCTTGGCTTTCTTCTTGTTGCCAACATACCTGAAGAAACCCTTCTTGTTACTCTTGACATCTCTTGCTAGCTACAGCTCCAGGTGCGATTTGGCCCTCCTGATTTCATTCCTACATGCCGGAGCAATATTTTTATACTCTTCCCTGGTCATATGTCCAACCTTCCACTTCTTGTAAGCTTCTTTTTTAAGTTTAAGATCCGCTAGGATTTCACCGTTAAGCCAAGCTGGTCGCCTGCCATATTTACTATTCTTTCGACTCATCGGGATGGTTTGTCCCTGTAACCTCAACAGGGATTCCTTGAAATACAGCCAGCTCTCCTGGACTCCTTTCCCCTTCATGTTAGTCCCCCAGGGGATCCTACCCATCCGCTCCCTGAGGGAGTCGAAGTCTGCTTTCCTGAAGTCCAGGGTCCGTATCCTGCTGCTTACCTTTCTTCCCTGTGTCAGGATCCTGAACTCAACCAACTCATGGTCACTGCCTCCCAGATTCCCGTCCACTTTTGCTTCCCCCACTAATTCTTCCCTGTTTGTGAGCAGCAGGTCAAGAAAAGCTCCCCCCCAGTTGGCTCGTCTAGCACTTGCACCAGGAAATTGTCCCCTACGCTTTCCAAAAACTTCCTGGATTGTCTATGCACCGCTGTATTGCTCTCCCAGCAGATATCAGGAAAATTAAAGTCACCCATGAGAACCAGGGCGTGCGATCTAGTAGCTTCTGCGAGTTGCCGGAAGAAAGCCTCATCCACCTCATCCCCCTGTCCGGTGGTCTATAGCAGACTCCCACCACTACATCACTCTTGTTGCTCACACTTCTAAACTTAATCCAGAGACACTCAGGTTTTTCTGCAGTTTCGTACCGGAGCTCTGAGCAGTCATACTGCTCCCTTACATACAGTGCTACTCCCCCACCTTTTCTGCCCTGCCTGTCCTTCCTGAACAGTTTATAACCATCCATGACTGTACTCCAGTCATGTGAGTTATCCCACCAAGTCTCTGTTATTCCAATCACGTCATAATTCCTTGACATCACCAGGACCTCCAGTTCTCCCTGCTTGTTTCCAAGGCTTTGTGTATTCGTATATAAGCACTTGAGATAACCTGCTGATCGCCCCTCATTCCCAGTATGAGGCAGGAGCCCTCCCCTCACAGACATTCCTGCCTGTGTTTCCTCCCGGGATCCCGCTTTCCCACTTACCTCAGGGCAGAAGCGTTCTATCCATGGAATTGGTGCATCAGCAGTCAGATCAGGCTTTTGGCAGCTTACCTTGCAGGGAATCAAAATGAGTTGATGGTCACACTCAGCCGACGCTTTGCTATCAACCAGGAGTGGGAGCTACATGATTCCATGATAAACAGTATTTTTGCTAAAAGAAAAGGAGTACTTGTGGCACCTTAGAGACTAACCAATTTATTTGAGCATAAGCTTTCGTGAGCTACAGCTCACTTCATTTTATTTGCGCATAAGCTTTCATGGGTAAAAACCCCACTTTTTCAGAAGTGGGGTTTTTACCCATAAAAGCTTATGCGCAAATAAATCTGTTAGTCTTTAAGGTGCCACCAGACTCCTTGTTGTTTTTGTGGATACAGACTAACCCGGCTACCCCCAGATACTTGACAGTATTTTTGCTCTATGGAGAACCCCCACCACGGACCTGTTCACCTCTCAAACAACCAGGAAGTGTAACATATAGTGCTCCAGAGGCGCCCTAGGGCTTCATTCGTAGGATGACACTCTCCTTCTGTGGTCAGATCATCTGAACTAGGCCTTCCCTCCCTTACTACTCCTATCTTAAAAAGAAAAGGAGTACTTGTGGCACCTTAGAGACTAACAAAATTATTTGAGCATAAGCTTTCGTGAGCTACAGCTCACTTCATCGGATGCAGCTTAGTCGCTAAGGTGCCACAAGTACTCCTTTTCTTTTTGCGAATACAGACTAACACGGCTGCTACTCTACTCCTATCTTGAGTCTTGCAGAAGATTCATTGGGACAAGACACGAGTCATCATCATCACCCCCAACTGGACCAGACAGTTTTGATTCCAGAGACTTGTACTCCTGTCATCTTACTCATCGATCAGTATTCAACCCTTTTCCAATAGCCTGACCCGGGGAAGGGCAGAATCAAGCATTCCAATCCCCAAGCACTCCATCTCAGGCATGGGTTTTTGGATGGGCATCAACTCTAAAACATTTCTGCTCTGAAGCCATGCAAAGCATCCTTACTAATAGCTGAAAAGATTCCACTCGGAAAGGCTACTTAGCCAAGTGGAAGTGTTTCTCTGTCTGGGCACAAAAAAAACTTATATCCCCAGAAGCTGCAGGTATTCTCCTTATTCTGAACTATCTTCTTTCCCTCAAAGTAGCTCGTCTTTCCATCAGCTCTTTATGAATCGACCTGGCACCGATCAGTGTGTACCACCCACCTTCATATGGGAACTCAATTTTTGCTCACCTGCTGACTGCCTGGTTCTGGAAGGGCCAAGTTAGAACCTTTCTGCCAGTAAGGAACCCTGCCCCGCAGTGGCACCTACGCCTTGTTCTTTCGGTGCTCACAAAGCCACCCTGGAAACCACTGTCTACATGTTCCGTGTCTCGCCTATCTATGAAGGTTGCATTCCTGGTAGCCATAATCTCAGCCAGGAGGTGGGTGTAGGATAAGTACAAAATTAAAGAATTAAAGTTAGCTTAAGTTAAATGATAAGGCCAGAAGGAATAAAGTAGGGAGGACGTCTGGTTCAAAGAACAACTAGTGAGATAAAGGGAAGTTTCTAAACAGAAGGCCTCTGACCAATAGGAGAAGCTGTAGATGGTTTTAAATAAAACAAAGAGAATCTGTCTTTAAATGAGCCAATAGGACCCTTCCCCAGCCCACACACCAGTAACGCCTATGTGAGCCCAGGTGCAATGGGAAACCTGTTGGACAGCAGGAAGGAGGGAGGAAAGGCCTTGGGAAGAAAAGAGGTTGTAAATCTTACCTGGATTAAGGCTGGAAATAAGGGTGAACTGTCTCCAGTTGTCTTTTGCTGTAGTCAGTAATTGGCAGTGACATCACTTGTTTGTTAAAGATATAAATAGTAAACTCTTAAAGGGTTCATTGATCATACCTGCCTGACCAAGCTAGAGCCGACCAATATGGGTCTAAGCACCCCTTGCTTTTAGCCCATTTGTAAGTATCTTGATCAAATGCTTATACAGGTTTTGTTACTGTTTGGATGCATTGCTTATTATTCAGGCTTTTTAGGCATGTTTAGAGTAATTGTATAAGTTTGTCTTTGGATTTAATAAAGGAATTTATGGTTGTAATGGGGTACACACTGCACCCCTCTGGATTCGGCCCCTTGGCCCCTTCTCCTCCGTGAATCAGGGACACTTTAGTCTGGTGCAACACCCGTGTTCTTTATTTGTGATCAGTTTCCCACCACCAGTTTCCAGCTATATACAGGCTTTACAGCTGCTTGGCCTACCACAGGCCTGGCCAGCAACAGACTAAGAGGCTCCTACTCCCTCTGCTACACAACCCCCAGCTCTGTGTGCAGGTGGCGGAGTCCCACTCAGTGCAACAGAGGCTGGTCCTCGCAGAAGTCACCAGAATCAGAGACCTCCTGGACTACGACCGGGGAGACTGGCTGGATCCCCTGATGCTCGCTCAGTGCGTGGGGCTCTCCGGCCCTCGTACTCCCCAGCACGTACTTCAGGAGGCGAGGGCCACTTTACCACCCACTGCTCGGGCCTACCTTGACCGGGTCCTGTGGGAGGTTGCCCACCCTACACCCCAGGCCCTCTGGACATTTTCATCGGGCTTCTGCCCCGTGGCCCCACCCGGCCATCCCACCCCTTCACTGTGAGCCGGCTGCATGAATTGCATCCAGTTCATTTCCGGACCATGCCAAGGAAACATCTGTACACGCTCGTGCTCCACACCCTTCACATCCTCACCCCCTGCCCCATCACAAAGTGGTGGGACCTCCTACCGCCTCTGGAGGGTGAGGCACCCCGTGGGCCAGCCTATACTCTACCCTGGTCCCGAAGCCCGCCGGGGATAACAGTTGGTGGCTCCTTCATGGGGCCATGAGCATGGGCATGTTCTTGGCACGGTTCACCCCCATCCTGGCCACCTGCCCCTTCTGCGGCGTGAGGGAGACCCTGGCACATGTGTATCTGGAGTGCGCCATGTTGCAGCCCCTATTCCGACTCCTACAGAACCTCCTGCTGCGGTTCTGGTTGCACTTCTCCCCACACTTGTTTATATTTGCACACCCTGTCCATGGCCCCACTAAATTGCGAGACCTCCCCATTAACCTCCTCCTGGCACTAGCCAAAATAGCCATCTACACTATCAGGAAGAGGATGCTAGACAAGGGGGTGCTCTGCAACTGTGAGGCCTATTTCCACTCCTCCCTGGTCTCACTCATCTGGGCAGAGTTCCTCTGGGCGGCATCTGCTGGCTCCCTTGACGCCTTTGAGGAGCAGTGGGCGCTGTCCAGGGTTCTCTGCTCGATGTCCCCATCAGGTTCCCTTCATTTAGCCCTGTGACCTCACCCCTGTCCCTGTTATGTCTTTAGTTGTCCCCCGTACTTAATTGAGATCCCGGACCTTGTGGATCCTCCCCTTAGGCTGGGGGAGGTCCTTTAGGAGGCCGCCCATTTCCAGGATCCCAACAGGCTGAGCCTGACCTCCTAGTCTCCACCCCCCTACTTTTTCTGACTTCCTTCCAGCCTTATAGCTCCTGCTAATGAGGCTGGTAGGTGTGGTCAGTTACCAGGCAAACATAGGGCAGTTCACCCAGCCCCAGTCTATTCTCTCTGATTGGGGCTGGAGTGGCAGGAGCTGATTAAGGGCTTCTCTTTCAGCGCCTGCCACAGTGGTTAAATTAGTGTTTGGTGGTTTCCCATTTTAATAATTTCAAAGATTATTAATCATTCCAGCAGTGGGTGATCTTGGAGCACTGATGGTGGATCCACTTTACATCACATTGCAGAGAGACAAAGTTTTGTAGCATTTGCATCCCAAGTCTCCCCCCACTCCCATCGCCCTCTCCCTGCGCACGCACGCATGCGCACACACACACACACAATTGTTTCAGAGTGTCACCTGAACCAGTCAATCCACTTACCTGTGTTTTTTCCAAAACCACACACATCTGAAGAGGAGAGGTGACTTCATTCCCTTGATGTGAGTCTGAGCCTTTTACCTACAAAGGAGAAAGCCAGTCAGGAAATCTCCCAGACTGTTCATTTCCATGGTGGAAAGAGTCTGAGGCCATGCTGTTAAATGCATCTCGAACTGTGGCTCACACTGCTCCCAGCTGTGTCATTGCCGGCCCCCTTTATAACAACCTTTTGCATAGTTGAAGATGGTTATAAATTCTCCTCCTCAGTCTTCTCTTGACTAAAATATGCCTGTTTCTTTCAATCTTTCCTCATAGGTCTTGTTTTCTAAACTTCTTACCATTTGTGTTGCTCTCCTCTGGATGCTCTGCAGTTTGTCCACATCTTTCTCAAAGTGTGGTTCCCAAAACTGGACATGACACTCCAGCTAAAGCCTTCCCAGCACCAAGTAGAGTGGAACAATTACCTCCTGTGGTCTTACATACAACACTCCTACTAGGACATTCCAGAAGGACATTTGCCGTTGCAGCATTGGCTTTTTGTAACCTAATGGTTAGCCGGTTTTTCATCCATTTGAGTGCCATGTTAGTTTTGCATCATTCTAGTTCAAAATGTTGTACCATACATTTGCTTTACAGAAGTCTAATTATATTACATCAACACCATTACCTTTATCAGACAAACCTGTAATCTCATTAAAAAAAAAAACGGGTTATTCTGACCAGCGCTATTTTCCATAAATCTGTGTTGACTGTCATTAATTATATTATCCTCCTTAATTGAGTCCCCTATCATCCATTCCATTATTTTGCCCAGGCTCGATGCCAGTCTGTCAGATCTATACTTACCTGGGTAGTCCTGTTTATCCTGGCACAATATTAGCTTTCTTCCAATCTTGTGGAACTTCCCCAGTGTTTCAAGGCTTATTGAAAATCATCATTAACAGACCAGTGAGCTGGGCAGCCAGCTCTCTCAAAACTCTTGGATGCAAGTTATCTGGACCTGCTGATTTATAGATTTGTAGATTCCAAGGCCAGAAGGAACCACTGTGATCCTCCAGTCTGACCTTCTGTATAGCACAGGCGAGAGAATTACAACACACATTCTCTGTACTCTGACTACATAGGTTCTGCTCAGGTTCAGTGGCCAAATCATGTCACTTTGAGCCACCCACTTTAAATGTCTAAATTTAGTAGCTGTTTAACATCCTCCCGAGTTCCTATTGGAATGGAAAGTTTCGTGATCGTACGATAGGACTACGTTATTGGCTTTTTCCCCAATTCAGAACAGAATTGTTTATTAATTGCTTCTGCCTTTTTCACATCTGTATTGACCATTCTACCATTTCCATCTAGTGATGGATTTTCAACTATCTGCATGTGCTAACCCAGCCCGGAGCTCTCTACAGCAGGGGAGCTTAGCAGACTGTTCATATACGGGGAGAGAGAAGCCTGAAGGAAGGAACCTGTTAGGGAGTATATGTTTTCTGTACCTAACCAAAGCCATGACTTGAGGCTTGCTGGCTCAGTATGTGCCACTGACTTGTATTCAAACAGTAGTCATGACTGGAGGCACTTACTTTAATGACATGACTTTTCTGACTGATGTGTCCCATGTATGCTCTGGGTCCAAAGGCAGATGTGCCCTGGGGTTTGGACTGAGGTTGTGCTGAGAGTAAGCTCTGCTCACACTTTATGGAAATGTTGAGATTGGTTTTGCATTCAGATCACTCCCAAAGCCGCTGGACCTGCACTTAGTGCTCATGAAGAACAAGCTTCTTGTCGATCTGGGAAGAGTTCGCCTTAGACATTTTAGAGTGAAGTGCTCAAAAACTTCAGGTAGGGTAAGTGAGGGACATGGAGAGGCAGAAGGGCCCAGTGGTTGGAGTGCTAGCCTGGGACTTGGGGGACCTGGGTTCAGTTCCCTGCTATGCACAGACTTGCTGTGAGACTTTGGCAAGTCATCTAGCTACAGGTTTTTAAAGGTATCTGGTTCGCTAAAGATGCAGAGAGGCACCTGGCTGCTTCTGAAAATTCCACTGGGTACCTATCTGCATCCCTAGGCAAATCGATACCTGTAAAAATCTGGCACTGAGCCTCTCTCTGCCTCAGTTATCTGTAAAAAGGGGATAAAGGCACTTCCATATCTCACACGAGTGTTGAAAGAGCAAATAGAATAATAGAAATGTAGGACTGGAAGGGATCTCAGTAGGTCATGTGGTTAGGGTTGCCGACTTTCTAATCTCACAAAACTGAACACCCTAGCCCTGCACCTTCCCCAAGGCCACGCCCCTTCCCCAAGACTCTGTCCCCTCCTTGGTGGCTCACTCTCCCACACCCTCACTCATTTTCAGTGGGCTGGGGCAGGGGCTTGGGGTGCAGGAGGGGGTGTGGGCTCCGGGGTGGGGCCAGAAATGAGGGGTTCAGGGTATGGGAGGGGGCTCCAGGCTGGGGTAGGGGGTTGGGGTGCGGGAGGGGGTGAGTGCTCCGGCTGGGGGTGCGTTCTCTGGGGTGGGGCTGGGGATGAGGGGTCAGGATGCAGAAGGGGACTGCAGGTTGAGACAGAGGGTTGGGGTGCAGGGAGGGTGAGGGCTTCATCTGGGGGTATGGGCTGTGGGGTGGGGCCAGGGATGAGGGATTCGGGGTGCAGGAGGGGGCTCCAGGCTGAGAGGTGGGGCAGAGGGGTTCAGGATGTGGGAGGGGGCTCTGGGCTGGGGCAGGGGGTGAGAGCTCCATCTGGGGGTGCAGGCTGTGGGGTGCAGGAGGGGGTTCCGGGTTTGGGGGGCCTCAGGGCTGGGGCAGTTGGGGCATGGGCTTACCTCCGGCGGCTCCCAGTCGACAGCACGGTGCGGGGGCTAAGGCAAGCTTCCTGCCTGTCCTGGCACCATGGACCACACTGTGCCCAGAAGCAGCCCGCAGGTTCAGTTCCTAGGTGGAGGCATGGCTGGCAGCTCTGTGCACTGCTCTCACCCGCAGACACTGCCCCCGCAGCTCCTGTTGGCCGTGGTTCCCGGCCAATGGGGGTGCGGAGCCAATGCTCAGGGCCGGGGCAGCACACGGAGCCCCCTGGCCCCCCTGCCTAGGAGCTGAACCTGCTGGCCACTTCCGGGGTGCAGCACGGAGCCAGGACAGGTAGGGACTAGCCTGCCTTAGCTCTGCAGCACTGCCGACCGGACTTTTAACGGCCTGGTCAGCAGTGCTGACCAGAGCCACCAGGGTCCCTTTTCACCAGACACCTGGTCACCCTACATGTGGTCCAGTCCCCTTCAGTGTGGCAGGACTAAGTATTATCTGACCATCCCCCACCAGCGTTTGTCTAACCTGCTCTTAAAAACCTCCAATGAACAGGGATTCCACACCCTCCCTAGGTAATTCGTTCCAGTGCTTAACTACCCTTGCAATTAGGAATTTTTTCCTAATGTCTAACCTAAATCTCCCTTACTTCCTATATCACATCTACTGCTTCCGTCCTAGCCACAAGGTTTGTTACCCAGTCAAAGAAGGATATTAGGTTGGTTTGACATGATTTGTTTTTGACAAATCCATGTTGAATGTTACTTATTATCTTCAAGGTGCTTACAACCTGATTGTTTATTTGCTCCCTTATCTTTCTGGGTATCAAAGTTAAGATGACTGGTCTGTAATTCCCTGGGTTACTTTTATTCCTCTTTCTATAGATGGGTACTATATTGCTCTTTGCCAGTCCTCTGGGTCTCTCCCATCCTCCATGAGGTCTCAAAGATAATTGCTAATGGCTCAGAGATCTCTTCAACCAGTTCCTTAAGTATTCTAGGTAGTATTTTGTGAGGGCCTGCCCATTTGAAGACATCTAACTTGTCTAAGTAATTCTTAACTCATTCTTTCCCTATTTTGACCTCAGATCCTACCCCAGTTACATTGATGTTCACTACATTAGTCATCTATCACTGTTCATCTTTTTGGTGAAAACTGAAACAAAAAGGGTATTTAACACTTCCACCATTGCTGCATCTTCTGTTGTCTTTCCTTCCTCATTGAGTAACAGGCCTACCCTGTCCTGGGTCTTCCTTTTGCCTCTCATGTATTTGTAAAATGTTTTCTTGTTACCTTTTATGACCCTGGCTAGTGCAATCTCGTGTTGTGCCTTGGCCTTTCTAATATTGTCCCTACATGCTTGTGTTGGGTTTTTTTTATATTGCCTTTGTAATTTAACCTAGTTTCCACTTTTTGTACAACATTTTTTTCAGTTTCAGGTCATTGAAGATCTCCTGGTTAAACCAGAATGGTCACATACCTGACTTCCTATCTTTCCTATGCAGTGGAATAGTTTGCTCTCGTGCCCTTAATAATGTCTCTTTAAAAAAAAACTGGCAAGTTTCCTAAACACTTTTTCCCCTTAGACTTGCTTTCCCACAGGATCTTGCCTTCCAATTCTCTGAGTTTGCTAAAGTCGCTTTCTTGAAGTCTGTTGTCTTTATTCTGCTTGTTTTCTGTCCTACCATTTCTTAGGATCATGAACTCTATCATTTCACAAAAAGAAAAGGAGTACTTGTGGCACCTTGAGACTAACAAATTTATTTGAGCATAAGCTCTCGTGAGCTACAACTCACTTCATCGGATCCATGCAGTGGAAAATACAGTGGTGAGATTTATATACACAGAGAACATGAAACAATGGGTGTTACCATACACACTTTCCACAGTATGCATCCGATGAAGTGAGCTGTAGCTCATGAAAGCTTATGCTCAAATAAATTGGTTAGTCTCTAAGGTGCCACAAGTACTCCTTTTCACCATACACACTGAAATTCGAATGATCAGGTAAGGTGAGCTATTACCAGCAGGAGAGCGGGGGCGGGGGGGAAAACCTTTTGTAGTGATAATCAAGGTGGGCCATTTCCAGCAGTTAACAAGAACGTCTGAGGAACAGCAGGGGGAATAAACATGGGGAAATAGTTTTACTTTGTGTAATGACCCATCCACTCCCAGTCTTTATTCAAGCCTAAATTAATTGTATCCAGTTTTCAAATTAATTCCAATTCAGCAGTCTCTCCTTGAAGTCTGTTTCTGAAGTTTTTTTGTTGAAGAATTGCCACTTTTAAGTCTGTAATCGAGTGACCAAAGAGATTGAAGTGTTCTCCGACTGGTTTTTGAATGTTATAATTCTTGACGTCTGATTTGTGTCCATTTATTCTTTTACGTAGAGACTGTCCAGTTTGGCCAATGTACATGGCAGAGGGGCATTGCTGGCACATGATGGCATATATCACATTGGTAGGTGTGCAGGTGAACGAGCCTCTGATAGTGTGGCTGATGTGATTAGGCCCTATCATGGTGTCCCCTGAATAGATATGTGGACACAGTTGGCAACGGGCTTTGTTGCAAGGATAGGTTCCTGGGTTAGTGGTTCTGTGGTGTGATATGTGGTTGCTGGTGAGTATTTGCTTCAGGTTGGGGGCTGTCTGTAAGTGAGGACTGGCCTGTCTCCCAAGATTTGTGAGAGTGATGGGTCGTCCTTCAGGATAGGTTGTAGGTCCTTGATGATGCGTTGGAGAGGTTTTAGTTGGGGGCCGAAGGCGATGGCTAGTGGCGTTCTGTTATTTTCTTTGTTGGACCTGTCCTGTGGTAGGTAACTTCTGGGTACTCTTCTGGCTCTGTCAATCTGTTTCTTCACTTCAGCAGGTGGGTATTGTAGTTGTAAGAACGCTTGATAGAGATCTTGTAGGTGTTTGTCTCTGTCTGAGGGTTTGGAGCAAATGCGGTTGTATCATAGAGCTTGGCTGTAGACAATGGATCGTGTGGTGTGGTCTGGGTGAAAGCTGGAGGCATGTAGGTAGGAATAGCAGTCAGTAGGTTTCCGGTATAGGGTGGTGTTTATGTGACCATCGCTTATTAGCACTGTAGTGTCCAGGAAGTGGATCTCTTGTGTGGACTGGTCCAGGCTGAGGTTGATGTTGGGATGGAAATTGTTGAAATCATGGTGGAATTCCCCACGGGCTTCTTTTCCATGGGTCCAGATGATGAAGATGTCATCAATATAGCGCAAGTAGAGTAGGGGCATTAGGGGACGAGAGCTGAGGAAGCGTTGTTCTAAGTCAGCCATAAAAATGTTGGCATACTGTGGGGCCATGCGGGTACCCATAGCAGTGCCGCTGATTTGAAGGTATACATTGTCCCCAAATGTGAAATAGTTATGGGTGAGGACAAAGTCACAAAGTTCAGCCACCAGGTTAGCCGTGACATTATCGGGGATAGTGTTCCTGATGGCTTGTAGTCCATCTTTGTGTGGAATGTTGGTGTAGAGGGCTTCTACATCCATAGTGGCCAGGATGGTGTTATCAGGAAGATCACCGATAGATTGTAGTTTCCTCAGGAAGTCAGTGGTGTCTCGAAGGTAGCTGGGAGTGCTGGTAGCGTAGGGCCTGAGGAGGGAGTCTTCATAGCCAGACAATCCTGCTGTCAGGGTGCCAATGCCTGAGATGATGGGGTGTCCAGGATTTCCAGGTTTATGGATCTTGGGTAGCAGATAGAATACCCTTGGTCGGGGTTCTAGGGGTGTGTCTGCGCAGATTTGTTCTTGTGCTTTTTCAGGGAGTTTCTTGAGCAGATGGTGTAGTTTCTTTTGGTAACCCTCAGTGGGATCAGAGGGTAATGGCTTGTAGAAAGTGGTGTTGGAGAGCTGCCGAGCAGCCTCTTGTTCATAGTCCGACCTATTCATGATGACGACAGCACCTCCTTTGTCAGCCTTTGTGATTATGATGTCAGAGTTGTTCCTGAGGCTGTGGACGGTGTTGTGTTCTGCACGGCTGAGGTTATGGGCCAAGTGATGCTGCTTTTCTACCACTTCAGCCCATGCACGTTGGCGGAAGCACTCTATGTAGAAGTCCTGTCTGTTGTTTCAGCCTTCAGGAGGAGTCCACCCAGAATCCTTCTTTTTGTAGTCTTGGTAGGAAGGTCTCTGTGGGTTAGTATGTTGTTCAGAGGTGTGTTGGAAATATTCCTTGACTCGGAGACGTCGAAAATAGGATTCTAGGTCACCACAGAACTGTGTCATGTTCGTGGGGGTGGAGGGGCAGAAGGAGAGGCCCCGAGATAGGATAGTTTCTTCTGCTGGGCTAAGAGTATAGTTGGATAGATTAACAATATTGCTGGGTGGGTTAAGGGAACCACTGCTGTGGCCCCTTGTGGCATGTAGTAGTTGAGATAGTTTAGTGTCCTTTTTCTTTTGTAGAGAAGCAAAGTGCCTTCCACCTTCAAATTCTCAACCAGTTTTCTCCCTATTTTTCAGACTCAAATCGAAAACAGCCTCTCTGTTCGTCACTTTCTCCACCTTCTGTAATAAAAAGTTGTCTCCAGTACATTCCAGGTACTGGCTAGGTACTCTGTGCCCTGCTGTGTTATTTTCCCAGCAGATGTCTGGGTAACTTGAAGTCCCCTGTCACTACTTCTTTGGATGATTTTGTCGGTTGTTTAAAAAAAGCTTCATCCACCTCTTCTTCCTGGTCAGGTGGGTCCGTAACAGACTCCCATCGTGACATCACCCCTGGGGTTTTATCCCTTCTGTCCTTCCCAGAGACTTTCAACAGGGCTGCCTCCCACTTCTGTTTCAACCTTAGTCCAAGTGAAGACATCTTTGCTATACAAGGCAACACCGCCTCTGTTTTCCCCTTGCCTGTTCTTCCTGAACAGCCTGTACCCTCCTATGCTAATATTCTAGTCACGTGAACTATCCCATCCCGTCTCTGTGATGCCAGTTATGTTGTAATTGTGACTCTTAACAGGAAGAACTAGAAATACTAGTGAATTCCCCGAACTTCTTGCATTAGTATACAGACAGCTAAGATGTTCATTGGATTTCCCTTCTACATTCCTTCCTGTCTCTCCTTTGACCCTGCTAGGATTGTCCATGTGCCCCCCAGATTCCGACCGTTCACGCAGGTCATCATGTTTTGGACTTATCTGTGGGCTTTTGTCTCCTTCCCCCATCAAACTAAGGGCAAGTCTACGCTACAGAATTAAGTCGACTTAAGTCTACATACAGCCACTGGAGTAATTAATTTGATTTTTAATGGCCACACTATGCCACTTCTGTCAGCGTCCTCACCCAGAGCCCCGCCGCCCAGGCTCCGGCTCGCCTTCCCTCCTCCCCCACCCCCAATCCCTCACCTGGAGGCAGCCTGGGCTCGGACTCTTCCCCCCCAGCCCCTTATTCCCTCACCGGGCAGTGGCAGCAGGGCTCTGGCTGTCAGTGGAACATGGTGGGGGCTCCGGCTGTCAGCCCTGCCTGGCAACAGGTGATGTAAGTAGTGCAGTGTCTACACGGGCGACTTACATCGGTGGGAGTAGTGTAGACGCTTACAGAGCTAGATTGACCTAAGCTGCCTTAACATCACCCTAACTCTGTAGTGTAGACCAGGCCTTAGTTCAAAGGCTGCCGCACTGGGTTAGCCAGTCTGTATCCAGATATTCTTCCCATTCCTTGATAGGCGGGCCCCGTCTCTGCTCAGCAGTCCTTCTCAGAACAGCCTCTCATGGTTGAGGAAGCCGAAGCCCTGGCAACACCAGCCCTGTGTTCACCTCCAGGATGTGTCTGGCTCTGCCTGGGCCGCTACTCTTGATCAGAAGGACTGATGACAATGCTACCTGCACCACCAGCTCCCTCACTCCCAGAGCCCTGTAGTCATCATAGAATCATAGAATATCAGGGTTGGAAGGGACCTCAGGAGGTATCTAGTCCCACCCCCTGCTCAGAGCAGGGCCAATCCCCGACTAAATCATCCCAGCCAGGGCTTTGTCAAGCCTGACCTTAAAAATATCTAAGGAAGGAGATTCCACCACCTCCCTAGGTAACGCATTCCAGTGTTTCACCACCCTCCTAGTGAAAAAGTTTTTCCTAATATCCAATCTAAACCTCCCCCACTGCAACTTGAGACCATTACTCCTCGTTCTGTCGTCTGCCACCACTGAGAACAGTCTAGATCCATCCTCTTTGGAACCCCCTTTCAGGTAGTTGAAAGCAGCTATCAAATCCCCCCTCATTCTTCTCTTCCGCAGACTAAACAATCCCAGTTCCCTCAGCCTCTCCTCATATGTCATGTGTTCCAGTCCCCTAATCATTTTTGTTGCCCTCCGCTGGACGTTTTCCAATTTTTCCACATCCTTCTTGTAGTCCCTTCTGATCTGTTCAGGGTCACACCTTGCAGTACTTTTAGTGCCCGCGTGAAGGAGCAGCATGGTAGTCAGAGGGCCGGATGATCCTCAGCAGTCCTTCTGGAATGTCTCAGATATGGGCCATTCCAGGATATGTCGTGTCAGGCTGGCAATTGAATGCCTCACTTCCCCCTTAGAAGGGAGTCACCAACCACCACCACCCTTTGTTTCCTCCTGGGCGTAGTGGCCGCGATCCTCCCAGCCTTGGGGGTACACAGCTTCTCCTCCTCTATCTTTGGGGGGAAGTTCCTCACACCTGGATGCCAGGGGAGCATATGGTTTTATCTCTAGGAACGGTGGGTTGGGAGCAGAGGTGCAGCACTGCTTGCTGCCAGAAATAACCTGCAGCCAGGTTCCTCAGGGGTGAGAAAAATCCACTTCCAAGCAGTGGAGTTAAACCGACCTAATCCCCATTGAAGACAGTGCTAGGTGTGGAGGGCTGCAGGAGCACCACCAGGGCAGGAGGAAACGGCTCCAGCACAGAGAGATGAAACACTTCTCCCAGGATCACACAGAGAGTCTGGGTCAGAGCTAGGAATTGAACTCAGGATCTTCTGAGTCCCAGTCCAATGCCTTGCACAAGACAATCCTTCCATTCTTGTAAAAACTCAGATATCTATCAGCATCTTCCGGAAACGACTTTAAAGCACAGTACAAACAGCTAATGCCAGCAGCTAATTAACACAGTATTACAGAGTGTTGCCCATGTGAAGTATGTCCTACTTAATGTTGCTGATGAACCACAACTCTGATTATTTGAATCTGTACACTTAATTTTTTTCTAGGCGTTGCTGTAATAACAGCAGTAGTGTAGTTTGGGGGTTTTGCAATGAATAACACAGTGACTATTATCAGGACTCCATTTCACATGCAATGAACATAAAGTACAATCCCTGACCCAAAGACTGTCTGGGCTCAACAGGGATGTTAGCTGACCACAGAGGAGTGTAGGCCATGGTGGCAGAGGGGAGCTGCCCGGAACACAAGTTTGTAATACAAGCCTATGGAGGAGCGGAGAGATGGGTTAGTGCTGATGAGATGGGGGCTGTTAGTTATTCATTGACAGCTTTTGTTCATTCATTTACTTAAATAAAGAAAATAATTGACTCTGCAGCCTCCAACAGAGACACCAGCTCCTATCTACAGCTGTGTGTTCCTGGTGCCATCACTCTGTCCTCCCCCTGCTCCCTCTGTTGGGTCCTGCACTCCCCCGTATTTAGACGGTAAGCTCCTGGGGCAGTGCCCTTGTCTCCTGTGTGCAGTGCCCAGCACAATGGGCATAGAATCATAGAATAGCAGGGTTGGAAGGGACCTCAGGAGGTCATCTAGTCCCACCCCCTGCTCAAAGCAGGACCAATCCCCAACTAAATCATCCAGAAGAACTGAACCAAAAAGATAAGTTTGAGAACAGCCGATGTTCTTTTCCAGCTTTGTTAAGGGTATAAGAATTTCTCTTCAAAACAGAGATGATTTTAGAGATGTTGGGCTGGAAGGGACCTCAAGAGGTCATTGAGTCCAGCCCTCTGTGCTATGGCAGGACTAAATAAACCTAGACTGTCCCTGACAGGTGTTTGTCCAGCCTGTTCTTAAACACCTCCAGTGATGGGGATTCCACAACCTCCCTTGCAGACCTGTTCCAGAGCTTAACAACCCTAATCTCTAACCTAAATCTCCCTTGCTGCAGATGAAGCCCATTACTTCTTGTCCTGCCTTCAGTGGACATAGAAAACAATTGGTCACTCTCCTCTAACAGCCCTTAGCACATTTGACAACTGTTATCAGGTCCCCCCTCAGTCTCCAAAGATTAAACATGCCCAGTTTGTAACTCCTTTCCTCATAGGACAGGTTTTCTAAACCTTGTATTAGTTTTGTTGCTCTCCTCTGGACTTCCTTGAGGTTGTCCACATCTTCCCCAATGGGACTTCAGTCTAGTCCTTTCCAGGCTTATCAGTCCTCCGTTCGAGCCTCTATCCTCTTGCTGTCTCTCGCACCTGTCGTGGAAGGTCACATTCCCTGTAGCTATTACATTGGTGAGGCGAGTCTCCAAGATAAAAGCTCTTACATCGGATCCCCCATACATGGTGTTCTACAGAGATAAAGTCCAGCTGCGTCACCTTCCTGCCAAAGGTGGTGTCGCACTTCCATGTCAGCCAGGACATCTTCCTCCTGGCGTTCTGTCCAAAGCCTCATGCGTCTATTGAGGAGTGGCATCTGCACACCCTAGATGTTAGGCGTGCCCTGGCTTTCTGCCTGGAGCGCACCTAGCCTTTCCGCAGTTAGACTCAACTTTTCATTGTGGGGGCTGACAAAATGAAGGGCCTTCCAGTGTCGTCCCAGAGGATTTCGTCCTGGATCACTACCTGCATCCATACCTGTTACGAATTCGCACAGGTGACACCCCCGCCAATAGTAACTGCTCACTCCACGAGAGCTCAGGCATCGTCGGCCACATTTCTGGCCCTTGTTCCCATCCAGGACATCTGCAGAGCCGCAACGTGGTTGTTGGTACACACCTTCACCATGCATTACGCCATCACCCAGCAAGCCAGGGATGGAGCTGGATTTGGCAGAGCTGTGTTGCAATCGACACATCCATGAACTCCTACCCACCTCTGGAGGTACTGCTTGGGAGTCACCTACAGTGGAATGGACATGAGCAAGCACTCAAAGAATTAAAAACAGTTACTCACCTTTCATAATTGGTGTTCTTCGAGACGTGTTGCTCATGTCCATTCCATGACCCACCCTCCTTCCCCCTCTGTCGGAGTTCCAGCAAGGACGAGCTGCGGGAGCGGGGAGCCGGTGGCGCCCCTTATACCAACGCATACACACGCTACTCCAGGTGGCGCTAGAGCCAGTCCCCTACAGATACCGCTGAGGAAAAAACTTCTGGCACCGGTGCATGTGACAAGCACACACACCTACAATGGAATGGATATGAGCAACACATCTCGAAGAATAACAGATACAAAAGGCGAGTAACCGTTTTTTCTTCTCATACATTCTAGGAAGCTGTTTGAGGGTCTCTTCCTCCCCACTCACCCCAACAGCTCGGGGCTGGTCTCTGCTGCTGATTGGGCTTTCGAAGGATCACAGAAGAGGACGTGTGTGCTGGGGTGATGGCCAGAATGCCCTTGGAAAGGCACTGGCCCTTAACAAGTGTAACTGGTGGTAGTTGTAACAGTCACTTCAGCAATGCTCCAGGCCGTTTCTATGCTCAGCATTCAGAAATGCAAGGAGGCCAAAGCCCAGACCAGCTGGGGGCTGAGAAACAATTCCAGATTTGTGTGGCCTCTCTGCCAGCACAGAACTCTGCTGTGACAATGGGTCCCTCTGTCCCGCAGAGAACAGCAGCTTCTTCAGCCAGACTCCAGTGAATTCCCCTGCCCCTCTCTGGATGCCAGCACCTGATGACTAAGGTCCCTGTGCCCCACGGCAGCTGGGGCCTAGGTTCTGCATCAGGGCTCCTACGTTCTGCTGGATCCATGGAAATTCTGCAGCAGCTTCAGATACAGTGGACATCTTTGCTCCCCGCAGAGCAGTCCTCAAAGGAGCTGGGGGTGCTGGTCTGCTCCCCAAAGTGTGTCTGCTTTTGGTCCCAGCACTGACCCCACATGACTGCACCGTGAGGAGTGGGCTGGGCAGCTGGGGAGATGATTTCAGATAAAGGGGTAAACACACAAGTTTGGTGTTCACCCGGATATTAGCAACTGTGGTTGCAATTTTAACACCCCATTGGAATGATTGGGGAGTTTCCCTTCTCAGAGCTGCTCCTGACTGTCTTCAGCCTCAGGCCTGGACCACATTAGAAGGTTTTACTAGCAAAACTTGCCTTTTCTGGGTAATCGCTGTGGGCATGAGCGCCCTGTGCTAGGTCCTGGCTGTAAAACTCTGACTTTCTGGCAGTGGCTGAAAACCCCCTCGCCGAATGACATACACCGCTGCTGGCACGGATTGACTGGTATGATGTCAGTGTGGACACTGCACTACCTGAACCAGTAAAAACAGACCTTCAGGAACAGTCCTGCAGTGTCCCTGTCCCTGCGGTGGTGACCTCTCTGCTGCGCTGCGGTCACAGTGACCAGAAGCCCATCCCCCTTTAAAATCCCCAGCGTGCTTTTGAAGTGCATATCTTCCTGCTAGCCTGCCTTGGTGAGCAGGCACACAGGCCTGGCTCCACACAAAGCTACAGCTAAACCTCATGCTGCTGCCTGGTCCCAGAAGGAAGTCCTGGATCTCCTTGGCCTGTGGGAAGAAGGAGCAATGCAAACACAGCTGCATAAAAACCCAGCTGCCAAAAGAAATCTGTCTTCAGACATTGCAGAGGGCATGCAGCAGTTGGAGGATGAGCAGCAATGCTGGGTGCAAGGGAGGAACCGCGCCAGTCCTACCAAAAGCCAAAGGAGACCAACACAAGCCGACGCTGACCCCAGACCTGCGGCTTCTATGCGGAGCTGAATGCCACCCTTGAAGGGGATCCCACCACCCCCCTGCAAGTGACAGTGGACACCTCAAAAGCCCTGAAGGCAGGAACTCCCACAGGCCCTCCGATGATGAGCTCATTTGGGGAAGGGGATGCAGAGCCTGTGGACTGCCAGGAGCTCTTTGAGACCCAGCAGGACCTGACCTAGACAAGCCTCAAGACAGAACACATTAACACGTGTATTAATGCACGCTGCTTTTTTCCTTATACTCTCTGCACGGGCCCTGAAACTACCTCCCCCTTCTCCACCCTCCCTCCCTTTTCAAAATGGTGGCCAAGAGCGCATGTGCGGAGAACAAATAAATTGCCTTTTGAAGAAGAAATTTTATTTCAAAAATGTGCCCTGGCAGTAAAGCTAAAGACTACTGTAAAGATTACCAGCATATAAACCTTGCTAGATTTTCGCAGGCCTCCAGATTGGATTTTTACCAACAAAAATCAATGCATTCATTGCAAACACTGAGACAGATACTGGACCATTCAAATCAAAAATGGAAAAATTCAAATAAACCTTGCAAGCAGCCCAGTAACTGGCCATTCAGATGACCTGATTCTTATGAATAAACTGGAAAACTGAACATGCAACATCACCATTGCAAAAGGCAGGGCTTTGGTTTTTCACTCCCAGAGCACAAGTCCGAAATAAATCACTCACACTGTGTGCGTGGATTCAGGGATACAAAGAGGTAGAGATGGTTGGTTGCTGGCGCAGGGGGCTTGGCTTTGTACTGGCTTGAAGAGCTAAGTACCTGCAGCCGCAGAGTTCTGCGTTTGTGAAGTTATCTTGCATATGTCCCTTCTTGTCCTCTCGCACAATCCCAGTAACGTTCTGAAGCAGATGCTCTTTAATCTGACGGAACATGCCTGGGAAGGACCGCCTTGGCTCATTCACCGTGGACGGCCACTGTGACTCTTCCCAGGAATAGCCAGGGTGGAGGCACCTCGCTACCACCTGCCCTTACCATGAGGAAGCCTGGTCCGTGCATTCCGCTTTTGCTTCTTTGGTAGCATCTCTGTTTCCTGGACTCTTGCCTTTATTTCCAGTTTTCTCATCTCTAGTTTGGCCACTTCCAACTGCACTGCTATTCACTGGGACTTGTGCCAGGCTGGTATCCGAAGCCCACACCCCTCTTGGCCGCAGGCACGTTGAATAGTCGGTTCCGCCTGATGTCTGTCATCTTCCAGGAGCATGGCTCTCATCCCCTCTGCACGAGTTGTATTGGCCGGTGGTACCCAGGCTCCAGCAATGTTCAGGCCCCGGGGGCCCGGCTCCACCAATGTTTGGGGACGGGTCTCTCCCCCGGCCCCGCCTGCCGCCCCCATGCGCCTTCGAGTGTCCCCCAGCCCCACTTGCTGCCCCCGCACGCCTCCCACACCCCCCTCCCCACCGGGTCCGGAGCCTGCAGCTCCCCCTGACTCTGCTCTGCCGGCTCCCCGCATCAACTGGTGCCGCAGGGTCCTAGTGTCCCCCACCAGAGCCCTCATCCCCCCACACCCTAACCCTCTGCCCCAGCCCTGAGCCCCTCCCACACCCCAAACCCCTCATCCCCAGCCAGAGCCCTCATCCCCCCTCCCTAACCCTCTGCCCCAGCCCTGAGCCCCTCCCACACTCTAAACCCCTCATCCCCAGCCCCAGCCAGAGCCCTTATCCACCCACACCCTAACCCTCTGCCCCAGCCCTGAACCCTTCCCACACCCCAAACCCCTCATCCCCAGCCCCAGACAGAGCCCTCATCCCCCCTCCCTAACCCTCTGCCCCAGCCCTGAGCCCTTCCCACACCCCAAACCGCTCACCCCCAGCCCGAGCCCTCATCCCCCCCATGCCCAACCCTCTGCCCCAGCCCTGAGCCCCTCCCACACCCCACACCCCTCATCCCCAGCCAGAGCCCTCATCCCCCCACACCCTAACCCTCTGCCCCAGCCCTGAGCCCCTCCCACACCCCAAACCCCTCATCCCCAGCCCCAGCCAGAGCCCTTATCCACCCACACCCTAAACCTCTGCCCCAGCCCTGAGCCCCTCCCACACCCCAAACCCCTCATCCCCAGCCCCAGACAGAGCCCTTATCCCCCCGTACCCTAACCCTCTGCCCCAGCCCTGAGCCCTTCCCACACCCCAAACCCCTCATCCCCAGCCCCAGACAGAGCCCTCATCCCCCCTCCCTAACCCTCTACCCCAGCCCTGAGCCCCTCCCACACCCCAAACCCCTCATCCCCAGCCCTAGACAGAGCCCTCATCCCCCCGCACCCTAACCCTCTGCCCCAGCCCTGAGCCCTTCCCACACCCCAAACCCCTCATCCCCAGCCCCAGACAGAGCCCTCATCCCCCCGCACCCTAACCCTCTGCCCCAGCCCTGAGCCCCTCCCACACCCCAAACTGCTCACCCCCAGCCCGAGCCCTCATCCCCCCCACGCCCAACCCTCTGCCCCAGCCCTGAGCCCCTCCCACACCCCAAACCCCTCATCCCCAGCCAGAGCCCTCATCCCCCCACACCCTAAACCTCTACCCCAGCCCTGAGCCCCTCCAACACCCCAAACCCCTCATCCCCAGCCAGAGCCCTTATCCACCCACACCCTAAACCTCTGCCCCAGCCCTGAGCCCCTCCCACACCCCAAACCCCTCATCCCCAGCCCCAGACAGAGCCCTCATCCCCCCACACCCTAAACCTCTACCCCAGCCCTGAGCCCCTCCCACACCCCAAACCCCTCATCCCCAGCCAGAGCCCTCATCCCCCCTCCCTAACCCTCTGCCCCAGCCCTGAGCCCCTCCCACACCCCAAACCGCTCACCCCCAGCCCGAGCCCTCATCCCCCCACACCCTAACCCTCTGCCCCAGCCCTGAGCCCCTCCCACACCCCAAACCCCTCATCCCCCCTCCCTAACCCTCTGCCCCAGCCCTGAGCCCCTCCCACACCCCAAACCGCTCATCCCCAGCCCCAGACAGAGCCCTCATCCCCCCTCCCTAACCCTCTGCCCCAGCCCTGAGCCCCTCCCACACCCCAAACCCCTCATCCCCAGCCAGAGCCCTCATCCCCCCACACCCTAACCCTCTGCCCCAGCCCTGAGCCCCTCCCACACCCCAAACCCCTCATCCCCAGCCCCAGCCAGAGCCCTCATCCCCCCACACCCTAACCCTCTGCCCCAGCCCTGAGCCCCTCCCACACCCCAAACCCCTCATCCCCCCTCCCTAACCCTCTGCCCCAGCCCTGAGCCCCTCCCACACCCCAAACCCCTCATCCCCAGCCCCAGACAGAGCCCTCATCCCCCCGCACCCTAACCCTCTGCCCCAGCCCTGAGCCCCTCCCACACCCCAAACTGCTCACCCCCAGCCCGAGCCCTCATCCCCCCCACGCCCAACCCTCTGCCCCAGCCCTGAGCCCCTCCCACACCCCACACCCCTCATCCCCAGCCCCAGCCAGAGCCCTCATCCCCCCCACACCCAACCCTCTGCCCCAGCCCTGAGCTCCTCCCACACCTCAAACCCCTCATCCCCAGCCCCAGACAGAGCCCTCATCCCCCCGTACCCTAACCCTCTGCCCCAGCCCTGAGTCCCTCCCACACCCCAAGCCCCTCATCTCCCTGCACCCTAAGCCTCTGCCCTAGTCCTCAGCCCCTCCCATAACCCCAAGCCCCTCATCCCCAGCCCCAGACAGAGCCCTCATCCCCCCGCACCCTAACACTCTGACCCAGCCCTGAGCCCCCTCCTGCATCATGAACCCCTCATCCCCAGCCCCACCACACAGCCCTCACCCCTGCACCCCCCCATCCCCAAACTCCCTCCCCCTTCCCACACACTCCCTCCCCTTCCCACATCCCCCCTCTGTAGCCAGACAGCCAGCCCCCCCCCCTCAGACCAGCATTGCTGGAAACACACGGGAGCCAAAACAGGGCACTCAACATAAATTCCAGCACAGCCTTTGAAGCTG
Organism: Chelonia mydas; assembly: GCF_015237465.2. NCBI lineage: Eukaryota > Metazoa > Chordata > Testudines > Cheloniidae > Chelonia > Chelonia mydas. The sequence goes on from NC_057854.1 coordinate 106,053,476, forward strand.
TGAGAAGCACAGGTGTGCTGTGACAATGTGCCTCTGGGAACATATGCAACGATTAGGCTCACAGCAGGCAGAGGCCCTGTGACAGACATGGCTCTTAGCCCTTACTAAAACAGCATGATGCACACACACCAACATCCTAGGTGGGAAAATATTTACCCTGATAAAAGAAGTGTCCAGTAGTCGAAACTTATTGTTTCTCCCTTGCAAGTGTGAACTACTCTTGCGAGAGCTGGCGTCACCCCGACAGACCAGCCCCAATTTAGCATAGAAAGGAGAAAGAGAATAAAGGAGTACAGAGGTATAAGTAGGGGACCTACAGCACCATGATTTTTGAGTGCTTTTCACTATCTATCTGCTGGTCAGATAAGTGACAGCCTCCCAAGGCTTCTGCAGCTAAGAGGGTCCCTAAGCCTTGTCCCTTATTCGTCTTTCCGCGGAATTGAGTGACCGATCCTGGCTTGGCACCGCTGGAATCGAGAGATGCAAGGAGGGTAAGAAGCACCCACACCTGATCTCCTATCTTTAGTGTACACATATTTTGAAATAGAGCTCTATACTTTCTTTGGGATTGTGGCTTCAGTTTTGTAACTTGTTTGTGTGTGTAACATCTCTACATTTAAATAAGTAGGCACTAGCAATTTTTGTAACCACATGATTAGAATCTAGTTTAATAAATTTTGGTAACCATTGTGCATAAGCCTGACTTGTTTCTCTGGTTTACTGTAAAGCAGCCAACACAATTAAAGAACCTCAGCCGTTTTGGCTAGAAAGCCTGGCCATTAGGTGAGAGTACTAAGAGCCTAGCGTTGAGTTGTGCCGCCTCCACGGGGCAAACTCTTGGGGCACCTGTCAGTCAATCCTGACTGCCCGCTGCGAAGGAGCTCTGAGCTCTAGCAGTTAAAGTCACGGGTGTGGAGAGGCTCTTAGTGCTGCCATTGGGGCACCTGTCAGTCAGTGTTGACTGCCCGCTGCGAAGGAGCTCTGAGCTCTAGCAGTTAAAGTCACGGGTGGTTAGGACCTTGGGGCATCCGTCAGCCTAGCCCGGGCTGCCCGCCGCGAAGGGACAGTGCGTCCTAGCGGTTAAAGTCACGGATGGTATAAACGGGCATAGCTGGCACCTCACCAAACATCCCTGGCCATCGGCTAACACCCTCCCAAAGCCTGCACCCCCTCCCTCTGCACCCCTCCCACCCTCAAACTCCCTCCCAGAGCCTGCACCGCTCACCCCCTCCTGCACGCCCACCCCCTGCCCCAGCCTGGAGCCTGCATCCAGCACCCAAACTTCATCCCAGAACCTGCACCCCAGACCCCGTCCCCCACCCAAACTTCCTCCCAGAGCCTGCACCCTGCACCGCTCCTGCACCCTAATCCCCAGCCCAGGGCCTGCACCCCAGACCTCCTCCCCCACCCAAACTCCCTCCTAGAGGTTTAGGCAGGTGGGGGGCAGAGTTGTGGGGGGGGCAGGTTCTGGGCACCACTAACATTTCTACAAACCTGCCATCCTTTACTGGACCTCCTGGGCCATGCTCGACACTGAGCTTTTCCCGCTGCAGTGTGGTATGTTTAGCAGATGTCTCTGGCTTACTCACCTTGTCCTCCCTTTGTTCTGTTTCCCTTACTCAAAATAAATGGAAACTAACAAACTGTAACCTTTTTTCTTTACCTGTTTTCAACCTGCTCACCTTTGAATCTCTCAATATCTGTATTATCTGGTGTATAAGTGTCTGGAGCGTGAGCCCTGGCTTATGAGCAGGCAGGCTGTAGATCATGGGGGTACCCAGGGCTTGGAAGCACCTTGCTACCACCTGCTGTAAGCATGCGGAAGCCTTGCTGATGCGTGCTGGGGGTCAGTTCCCCGACTTCGCCAGCCACAGGCCACACAAGCACTCCCCGCTCAGCCTCTCTCTTCGGGTTAGTGATCGGCACACTCTAACCTCTGAGCCCTCCCACCATCTCCCTGCAGCGTCCAACCCGTTATGCACGGGGCACTCGCAGTGTTCACAGAGTCACTGCTACCAAAGGGACAGTGCCCCCGGCTCACCAGATCACTGCTCTGCTTCACACACGGCACTTAGATAAGTTTACAGGGTAAACAAGTAAAAGTTGATTTAACAAAGTCCAGAGATTCTAGTGATAGCAGGTAGACGTATTAGGAACAAATGGTTACAAATAAAATAAAATCATAACAGTCTGGAGTCTAGACTTAATTAATGAGAATCTCTCACATCTAATAAAGTACTGTTCAACAGTGCTTTCCAGGCAGATAGGCAGGCTGTGATTAGGGTGACCAGATGTCCCGATTTTATAGGGACAGTCCCGATTTTTGGGTGTTTTTCTTATATGGGCTCCTATTACCTCCCACGCCCTGTCCCGATTTTTCACATTTGCTGTCTGATCACCCTAGCTGTGATGCCTTTTTCGTAAGACAGGCCATGCTGTCAGCTTGCGTCCTGGGTGAAGAATGCTGTGTGTTTCCTGGAGTTACCTGATGTACCAGTCTAATCCTTTGATCTTAGTAATAAACAAGACATCTCCCTGCTGATTACTCTTTTCCTGTAGATTTTCTCTTATAGGTTTCAAAATCTTGCCTTACCTTCAACCCGGGGCTAAAATTCAGTTTGGACACATATATTCTATGTCCAAGCCAGAGTTTGCAGTTTCAAGACAGTGCATCCAGGAAAACCTAGAAAAAAATGTATCCACTGCTCTACCTCCCCTGCAGACGCTCTGGTTCTCTTTGTTAAAAGAAAGCTCTCAGAGACTGTGTGGACTACAGGGCACTTAACCAAATAACTGTAGGCTATCGGTACCCACTGCTGTTAATTCCAGAGCTTTTGGATCAAGTACGGTCAGCCTGGGTGTTCACCAAATTGGATCTTAGGGAACCATATAACCTAGTTCACACCAGGAAAGGGAATGAGTGGAAGACAGCCTTTAGAACTAGCTATGGGCATTTTGAATATTAAGTAATGCCCTTCAGCCTTATTAATGCCCCTGCCACCTTTCAGCACCTAATTAACAATATCCTTTGAGACATCCTCAACCAATATGTGATCACATATCTGGATGATCTCTTAATGTACTCCTTTGACCAAGCGAGCCATGACCACCACATCCGTGAGGGTCTCACAAGATTACACCAGCACGGATTGTACACAGAGCTAGAGAAGTGTGCATTCAATCAGTCATCCATTGAATTTTTGGCATTTACCCTGTCAGTGGGAGGGCTATGAATAGATCCTCAGAAGATATCCGCAGTTCAGTCTGGGCAGAGCCCCAGAGTATTTGAGACATTCAGAAATTCAGGGGGGTTGCCAACTGCTATAGGAGATCTATTCCCAACTTTTCAAAAAATCACATCTACCATAACCACTATCCTTCATGAACCTGCAAAGTTTCCCTGTGCCCCAGAGGCCCATCAAACATTTGAACATCTGAAGGTAGCCTTCATCTCAGCCCCAGTGCTGGCCCACCCAGATCTGGACCAAGCTTTTATCCTTGAAACCGACAGCTCCTATGTAGCTGGTGGGGCAGTTGTGCCCAAAAGAATGGGGCCCAACTGGATGTGCTTTTTCCCCTCAAAAACTTACTTCAGCTGAATGCAATTATGAAGCAGCCAATTACTGGCAATCAAGGTGGGGCTTGAGACATGGGGACACTACCCCGAGGGGGCTAAGCACTCCATGCTCATCTTAACAGACCACAAAATCTGGAGTCTATATAATCTGCCTAGGGGCTGAATCTACAGCAGTTACATTGGGCCTTGTCCTTTTCAAGGTTTGACTTCATGATCACGTACCATCCAGGCCACAAGACCAGTACACGCTTCCACAGAAGGGGGAATGCTATACAGAGCTTGTGAACCCCAAAGAACCACCCCCTGACATACTGAAACCACACCGTTTCCTTGGTGGATCTGCATCGTCAGATTTCCTTACCTCCCTACCAATCCTTTAGTAAAACTTATAATGTCATCCAAGGAGGGCCTCCCTGGCACCGGGCTACACAGTTACTCCTGGGCTGACACTCTCGTCTATGTTAATGGCCATCTCTATGTCCCCAAGGGTCCCCCATGACTTGAGATGCTGCACATGCACCATCACAGCCCCCGTGTCTCTTTGGATAATCCAAGACTTGGCATGCAGTATATCGCTCATTCAGGTGGCTGCAGATGCAGGATGATGTCCCAGCCTACGTCAGGTCCTGCGACACTTGTGCTCTGACTAAGATCTCCCAAAGCAAGCCTTTTGGCCTCGTGATACCATCCGGACCCCCTTCCTGGTCACCTATGACCCTTGATTTCGTAGTAGAACTACCAGAATTATAAGTGGATCAGCTCTCCAAATTGGTCCATTTTATACCACGTGTACGCTTCCCAACTGTAGAAATTACTGCATGAGTCCAGATTTTGCATGTTTTTCGCCTCCGCGGCCTCCCCAATCTTCTTACCACAGATCAAGGTTCTCAGTTTCTATCCAGGTTTGGAAGGAAGTGTTTATCCTCCTGGATGTATGTTCTCATGCATCCACCTCCTGATGGATGGCCAGTTACCAGACAGGAAGGATATGTCCGACAAGCCCTATAAGATCTGATGGGTCTCCTACAGCAGTAAGGGATCTCTTGTCAGAGAGGGAACTACTGGAATTTCAGAAGTCGGCTCCAGACTCTGGAGGGATGACATGTCCAGATAAAAGTGTGGGGGACAAGTTGGCCTCGTCACCATTGGAAGATGCAGTGGCATTCCATGAGCTAATGGATTGCATGGTAAAGACTTTAGATATTCCTTCAGGTTCGTTGAAGGAATCATTTCAAAATCAGTTTTTAATATACTGGGAGCAGCTACCCGACAAGGGGTTATACTCCCCTCACTAGAAGGATTGTTCCAGTGAAGGAGAGAGTCCAGCGAAGGGCAACAAAAATGATTAGGGGTCTGGAACACATGACTTATGAGGAGTGGCTGAGGGAACTGGGATTGTTTAGTCTGCAGAAGAGAAGAATGAGGGGGGATTTGATAGCTGCTTTCAACTACCTGAGAGGTGATTCCAAAGAGGATGGTTCTAGACTATTCTCAGTGGTAGAAGACGACAGGACAAGGAGTAATGGTCTCAAGTTGCAGTGAGGGAGGTTTAGGTTGGATATTAGGAAAAACTTTTTCACTAGGAGGGTGGTGAAACACTGGAATGTGTTACCTAGGGAGGTGGTAGAATCTCCTTCCTTAGAAGTTTTTAAGGTCAGGCTTGACAAAGCGCTGGCTGGGATGATTTAATTGGGGATTGGTCCTGCTTTGAGCAGGGGGTTGGACTAGATGACCTCCTGAGTCCCTTCCAACCCTGGTATTCTATGATTCTGTGATTCCAACCAGCAAAAGCAGTATGGAATACTCCATCATCTCAGCCTTTAGTGAAGAGGGCAGACAAATTGTATCAGTTTCCACAGGAAGCTCTGGCTATGTTTCACACCCACCCATCTCCCAATTCATTAGTTGTAGAGGCACCATTACAAAGATCAAAAGGTACTCAGGTGGACTCCACTCCCTCTGATGAAGAAGGGAAAACACTGGATGCTATTGTGAGAAAAATGTTTTCTTCAACCGCTTTAGTCATGTATATTTTGAATTATGAAGCTGACATGGTGAGATACCAGTACGGTACCATCTATGGGGGGAAATGCTATCATTCCTCAATACTTTACCTGAATAACATATGAGGTTAGCAGATGCTCTTCTTCCGGAGGGGCAGGATGTTGCCAACATCAGCTGTGAGCGCATTTGATTCTTCAGATACTTTGGCAATGGCAGTAGCTTCAGCCATCACTCTAAGAAGGCACGCATGGCTTAGGTCAATAGGTCTGCCTCATGAGACAGAGGAGGATTGAAAACCTTCCTTCTGAAAGAGAAGGTCTATTTAGTGTACAGAGGGATTAAGTGTTAGAAAAGGTTAAAAATGTGAGATCTACAGCTAGATCTCTGGGTTTCTTTACTATGGAGAAGAGACCCTCTGCAACTCCATTATTCAGATACCAACAACAATATGCGACGTCCTCTGCATCGATTCCTTACCATTATCACAGAAGAAATTATTATCACCAACCTCAGTATCGTCTCTCTCCGCAGCAACATCAAAGGAAGGCGTCGTATAAGCCTCATAATAATAAAGGGAAAACTTCCACTTCTTCATCTGCTGCAATTCCTGTAGGGTCTCAGGTTTGACATGAGGACGTGGGGTTGGACATCATTTATCCAGAGTTTGGGGGCCGTTTGTCCCATTTTTATTAGCAATGGGAATTAATAACATCTGACAGGTGGATCCTGGAAGTTTTTGCAAGCAGTTATACAATTCAGTTCAAGACCCTTCCCCCCGAACAACCCACCCCTTTCTTCCCACGTCAGGGATCAGGTTTGCTTTCATTTGCTAGGGAAAGAGGCTCAATCTGTACTGTAGTCAGGAGTGATCGAGACAGTACTGCAAGATCAGAGAGGGATGGGATTTTATTCATGCTATTTTCTAATTTAAAACAGGTGAGGCCTTTGCCCTATCTTGGATTTAAGAAAACTAAACACCTATATAAAGAAATTTTGTTTCCTCATGTTACCTCTTAAATCCCTTCTTTTTTCCTTCAGGTTTGGTTTGCTGCTCTTTTTGGGTTGTCCAGAGATCCTGGAGTGTTTACAGAATGCCTCCCTGTAGTAGTAAGAGCGAACCTAAGAAGGCAGGGGATGTGTGTATACCTCTACCTACATCCTATCACGTGTAAAACAAATACAGTCCTTCTTTGCCACTAAACTGGGAAAAGTTGTTCCTAAGCCCAATTCAGAGGATGCCTTTTAGAGGGGCCATACTAGATTCAGCTGTGTCAAGAACTTTTCTCCTAAAGAAGAGATTTATAAAAACGTCTACATAGCTCCTTCTCCAGTCCCCAAAACAATCAGTTCTCTTTTGTTCTCCGGTTGCTGAATCTGCTGGCATCACTCATCTCAATTACACCATATGCTCATCTTCAGATGAGAGATCTGCAACACTAGTTAGCAGTAAGTTACTGGCCAGGTTTAAACAACATGCATCGCAAACTAGTAATTCCACAGCAGGTGATAACATCCTTAATGTGATGGACAAATCCTCAACATGTAATGAAGGGTGTGCTTTTTAATTTCCCTCTGCCATTAGTAATACTTACCTCTGACACATCTACACTGGTATGGGGAGCTCATTTCACTAAAAGATATTACCTCACCTACCTTGTCTCTAACAATTTGTTAGTCAGAGCTCATTAGTCACCAAAATAAAAGAATCTACGTATTAATATATTAGAGCTGAGAACAATCAGACTGGCCTTATAGTCATTTCTACCTCAGGTCAAACACAGGGTAGTTGCGGGTAACAGAGAATATGACAGTGTTATATTCATCTGGACAAGCAAGGTGTGAGGGGCTCATTCCCTACAGTTATGCCTGGAGGCAAAGAGCCTTTGGAACTGGTTTGTAAAATATGATGTTCACCCAATAGCAATCTATGTATCTGGGGAGCAAAACACCCTTGCAGATCATCTGGGCAGGTCAAATGCACAAGTGGTCTCTGAAGGACAAAATAGTAGCACACCTCTTCCAATTCTGGAGGAATCCAATAAAAGATCTGTTTGCATCCAGCAGCAACAAGAACTGTCAGAAATTTTCCTCAAGATGCAGCAGAGACAGGGACCCAATGTCGGGCACCTCTCTAAAACACTGGGGTCAGGGCTTAACATATGCATGTCCTCTATTTCCCCTCATTCAGAGAGTGATAAACAAGATAAGACAAGACAAAGCCAGGATCATTTTAATAGCATCAGCATGGGCCAGACAACAATGGTACCCAGACTTAATTCATCAGTCGAGAGGACTAATGGAGCCTCTACCATTAGTACCGAACTTGTCTCAAAAACACAGGATGGTTTATCACCCAGCTCTTCAGGCTCTTCATCTAACAGCAAGGGGCATAGGAGTCTGGGATTGTTAGAAAAATGTTATTCATTACATTCCAGGAAAGAGTGCACAGAAAAATGTTATAGTCATAAGTGGAAAAGGTTGCTATTCTGGATTTCTGTGTGTGATGTATACAGCACCAATTAGCTATATATTAGAATACTTATTGACTCCTAAGACAACAACTCTTTCACTATCTTCTGAAAGTTCACCTTTCAGCCATAGCACCATGTTTCTGCAGGTGGTCAATCAATTTTTCCTAATGATATAGTCAAAAAATTCTTAAAAGGCCTTAATAGTGTATATCTTCCAATAAGACATCCGGTGCCATCTTGGGGTCTGAACTTCGTGCTATTGCAATTGATGAAACCTCCCTTTGAACCTTTGGGAAGTTGCACTTTGTTTCAGCTGTCTATTAAGATAGTGTTTTGTATAGTGAATACATCTGCAAGGCACATAAGTAAATTACAGGCACTAATGCCTGATCCACCATTCACTGTCTTTTGTAAAGATAAAGTAATTCTTCGTAAATTTTTACCAAAGGTATTCTCAGACTTTCACATAAATCAGTTTATAATTTTACCGTTCTTTCCCAACCCTTGTGCTCAGGAAGAGGAAGCTAAATAACATATGCTAAATATTAGAAGAGCTTTAGCCTTTTGTTCAGACAGGACTAAGCAATTTAGACAGACTCCAAGATTGTTTATTGCCTATGAAAAGAGAGAGAGGGTTAAAGTTATTTCTGTACAAATACTTGTAAGCTGAGTTAGATTTTGTATTAATAAAGTGTGGCAAAATACCTTGTTTGCCTCCGTAGGCTCAGTACTTTTTAGCCTTGGAGACTCAGGTTTGGGGCAAGGTGAATCCTTATAGGTGGCACAGGGTCCGGCTACTCCTCTCCTCAGTCAGTCCCTTGGACTTGTTTTCCTTCCCTTCTGGGGAGCAAGTGCAGCCTCCCTACTGGGAAGGTCTGGTGTCTTGCCGCAAACAGCCTACTGGCAACTTCCTTGCTCCTCTCACTCCCTCACTCCCCCTCCTACCACCCAGGGGAGGGTTTAAAAAGGTCCCAAGTAGTTGGAGTCAGCTGAACCTAATTGGTTCTCTAGCAACCCCTTTTCCAGCTGAACCTTATTGCCCCATGGTTCCCTCTCCTCAGTGGATAGGGAGGGGCCTTTTAAACCCCTGGGAGTAATTACTACCCCCCTTTTGTAGCTGTTTGTCCCGGGGTTACCACATATCCCCCCCCTCCCCCCCGCTCAACACTACAGGGTTGGGCTACTTGGGTGGGCAAACAGTGCGCTCTCAACAGGCCATCCGCATTGCCATGTTGGATTCCAGACCTATGTTGCACTCTGAAGTGGAAGGGTTGAAGCGACAGGAACCATCTCGTCACTCTGGCATTTTTGTCTTTATTTTGGTGCATCCACTGCAGAGGGGCATGGTCCGTGACAAAGGTAAACCTCCGTCCCAGTAGATAGTAGCAGAGGCTTTCTACGGCCCATTTTACTGCCAGGCATTCTTTTTTGACAACGGCGTATTTCCGTTTCCTAGGCAGGAGCTTCCCACTGAGGAAGAGGACGGGGTGTTCGTCATCCCCGACCATTCGTGAAAGTACCGCCCCCAACCCTACATCAGAGGCATCGGTTTGTAGGATAAACTCCTTCCCCCAGTCTGGGGCCACGAGTATGGGGTCAGTGCAGAGGGCCGTCCGTAGATCTGAAAAAGCGTCTTCAGCTGCGGTCATCCATCTTACTATGTCTGGGCCCCGAGCTTTCATTAGGTCCGTTAATGGGCATGCCCTGGTGGCAAAGTGGGGAATGAACTGTCTATAGTACCCCACTAGTCCCAGGAATGCCCTGACCTGTTTTTTTCGGAGTGGTGGGGGCCACTTCTGTATAGCTTCTAACTTGTTGAGTTGGGGCCTCACCATGCCTCGCTGATCTCCTGCCCCTCCCCGCTGTCTGTTGATCCGCCTTTTTCCCCTACAAACGTAGATTTCTGGTACTGGGTCAAGATCCTCGTTCCCCTCCTTTTATGCGCCCTCCGTTCCCTCCGAGTCTTCCGGGGATTTCCCGGCGGGGAGAACAAATCCTGGCCAAATTCATGGAAGGCCGGGGGGGTTATCTATCTGGGCCACCCCCTGGGTCCTGGATTCATTATTTTCTTCCACCTTCTCCCCAGGGAGTAGGCTATCAAATCCTGGGAAGTCTCGTCCGATAAGGACTGGGTAGGGGAGTTTCGGAAATACTCCCACTGTCACCTGAGTGGGGTTTCTGAGAACTTCTATTTTTATGGGGATGGTCAGGTAGTAACTGACATCCCCATGCACACAGGATATTCCTGAGCGTTTGGCCCGGGATAGTTGGTCCTGTCCAACCAGCTTTCCCAAGACCAGCATGATTGCACTTCCCGAGTCTACTAACGCGGTGGTCTCTATACCATCCATCTTAACGGGTCTAGTGTATCTACGAGGGACCATCGCAACCCCTAGTAGACTTATTAGATCACATGGTCCCCCTATATCTCCCAGTTTGCATTGCACGGGCTCTTCTAGATTTGGGCATTGGGCAGCGATATGCCCCAATTCGCCACATGCATAACATTGTTACCCTGCTGGGGGCAGCCCCCCATTTTTCGGGCTACTGGGCTTTATCCCCTGAGCCTTTCTCCCCCCGTCCTCAAGTCTCTCTGGGACCTCTGGCTGCTCTGTGGCCTCCTTCCTCCCCTCCATAGTCCGGCCTGGTGCCAGGGCAAACCGGGGCCTCGGCACAGAGACTTGTCTCTGATTCCGGCACCTTCCTTCCCCGGTGGTCCGCGAAAGTTCTTGGGCTGCCAGGTGTCTCTCTATGAGGGCAACTAGTTCATCATAGGAGGAGGGATCGTTTTGCCGGACCCACCCCCATATGTCCGGCGGCAACCCCCTCATGTACCTGTCCAACATGAAGATTTCCACTATCTTCTTTGGCCCATGGGTCTCAGGACAGAGCCACTTCCGGGCGAGGTGGATTAAATCAAATAGCTGGGACCTCGGCGGTTTGCTGTCCCAGTATTTCCACTCATGGAAGCACTGGGCCCGTATGGCTGACATCACACCTGACCTTGCCAGGATTTTCGCCTTCAGCTGGGGGTAATCCATAGCTGTCTCTGTGGTCATGTCGAATAGGCGTTCTGGGGCTCCCCAAACAGAAATGGAGCCAGGATACCTGCCACTGGTCTTGGGGCCAGGCCTCCCGCAGTGCCGTCCTCTCGAAGGAGAGGAGATATGCCTCTATATCGTCGTCCCTAGTCATCTTCTGTAAATAGTTGCTTGCCCGCTGCAGCTGGATCCCCTGGGGCCCGTGCGTCAGCATGGTCAGGGCTTTTAACTGGTTCACTACTTCATTCAGGGTGGCTCAATCTTGGGCCACCTGGTTCATCAGTAATTGGTTTGTCTCCTGTTGGATGCGTACTGACATCTTGCTGGGCAGCTTGCTGGGCAGCCTGCTGGGCAGCCATCTGCACCCTGGTAGCCTCTTGTTGGGCCGCAGTGGCCTGTGCCAACGCCTTCACTACATCCTCCATTTTTATTTTTTTTGGGTGTGATTTACCCTGCCCTGAGATGGCTTGCCACAGAGCTTTACTCACTCACCACATCCCACTGCTGACACCAAGTGTGGCAAAATTCCTTGTTCGCCTCAGTAGGCTCAGTCCTTTTTAGCCTTGAAGACTCAAGTTTAGGGCAAGGCAAATCCTTATAGGTGGCACAGGGTCCTGCTACTCCTCTCCTCAGTCAGTCCCTTGGGCTTGTTTTCCTTCCCTTCTGGGGAGCGAGTGCAGGCTCCCTACTGGGAAGGTCTGGTGTCTTGCCGCAAACAGCCTACTGGCAGCTTCCCTGCTCCTCTCACTCCCTCACTCTCCCCCTCCTACCACCCAGGGGAGGGTTTAAAAAGGTCCCAAGTAGTTGGAGTCAGCTGAACCTAATTGGTTCCCTAGCAACCCCTTTCCCAGCTGAACCCTCCTAGTTGCCCTGTAGTTCCCTCTCCTCAGTGGATAGGGAGGGGCCTTTTAATCCCCTGGGACTAATTACTACCGCGCTTTTGTAGCTGTTTGTCCTGGGTTTACCACAAAAGCTTATAAATATAAACGTTTTTCTGTTCCCCAGGGAATTAGAACACATTCTACTAGGTCAAAGGTAGCCTTTATAATTTTTTCTAGACATACATCTCTAATAGAGCTATGCAGAGTAGCAATGTGGAGTTCTGCTCACACCTTTACTAAACACTGTTCCTTAGATTTAGAATCTAGAGCTGATGTGAGATTTACTACAGACATCCTGCTGTCCTCCTTCAGTGAGGATGCAATGGTCCCACTGGCGTGGGTCAGAGAACTGCTTATTAATCTGCCCCAAGAAGTGAAGGTGACTTACCTGTAACGGAGATGCTTCAAGATGGACTCTGCACGTTGACACTCCCTGCCCGCCTCCTACTTACCAAAGATATTGGGGCCACCGGGGAAGGGACTGAGGCGGCTGGAGTGACATGTCCCTTTTATACCCTCGCCCTGCAATGTTCAGCATTCACGGTGGGGGTGGTGGGGAGGGTGAGATGCTCCAGTGGCTACTGCTAGCTAGAGTTCTACCGTTCAGGCTGCACGGGTTGGGGTATCCCATGAGTGTGAATATGTGAGATCCTCGGTTACATGTAGGTAAACTTCATTTTCCTGGTTTTCAGACATTTGAATTTGCTCAGCTCAGCGTTCTACAAGAGAATGACAGGCCACCAAGCAACCTTGGCTGCGCACTAATGTCGGGTTTTGCCGTTGAATGTCCTAGTTGGCTTGAACAGAAAAAGATATGATGGTGGTGAGAGTTAGCAGCCATTTTGCCGGTTGTAGGTATCATGTCCCATGCTTTCCATATCAAGCCAGCCAGTCCCCACTCCCATGAGCTGGGCCCCTCCCACCAGCCCTGCTTCAGCATACCACCCAAACCATGCCCCAATCCGTTTGCTGCCTTCCCCTTCCAACCTGGCCCCCTTCACACCACTGTACCCAGCCCCCTCCCCCCACAAGCAGGGAACACGTCTCCTGAAGTCTTCACTCCCTGGTATACAAACGTTTCTAGCTCACACCCCCGCCCCCGGCCCCTTCCCTGCCCCTAACCCCGCCCCCGTTCCAACCCCTTCCCCAAAGTCTCCCCCCCCCCCATGCCCCTATTGGACCCCTCCCCAAATCCCCGCCCCAGCCTCACCTCCTACCCTGAGCGTGCCGCGCTCCCCTTCCTTCCCCCTCCCTCCCAGCGGGGCGCAAGCGCTGGGAGCCAGGGGGAGAAGCAGGACACGGCGGCACGCTCAGGGGAGGAGGCGGAGCAGAGGTGGAGGTGAGCTGGGGGGGGGGTGGAGAGCTGCCGGTGGGGGCTCTGCACCCACCAATTTTTCCCGGTGGGTGCTCTGGGGCTGGAGCACCCACCGAGTCGGGGCCTATGGTTTCTATAGCCAGTACTTCCCCTGCCCCCCAGAACCCCACTTGCATGCATTGCCGAGAGCAAAGGACAGCTACGTTACAATGGCATGGTTTTTCTGTTAGGGTGGCCACTCACCCATTTCTGGACTACCGACTATCCCGGTACTTCCTGGGACCGTGTGGGCCGCCCCATGGGCATGACCCTGCCTCCAGTGGTGGAGCGGCACACACTTGAAAATGGTGTCCCCCATCTAACATCAGACAAAACCATGTGCACTTTTGTCCCGAATGGGGGACAAACCACCCCAAAAGGGGACTGTCAAGATCACAACCTCTGTGCTCTCAAATGAACTCCTACAGGAAAATTATAAAAGACAAAGACACCTGGCACTTATGGGTGAACACTTTTCACAAAGCAATCACTCTATATCTGCCTCTCAGTCCTCATCCTCCAAGGAAACCTGCACAGCTCTTTTCAAAGATGGGCCTGGGAGTTTAAATTCATAACTTTGCTAGACACTAAAAATCACGGACTGAATAGAGACACTGGATTTATGGCTTATTACAACAATCTGTAACCCACTCACCCCAGTTTGTCCTATGACCGCAGGGGCGTTAATGGGCCACTTCACCTTGAATGGTCCCTTGGAACATGTGCTAATTGCTTATGCTAAAGTTCTAAGCTATCTGTTCCACCTTGTGTTTAGCTGTGATGCTCTTAGCACCTTCCCCAGACCAGAGGAAGAGCTCAATGTAGCTGGAAAGTTTCTCTCTCTCACCTACAGAAGCTGGTCGAATAAAAGCTGCTACCTCCCCCACGTTGTCTCTCTAACCCTCTGACCGGCAGGGCTACAATGGCACCGCAAACATAAGATCAAAACCAGACGAGTGGCCTCTCTAGTGCCTGGTCATGTTTCAGAATGGTTGGAGGGGGCAGTTTGTGGTAGGGCTGGTGAGAGACATCACAGACTGGGTTTCTGTTCCAAAACACTGACAGTTTTATGTCTGAGAGATCCTCCGACCCCTGATCAATAGGCGTAGGCCCTCTCTGAGAGCCAGCGAGGTGTGAGAGCTCCTCATGTGTCTCTGCCACCCTGTACATTTTCTGATCAGCCACGAACCCTCCACATTCCTGATTAATGCGTTTCCAACATTGATTAACAGCTTTCATCTCATTACTGAAGCAACTATTCAGATGCTCAGCCAACCCAGAGAAAACTATTACAGCTCCTGGACACAAAGCTCTGATGTGGTCCAAATCTGCCCTCATACCTTTTGTGAGGTGTGCACCAGGACTAAAGCCTAGATCATTTTGCCCTGAGTGAATCACCACAATGTCCAGTAGCTCACAACCTCATAAGTCACCGGTTAGAGGCTGCAGAGTGGGCAAAACAAGATGCCAGCTCAGACCACCTCTCTCTGCACCCCAATCAGTCCGTAGTCAGCAACCCCCATGTCATGGTGTACTCCAGCTGCTGACTGTTCTGCCGTGTTCACAGTAAACCTCCCCATAAAATAAAACGTGTTATATTACAACAGAGATAAGATGTAACAAGCAACATGAGTTACTAAATCTTTACAATCTGCACAGGTTTACAAAGCTTGGGGCTCGAATGTCAGCCAAGGGGCGTTCCCCAGAGGAAATAGTGTCAGCGCATTCCTTCGAGCTACCCAGGCAAGTGCAAAGTGGCTCCATAGAAATCCTCTCACTTGTTTTTTTAAATTGGTGCATGCGCAGTGAAAGCCTTCCAGGCTGCACATCTCTGCAAGTGCAGAAATAAACATGTTCTTAAACAGCGTTCTCAGATTGGGTCTCCCAAAAGTTAAGTCGGTGCCATGCACTGCCTTGGTCAAACCTGACAGACTGAGACCATTTTAACAAGGTCACATCAGTAATTTGATCTCTAGCTCTGCACAAAATAACCCCCAAAAACAAAACAAAAAACCCACCACCTAAAGAGCTTTTCAAAAATGGCTATTTTTTCCAGGGCTTATTTCACCTCAACTCCTAGCTCAAATGGCCCCAAATTTGGGTCACTAATACTACCCTGCACCGTCCTGAGGCATACCAAATTTCAAGGGAATCCGAGTAAGCATGCCAATTTTAGAAAGGTCAATCTTTGCAGAAAAGTCGTGACAGAACCTTAACTGCAATAGAACAGGAGCACCACTATAATGAAGAACTTCATGGGTAAATTGTAGGGCGTTCTGACATTCGTATCTTTTCCTGCTCGCTAAGCCTTTAAATCTAACAATGTCTTTGTCCTGGTCATGAGTGACCTCAGTGTCCTCAGGTGACCCCCTCCAACACCCCCCCAACACACACACTCCTCCACGCCTGCTGAAAGGCTGACATTGATGAGGAAAGAGAAGAAACACACAAGGCAGGACATTTTTCAGATCTTCTTATGACCTCTGAGGCCAGTTTACAAGAAGCAAGGGATTGGAAAGAGCACATGCTGGAGGAAAGGCAAAAGAGCTGAGAGATGCAATGAGAAGTGCACCAAGACATAATGCAGCTCCTCAGATGGCAAACTCAGATGCTTCATTAGTAGGAGTGTTGCCAGCAGATTGAGGGAAGTGATCATTCCCCTCTATTCAGCACTGGTGAGGCCACACCTGGAGTATTGCGTCCAGTTTTGGGCCCCCCTACTACAGAAAGGATATGGACAAATTGGAGAGAGTCCAGCAGAGCACAACGAAAATGATTAGGGGGCTGGGGCACATGACTTATGAGGAGAGGCTGAGAGAACTGGACTTATTTAGTCTGCAGAAGAGAAGCGTGAGGGGGGGGATTTGATAGCAGCCTTCAACTGCCTGAAGGGGGGTTCCAGAGAGGATGGAGTTAGGCTGTTACCAGTGGTGGCAGATGACAGAACAAGGAGCAATGGTCTCAAGTTGCAGTGGGGGAGGTCTAGGTTGGATATTAGGAAAAACTATTTCACTAGGAGGGTGGTGAGGGACTCGAATGGGTTACCTAGTGAGGTGGCGGAATCTCCATCCTTAGAGGTTTTTAAGGCCCGACTTGACAAAGCCCTGGCTGGGATGATTTAGTTGGGGATTGGTCCTGCTTTGAGCAGGGGATTGGACTAGATGACCTCCTGAGGTCTCTTCCAACCCTGATATTCTATAAATCTATTATTCAAGGAGAACTGCTACAACTGTCCATAGGCTAACCTGTGATTCATGCAGGAGCAGTGAGCACCTTGGACTTTGCTTTCAAGCTATTTTTAATGTTTTAAAGTATTTAAGTTGGTTGTTTGTACTGCTTAGAAGATTGATTGGTAAAAATCATGATTTATTTACTATCTGACAAAGCAGACATGTAGTGCAGTTGTAGCTGTGTTGGTCCCAGGGTATTAGAGAGACAAGTTGGGTGAGGTAATATCTTTTATTGGACCAACTTCTGTAAGTGAGAGAAACAAGCTTTTGAGAACATAAGAACGGCCATACTGGGCCAAACCAAAGGTCCACCTAGCCCAGTATCCTGTCTTCCGACAGTGGCCAATGCCAGGTGCCCCAGAGGGAATGAACAGAACAGGGAATCATCAAGTGATCCATTCCCTCGCCCATTCCCAGCTTCTGACAAACAGAGACTAGGGACACCATCCCTGCTCATCCTGGCTAATAGCCATTGATGGACCTGTCTTCCATAAATGTATCTAGAGTTTACACAAAGCTCTTCTTCAGGTCTGGGAAAGGTACTCTGAGTGTCTCGGCTAAATGCAAGATGGAACAGGTTGTTTAGCAGAAGTAGTTATGCAAATCTTGTGCTAAAGAATCTGATCCATCTTGCATTTAGCTGTGGTGCTCGGAGTACCTTTCCCAAACCTGAAGAAGAGATCTGTGTGAGCTCAATATCTTGTCTGTCTCTCTCACCAGCAGAAGTTGGTCCAATCAAAGATATTACCTCTCCCCCCGGTCTGTCTAAAGCAGACATGTGACAGCCCAAATCAGAGCCCCTCCCACCAGACTCATAACAGATGTTAACAAATTGTTTAAAATTCATATAGAAGCTAAGCACACCAAACCAATACACTCCAGGACCAAGGCACACTGTTAAAGTGATCTTGTAAGGTGTCAAGGTTCCTTCCCCACTCTGAACTCTGGGATACAGATGTGGGGACCCACATGAAAGACCCCCTAAGCTTATTTCTACCAGCTTAGATTAAAAACTTCCCCAAGGCACAAAATCTTTGCCTTTGGACTAGGGTATGCTGCCACCACCAAGCGCTTTAACAAAGAACCACGGAAAAGGACCACTTGGAGTTCCTCTTCCCCCAGCTATCCCCCCAAGCCCTCACACCCCCTTTCCTGCGGAGGCTTGAGAATAAACAAGTTGAGCACAGACCAGCTTGGATTTCAGCTTTAGGACCCTAAAAAAACAATCAGATTCTTAAAAAAACAGAACTTTATTGGAAGAACAAAACAAAGATAAAAGAAACACTCTAAGATTAGAATGGAAGATAATCTCACAGGCAGTCAGATTCAAAACACAGAGAATCCCTCTAGGCAAAACCTTAAGTTACAAAAAGACACAAAAACAGGAATACACATTCCCTCCAGCACAGCAAATTTACAAGCCAAACAAAGAAAACCTAATGCATTTTCTAGCTAAATTACTTACTAACTTTACAGGAGTTGAAGGGCTTGCGTCCTTGATCTGTTCCCAGCAAAGGTATCACACAGACAGACAAAAGCCTTTTTCCCCCCCTCCAGATTTGAAAGTATCTTGTCCCCTCATTGGTCATTTTGGGTCAGGTGCCAGCGAGGTTACCTTAGCTTCTTAACCCTTTACAGGTGAAAGGATTTTGCCTCTGACCAGGAGGGATTTTATAGCACTGTATACAGAAAGGTGGTTACCCTTCCCTTTATATTTGTGACATAAGGCTTCCTTCAGCAGTACAGCTTCTTGATGTGCTCTTGCTGAGGTCCTTGTGTCTGCTGATTATGAACAGCCAGAGAGTTTTTCCACTTCCCCTGCAGGGATTTCCCCTATGGGGGTAGCCCCCCTGAATTTCCCCAAACCCCGCCCCCAGTTTTGTGAACTAGTTACATACAGTGTTGCCAATTTAGTGATTGTTTGGAAATTTGAATTGAAATTGAAACATTAATACACACTTTAAAAGCATATAAAGTGTATGATAAAATACGTGTATCTGAAAAAGTATAATAGATTTGAAAAGTATGAACATAGACTAGCTTCCTTATACAGCTGTTGTTTTTTATGACAATGTCAGTGCATTCATTTCGGTGATGTTGGCCAACCTAATAATTTCAGATTATGATTTATAAGCAAAGTCTAAATGAGCTCTCCCTGACAGCTAGCGATGAGCTGGGGGCTGGGGGGGAAAAGCTTCCGGACCAGATTGTATTTACATTCACACCTAATCTACCTAGATATCCAGCAAACAGAGTTGCCTTGCCCAAGTGATAGATTTTGGCTGGGGTTGGGTTACAAATCACTTGAATGCGGGGGAGGGGGAGGGAAGGGAGGTAATGAAATGTTATTGTTCTTATTGCAGGAGTAAAGGGCAGTAGAACTGCACTTAGCCTGTGCTGACTGAGGGCATCGAGAGAGAGGGTGGGGACAGGTGTTTTGCTTGATGGTCTGCCTGAGTCACAAGTACTATTAGACCTGCCCCTCTCCACTGTTTAAAGACAGAGCTGATTAGGCTCCATAGAGAGTCTTTTGTTCTGTTAAGTGATCACTACAGCTGAAATCACTGATAATCAGGTCTAAGTGCTTAGACCTGCTGTGGGACGGGGTTTCTGTGGAAGAGACGGCCCAGTCTGCACTAGCAGCGAGGTTCCCACACTGACAGCTCAGCTGAAATCACTGAGAGCTGGTGGAACCTCAAGAGACCCACTCGCAGAGGTCACAGTAGCAGGTGGTAGCAGAAGGTGACGGCGCAGGGCCATTGGCAGCAGAGCGATGGAGTGAACGGTGGCACAACGAACAACAGTGGCCAGATTTCAGAGTAGCAGCCGTGTTAGTCTGTATTCACAAAAAGAAAAGGAGTACTTGTGGCACCTTAGAGACTAACAAAGTGAGCTGTAGCTCACGAAAGCTTATGCTCCAATAAATTTGTTAGTCTCTAAGGTGCCACAAGTACTCCTTTTCTTTTAACAGGGGCCAGAGCGAACAGTGAGCAGCTGGAGGAACGAGCAAGGTGCCTTCTTGCCCCCACTGGGAGGTGAACTCATGTGAAAGCACCTCTGAACTCTGAGTCTCCACTGAACAAGGACAACACCAGTGAGGGTTAATGAGGCTGTTAAGAATGCTGGAGACACAACACAGTTCATGCGAACAAACATGGCTGTGGCATCCTACTTTCTATTTAGGCAAGAGATACCACACACTACGAACTGGAGGCCAATGTTAAGTGCATTGTCACTTGTTCATCCTGAAGTTGAACACCGGTTCCGAACAAGATCAGCAAATGCTCACTATCTTTCTGCAAGAAACTGAACTGGCTGGCTAGACAAATGTGGTACAACAGTGAATGACTCAACAGTTGAAAAAGTGAAGAACTCTCTCACCACATTCAAAATATTTGCATACATGGCTGATGAATGCACCAATGCAAATGGGCATCAAGTATTAAGTCATTGTGTACGTTATCTTGATGTCAGTGGTAGGCCAGTAGATGCATTTCTAGATGTTCAAGTTATAGAAGACAGATTGGCTGCATCTGTGACAACCCACATCTTAGAAGAGTTAAATGCATGTCAATGGAACCCCAAACAGATGGCTGCTTGTGCATTTGATGGAGCTGCAAACTTCTCTGGAAGACATGGTGGAGCACAAGGTTTGCTCAGAGAAAAGTGTAACCCTAGTCTCTCCTATACACACTGCAGAGGCCATCTACTCCAACTAGCACTAGTACGAGCTGCAGACTCTTCAAAAGACATATAAAAAGCTATAAATTTAATGTCTTCATTATATTCTTTTTTCAGCAAGAGTCCAAAAAGACTGAATTTCTTGGAAAATATAGAAGATACACTGGGACTGAAGTTCAAATTAGTCCAACCTGGGAAAACCCTCTGGCTTTCTCATGAGTGATCCTTGGCTGTTGTCTTAAAATTACTCCAGCCATTATTACTGGCTTTGGAAAGCATCTACCAAGATGGGATGGATCTAAGTAGCGAGGCTGGTGGATTACTTTTGCTACTATGTTCAGAGAAGACTATTGCCATTCTGTCTCTTGTAAGTCTACTGTTGAAACCACTTGGGTCATTAAACAATGCCATCCAAGCATCCGCTACAAGAGTAGCAGATCTTTGTCCAGCAATAGAAGCTACATTTGGATCAATCAGAGAGCTATCCATTGAAAAAGTACTGGAAGAAGCAAAGACTTCAGTCCAGAAGTTGACTAATGAAGGAATTTATATTGAATCCTTAAGTGAAGAGGACAAGAAGTGTTTGGTAAGACAACTGAAAAAGGTACACAGCTTTGATTCTTAAAAATCTACAACAGCGACTTCTAGATTCTACTCAACCTCTCCGTAGCTTTTACAGATCCCTGTCCTATAAAACACCAACAGCTGAGTGGAGTGAGGCACTACCAGCAATGGGGCTGCCATGTGCTCAGGACAGAATAGAGAATTTTAACACAGAGTGGAATATCATACGATGAATGAATGAAGATTTGACTTCAACTTCTTTTTTATCATCACTAGTGTCTCGACCCAATCTTTATGCTTCGTTTCCTGGGCTGAAAGAAGTAGGAATTCATCTCTTGCTACTCCCAGTCACAACAGCTACAGTTGAGCGTTCTTTTTCATCGTTGAATAGAATTTTGTGTTTTGAAAGAAGTCGCCTTCTGCCTGATCATGTGAATGAATTAATGAGCATATCAGTTGAAGGAATGGAAGTACCGGACACATGAGAAGCCACCAAAGATGAATGCATTGCATTCAAGAAGTTCATTAACAGAGTTGTTCAAAATTATAACAAGAAACCAAGAAGGATGTAGATGTAGTGCTTCATCGAAGGCTTGAGTAGCCAACTTCAATTTGTGTGATGATTTTAAAATCTAATAAAATGGTCATGAAACATTTTTCAGTTTTTACTATGGTGCCATACAGCCCACCTTCACCCACACGGTCTCACCCCTCATCGGCCCTGTCAAGGTTCCTTCCCCACTCTGAACTCTAGGGTACAGGTGTGGGGACCTGCATGAAAACCCCCTAAGCTTATTTTTACCAGCTTAGGTTAAAACTTCCCCAAGGTGCAAACTATTTTACCTTTTGCCCTTGGATTTTATTGCTGCCACCACCAAGCGTCTAACAAATATATAACAGGGAAAGAGCCCACTTGGAAACGTCTTTCCCCCCAAAATCCTCCCCAACCCTACACCCGCTTTCCTGGGGAAGGCTTGATAAAAATCCTCACCAATTTGCATAAGTGAACACAGACCCAAAACCCTTGGATCTTAAGAACAATGAAAAAGCAAACAGGTTCTTAAAAGAAGAATTTTAATTGAAGAAAAAGTAAAAGAATCACCTATGTAAAATCAGGATGGTAAATACCTTACAGGGTAATCAGAGTCAAAACATAGAGAATCCCTCTAGGCAAAACCTTAAGTTACAAAAAGACATGAAAACAAAACAGGAATATACATTCCATTCAGCACAGCTTATTTTATCAGCCATTTAAACAAAACAGAATCTAACGCATATCTAGCTAGATTACTTACTAAGTTCTAAGACTCCATTCCTTTCTGTTCCCGGCAAAAGCATCACACAGACAGAGAGAACCTTTGTTTCTCCCCCCTCCAGCTTTGAAAGCATCTTGTCTCCTCATTGGTCATTTTGGTCAGGTGCCAGCGAGGTTATCCTAGCTTCTTAACCCTTTACAGGTGAAAGGGTTTTTCCTCTGGCAAGGAGGGATTTTAAAGGTGTTTACCCTTCCCTTTATATTTATGACAGGCCCTGACCCCCACCCCTGTAAATTTGAACACCTCCACTAATTTCAATTCCTGGGGAAAACACTGTTCCCCTGTCACTCTGCTGGTCACTTCCCCACCCCGCTTTGCTTTGCAAATATTAGGTAAAACACAACAGGCAGCAATAACAGTGGGAATATTTGGATCACTGAGATCCAAACTAGCCAGGAGGCAGCACCAGCATCCTTTCAATCTACCAAATGCATTCAACTGTCATTTGGCACCTGTTCAAGCAGCAGTCGTTGCTGCTTTCCAGGTGCCCAGTGTATAGCTTCATGAGCCGGGGAAGCAAGGCATAGGCTGGTCTCCAAAGGTCACTATCTACGATGCAGCCCCACTGATATGAATCTGCCAGCCTGAGAAAAATGTCCCTGCTTGCACCTTTTCAGACAATCCAGGAGTAAAGCTGCGAGCTTCATGCACCTTCCCCACTGATCTGTTCAGGATCCACACTTCTGACAGAGAGATGGCAAGAACTTGGAAACTGCTTATGGGCTGTAAGAGAGGAACTGTGGGGATTGTTTTGAAAGCCACAAAAATAGCAGATGATGGGTTGGAGCAAAGGCAATTGGGAGAACATGACCTCAAGCTCCTAGTGTTATTCTACACACACTGCAAAAATGCCCCACAAGGCAGTGTGCCATATGGTGGTGCAGGGGACACTGGGACCTCTACCCACAGGGCAGCACATCTTTTGCCAGGACAGCTTCTCACCATAAGGACATATGGCACTGGCCAAGGCAAACAAGTGTGAACACACTCTGGTGACATAGTAAGGTCAGTAGCTGTATGCTGGCAACTGGTAAAGCTTTCTAAGGTAGACATGGCATTGGGTGTCTTGCTGCTTTGGTTACACTTATGGTGTGAAGGCTTTCTTCATAATTAGAGCTAGAAACAATTGTTTTTAAATTAAAATTGAGGTTGTGGGGCTGTGTCACACGGGTCTCTGCCTATAATTTGGGGTGCATGTGTCGTGCACTTTCTCCCTGTGACAGAGAAGAGTGTCTCCAATCAATGAAACCCCAAACCCAGCTTGCTCTGAAAGGTCCGTCTCCAGGTCCCTGTGTGAAGCAATACGTTTCAGACTGTTGAGCGCTGTCACCTCTGCTGGGATGCTGCGTGCTCCTCCTGCTTCTGCTCTTGTGGGTTTGTGTTTTCCAGCAGTGCCTGAGAGCTCCCCGTGGGCTCAGCACTGAACAAACATGTGTTAAGAGGACAATCCCTGCCTCAAGCACTTACAGTTTATAGGGCACCAAAGGTAGGTGGAGCAGAGCGTGGTGGGTGTGGTCATAGAGGAAGGAGGTTAACTGCTCAAGCACACTGCATTTTAGCATAATGATTTATGGCTCCCCTCTTCTTGGCCAATACCAGCTGGCAGAGGCCTGCAGGCATCATGCCCCAGATGAGTTTTCAGAGGAATATGATGGCCGTGGCAAAGCAGATTTAGTCAGAAGTTTCCACAGAGGGACCAGGCAGTGTGGGAGGAAGCATGAAAGTGGCTGTGGGAAAAGCTGTCAGCATGAAGGTGATGGTCAATGTCACCATGAGCCATTAGAGCATCTAGGTATGGTGCCTGCCCTTCTCTCAATGTGCTGTCTCTGGCACCATTGTGCTTGGTTTAAGGCAGGGGTTCTCAAACTGGGGGTTGGGACTCCTCAGGGGGTCGTGATGTTATTGCATGGGGGGTTGCAAGCTGTCAGCCTCCACCCCAAATCCTGCTTTGCATCCAGCATTTATAATGGTGTTAAATATATTTAAAGGTGTTTTTAATTTATAAGGAAGAGTCGCACTCAGAGACTTGCTATGTGAAAGGGGTCACCAATACATTGCTGAGTTAATGACAAATGTCTGGTCACCACACAGCAGGACCCTCCCACATGGGAACCTATGAGGGGATGGTCGGTATGCTGCTACTGCCTGTGTGTTGCTTGGAGCATGTCTACATGCAGATGAAGGTGTGGATTTAAACTGATTTAGCTGATCTGCTGGAAAGAGGCAGTGCGGACACTTTAATTTCAGTTTAAACTGCATTGGTTTCAGTTTGGTTTAAACTGATTAGGAGCAGGTTTAAATTACACTGCAGTAAGAACATCCACACCCAGGTTTGCACCAGTTTGACTACACTGATATCGGTGAAAATTTGTGTGGAGACAAGGCCTTGCAGACATCTGAACATGACCTCCTTTGATTCATAAGCCTAAAGCCAGAATGGACCATTAGATTAGCTAGAGTGGGGTGGGGGGGAGGTATTTTTTCAGCTTTGTGTGTATAAAAAGATCTTCTACACTTTCCACAGTATGCATCTGATGAAGTGAGCTGTACCTCACGAAAGCTTATGCTCAAATAAATTGGTTAGTCTCTAAGGTGCCACAAGTACTCCTTTTCTTTTTGCGAATACAGACTAACACAGCTGTTACTCTGAAACCTTACTCCCAATATATCACAGCCAGAGAATTACCCTGTACGGAACCAAATTTATTGTGTTTGACTGATGTCTTGTCAGGACAGGGAAACTGACTGGCACTAACTTTAACCCTTACAATAATAAGCTATTAATAATAATAAACTATTCTGGAATAGCTCCCTGTCATTGTATTCACTTTAGTCTTTAAATCGCTCTATTCAGGCATAATCAATGCACTCCCCTAGTGGAGTAAAATCACTTTTATTCCAAAATAGCACCCACAGGGGAGCTTTCCTGCAACAACCATCCTGGTCTACAAAGAGAAATGACTAACCCTAAAGCATAACTTGTGTTTGATAAGTTTCAGAGTAGCAGCTGTGTTAGTCTGTATTCTCAAAAAGAAAAGGAGTACTTGTGGCACCTTAGAGACTAACAAATTTATCTGAGCATCACCTACAGCTCACTTCATCACTGAATGCATCCGATGAAGTGAGCTGTAGCTCACAAAAGCTTATGCTCAAATAAATTTGTTAGTCTCTAAGGTGCCACAAGTACTCCTTTTCTTTTTGTGTTTGATAAAAGCATCTCCTCCAGAAAGGCGTCCAGTCTGGTTTGAAGACATCAAGAGATGGCCAACTGTTTGTCTCAGTCGATGAGCCGGTCCAGCAGCTGACAAACACATGATGTGGACGCAAGGCAGGAGTGTGTATGAGCTGCTCTGTTCGGGTATCTGCTCTCTCTCACACGTGTGATAGTGCTGGACTGATGGGACGAGGGAGGGGAGCAGTTATAAAGAAATTTAGTTTGGACTCACCCCACCAAACAGTACAGTGCAATACTTGGATAGTGAGCTTGTGACCAAAAGCAAGAGAGAGAGCAATAGCTAAGAGGCACATGGATCCTGGAACATGCTCTGATGGGCCATCAGAGGACTGGTACTAAGGACTCCTGGGGTTTATTACTGGTGCTGGAAGTGGGGTATTGACCAGTAGCCAGAGCAGGAGTGTGTGATCAGGACTCCAAGCTTCTGTTCCCAGCTCTGACCCTGAATTGCTGGGTGACTATGGGGAAGTTTCTCTGCTGTTCTTCCCAGCTGCACACAGGGGTTAATCTGCCAGCCGCCCCACAGGGGTTGAGAGAGCAATAATGTTTGGTGGCTCTGATGAAAGATGTTCGGTTTAAATGCACAGTTGTGTTATTAGATTCTTGGTAGCACCCCTGGAGCTAGAGAAGTGCGGAGATGTGCTGTGGGGGTACAAGCAGGGGGTGTGGCCCTACCGAACTCTGGAAGTGAGGTCAGTGCTCCCAGTTCTTGGACAGGACGGAATGGTAAGCAGGCTAGACCAGGCTCCAGGACTGGCTGGGGAAGGTGATTAACCTCATGAAATCCCCATGGGCTGGGTGGCCCTGAGAGCTGCAAACTGGAGTGTGAAATCAAAGGAAGCAACCAGTCCTGCCCCCTCACCTACTTTGGGGGTGACTCTGTGTTTCCTACTTCCTCAGTTTAGGGGAATGACTCAGGGTGGAGCGACAGTTCTGCCAGCAGCCAAATCCTCCTCCCCCCCAGCACCTCCTGCCTGCTGGCGGCCCTGCCGATCGGCTCCTCCCCTTACCCCCCAGCACCTCCTGCTGATCAGCTGTTCAGCGGTGGGCAGGAGGCGCTGTGGGGGAGGGGAAGGAGCAGGGGCTGGAAGAGGTGGAGTGAGGACGGGGCATACTTGGGGGAGGGGGCAGAATGGGTGGGAAGGGGGGGAGGAGCAGAATGGAGGCAGGAAGAGGCAGAATGGGGGTGGGGTGTCGAGCACCCCAGGGGAAATCAGAAAGCCGGCACCTGTGGTGTCCCATCCTGGCAGACGATGACCTGGCCTCACTTTCACTTGTCATCGCCCGACTGGGCTACTGGCAGGTATGAAAGCACTAGGGGTACAGAACGCTGCAGTGCCCGCTCAGTAACTCATGCCACGCCAGCACTTCAAAGGCCGGGTCAGTGCAACTAATCCTCCTGGGGACTAATCTGAGCCCAAAAACTCAATGGGAAGAAGAAACGCAGGGAACAGGAAGAAATGAGAGAGCCCAAGCGGGGAGAAGGTAACAAGACACAGTTGCAATGGAATATGGCTAGAAACAGGCCACTGCTATTTGGGGCCGTAGGGGCAGAGGCATCAGGGAAGGAAGGTCATTGTCTCTCTATACAAAGCCCTCTCAGGTAGATAGGCACAAAGTGGAGGCAGTTCAGAGAACAGCAAGAAAGTGAGGGGCTGACATATTGAACGGGCTAGAAAACGCAGAGCTTGGCTGTGCGGCCATGAAGGGGAGCATCAGGAGTGAAAGGACCGAGGGGAGAGACGAATTCTGCTGGGTGGGAAAAGGAGTTAATGGGCGAAATTAAGAGAGGGACAATTTAGGCGGAGCATCAGAGGCAAACTCCCTGATGGGAAGCTGTACCAGGCTGGGGATTTAGCACCTCAGGGAGCCCCTGCACTAGGGTCTTTTAAAACGGGGCTGCCCCAGACCCAAGGAAACGGGCAAAGAGGAAAAGGCCCTGCCTTGGCAACGGAGATAGACTCAGCTGGTCTTTTGTTGTTCTTTGTTCGGTGTTTGTACAGCGCCTAGCACCGCCGCTGGCTCGGGCTCCTAGGTGCCCTGGTACCACAGGTCACAGGCCTAAATCATCAGGAAGCTCTGGAGGGTCTCAGACCCGAGCGCACGAAGTGGGGGCTCTGCGCCACGGGCCGGCCGGCCGGGGCACTGGCTCGCACTAACCCTGGGCCGGGCCGAGCCAGGCGAACGCGGGCAGGCGGCGGAGCTCCAGGCTCGGCCCCGCCAGGGCTCGGCCCCGGGCCCCTCCAAGCAGCACGCCCAGGCGGGCGGGGCCGCAGCGGGGCGAGCCCGGCTTGCAGCAGGCGGGCCAGGCTCCGCCCGCGCCGTGCGCCCCCGCGCCGCGAGGGGGCGCTGAGGGGCGGCTCGCTCCGCCCCGCCCCGCCCCGCCCCGGCCGCCGGGCCAATCAGCGGCTGCCGAGCGCCGGGGGCGGCCCCTGAGCGCTGGGGTGACGGCGCGAGGCGGCCGCGTCGCCAGGGCAGGAAGCGCCGCGAGCTCCGGGCAGCGCCAGGCGGGTGAGTCCCGCTGCGGGCAGCGCCGGGCCCGGCCTCCGTCATGGCCGCGGCTCCCGGGGGCGCAGGACCGGACCGGGGCGGGGCACTCAGCATTACCTGGGTGGGGGCACAGGGCAGGGTATTCTGCGTTACCGGGAGGGCAGGGGGATGGGGCACAGGACCGGGGCGGGGGACTCGGCATTACCTGGGGGGGGCACAGGGCAGGGTACTCTGCATTACCGGGGGGGGGGGAGGGCAGGGGGATGGGGCACAGGACCGGGGCGGGGGACTCGGCATTACCTGGGGGGGGCACAGGGCAGGGTACTCTGCATTACCGGTGGTGCAGGGCAGGACAGAGGGATGGGGGCACAGGGCCGGTCCCCGGCAGGGCAGGGTACTCGGCATTACCTGGGGGGGATGAAGGGGGGGGGGGGGGAGGACAGAGAGCTGGTCCCCAGCAGGGTGCTCTCTGCATTACCTGCGGGGGGGCACAGGGCAGGGTACTCTGCATTACCGGGGGGGTAGGGCAGGGCAGGGGGATGGGGCACAGGACCGGGGCGGGGGACTCGGCATTACCTGGGGGGGACTCGGCATTACCTGGGGGGGTTGAAGGGGGGGGAAGGGCATACAGCTGGTCCCCAGCAGGGTGCTCTCTGCATTACCTGGGGGGGGCACAGGGCAGGGTACTCGGCATTACCTGGGGGGGGGATGAAGGGGGGGGGGAAGGGCATAGAGCTGGTCCCCAGCAGGGTGCTCTCTGCATTACCTGGGGGGGGCACAGGGCAGGGTACTCGGCATTACCTGGGGGGGGGATGAAGGGGGGGGGGAGGGCATAGAGCTGGTCCCCAGCAGGGTGCTCTCTGCATTACCTGCGGGGGGGCACAGGGCAGGGTACTCTGCATTACCGGGGGGGTAGGGCAGGGCAGGGGGATGGGGCACAGGACCGGGGCGGGGGACTCGGCATTACCTGGGGGGGTTGAAGGGGGGGGAAGGGCATACAGCTGGTCCCCAGCAGGGTGCTCTCTGCATTACCTGGGGGGGGCACAGGGCAGGGTACTCGGCATTACCTGGGGGGGGGATGAAGGGGGGGGGAAGGGCATAGAGCTGGTCCCCAGCAGGGTGCTCTCTGCATTACCTGTGGGGGGGCACAGGGCAGGGTACTCTGCATTACCGGGGGGGGGTAGGGTAGGGGGATGGGGCACAGGGTCGGTCCCCAGCAGGCAGGGTACTCGGCATTACCTGGGGGGGGGGTATGAAGGGGGGGGAAGGGCATAGAGCTGGTCTGCAGCAGGGTGCTCTCTGCATTACCTGGGGGGGGAATGATGGGGGGGGGGGGAAGGGCATAGAGCTGGTCCCCAGCAGGGTACTCTCTGCATTACCTGGGGGGTGCAGGGAAGGGGCACAGGGCTGATCCCTGGCAGGGTGCTCTCTGCATTACATGGGGGGTGGGGGTTGCAGGGCTGGTTCCCAGCAGGGCAGTGAGGGGGTTGCGTGGGGAGGGTACTCTCTGCACTGCCAAGGTTGGGGAGGGGCTATGCAAGGCCAGCCCCCAGTGCGGGCTGAGCACAGCTATGCAAGAGCATAGCTGGGGATCTGATTCCCAGCACTGATCTCTTGCTGGAAGCCCTTGTGCTGAGCTCTTGGGAGAAGAGCAGGGTGGCTCCTAATGGGTGAGATGCTGCCCCCTGTCACTTGCTGGGGAAGGGGATGTGGGTCTGGTCCATTTCCCTCCAGCGCTGCACATGGTGCCCCTGTGGTTGGCAGTAATAGTGTATTGGTCTGAGTCATCAGGGATTGGAATTGGCCAGGGAAGAGCTTCAAGACTTCAGTTGATTCAGCCAGCCTTACAGAGACTGCTATGATCATCCACTCTGACCTCCTGCATAACACAGGCCAGAGAATCCCACCTACCGATTCCTGCACCAACCCCATAGCTCTGCTCTGGGCTATGGCCTAGCTTTTTGAAAGCCCTCCAATCTTCAGTTGGCATCAACTTTATCCGCTGCCTGGAGGAGACCCTTTCTCTCACTTGCGAAACTTTCCCAGGGCCAGGTCTGTGGCCAGGCTTAGACCAGCTATCCCTCTCTGTTCCTTTGAGAGTGGTTTCAGGTGTGATAACCCCTGCCCAGCAATACTCAGATTGAGGCTTGTGAGCCTCAAGTGGCTCTTTGATGTGTCTCCTGTGGCTTTTTGCAGCCCATGATATCAAACCAGTGGTTAATAATTGGATCACAGTCCGGATGCTTTTACTGTGTTGTTAGTGAACTGTAGTTGATATAATAACACTTGGTCAGTCACTTTGCTGTGTGTTTGTGTGTGTGTGTGTGTGTGTGTATATATATATATATATATAAAAATAATGCTTCAGTATGGCTATATAGTACTATAGTAAAGGGAGGGAAATGAATTCACACCACTGTGGCTCTTTTGGGTACTGTTGATTGCTAATCTGGCTCCTGAACCACTGAGGTCTGCGTATCATTGCTCCCGGGCCATGTCTACACCATGGGGTCTATAGTATACAGCTATCACACTGTAGCTGTGTCATCATAAGCCTGTAGTGTAGACGCAGCCTGCAGTGACAAAAGGGGTTTTTCCCATCACTGTAGGAGTTGCACCTGCCTGAGTGGCGGGAGCTGGGTAAACAGAAGTGTTCTTCCGTCAGCCTAGCAGCAGCTTCCCCCAGGGGGTAAGTCAGCATTGCTGGGGTGCACCCTGCACACTGTAGCTAGATCAATTTAAATTTAAAGTGTAGACCAGGCCTAGGTTAATGACAAGTCACCACAGGTGGAGTGAAGTGGGTGGTTGTGTGGGAGGAAATGGGACCAATAATCAGAGTAAGTTTATACATAGGTTAGTTGTGTGCCTGCTGCAACAAGTACCTGCTATTAGCTGATGGGCCCTGGAGGCCTCTTGACACAGAGGACTCTGGGTGGGATAAGGTGATGACTCTCAGAGTTTGTGCCAGAGCCAGCAGTGAAAAAGCGGGGAGGGATATGCTTGTGGGAAACAGCGAAGGATGGACATTGGCAGACCAGAGGCAGGAGACAATGATGCAATAAGATGATAGATGCAATAAGTGGGGCTGGGATAAGTCATGAGGGGTGTTCAAGGTGAGGATGAGATGCTTGTTTCTGAGGAAATAAGGAAGTGGAAGCCAGTGGAGGGACTTAAAGAGGGACTGGGAAAGGGTAGACAGAATTGTGACACACTGAAGTGATGCGCCTGGAAACTGATTTTTTGGCAGCAGTGTTGTGATTGGGGTCTGTAGCTGAGATGTGAGGTGAGGAGCAACTGGACAGAGGAAAAAGATAAAGATTTTTCGTGCACCCTCAAAGTGTGGCTCTCTGGGGGTGGGGGTGCTAGCTTAGCTCTCCAGTGCTGCTGCAGCTTGGGAGCAGGGGGGCTTGTAACATCTGAGACAATCTCTTCCCCTCCCCTTTGCTTTACATAGCTGTAGTAACACTGACACCTTACACTTACACTCTGCACAGCATGGGAATCCTCCTCTTGCCAAACTCAGGGCTCTGCAGAGAGTTCATGGCAGGGAGGCAAGGATGGTGTCCCAGTTAACCTGCAGGAAGTGGAGGACCTCACACTAGGAGATGTCTGAGATCCTGCAGCAAACATCCCTGCACTTGTGAAAGGTGTTATGGGATTCTCAGGCTGTCTACACTAGCGCTTTTGTTGGTATAACTTATTTTGCTCAGGGGTGTGAAAAAAAAATCACACCCCTGACTGACACAAGTTTCACCGACAAAAGCTCTGGTGTGCACAGTGCTATGTTAGAGGGAGACGCTCTCCTGCCGATATAGCTACCACTGCTCATTGGGAGTGGTTTAATTATGCTGGCGGGAGAGCTCTCTCCCATCAGCGTAGAGCGGCTACGCTGGAGACCCTACAGTGGCACAGCTGCAGCGGTGTAGTTGTTCAATATGTTCGTTAATAATCTGGAGGATGGCGTGGACTGCACCCTCCGCAAGTTTGTAGATGACACTAAACTGGGAGGAGTGGTAGATATGCTGGAGGGTAGGGATAGGATACAGAGGGACCTAGACAAATTAAAGGACTGGGCCAAAAGAAATCTGATGAGGTTCAACAAGGACAAGTGCAGAGTCTTGCACTTAGGATGGAAGAATCCAATGCACCGCTACAGACTAGGGACCGAATGGCTCAGCAGCAGTTCTGCAGAAAAGGACCTGGGGTTACAGTGGATGAGAAGCAGGATATGAGTCAACAGTGTGCCCTTGTTGCCAAGAAGGCCAATGGCATTTTGGGGTGTATAAGTAGGGGCATTGCCAGCAGATCGAGGGACGTGATCGTTCCCCTCTATTTGACATTGGTGAGGCCTCATCTGGAGTACTGTGTCCAGTTTTGGGCCCCACACTACAAGAAGGATGTGGAAAAATTGGAAAGAGTCCAGCAAGAATGATTAGGGGTCTGGAACACATGATTTATGAGGAGAGGCTGAGGGAACTGGGATTGTTTAGTCTGCGGAAGAGAAGAATGAGGGGGGATTTGATAGCTGCTTTCAACTACCTGAAAGGGGGTTCCAAAGAGGATGGATCTAGACTGATCTCTGGTAGCAGATGACAGAACAAGGAGTAATGGTCTCAAGTTACAGTGGGGGAGGTTTAGGTTGGATATTAGGAAAAACTTTTTCACGAGGAGGGTGATGAAGCAGTGGAATGGGTTACCTAGAGAGGTGGTGGAATCTCCTTCCTTAGAGGTTTTTAAGGTTAGGCCTGACAAAGCCCTGGCTGGGATGATTTAGTTGGGGATTGGCCCTGCTTTGAGCAGGGGGTTGGACTAGATCACCTCCTGAGGTCCCTTCCAACCCTGATATTCTATGATTGATTCTACACACAAGGGATTGGAGGGCTGGAGAAAATGCCTTAAGTGAGAGACTTAAAGAACTCCAATCTGTTTAGTTTATTTAAAAAAAAATCAAGAGGTGACTTGATTAGCATGTAAGTACCTTCATAGGAAGAAAACAGCAGGTACTAAAAGGCTCTCTAATCTAATGGAGAAAGGCACACAAGGACCAATGGCTGGAAGCTGAAGCCAGACAATCAAATTAGTAATTAGGCACAAATGTTTCCTACTGAGGGTGACCTACTACTAGGACAAACTCCCAAGGAAGTGGAGGCCTTTCTGGAAGAGATGCTTTAGTCAAGCACAAACTATTGGTCGCAATAGTGGGGTAAATGAATAAAATTATCTGGCCAGTGGTAGACAGGAGATCAGACTAGCGGTATGTCTACACTGCAATTAAAACCCACAGCTGGGCCATGCCAGCTGACTCGGGCTCATCGGGCTGTGGGGCTGTTTAATTCCACTGTAGGCTTCCGGGCTTAGGCTGGAGGCTGAGCACTAGGACCATGTGAGGTGAGAGGGTTCCAGAGATTAGGCTGGAGCCTGAGCCAGAATGTCTACAGCCCAATTAAAGAGCCCTGCAGTCTGAGTCAACAGGATGCCAAATTGCATAGATGACCTAATGGTTCCCTCTGGCCTAAAAAAACATCTGACTAAATAAAGCTACTGAAGTATCACAGGAAAGATGGCAGTTTCAGGAGCCCATGGCCAGTACACTGGGATCTGGACTCATTGAGGCCTTCTCTAGAAGAGGATTTAAAAGTGTAATGTATGCCTGTAAGATGTGTTGTCCTGGCTGGTGTTTGTAATGCGGGCTAGCATCACGCTTTTAAATATTAGTCTAGACAATACGTGGCGGGGAGAGGGTCCCCTGATGAGTCCCCACCCTACTCCTGCAGCACTGTACTTCCTAGTACCACACTGAGGCATTGGGGTCAATTCGGTTTTGTTACCATATCACACTATGAACTCATGTGTTCATTATCACACTCATGGTTTCTGCTTTCAAAGTTTCTACTTCCCATTAAATATTGGCTTGGCAGTGCCTAAACTTTCCCATCCCTCCAAGGGTCTCTAATTTAGGTAATCTATTTGGCTCCAGTCATTGTAGTATCTGGTGCTGCTGAGGAGACAGAGTGGAAATCAAGGCCCACCAAAGGGAGGCTCACAGGAAGGGTTAGAAGCCTCCACAGTCATACAAGGATCTCTTTGTGGATATCTATCTGAACTCTGAACCTTTGTATTCTCCCATCTCTGATTTGAACTGTAACTTTGCTCTGTTGATTGTGGAATTTGTGGCTCTTAACTGAGTTTGGCAACGGTGCCTCATAATGATGCAATATCATGGGATGATATGTGAAACAGAAGAGAGGATGGGGAGTGTTTGGTCTGAGAAGATCTTCCAGATTAACCTAGAGGTGGTGCCCTGAGAATTAAATATTTATGCTACCCTCCCAGGTCTGAGCATGCACCCTCCAGCAAGCAGTGCTAGCAGCCCCTTGTTATCTGGAAAGTTGTCCCTGTGTGTGGAGCCAGTTCCACTTGAAACCCTCTTGACCCAATAAGTCTCAGGTGTGTTGGTGGCCAAGGGGAGGGGGGCTTATAAAAGCTGGCACTTCCCCCTCAGCAAAGCTGGTAGATGGGGGCAGGGCACAATACGCACTTTGATGTATAGAATGCAAGAGTCAGGATGTGACCTGAATAGAGAGCTCAGTCCTGTGGCCTGCCAGGACCCCTGGGAATAACTGACTATTGGGGAGGGGGGGGTCCTGCCCCACAAGAGAGGGACACGAGGGTGACAGCAACAGAAGTCACAACCCAAGGAAGGGGCAGAAGTGGGCTGTGCCGCATGGAGGCTGGGAAGGCAGCTGTGCCTCCTCCCACAGGCCCCTCCACCTGAGCTTGGGGAGGCTCCTAGCCCCTGCTCCCTAATGTGTCCTGCCCCCTCACAGCCCTGCCCTGTCAGAGCCCTCTTCCGCTCCCCGAAAGCCCTGCCCTGCCCCCTCTGCTCCTGCCCCTTCAGAGCCCTCTCCCACTCCCCAAAAGCCCTGCCTCTCCCCCTGCCCCTGCCCCTTCAGAGCCCCCTTCCCCCTCTGCTCCTGCCCCAGCCCTGCTCCCTCACAGTCCTGCCCCTTCAGAGCCCCCTCCCCCATCCCTCCCCCTGCCCCTTCCCAGCCCTGCCCCTTCAGAGCCCTCTGCCCCAGCCCTGCCCCCTCACAGCCCTGTCCCCCTGCCCCTTCAGAGCCCTCTCCTGCTCCCTGAAAGCCCTGCCTGCCCCTTCAGAGCCCGCCCCCTGCCCCCTCTGGTCCTGCCCCCACCCCCTTCAGAGCCCTCTCCCTCTCCCCGAAAGCCCTGCCCCCTCACAGCCCTCCCCCTGCCCCCTCACAGCCCTGCCCCTCCCCCTCTGCTCCTGCCCCAGTCCTGCCCCTTCAGAGCCCCCTGCCCCCTCACAGTCCTGCCCCAACCCTGCCCCTTCAGAGCCCGCCCCCTGCCCCCTCACAGTCCTGCCCCAACCCTGTCCCTTCAGAGCCCGCCCCCTGCCCCCTCACAGCCCTGCCCCCCCCCGCTCCTGCCCCCCCCGTGGCCGGGGCGGGGCCGCCGCTGTGATTGGCCCGGGCGGCCCTGCCGTGGCGGTGCCCGGGGCCGAGTCGGGCCGTGCCCAGCGCCGGGGGCCGCCGCCCGCTCTCTGCTGCCGGCGGGAGGGAGGGAGGCAGGCGCGGCTCCGCGGCCGGTGAGTGGGGCCGGGCGGGCCGGGGGGCGGATGGCGCCGGGCCCCGCGCTGGGGAAGGGCCCGATGCGCGGCCGGGGGCGCCGGGGCCGGGCCGGTCCGTTCCGGGCCGCGGGGCCCTGCCAGAGCCGGGGGGGGACAGGGCCGGGCTCGGTTCCCGAGGGCCCCCCGGCCTGGCCCTTGGGGGGTCCCGGTGCCCGCCCGCCCCGCGGAGCCGGGCCCTGGGGCTCGCTCTGTGCGGAGCCGGGTGCCGCAGCCGGGCCCTGGACCCCTGGACCCGCTGCCCCTCGGCCCCCAGAGCCAGAGCCGGCCCCGCAGCGCGCCCGGCCCGGGGTGCGGGGCGCGGCCCAGCCCTGCTTGGGTCCGGTCGCGGCCGCGCGCAGCCTGGGGGCTGGCGCCCCGCTGCCGCCTGGCCCTGGCCGGGAAGGAGCGGGGGAAGGGACGGGGGGGGCGCCGGGGGGCAGCATTTGCCGTGCCTGCAGGTTCGGGTTGGAGGTCACGAGCGTGACCCCGAGTCCCTGCGGAGAGGGGCTCTGGCTGGCTTTGGGGGGAAGCCTGTTGGCCTCGGGTAGCCGGCTCAGCTGGGGAGAAGGTGTTGCTGTGGCTTCCTGGAGAGTGGCCATCCTTGGGGAGGGGGTGGCTGGGTGGCTAAACGGGCCTGACTCTGTTGTGTGCTCCCACTTGGTGCAGGGACGGCACATACGTGTTCCCCTTGTGCAGAAGGCTTCACCGCCTGTGCCGGCCGCAGGCCCAGTTCTGACCAGCGCCCCTCCCTAGGTGCAGCCTCCAGCACGCAGGGTGAAAATGCGTGTGTCCCAGGCGTGAGCTGGTGTCCTTTCAGTCTCCAGGCACACATCCTGCCCTGCTGTAATGCTGCATGCTTGCCTCAGGCCAGGTGCTCCAACAACAGGAGCTGCAAATGTCAAGTGGGTGGCACAGATTCCTCTCCGGGCTTGCCCTCTGTTCTCTCCAAGGCAAAGGAGCCCAGTGCCATCTTATTCTTCCTCTTCGTTCACACCCTTGCTTGTCTCTGCTACTCCCAGTCCTCCCCTCTGAAATTTACTCTTGTCTCCCATCTCGTATACCTGGCCTTCTTTGGCAGCCTTGTCACATACCTGATGGCTCTACCCCTTCTGAGCACCTCGCTCTGCCTGCATCATCTCTCACCTGGGCTACTGAAGCTCTTCCTGAGGGCCACCCCAGTTCTTCAGTGCTGGACCATTCTCCTTGACCCCAACAGTTGCTACTGCTTCCCCCTCCCTTAGTGGGTGCCTTGGTTCTAAGGGAGTTCCTGTCCTGTTACAGCTAACAACACATCTGTGACCCGGAGAAGAATTCAGGGGCCCGTTCCTAAGAGAGGCATCTTTGATTGGAGAGAAGGTAAAATTCAGCTGGGGCTGCACCAGTGGGGCCCCTGTCTTCTTGGTTTCAAATTCATGCCTCCTGCACTCTGAAGCCAAAGCTGGAGGGAAGCTGCATGTGCTGTATAAATAAGGCCCCTGGACCCAGGTGGATAGGTGGCTGAGGGCAATTGTTTGGGGACGCAGAAGGTCGGATCTTCAATTGGGAACAGTCACATGTGACAGTGCCCACCTCTTGCTGCAGGGCAGCATGCTGTCCCTTTGCAGCTGAGCCTGCAGCAGGTGCCATGCACAGACCTCTGCATTGCAGGGCAAAGGCACTCTGACTCTTGTCATTGCCTGACTGCGTTGTAGCACGAGAGCTCCTTCTCCCTTCCAGGCCACTGCATCAATGTTCCATTGAGAGATTCCTCCTCCCCTCCCTGTTGTGCTGGATGGCAGTGCCAGGCCTTGTGCGCTGCCTGTAATAAAACATTGACTTTCATGAGCTCCAGCTCGCGTAGGTGCATGGCCTCTGTGTGGGTTTCTCTCCGGAACATCTGTGGGAAGGAGGCTCTTGGGACCCTTGCAGCACTAGCACTGGGAGGCCAGTGCCAGACTCTCGTGAGGCTTGTGGCTTTATCGTGCACAGGGGATCTGTGCTGCTGCTTGTGTAGGGAGGGGGAGAAGAATTTCTAATCTGGACCACATAATTCAGTAGCTGTCAGCCCCCACTCCTGGGTGGGACTGCGGGTGACTCGGCAGTTTACTGTCCCGCTTCTTCCCCCTCTGCATGTGCTTGTCTTTCCTTAGAGCCTTCTTGGGATGTGGTCAGCATGTGTGGTGGGTGAAGTGGGGCTGTACACAGAGGCATTGTGGAGCTGGTGGGCAGTTCTTGTATGTGCACCTGGGCTTACTCCTGCTGCCTGGCAACAGGAGTGGCAGTCTCTCTGCCGTGCTCTGTACAGCTGCCCCTGGGATGACTCGCTTTGTTTTGGGTACTTTAATAACTAGTGAAATGGGAGAGTTCAGAGACGCTGGAGGCAGCAGCCTGGCAAAGAAGTGGCTGTGGTGGAGAGGGGTGAAATGAGAGAGGCAAGTGGCTGCAGGGGCGATAAGCAGACTGGGCTGATAGACGGGAAACTCCTCCTGTCAGGGAGCTAAGGAAACTTGCCTTGGGAAGGTCTCTGCCCCAGGCCTGAAGGGCAACAACCACTGTGTGGGTGGCAGGCATGTATCCTGCTGCTGCGGGTTACAGGCTCTGGGCTGGGCCTCTTTGCACCTTGCAGAATGTGGGCAGGGCAGATCCTGGGCTCGGTTGTGCTGACCTTCCAGCCAGACCTGCTAAACAGCTTCCCAGGTATAGAGGGCTCCCTGAATCAAACTGCCTGCCTAGTGGCTAGGGGCTGGAGTGACACTGCTGGACACTGCCTCATGATCCTGGGTAGGCAGACAGGTGCTAGAGGGGCTCAGCTAGCATGCTGAAAATAGCTGTGTGGACATTGTGGCTCTGGCAGCAAGTCAGGCTAGCCATCTGAGCTCAAGCCTGGGCAGTTATGCTTGTGCTTGGGTGGATAGCCTATGGGAGTGTCTACACTAGAAATGCTGCAGTGTAGACACTATCGCAACAGAAGGGGTTTTCTGTCTCTGCAGTAAATCCACTTCTCCAGGAGCTGGTAGCTAGGTTGATGAAGAAAAGTCGAGTTAGCCGTGTCTACACTGAAGCTTAGGTTGGCTTAACTATGTCTCTCAGGGGAATGAACTTTTCCTACTCCCTGAGCAATGGAGCTAGGTCAACATAAGTTTGTAGTGAAGCTCTGCCCAAGGCGCAGTGTCCATACAGCCATTCTTAGCATACTAGCTTGAGCCCTGCTAGTGTGAGTCTGTCTGTCTGGGCTAGGAGGCTTGCTTCCTGATGCAGTGTAGACATGCCCCTAGAGCAGGGGTAGTCTATTTTTTGTCACGGTCCAAATTTCTTGGTCAACATATAGTCAAGGTCCAGACTCTGGAGGAAAAAAATAATTTTTCTCTGTCTCTCTCTCTCTCCCCCCCACCCTATGATGATAAGTAAATAAGATTTTGGGGTCTGCTCAAAAGCATCTGGCAGTCTGGATTTGGCCCACGGTCCCCCTGTTGACTTCCCCTGCCTTAGAGGTTAGTGCATACCGGTCACCCTGCAATTCTTTGTTCCAGTGACAGTGCCCAGCCTTCAGAGTAACATACTGGCTCCAAGCTGCTACATGCTGCTTTCTCTACCACACCACATGGTGTGGAGCTGCCAGGCCTCTGCTGGGTTCTGGTCTGTGCA
Source organism: Chelonia mydas (assembly GCF_015237465.2). NCBI lineage: Eukaryota > Metazoa > Chordata > Testudines > Cheloniidae > Chelonia > Chelonia mydas. The sequence goes on from NC_057854.1 coordinate 106,092,571, forward strand.
GTTTCAGGGGGAATGAGGGGAGGAGTAATGCCGCTAGGTATGGGAATTAGATGGTCCCCCAGGGCAGAGAGTTGCGTGGGAGGAAGCACAAGACCCAATTCCCCACTCACTCCAGAGCAGGTAGGACAACTTGTTTGTTTGTGGGGGAGTGGGTAGCAAGCCTTGTGCTTCCTGAATCTCTGAGCCATGCTGAGTGAGTCTTCCTGGTGCTGTGCGAGTTGGGGGGAGGCCCAGGGTCTCTTTCAGGTTGCATTGTCTACTCCCCCCATGTTGGTCTGGATTCAGGGGAACCGCCTATATGCCCCACAGGAGTAGTAGCAGGGAGAGAGCATTCTCTCCCTGAACCTGGCCTGCATACGGACTGAGCAGGGCAGGTACAGGCACTGATCCTCCTGCAGCGATGGGGAGGGATGAATGGTGTTCTGTGCTCTGCTCTTCCCCAGTGCTGCAGAGCCATGAGGAGCATAAACCCTCAGAGAGGCTCTGGAAGAAACCTCCACATGTTCAATTAGATGGTGGCCTGCCTGAGCCCTGCCACTGCACAGCTGCTGGGGCAGAGGGAGCTCTCTGGCTGAAATGTCTTGCCCTTTCCTGTCAGACGGGTGGAGCAAGTTTAGATGCCTCTGGAAAAGAGCCAGTCCCTAAGAACAGGAACTTCTCCATGCCGGGAAGAGCAGAGATGCTAGGCTCTGGGAATGCAGTCATCCCTGCTGGCCCAGAGTGCTGGGGAAGCTGTCACGTTCTGCTAACAGCAGTATGAGTTTGGATGCTATACTCTCCTGCCTTCTTGGAGCGTTCTCTAGCTCCAGTGGAGGAGCGGGGGCTAGAGAGTTTGTGGACATGCCTAGGGGCAGGGGATCTCATGGGTTCTTCATTTCCCGTCCTGTGCCCTGTGAAGGCATCATTATGGGAGTAAGTTCACTCTGATCCTCAGAATGGATCAGGGTGGGCACTTGTTTATTGGGAGTGAAACCTGAGAGCCTGCTGTAGGAAACTACCTTGCTTTGATGCCAGGTATGGTCAGCTAGCTTGCTCCCTGTGGCCTTATAGCATCACTTAGTCTATGATCCTGGTTGTTGCCTATAGGACACCTGGGATGGCTTATCTCATCCCAGCCTGTGATATGAAGGTCAGTCCGTGTCTCCCAGGCTCTTCCTGGGGCCCCTGGGAATATGCAGTCAGGTTCTGGGCTGATCGGTGCATCCCCATGGGCATCAAATCCAAAGGTTGCCGTGGATCATGCTTTTCTCTAGTGATCGGTGGGAAGAGTGGGGCTGCAGGGAGGGCAGGCCTTTCCTGTCCCTGTTGCACAGGGTCAGCCTGGGTGCTGATCCCAGCTCTGCCTCTATGGCCTTGACCTGTCAGTCTCTCCATTGTTGAGGTAGGGGCTGGGGAGCCTGTGTGAAGATGCTCGTGTGCCTTGGGTTTATTGGGACACATGACTTCCCCATAGGATTGGAGCCCCACCTGAGTGTTATCAACACAAAATGCCCTTTGCCCTACATAAAGGGTGTGTGGGGAGGGGAGAGGAGAGATGCTGGCTATGGGGAAGTGACCTCTCAGAGCAGGGTGTGGGGGCCTGGGGTGTCAGATGTTGCAGAAGTGCATTCCATAGCCTAGTTCTGGCTCCTAAGTAAACTTTCTTTCTCCCTTCTCCACGCTCCCTTTGCTGGCTGATAGCTGCATTCTGCTGGGAGGTAGATAGCCCTCAGGGGAGGTTGTGCTTGCAAAGGGAGAGGCATCTCTTGGGTAGTCAGGGCTGATCCCAGGGTGGGGTTTCAGTCCTTAGACAGAGCCCTCGAAGTCTTTCTCCTGCTTCTTGCTTTCCAGACCCTTTAGTGTGCCTGTGCCCTTCTTCAAGCTCTCTGTTCAGTCCCTGTCGAAGTACGATGCTGCAGCCAAGGCCGAGCCAGGCCAAGAGAGTGGAGTAGTAACTGCTAACTACAGGGGCTGTCCCAGCAATCAAATTGAAGCCTTGCAGCATGGAATTTGCACTTGTGTATGTTTTCAAATAACCGAGGTGGGTGCTGGTGAAGCCCTGTCTGTTCTCACCCAGTAGTGGGCTCCCCTGGGGCTTTGGGCCAGGGAATGGGACTTCCGGCTCTGCCTCTGGAAGCCTGTCCGCCTAACCCATGTACCTGTCAGGAAGCTGTTCCCCTTGGGACTTAACTGCACTCTTCCCTTTCTTGTAACACTGTTCCTCCACACACACTTCCCCTTCTACCCCAGCTAGTTTTGCTCTGCCTTGGCCTCTCCACTCTTTCAATATTTGTATAGAGCTGCTGGGATCCACCTTCTTAATCATCATTGGGCTGGGCTGCCTGTGGCTGTGTAGTCTAATCACCTGCCCACACAATTGTTGTTGATTACTAGCACAGTGTTGGAGATTCCACACACCCCATAGACTGCAGGCAGTTCAGGGCAGGAAGAGCTCTTGCTCTGTTAACACTGATCTCATCCCTTCCTGCTCCCGATGCTCTGGCCAAGCCTCTCTGGTTGCTGCTCCCTTTTTTACCTTTGCTTGTTTCTGATTCTGTGCCACTGCTTGAGCAGGCTGTGTTCAGACGTATTAGTGCAGCTGCTCATCTTGATAGACTCACTGCTGTGAGGCAATGAGAATTGAAGGGTACGTCTACACTGCCAAAAAAGATCCGTGACAGGGAGTCTCAAGAGCCTGGGTCAATTGATTTGGGCTTGCAGGGCTCAAGCTAGAGGGATAAAAATAGCAATGCAGATGTTCCCGACCAGGCTCTGAGACCTGGCTGTGTGTGTGTGGTTTTTTTTTTTTTGTTTTTGTTTTTTCCCACCTCCCCACATACACACAGTCTCCGAGCTCAGGCTCCAGCCCAAGCAGGAATGCCTGTACTGCTATTTTTTATCCCCATAGCACAAGCCCTGCAAGTATGAGTGAGTGGACCTGGGCTCTGAGACTTGCTTCTGCTCTCTTCTCTCCACACCCCCTTTTGCTCTTTTCTAAGATTTCATTCAAGGTCCTTGAAGGGCTTTATAAACATTCCTGCAGCCTGCCCAAGTCCTTGAAAGGCAAGGAAGTGATATTGAAACACCACCCCCTTCACAGATGGCGAAACTGACTTGCAGAGATGGGAAGTGACTTGCCTAATGTCACTTGGTGATTCTGCAGTAGAGGCAGGAATAAAATCTAGACCAACTGACTCCAGGCCTGTGCTGTAACTGCACAGGCTCCTTCTTCTTAGCAATGGGGCTGGCTGCCAGTTGTGTTTTTTTGCAATCCCAGACCCTCCCTACCCATATGGAGTTTATTAAACACTCCCTGTTAACACTTGTGCCTTGTGAACTTTTGAAATCCAGTACACTAGAGGAACAGATGCAGAGCATGCAGTCAGTTCACTAGTGTGATGCCACCAGCCCTGAGCTAGCTTAACATTCTTGGGTTCTAAAGAAGTGGGTTTTTTACCCACAGAAGCTTATGCCCAAATAAATCTGTTAGTCTTTAAGGTGCCACCGGACTCCTTGTTGTTTTTGTGTGATGTAGGAATCTGTTTGGTTAAGGGTGTTCTCCTGCAGAGATCTGTGTAGGGAACTCCCCCAGGAGTTCACTGACCTGGGGGTTTGAGTATTTTGGTCCAGCAGAACTCTTCAGTCTTTTTCAGACTTGCAAACCTGCACCAGGCATGTGGAATCAAATGGTAGGAAGGGAAAGCTCACCTTTGCCCTATTTTAAAGCTGCTGAACTTGTTCTGCCAGACTTGAATCCAAGAGGTTGGTGCCATGGTGCTGGAGTTTTTTGCTAGGTACAGGAGACTGCTGAGTTGTCTTCATGGCATCTCCGTAGCTACTCTGGGAGGCACAAGTCTAAGCATCTCCGGGTTGCAGTCTGATTTTTTCAGGAAATGACACTGCTGGAGGGTTTGCTCCTTGGGCAGACACTCCAAGCAGCCTGATCGGAGGCTGGAGTCCTTGGCTGCTTCCCGCCTTTCTGAGAGTTAGAAATCTCCTCATGTGTCAGGTGCTGCTGGGGCTGTAGGGAACAATGCTGAATTCAGTGCCTTTTTCCTCACTTTGGTCTGTTGCTCCAACCCGCTAAGGGGTAGACGTTGAGTAAGGTTTTGCCCCGACCACACTGGGGGAAGAGATGGGCTTGGCTGTCCCATAATACTCAGCATGGCAACTTCTGAATGTAGTGTATCCTCAGCATGATGGTACTGCTTGGCCTTTGCTTATTCAGTCCCTCACCTGTATAGAAGTGCTTGGGCAGCACCCCATGGCTGCTTCTGTGAGCGACCTAATCGTCGGCCATGGCTGTTTGCCATTGTGACAAAGCAGGACTGTTCTTAATGTTTCCTCTGAATAGTGTGGGGGTGCCTCAGTTTCCCTTATGCAGTTCTTAAGTATCTAGGGGGTGGGATAAGGGTGTACGATCGTTGCAGAGCCCTAGAGGGCAGGTGTGTGCAGGGGTCTGGACACAGAGAATGGCCGACACCCTGTTTCCTGGCAACTGATGGCCTGGGCCCTTCCCCCTGCAAGGTGAGAGCTAAAGGGTTGGAGAAAAAGGAATCCGGTGACCTCCTAGCCCGGGAAAGGGACAAAGCCCAGAGGAGGGGGGGCTGGAGAGAGTTTTCAGTTTGGGGCTGGCTGGGGACATGGAGTGAAGGGCAGACGGGGTTGTCTGGCTCACTGCCCCCCAAAATGGACCCAGCTGAGGGGTCCTGTTCTCTGTACCTACAAGCTCTGTTTTAGACCATGTTCCTATCATCTAATAAACCTTCTGTTTTACTGGCTGGCTGAGAGTCCCGTCTGACTGTGGAGTTGGGGGGCAGGACCCTCTGGCTTCCCCAAGACCCCGCCTGAGCAGACTCCCTGGGGGAAGCGCACGGAGGGGCAGAGGATGCTGAATGCTCCGAGGTCAGACCCAGGAAGGTGGAAGCTGTGTGTCCTGAAGACAGGCTGCTCCCAGAGAGGAGACTTCCCCAGAGTCCTGCCTGGCTTCGTAGGGAGCAGTTCCAGAGCATCGCCCAGGGACTCCGTGACAGCCGTGTACTAAGTCAGTCTCTGACTTCCCTCCAGCTCATCAGCCTCTCCAGTACTGAGGTGCCTGGAGTGCAGTGCACTACCCCAAGTGCAGTTGCACTAGTGCTATGCATATAGGGGTGACCGTTCTGATGTGTAGTATCCAGGTGTTGATCTTCCCTTCCCGGCTGGGCCATGAGACCTCTGCCTATGCAACTCTTAACCCCATCTGCCTCTGTTGCTGTCATACTATAGTGCAACCCCCTGTCTAATCTCCTGTTGCCCTCTGCTGGGTATTCCTAAAGGTCCCATGACTGTGACCTGTGTGCTGTCAGCATTCCCACTCGTGGGCCCCTCCCTCCCTCTGATTTGCTTTGCTTTGGCTTGGTCTACATTAGCAACTTATGTCTGTGTACCTATGTCGCCCAGTGTAGGCAGCGCTATGTCAAGGGGAGGGCTTCCCGCTCAGCACAGCTGCCGCCTCTCGGGGAGGTGGAGTACTTAGATGATTGGGAGAAGCTCTCCTGTCAGTGTTGGAGTGTCTTTGCTTAGGTGCAACAGCGGTGCAGCTGCATCAATGCAGTGTTAAATGCAGACCTGCCCACAGTGACAGGTCTGTCACTTTTCCAGTCAGGCTGCCCTGGTACAGTGTTTCAGTGGAGTTAATTGGGGAGGGGAGTAAGAAATCAATTCCCACCCCTTCAAGGTCCTATTTATAATGTTGGGGGGCGGGGGGGAGCAGGGCTCTTGAGCCTGGAATGGAGGAGGACAAGGTCAGCTGTGGTAGGGTTGCCTGCCCTTCAAAGTGGGATGTAAGGCAAGTTCTGTCACTTGGGTCGGGGGAAGACAAGGGGAAGTCCTGGCCCTTGACAGCATCCCTGTCTTCTCCTGGCTGCCACCTGCAGCCACATGGGGTCTAGATTCTCCTCCGACGGTAGAACTGGCTCCTGCTGCCAACTGCTCCTACCGTTTTAAAGTGCTTGGCTGTTTTCAGTGCATTGCTCTTCCTAGGCAGCAGAATCTCTGTCCCTGCTCAGCCAGCACTAACTGTGTGTGAGATACTGGGCCTTACCTCTGGGCTGGCACCAGGTGCTGCAGCCCTCCTCATCAGGGCAGTGACTCATGAATGGCATGCTGAGAATGCACGTCTCAGGGAAAGAGATGCCCTGCTGACTTCTGGGGTGATAGGAAATGTGATGTGAGGCCTTTGAGCTTCGTGCTGGGCTTACTCTGAGGGCAGGCAATTCAATAATTCCTAGAGCAGATCTGTTAGAAAACAATCCAATCTTGATTCAGAATTACAGGTGATGGAGCATCTACCATGACCATTGGTACATTGTTCCACTGTCAGAAATGTACACCTTATTCCTAGCTTCAACTTCCAGGCACTGGATCGTGTTAGACCTTTCTCTGCTAGACTGGAGAGCCCATTATTAAATGTTTGTTCCCCGTATGGATAGTTAGACACTGTGATCAAGTCACCCCTTAACCTTCTCTTTGTTAAGCTAATGGATTGAGCTCTGACTCTGTCACTATAAGGCAGGTTTTCTAATAGTTTAATCATTCTTCCGGGTGATAGCAATAAGGCTTTGATTATATTGCTGAGCTGGCAGGCAAGATGTCCTAAAGAGCTCTTGCTCTATGGATGTGTCTTCAGGGGAGTTAACTCACGTTCTCTGCACTTAGTTTAGGTAGAGGATTTTGCAAAGGTTTCTGGGGGCATATGCTGTGGTCCATAGCTGGCATGTTGTCCCTGAACTTCAATGGTGTGTTTAATTCAAATTGGCTGGTTGGGGGTAGGGCTGGGAGTTGCAAGGACTAATGCAATCCTTGGATGTAGAAATGGGAATCTTGAGGAGTAGGTTATTCTCTCTCGTTGTTACACCAGTGCCAAATACGCTGGGTAGAGTCTTGCTGTCCACAAGCCAAAAAAGATCTGGAAAAATTGGAGGGTGCTCAGAGAAGATCCCTGGGAAAGATTAAGGCGTTATTTTCCAATACTTTATATTGAGAGACTCAAGCTAAAGAGCCTGAGCTCCTTGTCATACTGCAGGTCGGGGGTAATTTGATTACATCTGTAAGTACCTCCATGGGGAACAGATGCTTGATAGTAGAGGGCTCTTCAGTTTGGCTAACCAGTCTACCACAGTGCAATGGGTGGAAGCTGAAGCTAGACAAATTCGGACTAGAAATAAGGTGCCGAGCTGGAACAATCAGGGTCATTAACCATTGGGACAGCTGTGGTGGGTTCGCCATCCCTGGAAACGGCTCAGTGAAGTTTGGATGCTTTCAGAAGAGATGCTCTAACTCCAGTACAGCTGTTGGAATTGAAGCAGGGATTAATACAGGGCAGGGCTCCGGCCTGTGTGATGCAGGAGGTTAGACTAGAGCGACAGTTGTCCCTTCTGGGCTTGGAATCTATTAATGTGAGTCGTGCTAGCATGTGTCCAGAGCGCAGAATGGCCTGTTAGCACCACATGAATGCCCCTCGTCCTCCAGTGCCTTCCCACGATTCCCTTCTCCCCCATGCCCACCAGGACAGACCAACTCTTCCACAATTCGCTGGGCAGAATTCATAGTTCACCTTCCTGCAGCAAAGGAGCTTGGGTGAACTTTGTAGCAAAGGCAAGCCCTCACGTAGGTGCCGTGGGGGTGGGGGGATTGAACAAGTTGCCCTCCCCGCACACCCTGGCCCCAGACAGCTCACCAGTGGTGGATGCTGAAGGGGGGCAGTGGCTATACAGATTGGTGGGGTGGGGTCACTCTTGCTGTAACTGTGCCCCGTGGAGGAGGAGCTGCTGCCCCTGGGGTGGGCATTGTGAGCCGAGCAGTGATTCTCTAGGAGAGAGCTCAGTGCCATCTCTCCTATGTGCCAGTGTCCTCCCTGCCTGGTTGCTGGGGGCTGGCATCGCCCATCGTGTGGGGTCTGTCTGTGCCTTCACTGGGGCCCTTCACTGTGCCAGAGGCTGGGGCCTACCCTGCCCAGTGGCTGCAGAGAGGGGGGCTGTTGTCTGTAGAAGGTGGGTGGGTGGAGTGTGTCTTTTGGCAGGAGAGCTGTGGGAGCTCCCTCTCTGGGCTGGCTCTGACTGAGTGTGTCAGAGCTATGCCAGTCACACTCTCCCCTCCCTTCCTGTCCCACTCACCCCTCAGGCAGGTGGCGGAGGGCACTGCAGATGACTGTCCTCAGAGCTGTTCCACGCCTGCTGTCCCGTTTCCAGGAGAGCATCTGGCTTGCTGTGTGCTTGGTAGAGTGAGCTATGTGGGCGACTGTCTGGCAGTGCAGGAGCTTCACACCTGGAGATGATCTTGTTCCTCCAGAGGGGAGCTGGAATGAGGTCAATAGGAGCGCTGTGGGCTGGGAAGTGCTGGGGCTGTGTGGCTAGCATCCTCCAAGGCCAGGGGTAGGTCCTGGGGAGCTGTGCATGGGATTTGGACACCAGCAAGCTGGTATCCGGTTGTCTGAGCTGGCAGCCTTCACCCAGCCCTGCTGCTCTTCTGCCTTGGGTGCTGCTGCCCGGGGGCTGTGTCCCTCCCTGGCTGGGGCCTGCAGAAGCTCAAAGCTTTATGCTCAGCGTTCTAATGGCCATTGATGTCCCAGGACCCATGTGCTGTGGCCCCTCCCTTCTTTGCCCTTGTCCTGGCAGGAATAACTTCATTTTGCTCAGACCTCCAGCTGTTGGGTACGTGAGCAGCAGGGAGGGGTGGTGGTGCCATGGCACTGTTCTGGCTCTGTTGTGTGAGGGGTGGGATCACCCTGACTAGCTTTGGGTGAGTGCTTGAAGGAGTGGGGTGAGGGAATCGGACTGAAGCCACATGGAGGGCTGAGGTCTCTCTTCAGGCGTGTGAAAGATTGGGTATGGCCAGGGTCTGGGAAGAAGCCCCTTTTGCATGGGGAGGGGGAAGGTAGCGCTGCGGGGTGCAGATGGCCCAGCTCTGGGGACTGGGTTGGCGCAAGTGGCTTCTCCATTGCAGCGAACAGAGTGAAGCTGTTAGGTGTGGCTGGCACTGAGCCCTGGCTGCGCAATGGCACAGAGGCCTGGGCCGCCTATGGCTCAGTACTGCCACGGGCAGGGACTGAGCTGTGCAGCAAGGAGCAGGCTGAGAACAGCCTGATGGGGAGGAGCGGGTGGTGCTGCAGCTGGGCTCTTCCAGTGTCTTAAGTAGAGCCTGACGGCTCATCTAGGCTGACCTGTGTATCACAGACCACCAGCAGCCACACACTTGCCCAGCAACCAAAACGAGACCCACAAAAGACTAGCCTAGGATGTGCCACAGGCAGAGAATGGGGGGGATTGAGGCGCACCAGTGCTCGGGGGCCCCCTGCAATGGCAGGGAAATGATTCCGTGAGATACCCAGATAATCCTGGCAAGTGACCTCATCTGCATGATGCAGGGGAAGGTGTTAGCACGACCCTGGCACTGTTCAATTTTAAACAAGGTTTGGGGTTTGGCTAGAGAGCCCTCAGCCTGCATAAGGCTATGGCACAAACAGTATTAAAAATCTCTTTATTAAAGACACAGAAAAAGAGAAACAGCTAACGCATTAAGTGAGGCTTCTCTTTTAACCACCCCCTTTTTTTTTCTTTCTTTCCCCTTGGGTTTTTAGCAATAGAATTTTTAAAAGGGAAAACTGGTGCTTGATCTCTTAGCCATTCTGGGGGGAAAAGAGTAGAAGGTAGCTGAGTGGTGCTGGTGCTGCTGTTTCTGGTAACATTTGTTCCTGCTTTCCAAAAGAAAAGACCAGACAAAACCAATGAAGGGAGAAGAAAACAGCAAAGATAGAAAATGCAGCTTCTGTCTTTGCTGTGGACTCACTTGCAGCCTTGCTGCTGGGGAAACATAGGCCCGGCGCTTGACTCCATTAGCCATTCTGAGGCCTGGCAAACTTGTACCAGCATTGGGCTGTTTAGGACATTTGCTTTTGTTTGTCTCTTTGTTACAGGCTCACAGCCGTGTTGCAAAATCGACAGTCTGGCAGGTTAAGCCAGACGGATTAGAAAGGAGAGGAGAGAAGTAAGGTGAGGAAGGAAGGACACATGGGTGGGAGGGAAGAGAGGGATGACATATTCTTACATCCCAGGTGACATTGGGGATATGGCCAAAGTTGGTGGAGGTGATGCTGTGATCTGGGTCCCTCTCCCTGGCCTGGTCTGGTCAGGACAGCTCTCAGGTGTAATAAGAGGAGGTCCTGAAACATAAATTCTTGTGTCTGAGGCCTGAAGCCTGAACCAAAGTACCTCCAGGCAGTGTTAAGCAAAGCTGGGCTGCGAGCCAGAGGCAGGTCCCACTCACAGAAGTTGGCAAGAAAAGGTTGTTAAAAGCACGTGCACACACATACACATAAGGCTAATAAGAGGAACTTGCAGCAAAACAGCATCAAAACACTCCACAGACATAAGAAGGAACAGGCAGGTGCATCTTAAAGACAGCGTCAAAAGGACAACATGATGGATAGATTCATTTGAAGTAGAGGAGTAATCTGTCCTGCAACGGTATAAAAGTAGGTCTGGGAGTGCACACCTTTGTCCAGCCTAGGGGGCAGTGGAGTGTCCTGCCCCTGACTGAGCTGTGTCCATTGCCAGGGGGCACATATTCGTAGTATGCCCTGTAGAGTCTATAGGGAACTATCAGTGTGCTTCGTCTGACAGTAAACCTGGCTCTTGTTCCTTCGTACCTTACTAGAGTCTGTGGTTTTGGGGGGTTCTCTCGGGGTCTGCTGTGTCAGCTATCTGCGCAGAGCTGGGGCAGCACACAGAGGGAACACGCACGCAGCTGACTGTTGTTACCATCATCGAACAAGAGCAGAGCACCACACCAGTAGCTACGAACATCATCAGGATCAGGACGATGAGGGCCCAGTGGTGGTGTGATGCCTCCTGGGATCCCAGTGGGGATGGCAGCTCTGATGGTGAAGCTTGCGTCTTCCTCTTTTCTGTCAGCCAGGGGTTTTGTCAGACAGCTTTTTCATTTCTCCCCCTTCCCCAAACAAAAAAAACCCCTTTTTATTTTAAGGACTCCAGAAGGGATGGTGGGTGGAATAGCCCGTCCCTCGTTATTTTGCCCATTGGTTAGGGCGAACTTCCAGTGCACCAACTTTGGTCCATTGAGTTCCAGTCCCACACTTCTCTTGTTTACATGGCATAATTTTAACTCCATTATTGAGATGTATTAGTGCAATGGTTCTCAACCAGGGGTACCCCCAGAGCTCTTGATGGGCAGGGATGGTGTCCCTAACCTCTGTTTGCCAGAAGCTGGGAATGGACGACGGGATGGATTCACCTGGTGATTACCTGTTCTGTTCATTCCCTGTGGGGCACCTGGCATTGGCCACTGTCAGAAGACAGGATACTGGGCTACGTGTACTTTTGGTCTGACCAGTATGGCCGTTCTTATATCTTCCAGGGGCACATCAGCTTATCTAGACATTTGCCTAGTTTTACAAAACGGGCTACATAAAAAGCACTAGTAAAGTCAGTACATATTAAAATATCATACAGACAATGACTTGTTTATACTGTTCTATGTACTATACACTGGAATATAACTATTGCCCTTACATTTCAATCAATTTATTTTATAATTATGTGATAAAAAGGAGAAAGTAAGCATTTTTCAGTAATGTGCTGAGACACTTCTGTATTTTAGGTCTGATTTTTGTAAGCAAGTAGATTTTAAGTGAGGTGAAACTTGGGGGTACACAAGACACATCAATATCCTGAAAGGGGTACAGTTGTCTGGAAAGGTTGAGAGGCACCATGTTAATTGGCCTCAAACTGAATTAATTCCAACAAATCTCCCTTGTGTACCTTTTCCTGTCACATTTATTATTGTAGGTTACTGTGGCACTTGGTGAACTTTCACTTTTTACGGTGAAGCTCGCACTCTGGGTAAATCGGCAGGCTCAGTGCTCACCACAGAGAGCTGGGGATCCTGAGCCCAGAAAATCTGACCCTTCCCTGACTCTCTGCAGAACTCCAGCTGCTATGGAAGCGATTGTAACAATGTACCGGGACTTCATGAAGGGAACAGGTGAGATCTTCCTTCCATGCCCAGCTACTGGCCAGAGAGCTGGGTGCCATGGAAGCTGCCTGTCCCGTCCCACCCACCCACCCCAGGACTAGCCCTGCCTGCTGGCCATCACCACACCCACTGGAATCCAGTTCCACAGCTCTTGAATTCATGCTGGTACTGAGCCATGCTGTGGGACCCCTGCTCTGTGCTCTGATTGCCCTTGGGATGCCCCCATTACTGAGCCATGCTGCGTCCGGGACCCCTGCTCTGTGATCCGGATGCCCTTGGGGTGTCCCCGTTACTGAGCCACACTGTGGGACCCCTGCTCTGCTTCGGGTGTCCTGGGCTGCTCCTGCTCTTAGTGCCTCCATGATATTGTGATGCCATCTGAGGGGCAGGGGAGAAGTCCTGGAGTGGAGCCTTCACCCAAAGTGGTTTGTGGCTACCATGGAGCCTGGTGTGCATTAGGAATTACTGGGGTTCATCAGGTGCTCCCAACCACCTCCCTCCCTGAGCGCCCCATGTAACCATGATTGCCCAGGAGGAGCAGGGGGTCTCCAAGGGCCATGCTGTGGGTCAGTGGCAGAGTCCAGGCTGCAGGGAAAGGGAAGCAGGCGCTCGGGCTGGGGGGTGGTCTCGTCCTTACCCGCATCCTTTGTGCCTCTCCCTGCAGACCCCCGCATAGCTGAGTATCCCCTGATGCAGTCGCCCTTCCTCATGATGGGGATCCTGCTGGGCTATGTCTACTTTGTGCTGTCCCTGGGCCCCTGGCTGATGGCGAACAGGAAGCCCTTAGACCTGAAGAAGTTCATGGTGGTCTACAACTTCTTCCTGGTGGGCCTCTCACTCTACATTGTCTATGAGGTGAGGTTCCAATGGCCGTGCAGTTTGTGCCAGGCACCTGTGCCATCAGTCCTTGCCCCTGGAGAACCCGAGCTGCTGGGCAGAGGGCACCTGGCTGCCCAGTGACTGAGGCACCCCCTTGTGGTTGCCTTGGGAGCAACCACAGCCTGCCGTCTCTCTGAGGGGGAGGGTGGGCATGGTGGGGTGGTGTGTGCTGAACCTGGTCTGGTGGTGTCCCCTTGCTGCAGTTCCTGATGGCAGGTTGGCTGACGGGATACACCTGGAGATGTGACCCTGTGGATTTTTCCCAGGACCCCAAGGCCCTTCGGGTAAGTTCTTCTCTCTTGCTGCAAGCAGAATGGGGCCCTTAATCACAGGTCCTGGGCAGCATGCAGCTGCTTCCTTCCTGTTACCATAGCCATTGGCCTTGGGGACCTCTGGCCCAAGATGGCGGCTGGGTGTCACCTGTGGCTTATAACCCAGCAGCATGGAGCTGAATAAAGAGGCAGTGCCCTCCAGAGTTTGGGGGTATGTGTGCCAGGTATGGGATTGCAGAACTCCAGGGGTCCATCTACTGAACCACAGAGGAAAGTCTCACCGCCCCGATGTTTATTGGCCCTTGCTGTCTGCAGGAAACGAACCTGTCTGGGAGGGTTGGACTGCAGGTGAGTGGGGCACCCTGCCCCAGGGCAGAGCTGGGTGGGCATGGCTAAGTCTCTGACGCACATGCACTCTTCGTGTTTCAGATGGTCCGTGTATCTTGGCTTTTTGTCTTCTCCAAGTTCATTGAGCTGATGGATACGGTAAGTGATGGATCCTCGGGGAGTGGTAATCGGGCACCCTCTCCCTGGCCTCACTCTCCCCCCAGCACTCCAAATTTTCTAGAGTGTTTTGCAAATCCAAATGAGCCTGGCCAGACCCCCATGCAGGGCCTCAGCAGTGCCTGTGGGGGGAAAAATACAGAGACTGGGAATAATGAGCTTCATAAGAACGGCCACACTGGGTCAGACCAGTGACTTATCTAGTCCCGTACCCTGTCTTGCCAGGTGCTTCAGAGAGTGAATGGAGCAGGGCAATCTATTGAGTGATCCATCCCCTGTAATCTAGTCCCAGCTTCTGGCAGTCAGAGGTTTAGGGACATCCAGAACATGGGGTTGTGTCCCTGCCCATCCTGGCTGATAGCCAGTGATGGAGCTTCCCTACACCTCATGCCAGGTCATTGCCCTGAAGCAGTGACGAGAGATTCCTCTCTTGGGCTTTGGAAATGAGAGTGAGGGAGCCAGGACCCATCCAAACAATAAGCCCAGCCCATGGGAGGTGAGCACTTCCTTTCATGCCAGTACCAGGCTCTCCCCTTCCTGAGTGGGGCAGGTTGCAGTTTTTCCACCTTCCCTGATGGCTGCGCAGGTAGTCACTGATTACTGGGAATTGGCACCACCCAGGTAAGCCTGTCACCATCAGCCCTGGTGGCTGCTGAATCAGATGTTCTCAGGATGCAGGACAAGAAGTGCCTGGCAGTGGGTTCTCCCCAACATATCACCCTAGCTTTGGAAGGACCCTCCCTGCTGTTGGAGTCTCTGCATTCACTGTAGGTTCCCGAGAGCCCTGGCGGAATCCTGCACTTTCAATAGCCATCCTGTCCCACCTGCACCAGCTTCTGCTGACTCAGCCACCCACCTGCTTCTCTGCTTCTAGGTGATCTTCGTCCTGCGCAAGAAGAATGAGCAGATCACCTTCCTGCACCTCTTCCACCATTCTGTCCTGCCTTGGAGTTGGTGGTGGGGGGCTAAATTTGGCCCAGGTGAGGGCATGCACGCTGAATTGCCCTGCAGTGAGGGGAGGGGAGATCTGGTCCCAGTCTTCCAGTGAGAGGCCTACACCGCCCCGCTGGCTTCAGGGCTCTTCTTCCCTTGCAGGGCCCACGGGGAACAAGGACAGATCTTATCACTACTGTTGTAGGAGTGCATGCAGAGTCTTCCCACACCTGGCTGCTGTCCCCATTCTCAGCCAGTGGCTGAGTCAAACCCCCTTCCCTACCCACTCCTCAGACCCATTATTCCCCATTTGTGGGGGCTGGGAGCCCTGCGTGGGCATGGGGAGGGCTGTAGTGCAGTTTGGCTTGCTGCAGTAGGTCATCCATGAGCCCTGGAGCCTGTGCCCCTGTTGGGTGGGGGGGCGCAGCACCACAGCGTGGGAGTGGCCCCCAGCACTAATTACTTCTTCTCTGCCCGGCAGGGGGAATGGGTTCCTTCCATGCCATGGTCAACTCCATGGTGCACGTCGTCATGTACTCCTACTATGGGCTCTCGGCGGCAGGGCCTGCCTTTCAGAAGTACCTGTGGTGGAAGAAGCACATCACAGCTGTCCAGCTGGTGAGTTGGGGCTGTGCGGCAGCCGCAAATGCTCCATGCACCCTGGGGCTGGGTGTTTCTGTGGGGGCACAGCATGGGGGCAGGGTCGCTCAGGAAACGATCCATGCCAGCCTCTGGCAGGGCCAGCACTCCTCACTATAGAGTTCAGATGGGCCTGTGTCCGTCCCACACGGAGAGCCTTAGCAGGCTGCGCCTGTCTGGGGGCTGTGGCCAGCTGTGGTCTGCAGCTCCATGCATTGCTTTGGGAAGGGCTGGGCCTTTGCCCTGGCCAGGGGCACCCTGGTGGTGCCCTGTGTGAATCTGCGCTCTCCCACGGGCTTGGGGGAGGGGGCGTAGCTCGGGTGGAGATGCTCCCCCCGCCCCTCATGAGTAACCGGTCCACTCTCTGCCTCCCTCTCCCCGCTGCACATACTCCACGCTGGCTGTCAGGCGCAGTTCGTGATCGTCTCCATCCACATCTCCCAATACTACTTCATGCCCAGCTGCCAGTACCAGTACCCCATCTTCATCCACCTCATCTGGATTTATGGGACCATCTTCTTCATCCTCTTCTCCAACTTCTGGTACCACTCCTACACCAAGGGCAAGCGGCTGCCCAAGGGGGCCCACTACCCAGCCCCGCTCCAGCACAACGGCAGCAGCCTGCACGAGAACAGCGCTGTCACCAACGGCAAAGTCAAAACCAACTAGAGGGCCAGGCCCTCCCAGAGCCAATGAGAGCCCCGGGGCAGAGGTAGCTGGGACTGTCCCCCTGCTCCTGGGCGTTACTAGCCAAATCAAGTGCCTACAGACTGTTGTACCCCAAGTGCCCAGCCCCGCTTCCTGCTGCCCTGTCTGTCTTCAGGCGTGGCCCTTCTGCTCTGGGCAGCTGCTCCCACCAGTGCAGGGGAGGCTCCTGCTGCTTCCTGCCACATGAGCAGAGGGGCAGCCACCTGCATCACCGGTAGAGGGGTTACAGCCCTGCTCCGTTGTCTCCAAAGGAACTTCCCCATAAGTGCCTGTCTGCCCCTTCTACCAGGGCCTCCTTCCTGCCCCAGGAGGCTGCTCCATGGTGAGTAGGACCAAACATGGAGCCCACCCCACCTTTGCCATGTATTGGGCCCTGTGTGACTGAGGGAAGTCGCTCTCTGTTTGACTCTAGGTGCTCCCTGTGCCCCTCTGCTCTCAGCACTGCTGCCAAGGAGTGTAAGGCCCTGGGCCTCACTCCCACCTCAAGGACCCCGGGTCCTCCCTATTCACCATCTGTCCTTGCCACTTCATTCCATTTCATTGCGCTGCTCCCTCCCAGCTCCAGTATGCGTAGCGAGGGGATGCTGGGCCCTGCACTGAGAGCTCCGGCACTCCAGGACAGGTAGGCTGGGTGCAGGGCCAGGTACCCCTCTGGTTACTACTTGAATGTGAGGCTGAGCCTACTGCTCCTGTGCACTAGCTGACCCTTTTCACCCCGTGCCTTGCACACACGTGGGCCATGCTGACACTTGGGGAAAGCCATTCCCAGAGCGCATGCTCCCAGCCTGCCTGCCTGCCTGCCTGCACCCTTCTTTCCTGGCTGGCTGTGGGGTGAGAATCTATTCCAGCTGTGGCAGCCTATACCTCTGCTGGCTGCTCGAGAGCTAGCCTCTTCAGGCTGTGGCTTGGTCCAGCATGGGAGCAGCTGTGCTTTGACTCCCTCTGCTTAATACATGTAAACTCAAGTCTGGAGCAATAATCTCCCCTGGAATTTGCTCCCTCACTGCTGTGGCATTGGGCACTGAAGCCCAGCAGCCATGTGCACAGTGGGAGGAGGTCAGAGCATGGCCCCAGCCCTCTTCCGGCCAGTGGCCCTGCTGTCACTTGTGCAGGTTCCCAGAGCAGTGCCCTTTGTGCCTTGTAAGTCTTTCCACTTGGAGGGCATAGGGCCTGTTCTTGCGCTCAGGAGTAGTGCAGCAGCTGCTCAGTGGGCATCTCCCACTCTGGCTGTAGTCAAAGCCTTGTTGGTATGCATCCTGTGGAGGAAGTAGAGGGCCTTGAGCACCCCTCCCCCCCACCATAAGCCAGGCTGCTTTTGTGTATCTCCAGAAATAAAGACAGAAGGAGAAGCGGCTCTACCCTCTTGTTTTCCAGGATCTCTTTTTAGTGTGAACTCAGTGACCCTTCCCAGCCTTGCCTGAGCTAGACGGAGATGGGGGGCGGGGTTTGAAAGCTCCTGAGAGAAGTGCCTGGCCCTAGCAGAACACCAGGGAGCCAGCAGGCACCTGCAGTGAACTTGCTGCCTTGGGGGCAGCTGCTTGTGGCTAGGAGGGAGTTAACAAGGCAGCAGATCCTGGAATCGTTTGCAGCTGGACTCTCAGAGCACTCTGGGAAGAGCAATGGTAGGGACAGGAATAGGGTTGTCAACTGTCTAATGGCACAAACGCAAACACGCTTGTCCTGCCTGAGGCCATACCCCTACCTTGCCCCTTCTCCAAGGCCCCACCCCCCACTCACTCCATTTTCCCCCCTCCCTCTGTCGCTCACTTTCACCGGGTTGGGGTGCAGGAGGGGGTGTGGGCTGGGGGTGGGGCCAAGAGGTTCAGAGTGTAGGGGGTTGGGGTGCGGGAGGGTATGAAGGGTGCAGGCTCTGGCTGCCCAGCACTTACCTTGGGCAGCTCCCAGAAGTGACTGGCATGTCCAGTTCCTAGGCTCAGGGGCAGCTAGGTGGCTCTGCATGCTGCCCTTGCCCGCGGGTACCACCCCTGCGGTTCCCGGCCGCTGGGAGCTGTGGAGTTGGCACTTGTAGTGGGGGCAGCATGCAGAGCCCCCGACCACCCCTGTGCCTAGAAGCCAGAGGACATACTGGTTGCTTCTGGGAACCATGCGGTGACAAGGCAGGTAGGGAGCCTGCATTAGCCCTGTTGTGCAACCGGACTTTTAGCAGCCTATTTAAAATCTCCCAGATTGGTTTCAGTAGCCTCCGGGAGACTGAGGCTGATTCTGGGAGACTCCTGGCCAATCCGGGAGAATTGACAACTCTAGGTGGGAACCACAGCTGAAAGCATCTCCACTCCCAAACACACACAGCCGTTGTCAGCAGGGAGCAAATACCAGAACTGTGGCTAAAGCCTAGGCACAGAGCAAAGCATTTGGGGTGGCAGGGTGCAGACCAGGTGCTGCTGCTCACGAGGGTCCTTCTGTGCAACTGCTGGGGCAGAAATGGGGCAGGAACCAAACTCCGGCAGGAGAAGGGAATAGCTGCCAAGGCGTTTTGGCTTTTGCCCAAAGTTGGGCTGGTGTAGAGAGCCAGCAAGCTGCCTGCATGTGCTTCCCCTAGAGTCTGCACTCAGGAACATCCTCCAGCTGCTGGGTGTGTGAGAGGAACCATTTCTGTTCCCAGGGGCAAGACGCTGGCTGGAAATCGGGCATGTGCCAGCTGCTGAGCTAGCAGCCATGTGCACTGCCAATGCCTGCAGACCAGGGGCTTTCTCCTCTCCCAGCTTTAGGCAAGGGTGGGATGAAGGGGGAGCGGTAAAGCAGGTCAGGTGGATAGTAAGAAAATCCTGGCCCAGGCTCCTACCAGCCACACAGCGCCACGGAGTGGGGGTAAATGGAAGGAGCAGAATATGTAAGTAGACTGAGGACACTCACTGGCACAGGAAATTGCTGAGGCCAGGGATTTAATGTGGTTCAGAAAGGGATGGGATGCTTTGATGGCTGTCGGGAATAGCTTACAGTAGCAGCAGTGTACATTCTGGAAGGGATTAAACCCTGTTGAAGATTATCTCCAGATAGCAGGGACGAGCACGGGACCGACTCTGGGAGGCAGGTTATCCCACACGTGCTACTGTGGGGTTCTTACACCTTCCTCTGAAACCGCTGGCTGTAGTCACTGGGCTAGATGGACCTTGGGTTTAATAGACTCAGGGAACGCTGATGTTCCTAGGCTCTCTTCTCCCTCCCACCATGCACCCTATTGCCCATCCACCCTAGGCTAGCAACAAAGGAATTAACAATCGGCCGTGCCCAGCACTCTAGTTGTGTATCGTGACTGTGACAGATCAGTACCTGATAATGACAGAAGAAGGTGCTAGTTGGTGGGGCGGCCAGTGATGGACACACATTTGCCCTGCCCCCAGTGGAAGCAGGAGTGGTCAGTTCAGCCACTGAAGATGGGAGGGGTAGTCCTTATTTAATGCAACTCTGGATATCCTTATCTATTTAAGGCCTGG
This sequence comes from Chelonia mydas, assembly GCF_015237465.2. Lineage (NCBI taxonomy): Eukaryota > Metazoa > Chordata > Testudines > Cheloniidae > Chelonia > Chelonia mydas. The sequence goes on from NC_057854.1 coordinate 106,111,970, forward strand.
TTTGAGCTAAACTCTTTGCCTCAGTCTTTTGGCCGAGTGTCCCACCGCTTGTGGTTTTGTGGATTCTCAATGTGGTCTGTTTACTCCTGGGGGAATTCTGTGCCAATGCAGAATTTGCACAGAATTAATGTTCTGTGCAGAATTTCATTTTCCCCTGGAGAAATGGTGCTGCAGAGCTTCTGGCTGCCACTAGGGGCCACTGGACCCAGAAGAGCCCAGCTCTCTAGCTCTCAAATACAGTAACTCCTCACTTAACATTGTCGTTCTGTTCCTGAAAAATGCGACTTTAAGCAAAACGTTGTTAAGCGAATCCAATTTCCCCATAAGAATTAACGTAAATAGGGAGGGGTTAGGTTCAAGGGAATTTTTTTTGCCAGACAAGAGACATATAAATGTTGAATATACATTTTAAACAAGCATTTTAATACTACAATCATTGCTGAGCATGAAGCTTGGTTGAGGTGGTGGAGTCGGAGAGTGGAAGAGGGTGGATTGTCCGGCTGCTCCTCTTGCTGAACTTTCTGAACTCGAAAAAACACATCTAGAGATTGTTGTTTTGCTTTCCTTTTTTTTTTTTTTTTTTTTTTTTTTTTTTTTTTTTTTTTTGGTAAATTTCTTTATAGCAAGTCATTAGATGACCAACTCCCCTAATCGCTTTGGAGCTTTCAGGATCGTCATCACTCAGGATTTGCAAGCCAGCCTTAACCCGCCTCTTCTCTTCCTCCTTCCCCCCCTTTACTCCGCATGCTGTGTCCTCGCTCCTCTCCTGCCTGCAGCAATCAGCTGGCTTGTGGCATTCAGGAGGCAGGGGAGGGACGGGGAGCCTGCGCGCTGAGTCCTCACTCCTCCCTGCTGATTTCTGGGAGCAGGGGGAACGTGCTGATCCGCAGGGTCTGCCAGGGGGCAGGAGACGCTGTAGGGGAGCTGCCAGCTCTGGACAAAGCAAGCAGCCAAACAATGTTATAGTGGAGCATTGCACAACTTTAAACAGAGCATGTTCTGAAATGGAGTAGGGATGTAAGATCGAAACAACTTTAAGCGAGAGGATTTTAAGTGGGGAGTTACTCTACAGGACGTGGGCGGGGGAAGGGGGGGGAGAAGCTGGAGGGTTTGGGGCAGCTGTGGTTCCCAGCATGTCCTAAAGGAAGGAGGCAACATGTAGGAAACACTGTACGAGCCTGGGACCCAGCATCAGGCTGTTTCTCTCTGGATCCCTGGGATCTCGGTGTCCTGCAGCTGGGTTCTGGGTGTGGGTATCTGAGACCCAAAGGGTAGAGTTTTCCCCCAAGATGTGCCCAGTTCGCATATGTGATACACCCAGACTGAGGGGCCTAACAAAAGCAATTACAGTGAAACAGGAATTGGGTTGTTGTAGGGGTTTCTTTAGCTCTCTACTCCTGAGGAAATCATGGTTGTCTGTGTTGTTACAGACATACTTGCTGACTGGTATTTTGAAATAAATTACCAAAATAACTGAAGCTGGTGTGATAAAATTGTGTTGTTTTGACAAAAAATATGCAGAATTTTTAAAACTTTTTGGTGCAGAATTCCCCTAGCAGTATCTGTTGAGGTGTCCCCTTGGGTTCGATTCATGGGAAGGGGAAAGCCCCTTGTGAGCTGTTCAGTCACTTGTGTCATCTCTCCAAATGGTTTAGTCCAAATGTTTTTCTTCTCTCCTTATCTGGAGCTCTCCCAGGTGTAGCTTTCTGGGCCAGGCTGACTCCCTTCTTGCAGTGTCAGGACAATCCAAGTGCCGCATCCTGGCAGGGGTGCTAGCCTAGGGCCTGAGCGATAGAAGTGGAGAGGCAATGCTTTCCATGTGTTCTCTCTGTAACTACAGCCGCCTTGTTTCTTTGGCTCGTGGCTGTACACGGAGCCATTGACAACACCTCCCTGCTCCTAGAGAGAGCTGAGAGCTCAGCACCGTGTAGGGGTAAGTGAAGTTATTCTAAAGTAACGAGCTGATCCCCTTCAGGCTTAGGATGAGGGATGTTCAAGTCCCTGCTCCACCGTGGACTTCCTCGGGAGCCTTGGGCAAGTCACGGAGCCTGAGTGGGCCATGTGTGAAATGGGCATAATAATGCTTCCCATCTCCCAGGGGCTGCGAACTGCTGTACATTAAAGATTGTGAAGTCCTTCGAGAGCTAGCAATGAAAAGTGCTATCTTGAGGAGGAGGGTTGCTGTGAGCTAAATCAGTGTTCTAATGTCATGGTCTGCAAAAAGTCTCAGATGACACCTTAAAGAGGCACTTGGGGCTCGCAAGCCTCAGCCTGCGTATTGCTGCTCTACCAGGTTGGATAAAGGTAGATAATCAACCCTCCCTCTGAAGTGACAGAGTCGAAAGCCCTGGGCCAGGCCGCAAGCTAGATGGAGGCCCTGGCTCACCCCCTCTCCTTCGCGTTGTGAAAGTGAGGCTGAACAGCATAATACGGAGCTGGGGCTGCTGCTGGTTCTGGAGCACTCACAGCCTGGTCTGTCTCGCTCACTTTTGGCCGAGAGTAGAGACCAGCATAGGGGGGCTAAATAGGCGCATTAGTGCTCTGCACCTAGTCGTGCCTCCTAAGGGTGTTGCTGGAAACAAATGGGCAGGGCAGCCTGTGCCCCAGTATCACAATGGGAGCACCCGAAGCCCCGTGGCTAGCAAATGCTGCAGGCCATGATACTGCTGCGGAGGCCAAAGTGCTCAGTTACTGTTCCATACGGCAGCTGTAGCTCAGCCCAACTACGAGCCTAGATCTGAATAACGCCTGGCTTTAATGGAAAGGGGAGGGAGGGGAAGGAGACAGCCGTGAGGGAGACAGTCATGAAGTGGCAGCAGGGAGGGTGGTGGGTACAGGAGCACAAGTGAGTGGCTTGAACAGGCAGCCAGCCAAACTGGAGGGGGCAAGAACACTGCCATAGCCACCCGGGCTCAGAGGAAGAAGGGGCCTAGGCAGAGCTTTGTGGAGGAGGCCGACTCAGCCCTGCTGGCAGAACAGAGCTAGTATGATACGCCCGGGGCCGTCCCCTGCTGCGACAGGCTCTAGCATCCGGTGCAGTCTCCCCTGCAAGTCAGACTGTGTAGCAGCTGTACACGTGGGGGATGACCTTGGGGAGGGACTCACTGCAGACCCCCAGGGCTGGGATCCTAACCCCCAGCCAGTATTGGGGCTTTTGTAATGCCCAGGTAGCTCTGGCTTACTGCGGGGACTCTAGTTTTACGTGCTGTTGATTTGGCTGTGTCCAGTCCCTCCATCCTTTTCCCACTCAAGCTCCTACAGGACCTGCAATCCCCCCCTCTCTCCCCCCCCCTCCCCCCGTTAAGGAAAAACCCATTCCCAATACATCAGTGCAGAGCGTTGCAGTGTTGCACTCAAAAGTCTCGTCAGGACTGAGCAGCAGGGCCTGCTCTTGCATCTTCTCTTCGTCTAGCCGACCAGAGCTGTAGCACTAGAGTACGTGCCATAGTCCTGGAGTACAGACCCCTACAGTGAGGGAAGAAAAGCACCTGCCCAAGCTCATGGAGCTGGCTCCATGGAAGCACACATCCATTGATCTAGCCCCATCTACGCCAGGGCTTAGGTCAGCATAGCTACAATGCTCAGATGTGGGTTTTCCACACCTCTGAGGGCCATAGAGCTGGTGACCTAAATTCTGAGTGTAGCCTGGTGTTACGAAGCGTGGGGGAGTCAGGGTCCTGGACCCTTGTTTCCTGTGATTCACATTCACCGTGACTCTCAGCCAGCCAGCAGAACAGCAGGTTTATTAGAGATGACAGGCACACAATCCAACCCAGAGCTTGTAGGCATGAACAGGACCCCTTAGGCAGGTCCTTCTGGCTTAGACCCTTGCTTTGGGGCTCTTCCCTAGCCCACTCCAAACTGAAAGAAAAACCCTTAAGCATCCCAACCAGCCTCCCCCCAGCTCCTCCACCAGCCTTTCTCCAGTTTCCTGGGCAAAAGGTGTCACCTGGCCCCCAACCCCCTCCTGGCTCAGGTTACGGGCTCTCAGGTAGCCCGTCCCCAATGAAACTCCCCTGCCACAGGTCGACACTCCCCCCTCCCTGCTGCATCACATCTCTCCCCACTTTGAACTGAGTGGGGTCACTCTGACCAGTGACCTGGGGAAGTTTGGGGCCCCCTCTCTAGGGCAACACATCCACTATCACGTTGGCACTTCCCTTTGCATGGACCACGTCCATGTCATAATCTTGCAGGAACAGGCTCCACCTCAGGGACTTGGCCTTGGCTCCTTTCAGCTGGTGGAGCCAGGTCAGGGGAGATGTCGGTGTACACGGTGAAGTGTCGCCCGAAGAGATAGGGCTCTAGTTTCTTAAGGGCCCACACCCTGTAGTTCTGCTCCTGGGGTAGCAACTTCTTGCTCAGGTACACGATGGGGTGTGTCTCTCCCCCTTTTCATCCTCCTGCATTAACACCGCCCCCAGCCCGGTGTCAGGCGTTGGTGAACACCATAAAGGGCTTGTCAAAGTCTGGGTTTGCCAGAACCGGGCCCCTGACCAGAGCCTCCTTCAGGGCATGGAGAGCCTTCTGGTACTCCTCAGTCCAGACCACTTTGTCTGGCTTCCCCTTCTTGCATAGGCCAGTGATGGGGGCGGCTATGGCGCTAAAGTGGGGCAGAAATCTTCGATAGTACCCCGCCCTCCCAATGAAGGCTTGTACCTGCTTTTTGGTGTGGGGAGCGGGCCAGTTCCAGATCACCTCCACCTTCGCTGGTTCTGGCTTTAGGCAGCCGCTCCCCACCCAGTGGCCCAGGTAGGTCAGTTCAGCCATCACCACCTTGAACTTCTCTGCTTTTATGGTCAGCCCAGCCCCCTGGAGTCAGTCCAGCACTTGTCTAACCTGGGACACATGGTCCTCCCAGGTCTGGCTAAAGACACAGATGTCATCAATATACGCCACGGCAAAACTCTCCATCCCCCTCAGTAGCTGATCCACCAGGCGCTGGAAGGTGGCCAGTGCTCCCTTGAGGCCAGAAGGCAGGGTCAGGAACTCAGAGCCCCAGAGGGGTGATAAAGGCCGATTTCAGCCTGGCATCTGCATCCAGTGGTACTTGCCAATAGCCCTTTGCAAGATCCATGGTGGTAAGGTACCAAGCTCCTCCCAGCTTGTCTAGGAGCTCATCAGGCCTGGGCATGGTGTAGGCATCAGATACAGTGATGGCATTGAGCTTCCGATAGTCCACACAGAACCAGATCGACCAGTCCTTTTTGGGGACCAGCACCACCAGTGAGGCCCAAGGGCTGGATCACCCCCAAAGCCAGCATATCATTGATCTCTCTTTCCAGGTCCTGAGCAGTTTTCCCTGTGACTCGGAAGAGGCAGCATCTTATAGGCGGGTTCGACCCTGTCTGCACCCGGGGGCCAGTCAGATTAGTGTGTCCAGGCTGGTTGGAAAACAGCTGTTGGTACAGATGCAGCACCCCTCTGATTTCAGCTTGCTAGGAAGGCGTTGGCCGGTCAGAGACAGGAATTGTTTCCTGGGAGGAGCCAGTTCCTGTCTCAGGGAATAGATCTACTAGTGGGTCCCCTCCCTGCTCCTCCCGATGTCCACACATGGTCAGCAACACATTTCCCCATCATAATATGGCTTCATCATATTCACATGGTACACCCAGCGGTGGTGCGCCCGGTTCGACAGCTCCGCCCATAGTTTACCTCTTTTACTTGCTTGACCACCTTAAAAGGGCCTTCCCAGGCAGCCTGTAGTTTTTTTTCTCACTGGGATGAGAACCATCACCTGGTCCCTGGTGGCGTAGGTGCGGGCCCACTCCGTGCGGTCATACCAGACCTTCTGCTTCCTCTGGGCTCTGGCCAGATTGTCCCTGGCCAGGCCCACGAGTTCAGCCAGTCTCTCTCGGAAGATCAAGACATACTCCACCACTGACTCCCCATCGGGAGCAGCCTTCTGCTCCCACTCGTCTCTCATCAGGTCCAGGGGGCCCCTTACCCTCCTTCCATATAACAGTTCGAAAGGCGAAAATCCGGTAGACTCCTGGGGCACTTCCCTGTACGTGAACAGCAGGTGAGGTAAGTACTTGTCCCAGTCCTGTGGGTGCTGGTTCATAAACATTTTCAGCATCATTTTTAGGGTCCCATTGAACCTCTCCACCAGCGCATTGGATTGGGGGTGATAAGCTGAGGCCCAGCTGCGCTGGTCCCCACATTTCTCCCACAAGCACCGGAGCAGGGCCGACATGAAATTGGATCCTTGGTCTGCCAAGGCTTCCTTGGGGAACCTGACTCGGCTGAAAATGGTCAGGAGCGCATCTGCCACGGTGCCTGCTTCAATGATAAGGGCACTGCCTCGGGGTAGCAGGTGGCGAGATCTACCCCACCAGAATGTATTTCTTTCCCGACCGGGTCGTCTTGCTGAGAGGCCCCACGATGTCCATGGCCACCTTGTGGAAAGGCTCCTCTATGATGGGCAAAGGTCTCAAAGCCGCTTTCCCCTTGTCCTGGGCCTTCCCCACCCTCTGAGAGGGGTCACAGGATCGGCAATACTGCCGGACCGTGGTAAAGACCCCGGGCCAGTAAAAGTTCTGTAGCAACCTCTGCCGGGTGCGCTGGATTCCCTGGTGCCCTGCGACGGGGATGTCATGGGCCGGGTACAGTGATATTTCTGGGGGACCCCCAGCTGCCGCCTGATCCCCCAGGACTCCAGTTCCCCTGGGGGAGCCCATTGTCAGTACAGGAAACCCATTCTCAGTACAGGAACCTCTCCTGGCAGCCTCTCCGCATGCTCCGTACCACACTGAGGTCAGCCAGGTCCCTGAGCTTCCACAAGGAGGGATCTTTCTGCAACTCGGCCTGAAACTCAGCGGCTGGGGAAGGGATGGGGACCTGCTCCCTTTCGCTGGCTAGGTCTGAGGCCGCAACCTCTCTGAGCCTTGTCCCTGGACACTCCCTCCCCCCTGGGGCAGGGTCCTGTGCCTCTGGCAAGGTACCCTCTGCGAGGTCAGGGCGCAGTGCCCCTCGCCGGCTCTGGCTATGGGTCATGACCAGGGCGCCCTGGGGGTTGCTGGGCCAGTCCTCTAGGTATTCTCCCGCCCCCACATCAACACCTCGGTGAGTAAAGGGTGGTGCACCCCAGATCCTTGGGACTCTCTGTGGCCCCCCCCATTTCAGATGTACCCTCACCACAGGCACCTGGGATTGGGTTCCGTCTACCCCCGTCAGGGTCAAATAGGTGTTGGGCACCACCTGATCTTGGGCTACCACCTTGGGCCGGGCCAGCATCACCTCTGTGCCCATATTCCAGTATCCCTGAACCTTCCTCCCCTCCACCTCCAGGGGAACAAGGCATTCACTTCACAGGGACAGCTCTACGCCAACCCTATAAACTGAGAACCTTGAGTCTGGGGCCCTCCTCCCTCCTGGGCAGTTGATAAGCTGCCAGCCCCCCTTGCATGGGCAGCCTGCCCTCATCCGGCTGGGTCCCTACTCAGTTAACCCTGGGTGGGTTCGGTCTGCTCAGTCTGTCCCGGAGCCTGGGCCACTGGATCTGTATGTGGCCTCTCCGGCCACAGCGATAGCAGCTGGTGTCCCATTGGTCCCCTCAAGCGGGTCGGATGGAGCTGATGCCAGATGTTCCCCTTGGGAGGGGGTTCTCCGTATTTCCCCCTTGGAAGGTCCTGTAGTGACTCTCTTTCTCTCTGCTTCATGGTGGGCCTGTTCATTTGGGGGTTCCTCCCTGCCACTCCCGACCGACTGTTCACAAACTCGTTGACCAGCTGCCCTGCAGGTTGCGAGTTCTCTGGCTTTTTGTCCACCAACCATAGCCTCAGGTCGGAAGGGCACTGTTCATACAGTTGCTCCAATACGATTAGGTCAAGCAGGTCCTCCTTAGTTTGGGCCCCATCCGCCCACTTGCGGGCATATCCCTGCATCCAGAGGGTCAGTTGTAGATATGTGCCCTCAGGGGTTTTTACGCTGACTCCGGAACCTTCTCTGGTACATCTCGGGATCATCCCAAACTCATGTAGCAGGGCTTTTTTGAATAGTTTGTAGTCCCCTGCCTCCGCCCCTTTCATTCAGCTGTACACCTCCACGGCTTTGGGGTCCAGTAAGGGGGTGAGAAACTGGAGCCTGTCTGCAGGGTCAACCCTGTGCATCTCGCAGGCATTCTCAAAGGCATTTAGGAAGCTATCTATGTCCTCCCCCTCCTTCCGCTGGGCCAGGAAGCACTTATCAAAGCTCCGTGCAGTCTTGGGTCCCCCTTCACTCACTGCAGCCGGAGGCTCGCTGGTCCTCAGCTTAGCTAGCTCCAGCTGATGCTTTTCCTCATGCTGACGCTGCCTTTTGAGGTCCTGTTGCTCCTTCTCTCGCTCTTCCAATTCTGTCTCATCTCCCTCTCCCATTCCAGCCGCCTCAGCTCCAGGGATGAGGACCTCCACCAGGAGGATCCCCGGCTGGCTGCCAGGGTCAGGGTGCCCACGGTATTTGCTGGGCTTCTACCAGCCCCTCCCCTAGCCATAGATAGGAGGGGTCTCGGGATGCCCTCAGCAGCAGTCTGACCCCTCCCAGCCAGGTCAGGCACCGGGGCCCGCGCTGCCTCTGCTGGGCTGCTTCCCTCAGAGACAGGGATAAGCAGCCGAGCGATCCTTTTCTTCCAGCTGGGCAATCAGCTGTTCTTTGGTGAGCCTCCCAATGCGCAGCCCCCTCTGCCTGCTCATCTCCACCAGGTTGCTCTTAAGGCGTCTAGTATACATCTTCCTGCTGGCCACTCAGAGGCCTGGGTGCTCTCAGCTCCCCATGGTTTCCAGGAGGACCCCCTACTGTGCCAACCCTTCTCCAGGTCACCACCTCTCCCCCGGAGTCAAGCCACAGACTCCTCAACTCAGACTGCTCGCCGCAGTCCCCAGAGGGACCCCATTATTGCAACAGTCCTTCTCGCTGGTCACACACTCCCAGGGGTTAAATGTAGCTCCTCTGCCCCCCCCCGCCCAAAACCACTCCTCTCTGACTCTTCAGTACGCCTGGTCCTCATTAACCCCCCCCTTTGTTTTACTGCTCCCCAGTCACTTACTGCAGGAAGCGCCGTCCCCGGGGTGCCACCAGGTGTTACGAAGCGTGGGGGAGTCAGGGCCCTGTACCCTTGTTTCCTGTGATTCACATTCACCGTGACTCTCAGCCAGCCAGTATAACAGCAGGTTTATGAGAGACAACAGGAACACAATCCAACCCAGATCTTGTAGGCATGAACAGGACCCCTTAGTCAGGTCCTTCAAGGGGGTAGAGAGCTTAGACCCCCACTCTGGAGCTCTCCCCTCTTCCCTAGCCCATTCCAAACTGAAAAAAACCCCTTCAGTGTTCCAACCAGCCTCCCCACAGCTCCTCCTCCAGCCTTTGTCCAGTTTCCTGGGCAAAGGTGTCACCTGGCCCCAACCCCCTCCTGGCTCAGGTTATAGGCTCTCAGGTATCCCATCCCCAATGAAACTCCCCTGCCACATTCACAGGTCAACACTCCCCCCTCCCTGCTGCATCACACCTGGGTCCCATGCTGTGGGGCAGGGGGCATCTCTAGTCACTCGCTGCTTGGCTGTGAACCCCTCCATTTTTTGCCAGGGCATTGAAATGCTAGACTCAGTACTGGATGATAGCACAAGGATAGCCACTCCTCCGCCTTATGCAGCCTGAGCCTTTGCTAATTACAGTGAGCTCCACTTTGTGGCAGTTGGTCCCCTGGACCCTTGCTGTGATGGGAGCAGCCCCTGCCCAGTGCATGCTGAAATGCAGCTGATTATTATTAAACTTTGTGGTTACCCTAATGGCTTTTGCAGCAATCCAAGGGCAAAAGGGCCCATTGTGATCATTAAGCCTGACCTCCTGTAGAGTACAGGCCCGAAACATCTCCACATTGAACAGACAGACTCCAACAAATAGGAAAAAGTACGATAAGTTAAATAGTAACACAGCAGCACCAGCTGGCGTTTGCCCAAGACTTTTGAAGAACTCAAAGAGGAAGTTGCACTAACTGCTGTGTAACCTATTGCTGAACCAAGCCTCTGTACCAGAGGACTGGCATGTAGGTAATGTAATATTGATTTTTAAAAAGGGCTCCAGAGCTGAGCCTGCCAGTTAGACTGGTGACTTCAGGACCAGAAGAGAAGAATGAGGGGGGATTTGATAGCTGCTTTCAACTACCTGAAAGGGGGTTCTAAAGAGGATGGATCTAGACTGTTCTCAGCGGTAGCTGATGACAGAACAAGGAGTAATGGTCTCAAGTTGCAGTGGGGGAGGTTTAGGTTGGATAGTAGGAAAAACTTTTTCACTAAGAGGGTGGTGAAACACTGGAATGCGTTACCTAGGGAGGTGGTGGAATCTCCTTCCTTAGATATTTTTAAGGTCAGGCTTGACAAAGCCCTGGCTGGGATGATTTAGTTGGGGATTGGTCCTGCTTTGAGCAGGGGGTTGGACTAGATGACCTCCTGAGGTCCCTTCCAACCCTGATATTCTATGACCAGGCACAGGGGTAGAAACTATAGCATAGAACAGAACTATCCAACACCTAGTGAGTGGTTCCCACCCTTTTCTTAGCCATGGCACACCTTGAGCTCCAGGGGCTTTTCCCCCCTTACACCCCCAGCCAGGTGGCTGCAGAAGGGACTCATTGCTCACACAGGAGGGGGGAGAGAGAGGGAGATTGAGCTCTGATTGATTGCTCAGTCCCTGGAGGAGGTGAGGCAGATGGCCAATCAGGAAAAAACGGTTACTCACCTTCTCGTAACTGTTCGAGATGTGGTGTTCATGTCCATTCCAATTAGGGGTGTGGGTGTGCTGCGCGCACAGCTGTCGGAAAGTTTCCCATCGGGTCGACTGTGGAACCCCCTAGAATGGTGCCTTCATGGCGCTCAATATATGACCCTGCCAACCTAGCTCCTCCTCAGTTCCTTCTTGCTGGCTACTCTGACAGAGGAGTAGGAGGGTGGGTATTGGAATGGACATGAACAACACATCTCGAAGAACAACAGTTACGAGAAGGTGAGTAACCGTTTTTTTCTTTCTAGGGCTTGTTCATGTCAATTCCAATCAGGTGACTCCCAAGCTCCACCCCGGAGGTGGAGTCAGAGTTATAGAAAAACTGATTGGAGCACCGCTCTGTTGAATGCTGCATCATCTCTGGCATGCTGGGTAATAGCATAATGAACAGTGAACATATGCACTGAGGACCACTTTGCTGCCCTGCAAATTTCTTGTATCAGGACCTGGGCCAGACATGCTGCTGATGAGGCCTGTGCCCTCGTGGAATGTGCTGTAAGTGCCAGGGCTGGGACTTGGCCCACTCATAGCACGTGTGGATGCAGGACGTGTTCCAGGAAGATATTCTTTGAGATGAGACTGCGAGTCCATTCATCCAGTCTACTACCCCTACGAACAGCTGCTTCAACTTCCTGAACGGCTTAGTGCGCTCGATGTAGAACACTAGTGCCTGCCAAACATCCAATGAGTGTAGTCTCTGCTCTCGACTACTGGCATGAGGCTTAGAATAAAAGACAGGTAGACAAATGTCTTGGCTAGTATGAAAGAGTGACACTACCTTGGGAAGAAAGGCTGGATGAGGCCTGAGTTGCACCTTGTGGAAGACCGTGTAAGGAGGATCAGAGGTAAGGGCCTTCAGCTCTGACACCTCCTAGCTGATGTGATGCCCACCAGGAAGGCTACCTTCCACGATAGAGAAGGGAGCATGTCACTATGGGCTCAAAAGGGGGGCCCCATTAGTTTGGAGAGGACAAGGTTGAGGTCTCACGCTGGGACAGGCTCTCTGGTCTGCAGATGTAAGCATTCCAAACACTTAAGGAAGTGGCCTACTATGGGGTTAGCAAATACGGATCAGCCGGACGCTCCCTGGTGGAAGGCTGAGATAGCAGCGAGATATACTTTGATGGATGCTGCTGCCAGTCCTTGTTGTTTCAGGTACAGAAGACACTCCAGAATGAGTGGTATAGACCCCTGTAGTGGAGGTATATGCTGCTGGGCACACCAGCAAGAGAACCTTTTCCACTTAGCTAGATATGTGGCCCTAGTAGATGGTTTCCTACTGCCAAGCAGGACCTCCCTTACTGGTTCTGAGCACAGAAGCTCCATGAGGTTTAACCAGGAAGCTTCCAGGCCGTGAGGTGGAGGGACTGGAGTTCTGGATGGTGAAGGTTACTGTGGTCCTGAGTGATCAAATCAGAATGCAGTGGTAACTCGATCAGACTGTCCACTGACAGTTCCAGGAGCGTGTACCAGTGTTGTCGGGGCCACCAGAATGACCTCCGCTCTGTCCCTGCAGACCTTGAGAAGTACTTGTGCATGAGATGGATCAGGGGAAAGGCATACAACTGGCAGCCTCCCCAGGGAAGCAGAAACACATCTGTGATTGAGCCAGGACTGTGATTCTGGAAGGAGCAGAACATTGAACAGTTTCTGTTGCTCCTGGTAGCAAACAGGTTGACCTGGGGAAACCTCCACCCTTGGAAGATGGAGTGAATGACATCCGGACGGATGGACTACTCGTGATTTCGTGACAACCTGCTGAGGTGATCCGCTAGTTCATTCTTCACTCCTGGTAGATAGGATGCCTCCAGGTGAATGGAGTGGGCTATGCAGAACTCCCATAGCTGGAAGGCTTCTTGACATAAGGAGGAGGAATGGGCTCCACCCTGCTTGTTGATGTAAAACATGGCAGTGGTGTTGCTGTCTTCACTGCCACGCACTGACCTCATAGCTGGGCCTGAAAGGTTTGGCATGCTAACCGCACTGCCCTGAGCTCCTTGATATTGATATGAAGGGTAAGCACCTCCCGTGACCATTGGCCCTGTGTTTGGAGGTCTCCCAAATGCACGCCCCATCCCAGAGCTGACGCGTCTGTTAAAAGGGACAAGGAGTGCTGGGAGCTGTTGAACAGGACTCCCTCGCAGACTGCCCGAGGGTTGACCCACCACTGGAGGGACTTGAGTACTTGCCCTGGCACAGAGACCACTACCTCCAGGCTGTCCCGCCCCAGGCGGCAGGCCGAAGTGAGCCACTCCTGGAGTAGGCTGAGCCTCAGTCTGGCATGGCGGACCACATAAGTACAGACTGCCATGTGGCTGCGGAGACTCAGGCATCCCCTTGCTGTGGTGGTCGGGAATCGCCTGAGGCCTTGAATAATGTCCATCGTGACTTAGAATCAGGTCTCTGGCAAAAACACTTTTGCCCGTACCGAGTCCAGTAGCACCCTGATGAACTCTGTTCTTTGGGTCAGTGACAAGGTTGACTTGTTCATGTTGAGGAACCACTCTGTCGAAAAGTAGATCTGACTAATCGGACTTGAGACTCCACCTGCTCCCTTCTGCGGCCCCTGAGCAGCCAGTTGTCAATGTAGGAGTATACCCGGACCTGCCTCCTTCGGAGGAAGGCTGCTATAACAGACATGCACTTGGTGAATGCTCGGGAGGCTAGTGACAGGCTGAAGGGGAAGACCGTGGACTGATGTTTTTGGTAGACCACAAATCAGAGAAATTGTCTCTGTGCTGGTCGAATGGCTACGTGAAAATACAAATCTTTCATGTCGAGGGTGGTGTACCAGTTCCTTGGATCCAGAGAAGGGATAACTGTACTTACAGAGACCCTATGGAACTTCACCTTTATCATGAATTTGAGTCCTCACAGGTCTAGGATGGGTCTGAGACCTCCCTTAGCTTTGGGGATTAGGAAATAACAGAAATAGAATCCCTTGCCCCTTAGCTCCTGAGGAACCTCCTCCACTGCCCCTGCTGCAAGGAGTGCCTACACCTCCTGGATAAGGAGCTGCTCGTGAGAAGGGTCCCTGAAGAGGGATGGGGAAGGGAGGGAGGGAAGGAGCAGAATTGGAGAGAATATCCCATTTCTACCGTGCGAAGAACCCAGCAGTCCGATGTTATTTGGGACCAAGCACGGTAGAAGTGGGACAGGTGATTTATAAAACAGGGAAGGATCCAGTGTCATGGCAAGTGTGCTGTCCTCAGGCATCCCTTCAAAAGGCCTTTCTAGAGCCAGATGAAGGTTTGGTTGGGCCTTGACCCTGCCTAGAAGTGGGACTGGAAGGTTTGCGTCTGCTGTTCTTGCCCCTATGCCTATAAAAATCCTGCCTCGGCGGAGGAGGATACGAGCGGTGTTGCGGTTGGGGCTTGAAATGTTGTTGGGTTGTCAGGATGTGCATACCCAACGACTTCATCGTCACCAGGGAGTCAGACTGCAGCTTGGAGTCTGTTTCTCTGAAAATAACCCTGCACTTTCTAACTGTAGGTCCTGCAGGGTTTGCTGCAGTCCCTCCTCATGATTACTCCTGAGGAAAGGGTGCGGGTGGCCGAGTCCAATGAAGTCCGGAGGGAGGTTCCCGCCACTGCCTTCCCTTCATCAATGATAGCCAAGAACTCGGCTCTGGAGTCTGGTGGAATCAGCTCCTTAAAAACTTCAACATGGAGGCCTACAAGTTGAAATTGTATTCGCTGAGGATAGCTTTCTGTCCATCCTTTTCGACTCCTTGGATTTAGGGTCTGGCCCTTGCTGCCCCGTCTCTCTCTCATTCACCGCCGATACTATGAGGGAGCATGGTTGCGTGTGAGAGAACAGGTATTCGTATTCCCTGGTGGTAGGCGGGATTGAGGCAGGGGTCTGCCACGGAATCTTAATATTGCTCTGGATAGTTATTAGTAGCAGAGCTACCCTGGACAGTCCCTCTGGCACAAGGATGTTGACCACTGGGCCTTGGGTAACCCCATTTACGGGCAATCCTTTGTAGAAGGTCCTGGTGGACCCTGTGATCAACTGGGAGAGGGCCCAAGGTTTAAGTTCCCACCACCTCTTCATCCATGGACAAAGATGAGGACGCCAGAGGTGGTATGGGGTCCTCCTGATCCTCCGGCTCCCTGACCTCCTGTTCAGTATCTGGGGCCTCTGTGGTGACTGTAGCCAAGGTGACAGAAGCCTGGCCTTGCAATTGGTCATGCCTTGGAGTCGCCTCAGTGGCGACCTGGGCTGGGTGTGGAGCTTGCGCCAAGGTCGCCTCAGAAGCACAGGGTGTAGGCCAGTCCTTGGCTGTTTGAGGTGGTCAGTGCTCCGAGGCCACCAAATGGGAGCCCTTGGAAAAGGAGCCCTGGGCATGATGGTAAGCCCAAGGGCTCCAAAAATGCCATTGTGCCAGAGGCTGCCACTGGGGTTGCCATGCCATGGGTGCCTTTCTCTGTCACTTGTCGAAGTTATGCCTGCTGTGACGGGAACATACGAGTCACCATCTGCGTCTGAAGACACGGATCTCAACTGAGATGACCGTGGTGGTGCCACATAGTATTGCGCCGGAGATCTGTGCTGAGTTGATGATGCAGGGGACCGCTGTTGAGATCCCTGGGCCGGAGACCGAAACTGGGGGTCTGGTGCGGTGGGTCCAGTGCCAGTCCTCTCTCGGAGCTGGGGATCACTGCTGCTCCCTCGTCAGTGCTGGGGAGCGTCATGCCACTGGTACCTGTGAACCCTTCAGAGTCCAGTGCCAGAGAGGGTGACCACCGCATCATGGCTGGCTTGCCTCTAGATGGTGCCAGTCACAGTGGCACCGGGGGCTTCCTTCTGATCATGGGGGCCTGAAGAGCAGTCATCGCTATTAAGTCTCTGGTGGCTTCAAAAGGGTCTGGGGTGGAGGGTGACTAACTCCTCCACCTGGCACTACCCATCCCAGGAGTTGCTGTGTGCCGGACTCAGTCACCCCATGGGAACCAAAGTCAACGGCATCGACGCTTGCTTCCTGAACACTGCGGACTCCTTCACGGAACACCCTGGTATTGCACGTGCAGTTCCCACTGTTTTCTGCACCAGGGAGAGCTCCCTGTCAGCTTTTGTGCCACTTGTACGGCACTGTTGAATGCCAGCAGTGCCGGCTTATCTGTGCATCCTGCGGTGCTGGAGAGTGCTGGTGCCAAGGGTCTCTTAGACTAGCATCCTTCCTCAGCAGTGTGCCCTGTACCCCTGTCGGGGCACTCCATGTCGGGGTCCTGGTGGTCTGCAGCAGATTGTGAACGAAGGGCAGATTCCATGAGCAACTGCTTCAGTCGGAAATCTCACTCCTTTTTAGTTCTTGGGCGGAAAGCCCTGCAGGTCTTGCACCTTTCTGTGTGGCGCTTCAGACACGAGTCATGGAGGGGTTGCTCGTTGGCACAGACTTGCTGCAGGTTCCGCAGGGTTTAAAGCCTTGGGCTCACAGCATGCCCCAGAGCCCAAGGGGGTTGGGAGTTGGGAAACCCTGCTCCCAAATCTCACTATGTTCAATATATACACTTGACTAATTACAACTAAACTATGCTAAACTAACTATGTGAAAGAACATGCAGGGAAGCATTTGCTAAGCAAGTGACCATGGTTCCAATGACCATCACTGGCAGTAAGAAAGGGGAGGGGCCGGGGTTGGCAGGGTCATATATTGAGCACCATGAAGGTGCCACTTCAGGGGGTTCCACAGCTGATCCAACAGGAGCTGCTAAGGGAAAATTTTCCGCTGACTGTGCATACGGCTTGCACAGAGCTGATTGGAATTGACATGAACAAGCACTCAAAGGAAGTTAGTGATCAATGGCTCCATGTCTAGTTGGCAGCCGGTGTCAAGTGGAGTGCCCCAGGGGTCGGTCCTGGGGCCGGTTTTGTTCAATATCTTCATAAATGATCTGGAGGATGGTGTGGATTACACTCTCAGCAAATTTGCGGATGATACTAAACTAGGAGGAGTGGTAGATACGCTGGAGGGCAGGGATAGGATACAGAGGGACCTAGACAAATTGGAGGATTGGGCCAAAAGAAATCTGATGAGGTTCAATAAGGATAAGTGCAGGGTCCTGCACTTAGGACGGAAGAACCCAATGCACCGCTACAGACTAGGGACCGAATGGCTAGGCATCAGTTCTGCGGAAAAGGACCTAGGGGTGACAGTGGACGAGAAGCTGGATATGAGTCAGCAGTGTGCCCTTGTTGCCAAGAAGGCCAATGGCATTTTGGGATGTATAAGTAGGGGCATAGCGAGCAGATCGAGGGACGTGATCGTTCCCCTCTATTCGGCATTGGTGAGGCCTCATCTGGAGTACTGTGTCCAGTTTTGGGCCCCACACTACAAGAAGGATGCGGATAAATTGGAGAGAGTCCAGCGAAGGGCAACAAAAATGATTAGGGGTCTGGAACACATGACTTATGAGGAGAGGCTGAGGGAACTGGGATTGTTTAGTCTGCAGAAGAGAAGAATGAGGGGGGATTTGATAGCTGCTTTCAACTACCTGAGAGGTGGTTCCAGAGAGGATGGTTCTAGACTATTCTCAGTGGTAGAAGAGGACAGGACAAGGAGTAATGGTCTCAAGGTGCAGTGGGGGAGGTTTAGGTTGGATATTAGGAAAAACTTTCACCAAGAGGGTGGTGAAACACTGGAATGTGTTACCTAGGGAGGTGGTAGAATCTCCTTCCTTAGAAATTTTTAAGGTCAGGCTTGACAAAGCCCTGGCTGGGATGATTTAATTGGGGATTGGTCCTGCTTTGAGCAGGGGGTTGGACTAGATGACCTCCTGAGGTCCCTTCCAACCCTGATATTCTATGAAGAGGCTTCTCTCCCCACAATGTCATTTTTCAAAAAATTTCACAGCACACCAGTTTGGGCCTGATGGCACACCAGTGGGGAAACACTAACCTAGATTAATACACTGTTAGTGAAGCCTCAACACACCATTTGTATAGGGAAATCATTCCTCACTAATCTAGAAGCATTCTTTGAGGGTGTCAACAAGCATGTTGCCAAGGGTGATACAGTGGATATAGCGTACTTAGATTTTCAGAATGCATTTGTTGAAGTAACGTAAACTGTCATGGGCTGAGAGGGAAGGGTCCCATAGGGAATGGACGTTTGCAGATGATACAAAAATCACTCAAGATTGTTCAGTTCAAAAGTGAGCATGAAAAGTTAGAGGGGAAATCTCACAAAACTGAGTGACTGGGCAACTCAATGGCAGATGACATGCAACATTGATAAGGGAAAGTAATGTACACTGGAAAAAAAATCATCCCAACTATAAGTATAATTATGAGTTGTGCGGAGGTGGGGCTAAAGTAGATGGTCAAGTCAGCAGGGCTAGTGCGCTAACAAGTTCAGATGAAGGTGCAGCAGTGGTCAAAATGGCTAATACTGTTAAGAATTATTAAGCAAATGCTAGAAAATCGCAAAATGCCCCTATATACAGCCAGCGTGTGCCTATACCTTGAACAGTGTGTCCTGTTTTCATCACCCCGTCTCAAAAACAGTACAGAGGACTGGAAAAGGTTCAGAGCCTGCCAACAAAAATGGAGTGGCTTCCATATTAGGTGAGCCCAAAAACTATTTAGGGAAGGTCAGTTTAGAAAAGATGATTAAGGGCAGGATAGGGTAGAGGTCTAGAAAATCATGAATGGGATGAAAAAAAACATGAATAGAGAAGGGTTGTGTATCCTTTTGCACAATACAAAAACTGGGAGCATGTGGGAGTGGAGGGTCATCATGAAATTAACAGGCATCAGGTTTAATATAAATGTGCAGAAATACTTTTTCACACAGTGCACAGTAAACCGTGGAACCCACTGCCAGGGGATGTTGTGATGACCAAACATAACAGTTCAGAAAGAACTACATAAAATCGTGGAGGATAAGACCATCAATGGCCATTAGCTAAAATGGTCAAGGATGTAATCCCATGCTCAGGGTTTCTCCCGTCCCCTGTACCAGATGGGCAAAACAAGGTTGGCTGTCTCTCCAAAAGGGTTATGGTGCAACTACTCTCCCCTGAAGCTCTGGGACTGGCCTCAGTGGGAGAGAGGTTACTGGCCTAGTGGGACCATTGGTCTGACCCAGCATGGCAGTTCTTACAGCCTTAATACAATTCCTAGAACTGTTAGAAAATCATCCAATCTTGATTTAAAAATTTGTCAGTGATAGAGACTCCCCCTTGGTAAATTGTTCTAATGGTTAATTACCATCACTGTCAAAAATGTATCATAGAATATCAGGGTTGGAAGGGACCTCAGGAGGTCATCTAGTCCAACCCCCTGCTCAAAGCAGGACCAATCCCCAACTAAAGAAGGAGGGAGGCACCTTGGGGGAAGAGGCAAGGCAGGTGTGGGACCTCAGGGGAAGAGGCAGCAAGGAGTGGGGAGCTTGGTTACTGGTGGGTGTGGAGCACCTGATAATTTTCCCCCGGGAGTTCTCCAGCCCCAGAGCACCCATGGAGTCGGCGCCTATGGCTCCCTCCCAGGGGCCTAGCTGCCCCACAGGCTCTTGGTTGGCTGCCCCCCCCCCCGACCACTCCCTCTTCTCCGTAAAGTGCAGGGGAAGCCACCTGAGGCTTTTCACCTCCCCATTCCCTGCTGGGAGTGTAGGAAAGCCACCTGGGGCTCCCCCCTCCATCATTCCCCTCCCAGTTTGACACCAGGCCATTGATAACTACTCTCAGTACAGTCTTTCACCCAGTTGTGCACCCACCTTATAGTAATTTCATCTAGACCAACAAATTCCTCCCTGCTGGTCAGAACTGAGTCTAACCCAGCTGTCCCATGGTTACTTCCCCCACCCTAAGAAAGCAGAAGTTGTCCCCAACATGTGCAATAAGTGCTGGGAACATTGGTTGCTGATGATAGGGTGGCCAAGTGCCTGGTTTTTGACCAGAAAGTCCAGTTAAAAATGGAACCTGACATTTTCCGGTCAGATCTACTGACCAGACACCCAAAGTCTAGTTACTGCAGGTAGGGAGGCACTGGGTCATCACCCTCACCAGTATAGAGCTGTGTAGCCAGTATAGAAGGGATTTGGTTAGGAGGGTTCTTCCCAGACTGGGAAGGGCTCCAGACAGGTAGCCTAGCTCCTTGGCTAACCACTTCCCTTATTCCTGTGGCTGACTGACTTTGGATCACTGGCTGCCAGGGTCCAGCAGTGGCAGGTGGTTGTGTTTGGTTCCTAAGAGGTCTGATCCCAAGACAAGCCAGGGACACTTATTCCATCAGACTCTATAAAAGCAGACTAAGGTATTTATTGACATTTAAAATACTGTACAAAATGCAGCCCCATCTCTCTTGCCAGTGGCATCTCCCATGCTCACCGGATGCCCTGGTGAATGATGCTGCTCTTGGCACTGCCTGCCTTCTCCTTCTTCTTTACTGGATCCATCTCAAAGCAGCGCCAAAGCCGCAATGTTTCATCAGCAGCTGCAGATGCCACTATTGAGCCATCTGGGCTCATGGTCAGGTTCAGGACTCTGGCTGTGTGACCTGGGGAAGGAGAAGCTGCACTATCAGGGCTCTGCTCACATCCCTCACCAATACGAGTCCTTTTCAGCCACTTATGCCCAGTCACATAAGTTCAGTCTGCTCTCCCCCCATAAACAGACTCCATCCCACACAGCTGATGCTCAGGCTGACCTGGGCAGCTCTGGAAGGCTGAACACAGAGGAACTCAAAGGAGAGCTGACCCCTCAGCATCCCCTAGGGTGGAGCCACTTCCCAGCAGGACATGCCTTGCTGCCATCACCCCATCTCACTAGCACACTGATGCTGCTCTCACGAAGACTGGAGAGTGACTTTACTTTCAGGATCTGTCTGGACGCAGCCAAGCCCTTTCCCACTGCCCTGTATCCCAGCCCTCTCAGCTGCTCCTGGACTGCACAGCAAAGGATGTAGACCTACCTTTCAACTCTGCAACCTTGGCCATGGTAGGATATTTCCACACCACCAGTTGATTATGCGCAAAGCCATGACCAGAAATGAACTCCTTGTAGTTTGACGACCAAAGGATGGAACATACCTATAGGGAGGCAGTTTGTTACACTGGCAGGTCGCAGACCAGCAGCAAGAGGTCACTGACCAGGTGTAGAGTAGTTTGGGGACCAGCTCCTTACCTCCCAAAAGAGCCCGCAAAGAAGGGACACAGACACTGCAGTAGTACCCAACATCCACCCCCATCCAGAGACAAGAAACCTCCCCCACAACATCCCCCCTGTTCTCCTGGGGAGTATCCCAGGCCCTGGCCCTCAGGTTCCATCCCTTGGCAGCACTTATGTTGCTCACCGTGCCAAAGCACAGTCTTGGACAGAGTCAGTGCTGAAGCTCACCTGGGAGTGGGCATCTACTGCGTTGAGGCAGGTGCCTGAACACACATTCCAGATCCTGATGTGTCTGTCGCTTGTCCCACCGCCTGTGGCCAGGACATTTGACTGCCATGGGCACCAGGCCACAGCCTATGAGAGAGGCACCAGTCATAAGACATGCAAGAACAGCTTGTTCCCACTGCCCTTATAGGTCAGGCCAAGCCACAGCAGTTCTGCCATCCATGCATGAGAGCAGCACTGGCAGGCAGATTCTTTGTATGTCCCAGGAGAAGCCTCTCTCCAACAGATGGAAACTGCCAGTGCACTGACAGACGAAAGTAGAATCGAGCAGCTGCTGCATCACTCTGCCCTGTGCACACCAAACAAGTCTCACACAAGCCACCCACTCACCTTGACAGCACCCTGGTGCTGAGTGAAGGTCTGCACAGGAGCAAAGTCACCACTGTCCCCTTGGGCACATGGCCAGACATTCACCAGGTTGTCATTGCCTCCACTGGCCAGGTAGCGGCCATCAGGTGACCACTTGAGCCCACACACCTCCTGCGTGTGGCCAGCAAGCGTGGCCACGTGGTGCTCAGCAACCCGGACATCATGATGATGGATGTGACCGGTCCTTGCCCCACTGCAGAGGGAAGTTTTGAGTCAGGGTGGTATTGTGCTTGTGAGCTATACACCACTGCTCCAAGGGGCTCCCACTACAGAGTGTCTGGACAGGGATTTCAGCAAGGGCCGCTATTCAGTGATGCTGTAATCTTGGTGTCACCTGCTACTGGAGACAGCTGAACACAGCAGCAGGGACTGCATTGCAGAGGACTCATACAGAGGTTATGGAGAATGGAGGGCCCTCCCACTGCCCCTACATTCAGGGGCTTAAATCCAGCCTCTTCTAACCAGAGGTGTTGACATATTCAGGTCCCTCCCCCAAGCTGGGCCAGGCACCAGGGAGGAGTTGTAGCAGGTCAGGGCAGAAATGGGCTGTTCACCAGGACCTCACTCACTTTCTATTGGCATCTGGGGAATCGGTGCCCTGGTTATGCTGAAGTGGGTCCATGCAGCACTGCACTGCTGGCTTTGTGAACAGATCACTGAGCACAGGCAGAGTCAATTTGGTTTTGTCCATCTGTTCATCTAGAGCAGGGGGCTCAAAGCCTGTTTTGCCATGCCTTGGTCATGTCCTTACCTGGAAAGGATGTAGCTGTTCCAGCTCAATGACCCTACACGGGAAGAATGGCTGATCATATTTCGGAGCCGTTTCTGTTGCTGTATGTCCCACAGCTGCAAAGAGACATTAAGAGCAGTCATTTATCTTAATTGTGTAAGGAGATGAGAATAGAGCCCTTGTCACATTGGTGCATACCTTGGCTGTCAAATCCTGGATCCCTTTTGCTTGAAGGCTATGGCGTTTAAACCTCTCAGTGCACTAGGCTATGGGGGAGCCATCCAAAGAATTTTATACCCAATGCCCATGAGACAGCTGGAAACTCTAGATGTATATTAGGGACCTTCACAATTAATTATCAAGTGTTAACAATCCAGTGCCATCTTCACAAAACCCACTAGAAGGCATTGCCCAGAGAGTTTGAAGTTTGGACAATTGTGTTATTAAACAATATAATACCATTTATTTAAATATTTTGGATTGTTTTCTACATTTTCAAATACATTGATTTCAATTACAGCATAGAATACAAGGTGTACAGTGCTCACTTCATATTTTTTATTACAAATATTTGCATGGTAAAAACCAGAAGAAATAGTACAGTAACTCCTTGCTTAACATTGTAGTTAGGTTACTGAAAAATGCTACTTTAATTCTTATGGGGAAATTGGATTCACTTTTTGCTTAATGTAAATGGGGGGGAAGGTTCCGGGGGGAAAAATATATATAAAAAATAATCACACACAGCAATGATTAATGTGAAGCTTGGTTGAGGTGGTGAAGTCAGAGGGTGGAGACAGTGGGATATTTCCTGGGGAATGCCTTACTACTAAATAATGAACTAGCACTCAGCTGAGCCCTCAAGGATTAACACATTGTTAAATGTAGCCTCACACTCTGCAAGGCAGCACAAATGGAGAGAGGGGAGACAGGATGGCAGAGAGACACACACATACAGAGTGTGTGTGTGTGAGAGAGATGCGCATCACCCCTTTAAGTACACTGACCCCACTCAGTACACTGCCTTTTGAAGTAGCTCAGCATGTTGAGACAGCAGCTACTGCCAGAAGCTCCCTCTGTCCTGAGCCCTGTCACGTTCCACCCCGCTTTATGGAGATGGGGTAAGCAGAGGACACCCTGACATTAGCACCCCTCTTCCCCTCCCCCATCCTGCCCTGCACAGCAAGCAGGAGGCTCCCACGAGAAGCTCCAAGGCAGAGGGCAGGAGCAGCACATAGCAGTGGGGGGAGGGACAGCTGAACTGCCGGCAACTGCTAGCCTGCTGGGTGGCTGCTGCACAGGGAACTTAAGGGAGCGGGGAGCTGATGGGGGGCTGCTGGTCCACCCTGGTTCCAAGCCCCCACTAGCTACCTCCAACGGACTGCTCTTTCTGCAAGCAGTAGACAAAGTAGGGGGCTGCCAAACAACTTTGTAAGAGAGCATTGTGCAACTTTAAATGAGCATGTTCTCTAATCGATCAGCAACGAAACATTAACGAAGAGGATGTTCAGTGAGGAGTTACTGGATTTTTCAATTCACCCAATACAAGTACTGTAGTGCAATCTCTATCATAAAAGTTAAACTTACAAATGTAGAATGCTGTACAAAAAAATAACTGCATTAAAAATAAAACAATGTAAAACTTTAGAACCTACATGCCCACTCAGTCCTACTTCAGCCAGTCAAGTTTAGTTACAATTTGCAGGAGATAATGCTGCCCGTTTCTTGTTTACGATGTCAGCTGAAAGTGAGAACAGGCATTCGCATGGCACTGTTGCAGCCAGCGTCACAAGGTATTTATGTGCCAGATGTGCTAAACATTCATATGCCCCTTTGTGCTTCAACCACCATTCCAGAGGACATAAGTCCATGCTGATGACAGGTTCTGCTCAATAATAATCCAAAGCAGAGCGGACCGATGCATGTTCATTTGCATCATCTGGGTCAGATGCCAACAGAAGGTTGATTTTATTTTTTGATGGTTTGGGTTTTGTAGATTCTGTATCTGAATGTTGCTCTTTTAAGACTTCTGAAAGCATGCTCCACACCTCATCCCTCTCAGATTTTGGATGGCACTTCAGATTCTTAAACCTTTAGTCGAGTGCTGTAGCTATTTTTAGAAATCTCACATTGGTACCTTCTTTGCATTTTCTCAAATCTGCTGTGCAAGTGTTCTTTAAATGAACATGTACTGGGTCAACATGAAATACATGGCAGAATGCGGGTAAAACAGAACAGGAAACATACAATTCTCCCCCAAAGAGTTCAGTCACAAGTTTAATTAACGCTTTTTTTTTTTTTTTTTAAATGACCATCATCAGCATGGAAGCATGTCCTCTGGAATGGTGGCTGAAACATGAGGGGGCATATGAATATTTAGCATCATCTGGCATGTAGATACCTTGCAGTGCTGGCTACAACAGTGCCATGTGAACGCCTGTTCTCACTTTCTGGTGACATTGTCAATAAGAAGCAGGCAGCAGTATCTCCTGTAAATGTAAACAAACTTGTCTGTGTTAGTGATTGGCTGAACAAGAAGTAGGACAGAGTGGACTTGTAAGCACTAAAGTTTTACATTGTTTTGTTTTTGAGTGCAGTTATGTGACAAAAAGATACAATTGTAAGTTGCACTTTCACAATAAAGATTGCACAATGGTACTTGAATGCGGTGAACTGAAAAATACTATTTCTTGTGTTTATCATTTTTACAGTGCAAATATTTGTAATCAAAAATAATATAAAGTGAGCACTGTACACTTTGTGTTCGGTGTTGTAATAGAATATATTTGAAAAGGTAGAAAAACATCCAAAATATTTAATAAATTTCAATTGGTGTCCTATTGTTTGACAGTGCAATTCATCACGTGCGTTACCTGCCATTA
Organism: Chelonia mydas; assembly: GCF_015237465.2. NCBI lineage: Eukaryota > Metazoa > Chordata > Testudines > Cheloniidae > Chelonia > Chelonia mydas. The sequence goes on from NC_057854.1 coordinate 106,137,106, forward strand.
ATCGACAGCCCTACTTCTATTGTCTCCCCCTCGTCTCCTCCTTTCCAGGCTGAACAGTCCCAGTCTTTTTAATTTCTCCTCATGCAGAAGCTGTTCCAGACATCTCATTTTTGTTGCCCTTCTCTCTACTTTTTCAACTTCTGATACACCTTATTTAAGATGGAGACACCAGAACTGTATGTAATATTTAAGGTATGGGCCTATCATGGATTTATGTAGTGGCATATTTTCTGTCTTATTATCTATCCCTTTTCCTAATGATGCCTAACACTTATCCTTTTTGATTGCTGTTGCACATTGAGCAGATGTTTTCAGAGAACTATCCATGATATCTAGGAATCTATGATGATGCCAAGATCTTTCATGAGTGGTAACAGCCAATTTAGATCCCATCATTTTGTATGCATAGTTGGGATTATGTTTTCCAATGGGAATTACTTGAAACTCAGTGTTGATAAATGCAATCTGCCATTTTCTTGGTCACCCAGTTTTGTGAGATCCTTTTGTAACTTCGCAGTCTGCTTTGGACTTAACTATCCTAAGTAATTTAGAATCATCTGCAAGCTTTGCCACTTCACTGTTTCTCTCTGTTTCCAGATCATTTATGAATATGTTGAACAGCACAGATCCCAGTATAGATCTTTGGGGGACTCTGCTGTGTACCTCTCTCAACTGAGAGAGCTGACCACTTATTTCTACCCTTTGTTTCCTATCTTTTAAGGAGTTACTGATCCAAGAGAGGACCTTCCCTCTTATCTCATGATTCCTTACTTTGCTAAAGACCCCTTGGTGAGTGACTTGTCAAAGGTTTTTGAAAGTACAAGTACACTATATCCACTGCATCACACCAGTCCACATGTTTGACCCACACAAACAATTAATGGATTGGTGAGGCATGGTTTCCCTTTGCAAAAGCCATGTTGACCAGGTGTCAGATAATCCTGTTTTAGTTTCAACCAGTTTGCCTAGTACTGAAGTTAGGACTACTGGCCTGTAATTGCCAAGATCACCTCTGGAGACCTTTTTGAAAAAAAATCAGCATTACATTAGCTATCTTCCAGTCATCTATTACAGAAACTGATTTAAATGATGGTTACATATCACAGTTGTTAGTTTTGCCATTTTGTATTTGAGTTCCTCCAGAACTCTTGGGCAAATAGCATCTGGTCCTGCTGACTTATTACTGTTTAATTTATCAGTTTGTTCCAAAACCTCTATTGAACCCACAATCTGGAACTCTGAATTTTCCTCAGATTTCAGTTCCTCAGATTTGTCACCTAAAAAGAATGGCTCCAGTGTGAGAATCTCCCTCACATCCTCTGCAGGGAAGACTGATGCAAAGAATTCATTTAGCTTCTCTGGAATGGCCTCATCTTCCTTGAATGCTTTTAGCATCTCGATCATCCAGTGGCCCCACTGATTGTTTCTACTTCTGAAGCACTCAATTTTTGTTGTTAGTTTGTCTTTTGCTAGTTGCTCTTCAAATTCTATTGTGGCCAACATAATTGGTACTTTTACACTTGACTTGCCAAAGTTTCTTTGTGTTTTCCTCAGTGGGATTTGACTTCCAAATTTTAAAGGAAGTCTTTTGATCTCTGAATGCCTTTTGCACTCTGTTTAGCCATGGTGGTGGTTTTCGGTCCTCGGACTTTTTTTTTTTTTAAATTTGGGTACACATGTAGCGAGCTTCTATTATGGTGTTTTTAAAGTTTCCATGCAGCTTGCGGGCATTTCACTCGTCACTGTTACTTTTAATTTCTGTTTAAGGGAGCTTCCTCATTTTTGTGCAGTTCTTTTTGGATTTTTAAATTCTATTGTTGGAGAGGGGAGGGGGGCTGGTATTTTCCCCTCTTCAAGCATGTTAAGTTTATTACATTACAGTTGCTATGACCAAGTGGTTCAGCTATATTCACCTTTTGGACCAGATCCTGTGTACTACTTAGAACTAAATAAAGAATTGCTTCCCCCCTTGTGGGTTCCAGGACTAGTTGCTCAAAGAAGCAGTTGTTAATGGCATCAACAACGGTCCCGGGGCAGGAGCCTCTATTTAAAAGACTCTTCCCTCCCCGTACTGCAGGATTCCTCTCACCTGGACCTCAGCATTGCTAGTGCCGACAGCAAGGTAGTTTCCTTCTTTGATCCAGGACACTGATGAGATGTAGTCATCTGGCTGCTCCAACTGCAGCAGCTGGATGATCTCGCCAGAGGAGTAATTCCACAGATACACAGAGTTATCCAGAGCCACAGCCAGGAAGTTCTGGGAACTCCAGTCAATGAGGTTCAGATCTAAGATCAGAAGACACAGCAGAGGTCACACACTATGCCCGTTGCTCATTACAATACCCCAGGGAAGTCCTGCCTGCAGCCTGGCTCAGCACCATGGCAAGAGTACCCCCCCCTTCCCCCAGCTTCTTCACCCCCAATGCTGATGGACCAGGAACTCCCACCTACACCAGATTTCCATAGTGCCACAGGTGTGCATGGCCCTCTACAGGTAGGGGATTGGCCTTGTAGCATGTTGGAATCCTAGCTAACAGGATCAGTGCACTGAAGCTTTTCATTCCAGTCCAGTTGCATGAAGCTCTGAACTCCCTTTCCTATAAGGTTAGATACAGACACTATCCAGCAAGCCACCCAGTGTCAGCCTGTGTGTTAGTGTGCCCTAAGAGTGCCAATGACACAGCAGTGACCAAGCTGAGAGAAGGCTCCATTGTTCCTCTAGGACCAAACTGCTGAGCCAAGGAAGGGAGCTGCCCTGTCTTGGCTGAGAACAGGCACTTTCTGCTATTTTTACCCCATCCACCTTGCTCCTAGGTGGAGCTACCATCTCACTAAAGCAGCTGATTTGGGGTAGGGGGATTGATGACTGAACCCAAGCCCCCTCACTCCTATAGGGAATTTTTGGCATCCCCTCTGTCAGAGAGGAACCCAGCCTCCACGGCACAATGAAGGAAACGGCAGCCATAAAAGCACACATTTCCCCACCCATCTTTGGCCTTCTGAATGAGGTGCAACAGAAAGTGGTAAAAGCCACCACAATCCCAACAGGCTGGGGCACGAAACAAGCTGCCAGTGTGATTTCCCAAGGGAATAATCAGAGGCCTGAGAGTAGAAACAACTTGTCCTGAAGTGGAAGTGCAGCCAGACAGGAGCATTCAGAGTCAGGGTAATCAGGAGAACAGAGTCAGTGCCAGCAAGAGGAGTATGGGGAAAGAGGCACTTTCAGTTATCAGGAGATGGGGACCAGAGCCACCCACTCACACAGGAAGCGCAGAAGTTAATTACAATTGAAAACGGCCTGTACTGAACCCTTTTTAAGCCTGACTTTTGAGTTCCTCTTCAAAAAGAGCAAGGGACTTGCCCCTTCTGCTCAACAGCATCCAAGTTTAAACATATAAGCCAGCAGATCTAGATGAGAGAGACTGAGACACTAATGGATTTGCTGAAGAACTCCTTTGGGAGTACACCAGGTTCTGCAGTCACAGAACCAAGGGAGAGGCACCATCCAAACAAGAGCAATCCCAGCAGTAAGCGCCTGCTCAGGCTAATTTCAGTCCCTAGCGGAACAAGTCTTAGGACAGACTTTCAGAGGGGAATGGCCTGCAAGTTACGAGAAGTCTGAGATCAGAGAAAAAAGAACCTGCTAGCCAAAGCGAAGAACAGAGTGGGTGAAAAGAACAAGGTGTGAACAAGACCAGGATCCTATGGAGAGACACTTTCAAAATCTTACTTAGAATTAGCTACAATGGGACACTCATATGGACTGACAAATGGACTGGAAGATAGCCAACCAGTGACAGTGACACCAAGTGACAGCATTGAGTTGGAGATAGTATCAAAGATATTGCAAGAATTCTTAAGTCTGATCTTGTTTAACCTCTTCATGCAGGGTGAAGCAGCAGCAGGTAGCACCTTGTGCCCTCTATAAATGTCACAGCACAGGGGGGTAGCAAATACTAGTATGGACAGGAGTACAAGGGCCCTGGACATAGCAGCAGAACCCACTTACAGTAGTCGTTACGGATCTCTGGCGCATCCAGGATCCGGTCTGGCATGGAGGGAATGTATCTGCCATTCTTCCTGCTGGACCCAGGTGTTGTTTTCTGGCTGTAGAGCACTTTCAGGTTATTCTGGTAACCTGTAAGCCAGAGAGACAGCAATGGTTACTCACTAGATAGTTTCTTCCAACTCATCCTGGCAAACTTGTGGCTCACCTAGGCACAGGGAGTCTTCCACTGAAGGCAAAGACAAGCCTTAAAAGGGAGATGCACTTGCTTCAGGCCAGCGGAGCAAGCTGTGGTGTTATGACACCTGCCCACTAGGAGACTGAGCTGATGAGTCTCATCCGATGAAGTGAGCTGTAGCTCACGAAAGCTTATGCTCAAATAAATTGGTTAGTCTCTAAGGTGCCACAAGTCCTCCTTTTCTTTTTGCAAATACAGACTAACACGGCTGCTACTCTGAAACTCCTTTTATGCAACCTATCGAGCCATCTTCAGATGGCAGCCACTTTACCTGCTGAAACCAGATTCAAATTGGTGGGCTTGGGAAATTTCACTTTTCCCCAATCCCCTGTTAATTAACAGTTCAACTGAAGCATGACTTAAACCAAGGATAGTATGGGGTGGGTGGGGGCTACTCAATATTCTACTGCAGCCTTTCCTTGAAGGAGCTTTGGGCCAAAAGCAAATTTTTAGGGAGGATTTGCTGTTTGCAGTGTCAATCACTGACTTGTGCAGCTACTGCTCAGCTTATACTTGAGAGGTGTGCAGTGGCCAGGATGCCAGTAAGCCACTGACCACAAAGGAAAGCTATTAAGGAACTTATGGTGTTCCAGAGCTCAGTTGGGTACACAGCTACTTGCACACATCCCATTGCTTGGGGTGGGAGAGTACACAGGATACCAGTCAGGGTTCTGTTATGCACCCCTCCTTTGAGGAAAAAGGAGCCCTTCTTCCCTTCCAGCACAGAGGTGCTTTCAGATCACCCCCAAACCCTGCATACCTTCTGGGGCATTTTGAGGCTTCCCACTAAGCCGGAGGATCTTTGCTTCTTCCACATCAAACCCATTCAGATTCAGCGCCCAAGCCTTCTGTTGCTCCTGTAGATAAGATATACAGATCCTCTCAGGCAAACTTGAGTCTTCCTACCACATTCAGAGGGAATACGGGTAAAACAGGAATGTAGCTCAACAGCTCAGTGGCCCCATGGCCCCAGCTGTGCCATCAGCTTAAGGTAGTTCCCTCTGCTCCAGATGGTATGCTGCTTTGCTTGGAGAACCAGCTGCATGCAAGCCAGTTCTCCAGGCTGCCCCTAGTTCACTTGAAAAGCTGTCCTCTGTTTGGCCAGTTTTGTAGTGTACCAGCTGCCCCCAGATTGGCCCTTTTTTGCATCCCTTTCCCAGTGTGGAAATATGGTCACAAGGGACTGGCTTTGTACAACTGCTTCATGACTTGCCTATATGGAGAAGTCATTCCAGAATAATATAGACCGTGACTCTACAGTGCCATAGCTACTGCTAAATAGCTTATTCCACAACAAGTTCTGTGGAATTTCCTTATGCAGCCAAGTCCTCAAGCTTTGAGCCTGGAATAGCCAGCTCTGTGTGGGCAAATCTCATTAGCCTTCCAGAAGTTTTGCATTCAGACCTGCCAGATGCAGCACAGGCTAGCCAAGGGTCCCAAGGCATTATATAATACAAAACAAAAAGCACACTCTGCCCTCACTCTTTGTACCTAGGGGCCACAACCCAAGTCTCCTGCAATAACTTTGTACAGCTCTACCCATTCCAGCCACCACTTTTCATGCCTCACTCCATAAAGAGGAGTGCTGCAGATGCGAGCACCACACCAATTGCTCATTGTGCAGCAGTGTGAATACGCCGAAGTTTGCTTCTCAGGAGAAGATTAGGAGAGACTGGCTGTTAGGAGAACGCGTTGCTCACCTTCTTGGTAGGTGTATCCTCAGAAGAATCATTCTCTTTGGTCAAGAGGAAGCTAGCAACCTCCATCTGCATGGCACTGCGGTTGGGAATGTAGCGGTCCCTGCCTGCCTTGGTCGGTGTGCTCTGGATTTTGGATCCTGATTTACCTGTGTTGTATACAGAAGAGAGCCATTCCATCCGCAGTTAGTTGAAGCAAACTGCCCAGCAAGGGCCAAGATAGACAGTATTTGCCTCAAAGGCCCTCAGGCACTGCTGGCTGCACACCATGTTTTCCAGGTGTTGGTGTTTTGCCAGCCTGGAGGCTGTAGTGCAGCCACACAAACAAATCCCAGGATCTTGACTGGATGGGAAGAGGCTGATGCAGTAGATAACCAGCTGCCTCCAATCCAATGATCATGTGCTGCTGGTCCTCTCTGACCCTCAGCACATCTTAGAAGGGCCTGGGTCCCAGCTTAACTTCATTAAGAGACACTCTGAACTCCAAAGCAATGGCTTCAACAGCAGGCAGCATCACTCATAGCTCCAGGAAGAGCCTCAAATTGTTTCAAAAGACTCGCCATTCAACTTATACATACCTCTCAGTCCTCTCCAGGGGCAGCCAAACAGAGATTCCTCTAGAGAGGAACCAAGGACAGACTGGTGGCACTATCATGTAGAAGGTCACCAGTATCCACTGTGCAGAGCTCAGCAACACCAGAGCCCAGTCACTGTGACTGCAGCCACTTACAGACCCCAGAGCCAGGAGTCCTTACGTAGGAATTCAAAATGTTGGATCAGACAATAAGATCCACCTATCTCAGTGTCCTCTCTAACAGGGCCACTTCAAGATGCAGCGGAGAAATGTGTAACCACCCCCAAGTAGCAGATGTGCCCCATATAGGTCTTCTGACCATCACTAATAGAGATTGGCTTAAACTCTGACATGCAAAGTTTAAAATAGCCCTTCTAGAATTTGTCAATAATGTTAACTCTGAATATTCTTGATATCCATAAAAATGTCCATTCCTTTCTGAATTGCGTCAAGTCCTTGGCCTCTGATTCCTGTGGCAGTGGATTCCACAGTCTAAAGTTTTATGAAAAAAATTTTTTTTCCTTGTACTGGTTGAGAGTCGCCCCATCTTTCAAAGTAATCGAACATCCTCCTTGTTCTGTATTATGTGACAGGGAGAACTAGAGTTCCTGATCTTCCCTCTCCAGGAAGAGGTTTTTTTGCCCTCCTTCATGCATATATGCATGTACACTTATTATATTCTCCATCCCATTCATACTCTAAGGTTACAAACTCAGTCTTCCTAATCTCTCTTCACAGAAGAGCTTTCACAGACCACTGATCATTGCTTTTCCGAGCCCCCTCTAGTTCTGCGCTACTGAAGAGACAAGGTGCCCAGTTCTGTACACAGTATTCAGATAAGGCTACACCAATTATTTAGGTAAATGTATTAGAACAGAGTTCACAAACTGTGGGGCACCCCCCCCGGGAGGGGGCACAGAGGAACATTCAGGGGGACACAGCTGGGGCCCAGGCCAACACCCACAGAGGGTGGGGAGGGAGTGCCCCTTAGTTCTGCTCCTGGCCCCAGCCTCAGCCCACTTACCCCTGTACATCTCCCCCCTTCCCCCCGAGCTGTGGCCTGCTCCCAGCCCCAGATATGGGGGGGGGGGCACATACAGGGATAAGGGAGGGTGCACGAGGTAAACAGTTTGGGGACCACTGCATTAGAATATTCCTCTAATATTCACCATCCCATTCCTAACCATTTTTTTTTAACCACAGCTGCACGCTTAGAGCTGCCTTGGTGTTGCCAAGCTCCCTTTCTTGGGTTGACAGTTAATTTAGAGCCCATCAAGTATATGAGGAGTTTAAGTTTCTCCCTTCAATGTGCAACAAAGGAATCCATTTGCCATCGTGCTGCCCATTCACACAACTTCTTCAGGTCTCTCGGAAGTTCTTCACAGTTCTCTCCAGCCCAGACTATCCTAGTAGCTGTGTCATCTGCATATTGTGCTACCTCACTGCTCATCCCCTTTCCAGATCAGTAGTAAACATAACAAGCCACAAGAAGAACTGACTAACCCTATTCTGGTTCCTCTTTGCCAGTTTTCGATCCCTGACGGTACTCTATCAGCCCATGGTGACTTAGCTTCGCTAGTGGCCTTCTGTGCCCTGTCAAAGGAGAGACCTGAGCTAGGTCGCTGGTGCCCTGCTTCCCACACAACGGGCTGGCTGACGCAGGGCTAACTCTGCTCACCCATCTGCACGCAGCGGGGCACCAGCCCCAGCTCTGACTCACCGGGGGTTTTGGAGGGGGTTTTGCTGGTGCTGTGGGGCCGGTTGGCTGGTTTCATGGGGGAGAGGCCAGTGCTGCTGGCGTTGGCAGGGCTGGGCCCGGGGCCAGCAACGGAGACGCTGCTCTCCTTGGCCTTGCGCTGCCATCGCGCCAGCGGGGCGTTGGGGATCGGGGTGTCCAGCTTCAGCAGACCGTGCAAGTCGCTCTCGAACACAAACTGCGCCATGGCGGGGGAGCGGCCTGGGGGGGAGAAAGAGAGCGACAGGTGAGTCAGAGACCAACCAGCCCCCGCCCCGGCTCCCCCCCCGCGCGCCCGCCCCGGCTCCCCCCAGATCGACGGACGGACGGACGCGCACGCGCGCGCGCACACACACACACACACACACACACGCCGCCGCCGCCGCCGCCGCCGCCAGACCAGAGACCGGCCCGCGGCGAGGCCGGGCGTTCACCGCAGAGACCGGCGCGGGGCACTCCGGGGACGCACCACCGGGGACAGCGGGACGCCTCGCTCACGTTCCCTCAGTCAGTCTCTACTCTCGAAGCTCCGCCCCCTCGCGCTGCTTAAACCTGGCGCCCCAAGCCCCCATTGGCCACTTCAAACCCAACTGCCGCCGGTACCATGGCGACCCGACCCAACCCCTTGTCCCTATTGGCCCGCACGGACTCGGGGCGGGGCTTAGCCCTGAGACGACGCTGGCCTCGTCCGTCTCGTGAGACTCGGGCTTGACCCCTGACCCGAGCCATGGTCTGGTGACCTCTGACCTGGGCTGCTGATTGGCCGGAAGCGCCCGCCTGGGGGTCGGTGTTGGCCGGCCGGGCGCCGGGAGCCCTGGGGGGCCGAGGCCGGGTCGCAACCGGCGCCTCGTCCTGCCCCGCCCCGGGCCCCGCCGCGCCTGCCAGGGCCGAGTGGGGGCGGAGACGCGGCGCGGCGCGGCGGGTTCGGCTCATTTTTCCTGGGAGGAAGAAGTCGAGGGACCCTCCTGAGCGCGCCGCTGGCCCCAGAACCGCCGGCTCCTCCCCGGGCTCCGGCTCCCGGCCCCGGCCGCGCGGCCCCCGCCCCCGGCTCCCCGCTCCCGGCCCCGGCCGCGCGGCCCCGGCCCCCGGCCTACAGCCCTAGGCTCAGGCTCCCCGGCTCCCGCCCCCGGCTCCCGGCCCCGGCTCCACCGGCCCCGGCTCCGCGCCCCCGGCTCCCCGCCGCGCGGCTCCCAGGGAGCTCGGGGCCGCGCCGCGCCGCGCCGGTCGCACCTGGACAGCGCTTTACCCCTGTGTCGCCGCCTGAGGAGGCGGGCGGGCGCCTCGGTGCCCAGCTCTTCCGGGGAGCTTGGAGAAAGAACCGCACCAGAGAGGGAAGTTAGGTGCCCATGGGAATTAGGCACGTTTGAAAACCCTGCCCCCTGCCCATCAACAGGCTTAGGTGCCCAGGTGGCTTTGAGAATCCGGGTGGGAGGCTTTATGTACACCACAAAAGTATAAATTAATTTCAAAATTGATTTAGCGAAACAGGTACAATCCACCAATGTAGACACATTTAAACTGGTTTAACTGTTGCTTTTAAGCTTCGGAATGGTTTCTGTCCCCGTGGATGGTGGCATACAAGCTCAAGTGAGACTCCAAAGAACGTAAATGAGAAATTCTGGCACAATGGTCCCAGACAGCCCAAGGCAAGGTCAGAGAAACGGCCTTCAATAGCCGCAGCAGCAGCAATTCATGTCCGTTTGCCTGAGAGAATGAGACCGCAGCCCTCAGGCACTAGCTTTGTACAAGTAATACATGGTAATAAAATAGAAAAGGACAGACAGCCCCATTTTCTTGTCTGAAAATCATTTCTGAAACGTTTGTTACCCAGGAATATTTCTTTCTCCCGCTTGAGTGTGGGACACATGCAGAAGCAGTTAGGTAGCTGTGTTGGGAACAGTGGTGTGTCCGGCCAGAGAGAGCAGAGTGTGCATGCACGGTGCTCTCTGCAGTGTAGCTGGGTGACGTGGGGAGGTGGCAGCCTTCCCCTGCTATCTATACCTTTGGATCCACAGTTCACCTGTCCCATCCATGAGGCTTGGTGACTGGCATGCCCTCAGAGCAAGGCTCCCCTGCCACTAGCAGCTGATGCTGAAAACAGCAATCAGGACTGTGGTCTGCCTGCTCTGCTATCCATAAAGGTGCTATAGGATTTTAAACTGGTCCTGTTGGTTATTACTGAGGCCTGGGGGCAATGACTGCACTGTGCGCCTAGTGATGATTCACGTGAGGAAGCTAGAGGGTAACTCATTACTAAGCCCATTACAAGGAGGGTTTCAGTTAGCCTAGTTAGAAGGGCAGCAGGGGGGAGCAGGAAGACCTGTAAGGGTGGGAGCTCCCCACCCCTTCAGTAAAGAACATAGGACTGGAAGGGACCAGCTGGGTCATCATGTCCAGTCCCGTCCTCATCTGCTGTGTGCAACCCCTTCATATCATCCCATAAATTTATCAAGCTCCAGCTTAAAACCAATTACCTTTCTTGTCCCCACTGCTCCTGATGGGAGGCTGTTCCAGAGCCCCACTCCTCTGATGGTTAGAAAGCTTCTAATTTTGAGTCTAAAGTTACTGATGGCAAGTTTAGCCGCATTTGTTTTGATGCCAATATTTTCCTTTAGCTCCAATAGCTCTTCTCCATCCCTGGTGTTTATCCCTCTGATAAATGTAGAGAGAGCAATTAGATCACCCGCCAGTCTTCATTTTGTTTCGCTAAATAAGCCAAGATCTTCCAGTCTCCTCTTGTACAGTAGGCTCTCCATTTCCCTGATCATCCTAGTAGCCCTTCTCTGCATCTGTTCCAGTTTGAATTCAAACTGCCCCAGCCCCCTGTGTAATCTTCAGCATGAAACAGGCTGCTTCCCTTCTGTTACCTGAAACACTGTGACAGGCAACAGGGACTGGAAGTTTAAGCTGTGGGGGTGTAACACCAACAGACCCCGGTCGTCAGCAGGCAGAATCGAACCTGGGACCTCTGGAGCTTAGTGCATGAGCCTCTACTGCATGAGCTCAAAGCCATATGGCTGTTAGGTAAGGCTGTAGAGCAGACTCCTTAATCTCTCTCTCTCTCTCTAAGTGGTCTCAGTGCCACTAGATGGGACAGAACACCACACCCAGGAGATGTGTGGGTTACAGGGGCACCCTTCCTGGCATTGCCTCCAGCTCTGAGTGGGAAAATCCCTTCTCTGAGCCTCAGTTACCCCAGCTGGCTATGGGGGTGCAGTTTTTTGGTCTACCGTTAAGTCGTCAATATCGTTATTGACACAGATTGTCTCCTTCCCTCTCCCCCTTCCAAAACTGAGGTAGGGAGGGGCTTTAGTACGTACTGACCCTCTGCTGCATGGTCGGGGGAGTAAGGCACCTTCTTGGTCTCTCTTCACCACCCCCAGACCCCAAAGAGGCCCCTGCACAGGTTCAGCTCCAAAGTGGGAGAAGGGGTGCAGACTGGGTGGGCTGGGATGCACATTATTCTTCAACCCTCCCTCACCACAAACAGTAAGCAGAAGAGATAATATGGCCAGGGCCCTGTGGAGCCTCCCAGGGGTTCTAGGAGAAACCAGGACCACCAGGAGTCGCTGCTGCCATGGCTCCAATGGAACTCACTGCCAGGGAATGGGGGGTAGGCACTGGCTGGGGCTGATTTACAGGGCCTGTGCACTGATGGCTCTGGCCTCTGTAGCCAGACAGCCAGCCCCCCCCCCCCCCCCCTCAGACCAGCATTGCTGGAAACACACGGGAGCCAAAACAACAGGGCACTTAACATAAATTCCAGCACAGCCTTTGAAGCTGTGAGAAGCACAGGTGTCCTGCTACAATGTGCCTCTGGGAACATATACAACGATTAGGCTCACAGCAGACAGAGAAGCTGTGACAGACATGGCTCTTAGCCCCTACTAAATAGCGTGATGCACACACCCCAACATCCTAGGTGGGAAAATATTTACCCTGATAAAAGAAGTGTCCAGTAGTCGAAACTTATTGTTTCTCCCTTGCAAGTGTGAACTACTCTTGCGAGAGCTGGCGTCGCCCAGACAGACCAGCCCCAATTTGGCATAAGAAAGGAGAAAGAGAATAAAGGAGTACAGAGGTATAAGTATGGGACCTACAGCACCATGATTTTTGAGTGCTTTTCACTATCTATCTGCTGGTCAGATAAGTGACAGCCTCCCAAGGCTTCTGCAGCTAAGAGGGTCCCTAAGCCTTGTCCCTTATTCGTCTTTCCGCGGAATTGAGTGACCGATCCTGGCTTGGCACCGCTGGAATCGAGAGATGCAAGGAGGGTAAGAAGCACCCACACCTGATCTCCTATCTTTAGTGTACACATATTTTGAAATAGAGCTCTATACTTTGTTTTCTTTCTTTGGGATTGTGGCTTCAGTTTTGTAACTTGTTTGTGTGTGTAACATCTCTACATTTAAATAAGTAGGCACTAGCAATTTTGTAACCACATGATTAGAATCTAGTTTAATAAATTTTGGTAACCATTGTGCATAAGCCTGACTTGTTTCTCTGGTTTACTGTAAAGCAGCCAACACAATTAAAGAACCTCAGCCGTTTTGGCTATAAAGCCTGGCCATTAGGTGAGAGTACTAAGAGCCTAGCGTTGAGTTGTGCCGCCTCCACGGGGCAAACTCTTGGGGCACCTGTCAGTCAATCCTGGCTGCCCGCTGCGAAGGAGCTCTGAGCTCTAGCAGTTAAAGTCACGGGTGTGGAGAGGCTCTTAGTGCTGCCATTGGGGCACCTGTCAGTCAGTGTTGACTGCCCGCTGCGAAGGAGCTCTGAGCTCTAGCAGTTAAAGTCACGGGTGGTTAGGACCTTGGGGCATCCGTCAGCCTAGCCCGGGCTGCCCGCCGCGAAGGGACAGTGCGTCCTAGCGGTTAAAGTCACGGATGGTATAAACGGGCATAGCTGGCACCTCACCAAACATCCCTGGCCATCGGCTAACAGATTTGGCGTCACGAACAGGATTGTGATATAGGCTGCACTACAGTAACACAATGAAACCAGTCATGATAAACACCACAGAATTCCCTGAGCTAGAGAAAAGTTTGACCCAAGAGGGATGGGGAAATCCTCTGTGGAGCAAAGAACTGCTGGAGAAATATTGGGGAAAACCAGCAGAGATCTGGCAGCATTTCTGTAACTGGAGAACTGCCTGCAAGATGAAGAAAGGGAAAGGAAAAGGTGCTTGTATATGGCTGCTTACTAACATTTGGCAAGCTGCCTGTAAAGATTATCATAGTCTGGCAACAGAATTTAATAGGCTACAACAGGAAAGGGACACACTGCGCAAGGAATGCCAGAATTTAGATACCAGAGTAAGAACACTGAATAGGGATATGGAACATCTTCAGAAAAGATTACTTCCCTTAATTGAGAAAGAAGGGATAGAACGAAGGGAAAAGCTGGAGACTAAAACACGCAGAATCAACCGGGCTAAGGTTGAGACTGCTCTCTGGCTAGACCCTGAGGAATGGGATGGAGACATTTGGGATTCAGCAGATGAGTCCCCCTCCTCTGAGGAGGAAGGTCCCTCTGTAAAATTAAGACCAGCTATCACACATCACAAATCAGAAGAACATGAGGGAAATTTGAGTGGGGCAGAGCTGGATGAAGAAGGGGATGATAATGATCCATCCACCTCTTCAAAAACAAAAAGGGGAGGTAAAAAGGGAAAAGGGAGTAAAGCTCCAACACACTTTACCAAAATTACCACCCGCCAATATACTCCCATGGAGTTAAAAACAATCCAGGGAGATTTTGCTAAAAAGCCTGAGGAAGGTATAATAGAGTGGCTGGTCCGCCTCTGGGACACTGGGGGTGGATATATACGCCTGACAGCCCAAGAAACTGAGCGCCTTAACTTAGGTGCAGGAATATTCCTGGAACACTCAGAGGGGAACACCCCTAAAACACTTTGGTCTCTGGCTTGTCGATGGGCAAGAGGAATTTACCCAGATGAACCCACAGTAATGCACTGGACCAACATAGATGAGGTAAAAGCAGTTCTATTAACTGTGGCTGTCATTAGCATGCTTGGCCAAAACCCTCAAGAGTTAGCCTATGAAAGTCCATGGGAGGGTCAGGTAAATGTAGAGGATCTCAGACCCCTGCTTAAGGGAGCTCCGAGTAACCATAGGGCTGTGGCACTGTCCCTTAGATCAGAAGCTGCAGCACATAACAGTACCTTTCGGGCACTGCTAAACCTTCTGGTGTCATACTTTAGAGAATTCGGAGACATCAGAGCACTGACAGGCAAAGCTAAGATGCGTTCCCTTCAGGGAAACAAGGGGGCACCATCTAAAGGACATAAAAACAAGCGAGAGCCAACCCAGGAGGAAAAGGAGCTTAGAGCCAAGTTGTGGAGACAATGTCTGGCTTTAGGGTATCCCAGAGATGTGATAAATGGACTGCCCACAGAGCGGCTAAAATTATTCACCACCTTTATAAGAGCTGACTGGGAGACAACTAATGCTACTCCCAGTGCACCTCTGCAGCTCTCTCCTCCTTCCCCAGCTGCAAACACCCTGTATACTCCATTGCTGCAGCAACTGCAAGAGTTACCAGAACAGGGAAACTAGCTTGCGGGGGTCACTCTCCTCTCCCAATAAACCAGCTTAAATCCAAAGAGGAGAAAACAACAGCAAAAGACCCCCGAATATATGTAACTGTAAATGACAAACACATTGTTCCTTTCTTAATGGACACAGGGGCTCAAATGTCCATGATTAAGCGAGAAAGTTTTCAGGGCTCGCCACCTACTGGCCAAAAGCAGGTACTTGTTACGGGAGTAAATGGCAGTACCATAACTTACCCATTAGTTAAGATAAAACTGGATATCCCATTGCAACCCCACCATCAGCCCCGAAAATATGAGGTGATTTTGGGCAATGCCAACATACTGGGCATGGACGTTTTAAGAGGAAAGAAGGGAAGGATTAATGGGGAAAGATGGGCTTTTGGAGTCAGTTCTGTTCCTCATGCCACCCACCTGGAAGAGGAAAGCCCTCCCCACTATTCTGTAAACTTACTTAGCAGCGCGCCTGCTCTCCCGCCCTCAACAGTAACAAACATAAAGCAGTATAATGTTCCAGCTGAGGCCATAAGCCCTGTTACTGACCTGATCAAAGATTTGGAACAGCGAGGAATTTTAATTCGTACCCACTCTCACTTTAATTCTCCTGTGTGGCCCATCAAGAAACCAAATGGCAAATGGAGACTCACTATAGACTATAGGAAGCTAAACAGTAACACTGGACCATTAACTGCAGCAGTCCCTAGCATAACAGATATTGTAAACACCATACAAACCTGGGATAAACCCTGGCTGGCAGTATTAGATGTAAAGGACATGTTCTTCATGGTCCCTTTGCAACCAGCTGACCAGGAAAGATTTGCTTTTACTTGGAGAAGTGTACAATACACTTTTACCCGAATGCCACAAGGGTTTAAACACTCACCCACTATTTGCCATGGGGCACTGGCAAAGGTCCTAGATGACCTTATACTGCCACCCAATATACAAACTGTGCAATACATTGATGACATCTTAATAGGTGGGAAAACCTCAGAAGAGGTACAGGAGGCTATGAATCAAATCAAAGAAGCACTAGAAGCCCTTAATTTAGAGTTACCAGCTGAGAAATGCCAAGGTCCCTCCCAAGAGATAAAATTCTTAGGTACTGTATGGATGGGAGGTAGCAGGTCTGTGCCTAATGACACTGTGCAAGAGCTAAATCAGGCACCCTCCCCTGAAAGTAAAGATCAATTGAGACAGATTTTGGGAACCCTGGGGTTTTGGAGAAAACATGTACCTGGCTTTGCCATTATAGCCAGACCATTGTACAATTTGTTAAAGAAAAGTGCTGCCTGGGAATGGGCTCCTGCCCATGAGGAAGCCCTCAGGCAACTGATAGGGGAGATACACACCTATCAGGCTCTGGGTCCCATACATCCTGAAGCCCCATTCCATTTGTACCTAACTGTGGGAGCCACTGGAATGTCTTATGCTCTCTGGCAAGAAAGTGACACTGCTCCCAGACGACCAATTCAGTTTGGTTCCAAGTCATGGCAAGGGTCACAGGCTAACTACACGCCTTATGAGAAGGTGCTTCTGGCAGCTTACACAGCCTTGAGAGAAACTGAGGAATTAACTCAGAATAAGGACATCACAATTCACACTCCTCTTCCAATCATTAAACCTATATTGGAAGGGAAAGAGTTACCACCTGGTGTAGCACAAAAAATGACTGTCCAAAGATGGGCACTTTACATACACCACAGGGTAGGTAGTGCAGACACTGCACAAAACCCCACTATGATTCAGGAATCCCTATGGAAAGTAGGAATGCCTGATGAATACAGCCTACCTCCACAGCAATCTCCCATTAAGGATGCTGCCCCATTTGACCCTTCTAAGCCTGAGGGAGTAAGGTTCACTGATGGCAGTGCCAGGCTGGTTAAAGGAAAATGGAAGGGAAAAGCTGCAGCAGTGCCTGCAGACACCTCTGCAGCACCCCTAACTGCTGAAATTGATGGGTCAGCACAACTTGCAGAATTGGCTGCAATTAAACTGGCCTGTGAAGCAGGAGCCACCGCAGTATATACGGACTCCTATGCGGTATGGGCAGGTGCCACTCAGTGGATCACTAACTGGAAAAATAACCACTGGGAAATAGGAGGTAAACCAGTATGGGGACTGGAATACTGGAAGTGGTTATATCAGCATGCCCTGCAACAACCCCTGTCTATAGGACATGTCTCAGCTCATCAGAGGAATAATACCCCAGCTGCACAGTTAAACAATTTAGCCGATGCAGCTGCCCAGCTCTTTACCACACAAGTAGAATGGGAACGCTTATATTCATGGTTACATGATAATTTAGGACACACAGGAAGTGATGAGTTAGTGCGGCAAGCACATATCAGGGGGTGGCCTATCACCCACAGACAGGCTAGAGACCTGGTGCAAGCCTGCGCTATTTGTGCTGAGACTAGAAAACATATAGCAGAAGGACAAAGGTTTGCCAGGCTAAGAGATGGAAAAACACTATGGGCAACCTGGCAGGTCGATTATGTCGGACCACTGCCCACTACAAGGCAGAGGTGGAAATACATCTTGACTGGGGTAGAAATTGTTTCAGGGATTGGTTTTGCATATCCCACCCGATTGGCAACAGGGTTGTCCACAATTATGGGACTAAACCGCTTAACAGCAATTGTCCCAATGCCTCAAGAAATCCAATCAGATAATGGTTCGCATTTTAAGAATAAACTTATAAGGGAATGAACCCTTAACCATGGAGTCCAATGGACCTTCCACCTTCCATATCGACCTCAATCTAATGGCATGGTCGAGCGCTGGAATGGGTTGCTAAAGAATCACTTGAAGCCTACTGATGGCACATGGGGAGACAGACTGGACGAAGTGGTGCAGAGATTAAACAACAGACAGACTCCTACAGGAAGTCCAATCAGCAGGGGATTCTTCCCTACAGGGAAAGCTATCTCCCCTGCCAGAACACCACTGCACAGTTCCAAGTATGCTCCCGGGGACACTGTTGTGATTAAACACCCAGCCCTGGGAACCTTTACCTGCGTTTTGCACGCCTATAAAGAGAAAGGTGTATGGAGTGCCTTAAATGCTGATAAAAGGCTAATAACCATTACAGAGGCTTGGATCGCATCCAAGACCGGCTGACCATGTGATTTATTGCAGGAATGGTCCCATGGTTCCGAGCAACCTGCCAGCTAACCTGTCAGCAAAATGGACCATGCAGCAGATCTGTTTGATCACTAGAGACTACTATGGACTGTTGATATATTTGCCATTACTTATAATAGCAGGTGTAATTTTTGCTTTTGGTTTTAAAATAAGTTTTTTAGCTAGAACACGACCCACCCGAGATATGTTCCTGCAAGCCCTCATGATCCTTCTGTTGGCTCCAGTCACCTTGGCAATACCAGAACATCCTCTTCGGGGAGCAATCCAAACCATCGCCTCAGCTGCTGGTGCTACAAATTGCTGGATGTGCACCTTGCTAAATTCAACCAATGGACTGGGAATTGAATTTGTACCACTCAGCCTAAATGATTGGTGGAACAAAAGCGACATCTTTCAGTGGGGAGCAGCATGGTACACCAACCACCCTCGCATTGACTCGGGGGAGGTGGGACAATGGCATCGCACTGTTTGGGGACGGCCTGTGGAATATGTAACGGGATCATCTAAAGAAGTATACCCTATTTGTTTTGAAACTCAGGGTGACATACAAATGGGTAGTCTAGATAAGCAGCAATGTGCCCATACAATTGTATTTGACAAAAGAAGTGGGGATTGGACTACCTACCCACCCATGAACGACAAAAGGACTTTGAAATGTTGGAAAGGTCCCATCAACGGCACACTTGAACATAGACCCCTTTTTAGAATATATAATGCCACAATTGTTCCCCTGAATATGAGTAGATACCCTGAAAGCAGAGATTGGTATGACCAATCACTGTTCTTTATTCCTAGTTCCGGACACATTTATAACCCATTGCTAATCAAATCTATTAACTCCTTATTAGATCAGTGTAATGAAAATGGACTTTTTCGCTCAGACCAAATTTTAGAAGATTTGTTAATGGTTTTGCTCTGTACTAACATTAAGATGGGATATTGTGTTCCATATCACCAACCCATACCTAAACCTGAGGGGGGCAGGTGGCACAGAGGACCTTATTCACCTATTCTTAGTAAAGAACCTGGCTTGTTCTTTATTTGTGGGAACAAGGCATATAAATATCTGCCTGTAGGTTGGACTGGAAGGTGTTCACTGGGACATGCAGTACCCGAGGGACTAACAGTACACCCTCATGTTGATGCCCCCAGAATAACAAATCTGGGAAGTTTTATACACCGATCCAAACGAAAGTTCACCTACAACCCCCTGATTGAACGGCCCTCTGGTTTTCACCGATTTACACGTGCACTTATACCTTGGTTAGGTATAACTGAGCTCGAGATGGCAATAGCAAACGTTTCTGGACAATTGGAAATTGCTCTTAATCATACTGCTGATGCATTAGGGCTTTTAAATGAACAACTTCAGTCTGTGGCCCGATATGCTCTGCAGAACAGAATAGCACTAGACGCTACCCTAGCCCAGCAAGGAGGAGTGTGTGCTGTCATCAACCAATCTTGTTGTTTTTATGTAAATCATTCAGGGCAAATAGAGCAAGATGTGGTTGCTATTAAAGGTGCAGTTAAAATTTTACATGCAGTGGCTGAGAATGGACAAACCTCATGGATGCAATGGTTAGCTCAACACTTGGGATTTTCCCTCTCCCCGTTTTTACATTCAGTTGTAAATACTGTTTTAACCATTTTAATTATTGTAATTGTTTTTTGTGTAACTTTATGTATTATGAAGCGTTTGATTCAAACTGCTCTTTCCTCCACACAAATCAGATACCTAGAGCTAAAAAGGGATCCTAACCAATTCCGCGAACCCTCATCCTCTAATTTGGTTGTTGGGTATTTCTAGATTTCCCCAAGGAGGGCAAGAGCTGCTGGCATCACCGCCACCTTGCAATCTGGGATGTAGTGTGGTGCATCAGGGGGTGGAATGTAGCCAGACAGCCAGCCCCCCCCCCCCCCCCCTCAGACCAGCATTGCTGGAAACACACGGGAGCCAAAACAACAGGGCACTTAACATAAATTCCAGCACAGCCTTTGAAGCTGTGAGAAGCACAGGTGTCCTGCTACAATGTGCCTCTGGGAACATATACAACGATTAGGCTCACAGCAGACAGAGAAGCTGTGACAGACATGGCTCTTAGCCCCTACTAAATAGCGTGATGCACACACCCCAACATCCTAGGTGGGAAAATATTTACCCTGATAAAAGAAGTGTCCAGTAGTCGAAACTTATTGTTTCTCCCTTGCAAGTGTGAACTACTCTTGCGAGAGCTGGCGTCGCCCAGACAGACCAGCCCCAATTTGGCATAAGAAAGGAGAAAGAGAATAAAGGAGTACAGAGGTATAAGTATGGGACCTACAGCACCATGATTTTTGAGTGCTTTTCACTATCTATCTGCTGGTCAGATAAGTGACAGCCTCCCAAGGCTTCTGCAGCTAAGAGGGTCCCTAAGCCTTGTCCCTTATTCGTCTTTCCGCGGAATTGAGTGACCGATCCTGGCTTGGCACCGCTGGAATCGAGAGATGCAAGGAGGGTAAGAAGCACCCACACCTGATCTCCTATCTTTAGTGTACACATATTTTGAAATAGAGCTCTATACTTTGTTTTCTTTCTTTGGGATTGTGGCTTCAGTTTTGTAACTTGTTTGTGTGTGTAACATCTCTACATTTAAATAAGTAGGCACTAGCAATTTTGTAACCACATGATTAGAATCTAGTTTAATAAATTTTGGTAACCATTGTGCATAAGCCTGACTTGTTTCTCTGGTTTACTGTAAAGCAGCCAACACAATTAAAGAACCTCAGCCGTTTTGGCTATAAAGCCTGGCCATTAGGTGAGAGTACTAAGAGCCTAGCGTTGAGTTGTGCCGCCTCCACGGGGCAAACTCTTGGGGCACCTGTCAGTCAATCCTGGCTGCCTGCTGCGAAGGAGCTCTGAGCTCTAGCAGTTAAAGTCACGGGTGTGGAGAGGCTCTTAGTGCTGCCATTGGGGCACCTGTCAGTCAGTGTTGACTGCCCGCTGCGAAGGAGCTCTGAGCTCTAGCAGTTAAAGTCACGGGTGGTTAGGACCTTGGGGCATCCGTCAGCCTAGCCCGGGCTGCCCGCCGCGAAGGGACAGTGCGTCCTAGCGGTTAAAGTCACGGATGGTATAAACGGGCATAGCTGGCACCTCACCAAACATCCCTGGCCATCGGCTAACAGCCTCCCACCACTCCTTGGGGATAAACCAGTTTTGGAGATTCTCCCCTGTGGTTTTTCCTGGAGGGGGCAACTCCCTTTCCTACTGATTTTTTTTTTTTTTGAAGCAGAAAAGAATTTTATTTGCATAACACTTACAAAAAATCACCAAAAAGGAAAAAACAAAACTATGCAACAAAACAAAAGCAAACGCAAGGTATAACACAGCAGCCTTCAGGAGGGAGAAGTGTTCAGGCTAGCCTGGGCCCAGAGCTGGGGGGCTTCCTCGACACTCATGGTCTTCCACCCTCCTGAGTTACCTGGTGGCCTAGAGCGGGGGGGGCTTCCTCGACACTCGTGGTCTTCCACCCCCTCGAGTTACCTAGTGCCATGCCCAGTGTCACCGATTATTCCTCTCCTGAGAGTGCCCGACAAGATGGGCACGGCTGCGGGGTAGGCAGTTTGGGGGGGGGGGTGTACACCCACGTGTGATAGGACCCTTCCTATGTGACGGTATCCACAGCGGCAATGGCTGGGGCTGGAGTCTCTCGCTCTTCCCCTCAATCAAAGGGTCAGACAGAGAGAACTGGACGGGGTCACCGAGCAGAGAAAATCGGACAGCACCCACCACTCCTCGAAGGCATCAAGGGAGTCGGTGGATGCCGCCCAGAGGAACTCCGCCCGGATACGTGAATGTACTGAGGATCGGGAAACGGCCCTACAGTCGCAGGCCGCTTCGTTGGCCAACTGCCTCTCTCTGGTTTTATAGATGGCTGTTTTAGCTAGAGCTAGGAGGAGGTTAACCAGGAGATCCCACGACTTTGTGGGGCCACGGATGGGGAGTGCGTAAATAAAAAGGTGAGGGGAAAAGTGCAGCCAAAAGTGTAATAAAATATTCGTGAGGAGCCGGAAAAGGGGCTGCAGCCTTTTCTAAATATATGTGCGCCAGGGTTTCCCTCACGTTGCAAAAAGGGCAAGTATCCGGGATGGGGGTGAACTGCGTCAAAAACACTCCCGTGCTCACAGCTCCATGAAGGAGCCGTCAACTAACGTCCCCGACGGGCCTCGGGACCAAGGTGGAATACAGGCTGGCCCACCGGGGCTGCTCACCCTCCAAAGGTGGCAGGAGGTCCCGCCACTTTGTATCGGGGCGGGACACCAGGGGGAGGGCGTGAAGGGTGCGAAGCGTGAGTGTGTATAGATGTTTCCTTGGAGCAGTTTGAAAGCTGACTGGCTGCAATTTGTGCAGCCGGCTCGCAGTGAAAGGGTGAGGGGTTTGTTGGGATCTACGGGCTAGGGGCCCAACTGAAAGGTCCAGTGGGCCTGGGGTAGAGGGTGGGCGGGGTGCACCCTCGCGTAGGGCTCGGTTGAGATAAGCCCAAGCAGCGGGCATCAAAGCGGCCTTCACCTCCTGAAGTACGCGCCGGGGGGTACGAGGTCTGGAGAGCCCCATGCGCTGAGCAAGCGTCAGGGGATCCAGCCAGTCTCCTCGGTCGTAGTCCAGGAGGTCTCCGACTCTCGTGACTTCCGCCAGGACCAAACTCTGGCGCACCGAGTGGGACTCCGCCACCTGCACACGGAGCTGGGGGTTGTGTAGCAGGGGCTCCACGAGGAGATCTGCTCCCACGGTGGCCGCCACGGACCTGGTCATTGAAAACAGTTTCCAGGTCCGGAGGAGGTCCTGGTAGAAGACCGGCAGCCCGGAGAGGTCTCGCGGAAAACCTCTCGGACAGAGATAAAAGAGCTGCCGGTCGTATCGGAGCCCTTGGAAGCGGCGCAGGAAGGCGTGCGCCAATATGCTCCACGTCGAACTACCTGCACTATAGAGGAGCCTCTGCAGGGCCTGGAGGCAGAAGACACGGACCTGAGTGTGCAGACATTTCAGGCCCTGTCCTCCTTCCTTCAGGGGTAGATGAAGAACCCCAACAGGGACCCAGTGCAGTCCTGACCAAAAGAACTCCAGAATCGATGTCCAAAGGTTGGTCAGGAAACCCGGGGCTGGGACCAGGGTGTTGAGCCGGTACCAGAGCGTGGACAGGACTAGTTGGTTAAGCACCAGTGCTCCACCTCGGAGGGAGAGACATCGGAGTAGCCTCGTCCATTTCCGGAGCCGCTCTATCACCCCGCCTTCTAAATTTTGCCAGTTCTCCAGCGGAGAAGGGTGCGTGGCAGAAAGGTAAACGCCAAGGTAGAGCAGCGGACTTGCGCTCCACCGGCTAGTCTGAAACGCGGGTGGGAGGGAGCTCACCTGCCGCCAGTCCCCTACCGCCAAGCCAGAGCTCTTGACCCAGTTGACTGGGGCGGAGGAGGCTGCCGAATAGATGGCCTGGCATGCCACCACCCTACTGCTAGAACAGTGTGAGATATTCTCTCAGGGAGCTCCACACTCACAGATCTCTCAAAGGGCTTTTATAGAGGAGGTGAGAATCCAGGACATTTTCCTACTGCACCTCAGGAAGGGAAGTGTCAACCAATCTAACTGCATATGTAAACAGCTGTATCGTGACTGGCCATGGCTGAGTCCACTGAAAGCTGTTGCTCTTCTTGGCTGAGCCAATCAGAGAACACATTCAGATCTATTCAATTTAGGTTCCTTACACTGTGCTCTTTAGGGTAGTATCTGAGCACCTCTCACTAGCACATAAAGTGACTAACATCTGTCCCATGTGTGTTCTCTCCTCTGGTTCTTCATGGGAGAAGCATGCGCAGGGGAATGGTTTAGGATTTTTAAAATACATATACACATACTTTGTTTTTTAAAGAAAGCAAGGCCTTTCAGTTAGAGCAGAAGTTGGGGAAGTTTTGTGGGAATTCAAGCTAGATAAATTCAGACTGGAAATAAGTGTAAATTTTTAACAGTGAAGGGAATTAATAATTGGAACAATGGATCAAGGGTCATGGTGGATTCTCCATCACAGACAATTTTTAAATCAAAATTGGATGTTTTTCTAAAAGATCTGCTCCAGGAGTTATTTTGGGGATGTTCTCTGGCCTGTGCTATACAGGTCAGACTAGATGATTACAATGGTCCCTTCTGCCTTAAAAATCTATGAATTTCACAGTCTCACACTGGCCCCTGAGAAGGCCCTGTCTCCCACACACAGCTGCTTTATCCTTATTGCAGGGAGTTCCATTGTGCCAGAGGAGTGGAGTTCTCCACCACTCTTCATCCCAGAGTTTTAGGTGATCATTAGATACTCTGAGAACCTTGCGGCTCAGGGCCAAGACCTTTAACTTGATTTGATATTTCATGGGAGGCCAGTGTAGGGAGTGATGGGATGGGACTCCACAACCGAGGGGTCCAGTAGTAGAGCTCTCTGCTTTGTGATGGGGATTTCTCAAGAGCTTAAGTTTGTCTCCAGGGACTGCTGCAGAGTGTGCCACATTAGTAAACCACCCTGGTCCAATTGGCAGCAACAGGCATCACATTCCAGTAAATTATTCTTTATTACTGATCAGTAATGCCACAGGGTGTGCACCGCATTCTACAGGGCAAAGCACAGACCAGGCAGGACCCTGCACCCAGGAGCTTCAGAGACCATGTCAGGAGGGAGACAAGTGTAAGGATATGCTCTGGGGGGAGAGAGGGACAGAACTGGGCACACACAGGCAGTGTGGAGAGTGGGAGAAAAAAAGGGAGCACAAAGGAACTCGTTCCCATCTCAAATGGCTGTGACTGAGGCAGGGGAGTGATGTCATAATGCTCTGGGTTTCCTAGCTTGGCTGACTGGAACCATGTAGACAGCTTCACGAAGTGCTGAAGGGAAGTGCAGGAGGCAGCGGGACTGGGGAGCCAGGGGGACGGAAAGCTGACTTCTTTTCTTGTCTCAGGTCGGGTTATCTATAATGAGGCAGGACTACTGCTGTACTCAGCCCCTCCCATCCCCTTTTCAAAGCCCCCAGCTCTCACACAGAACCCAGCTCACCCCACTGTCCCAGATGTCAGAATTCTGCAGCCCCTCCCCAAGGAAAGCAGCTGGGGATCACAGAGGACAATGGCTGGGATTCCTTGGGGAAGGGTTACAGATTTCTGACCTCCAGGACAGTTGTAGTGCCCCCTACCCCATCCTGCAGGACTTCTCTGGTAGTGCCAGAGTGCAGCTTGTTTGGTGATCTGCCTCAGAGACTGATCACAGGCTGGGGAGAGCGGTATCGCCCACCGCTGACTGTACAAACACCCTCAGGCCTGGCCCATTTAGTGCAGGATCCTGTCACCAGCAGAAGCTGACAGTGGAGGCTGCAGAAGAAATGCACGTAACTCTACAGTGTTTGCCCATGGGGGTTCCTCCTGCCCAGCTGAGGATCTAGTCAGGCACGGACGTCCCAGCCGTGAGGTTCCAGTGACATGCCAAGCCCTCTGCCTCACTCCCATCCTCACGAGGCAGCCTGGGGCACGTAGCAGATCCTGCACTCAGAGGAAGGGCTGCTGCTCCCAGCTGCTCATCAGCAGGTAGGACTGGTTAGAAATGTCTGTAGTGGACATGGACTGCTTCCCGGAGCATGGGCAATCCCAGTCCTCTTCCTCAGAGTCCACAGGCCCCCCTAGAGGTATGTCTTCGGCCTGAAGGCTGCTAGGCACCAGTGGGTTGTACTGGATCTCAGCCCTGTCCTGCCGGAGCTCTGAGTGGGCATCTGGGACATGGAGCAGGAGCACAGCGAGACCCCTAAGGTAGCTGTCATCCCCCTCCCCTCTGCTGTCCAAGTACTCATTCTCGTAGCGGCTGCCCGTGGGGCTGCTGGGATGCAGCACCATGTAGTCCTGGTGAGGAGAGGAGAGATTGCTAGTCTCTGCATCCTCGGGGATGTCAGACCCTGGGCCTGCTGTCTTCAGCAGGGTGGGCTCTGGGGGAGTCTCAGCCCCCTTCCTCTCAGAAAGGACTTCCAGGAGGCAGGGTAGGATCACGTCTTCCAAGGGCTTGTTGTAGAATGAAGTGTTTGCCTTAAGGAGGAAGGGGAAATAGCACAGCTGAGTGTAGGCTGGGGCAGGAGGGGGAGGGAAAGTAATGCAGCCCCCCGCCCCAGACCAGGCCTGTATCCCACCCTCTGTGTAGATTACGCATGCAGGACAGAGATCTCCATTTGATACATTTCCCCAGTCACTAACCTCTGCCTGTCTTGCCTGCCCTTGGCCCATTAATACATCTCCTGGGACCAATCCTCACATATCAACCCCGGAGCAGCTTCAAAGAACCTGCCAAAGGAATGTGCCCCATCCCCTCCTGCCTCAGTCTCCCCCTACGTGACATGGGGGAAGTGATCCCGACTCCCTTTGTCAAAGGCTTTGAGATCCGCAGTGAAAAGCTGCTGAAAAAGAGAGGAGCCAAAGGTGATGACCCTGCCTGACTGGAAGTCACCCCAGGAGCCTGAGGCCCAGGTCAGGTAAGAGTCAGGCCTGGCCCAGTGGCAGCTCCCCACATTCCTAAATGCTACAGCTGTACCACAAGGCTCAGAATGGGGGCATTACCCCTTGGGGAGGGGACATTCCTAGCTTGCTGGGGGGCTCATGCAGAGGGCTGTATAGCCCTGTGTGTCTGGAAACGCTTGGGTCTCCTTTGGGGTGGTTTTACAGCCCAGAAGCCATCCCCACAAGGCTGACCCACAGGAGTGCTGAGCACCCAGCTGCAGCCACAGGGAGTTGCAGTGCTTAATTCCACTGAGACTCAGGCTTGTGATTACTCGGGAAATGGCTCCACAGGCAGAGACATGACAAATAGCTCCAGTGAAAGGTTTTACTTTGTTGGCTCTGGAGCAGGGAGGTGGGGGAATGCACAGTCTCCACCAGCTGGCGTTCATCTGGGGCATAGGGTGGCCCGGTGCCCGGTTCTTGACCAGAAAGTCTGGTTGAAAAGGGACTTGACGGTGTCTGATCAAATCTACTGACCGGACACCCAAAGTCTGGTTACTGTGGGCAAGGGAGGCACTGGGTCATCACCCGCCTCAGCCCCTACTCAGCCAGGGCTGCCTCCTACCTCCGTCGGCTGCAGCTCCCAGCCACAGCTCCGCAGGTGAGTCCCTCCTGGGCAGAGGGGAAGAGCAGCGAGCGATGTGGGGGTGGGAGGGAAGAGGAGCAAATCGGGAGTGGGGTCTGGGGGGGAAGAGGCAGGGTGAGGGAGGGGCCTTGGGAGGGGAAGAGGCGGGGCTGGGGAGGTTCTGGCACTCCTGCTCAGTGTCCGGTTTTTAAACATTACAAAGTTGGTGACCCTACTGAGGCAGGACAGCCACCTCGGCTCCTGTCCCGGGAATGTGCCTGAGGCCTCTGCACCTCACCTGCTGCTGCTTGCTGCCGTCGGTGAGGAAAGTGCCCAGGACACGGTGCAGATCTGGGGCGGGAGGCCAGAGCTTTCGCTTCACGCTGCTGGGCAAGGAAAAATGGGGGTGTGAAATCAATCTCTCCCCAGCTCTACACAGGCCAATTAAGCTCCACATGGCCCTATGCGAGAGACACTTTCCCTCCCCCCCAAGCACCACACAGGTCTATGTGCCGAGACACCATCCTGCCCCTGGCTAGTCCCAGAAACACACTAACCAGGCCTGTCACAGCATCACAGCACAGTCCCACTGGGGAAAGAAATTAGGGTCTAAAAGAGTGGGAACAGCAGGGAGAACTCTCGGGGACAGGGAGAGAGCAGGGGAGCAGGAGATGTCAATTACCTTTACCCTTGATGAGGGAGGGATCTGTTACCTGTACCTTGGGAGCAGAGGTCAGTTACAGGAATGGGAGGGTGTCAGTTACCGGTACCCCGTCAGGCAGGGGGTCAGTTACCTGTACACAGACGGAAAAGAGCACCTCAGCCCCAGGAGTCCCACGAAGAAGAACAGTGTGATGGTGAGGCTCAGTATTATCCAGCCGGGGACAGAGAAGGGAGCAGTGAATGCATCGGGCTCCCCAGTGTCCTTGCTGCCTGTGATGAAAATAGGAATTGTCTGTAGTGTTGTTATGAGCAATGTGTGTCTCAGGTGACCCATCAGACTTTGTTTTGTGACCTGCTGGGTCCAAAGGGATTAAAGCGCTTCCTCTGGCACAGAGGGAGATATGAGGTGTTTGGGTCATGTAGCTGTCCGGGGTGGTATAAATGTGTCCTCAAGAACTGGCTGGGATCAACACATATCAACACAGAGGCATCCACCAGCTGACCTGACCTGAGGCACCAGGAGGGGTGCTGCCTGCCTGGATCCCACATCTGACACGTTAGGGAGAGGTTGCTGAAATAGAAATGTGGGGCTGGACGGGACCTCAGGAGGTCATCTAATCCTGCCCCTTGTGCTGAGAGGGGACCAATTAAACCTAGATCATGTAATGAGTGTTCTGAGCCTGATGGCTCTGAGCCTGATATGACATTCGAGATAATTACTTGTGAGTCCTAAGGGTCCAGTTAATCCACAAGCAAGAGTCTAACCAGGTGACACCAAGGCAGGTATCTAGTGAAAGCAGCCACTTCAGTCTGCTCAACGTCACTACCTTGCTGGGGATGCTGCTCGCTAGACTACCCTGCTCCAGTTTGTGCTTGTTCCTGCTTCAGCTCCTGCTCCACCCTGTGCCTGCTCAAGCCACAGCCGGTCACCCAACTGTCCTGATGGACTATCCTTGGCAGGCGTTTGTCCAACCTGTTCTTAAAACCCTCCAGTGATGGGGATTCCACATCCTCCCTATTTTAGGGCTTAACTACCCTTATAGTTAGAAAGAGGCCTGTCCTGGGTCTGGTACTATTCAATAGTTACATTAAATGACTCAGATAACGAAGTAGAAAGTACGCTTACAAAATGTGCAGATGATACCAAGCTGGGAGGGATTGCTAGCACTTCAAACGACAGGATTAGAATTCAAAACGACCATGATAAGTTAGAGAATTGGTCTGAAATCAACAAGATGAAATTCAGTAAAGGCAAGTGCACACAGAATTTACTCCAAAGAGCAAGTCACCTAAACACCGCCTTCACTAAGCAAGGACAAGACATCAGAAAAGTAGATTGCATTGTGCAATGGGCAACCCAAATACCCGAGGAGAACCTGTTTCAATATAGAAAAACAAACAAAAACACACACACTTACTGACTGTGTCCCCAGCCACCCCACATTGGACCCATGATGTATCATCAAACAATTACAACCCAAACTTGATGGGAACCCTCTTCTGGCCTTCAACCTTATCTTTGCCAAGCTCATCATGAGAAACAAGCTCCTCATTGTCCAGGACACACCGACTCAAAGTGGCACTAGTCCCTACCAGAACTGATGCCAAACCTGCAGACACATCTCCACGACAATGATCAATACCCCTCACAACACACCTTTCAAGATCCATGGGTCCTACGTGGGGTGTACCCCACCCAGTGCATCAAATGCCCAACAACAACTACGTGGGTGAAACCTGACAATCACTATGCTCTCAAAAATGATAAAAGACAACAATACTCTTATCACCCAGAAGTGAACATTCTTCACAAAGCAATCACTCCACAGCTGACCTCTCAGTGCTCGCCTGCAGAGGAAAGCTGCAGAACACCTTCAAAAGACAATCTTGGGAACTTAAATTAATAACTCTGCTGGACACTAAAAACTGTGGACTTAACAAAGACACTGGTGTATGGCTCATTACAGCAGTTTGTAGCACACCCTACTGCCTGCTAACCCTTAGTTGCCCATTTCATTTTAAGTGGTCTCTTATAGCATGTTTGAGCCCTTTATACTTAATCTGTCCCACCTCATATTTTACTTGGACACTCTGCTTACCTTCTCCAGACTTGAGGAAGGCCTCCATGAAGCTTGAAAACCTGTCCCTTCCACCAACAGAAGATGATCCAATAAAAGATATTGTCTCACATACTTTGTCTCTCTCAAGTGCAATGTACTACACTTAGGAAGATAAAATCAAATGCACAACTACAAAATGGGGGCTACGTGGCTGCTGCAAAGGATCTGGGGCTAGTAGTGGATCACAAATTGAATATGAGCCACAATGTGATGCAGTTGCAAAAAAGGCTAATGTTCTGGGGAGTATGAAGAGGAATGTCATATCAATGACACAGGAGGGAACTGTCCCACTCTACTTGGCCCTGATGAGGCCTCAGCTGGAGTCTTGTGTCCAATTCTGGGCAACGCATCTTAGGAAAGATATGGATAAACTGGAGAAAGTCCAGCGGCGAGCACCAAAAATTATACAAGGCTTTAAAAACCTGACCTATGAGGAAAGGTTAAAAAAACTGGGCCTGTTTAGTCTTGAGAAAAGCAGACTGGGGGGGGAACAGTCATTCAGTATGTTAAGGGCTGTTAGAAAGAGCATGAGATCAATTGTTCTCCTGGCCACCGAAGGTAGGAGAAGTAGTAATGGACTTAAAAAGGAGATTTAGGTTAGATATTAGGAAAATCTTTCTAACTCTAAGGGTAGTTAAGCTAGGGAATAGGCTTGCAAGGGAGGTTGTGGAATCCTCATCATTGGAGGTTTTAAGAATTGGCTGGACAAACAGTTGTCAGGGATGGTCTAGGTTTACTTGGTCCAGCCTCAGTGCAGGGGCTAGACTTGATGACCTCTTGAGGTCCCTTCCAGCCCGACATTTCTGAGATTCTGTACCAATGGAGCGTCTGGAAAAGATAGTGGGAATGCCAATGGCTGAGCAGTAACACTCCATGGGAAAGCCTGGCAGGCTGAACAGCTGCACTTGGCATGTTTGCAGCACAAAGACAACGGACTGGAGGGGCCGGGGGCCTGGGATAAGAACAGGGTTCACATACACAGAGCAGCTCTCCTTTGGGACGCAGCGAGAGAGAGGGAGAGGATGGATTCTACAGCACCTTGGTTAGGGGAACCCCTGCACTGGCCAGTTCAGAGGTTTTCAAACTGTGGGGCATGCCCTCCCAGGGTGGTGCAGAGGCATGTTTTTTTGGGGGACGGGGGGGGGGTGAGCGGTGACGCCAGGGAAGAGAGCGCCACCTTTACCCTCTGGCTCGCCTCAGTGGGGCACCCAGCCTGTGGGTCAGTGTCAACATCTGCCATGGCTAACCCAATTTCCGCTCCTGGCAGCCTCCACCCCCAAAGACTGCACACCCCTTCCCGCACCCTAAAAACCTGAGGAGGGGGGAGGCAAGGATTGTGTCTATTTTTGTCTGGTTGGGGGGGCGCACCCCAAAATTGTAACTCAAAGGAGGGCTCAGCTCAAAAAGTTTGACAACAGCTGGACCAGTCTGAACTCAGTCTTAATCTTTGCTCCCTATGCTAATCTAAGAAATCTCCGACACTGCCTTCCGGCTGGCTGTTAAATTCTGCCCTGGTCTGAGACAGGTTACTTGGCATCACTGCAAGTACTGACTGACATTCACTGATCCCCAAAGGGATGAAAAGTCTTCCTCAGTCAGACTCGTTGGGCAGAGCTCATGGGGAGACACGGGATGCTGGCGGCCAAAGGCCCAGTCCCAGAGTCACTGGGGTTGTATGGCCCACCTTTGTGGAACAGTGTGACCTACACTAATGGCAACTCTGTGGAGACTGTTAAAGGCTGTGGAGACTGTTAAAGGCTGACAGCGCCTCCCACCCGTGGCCTCAGCCCCTAGTGCTCCTCACCTCAGCCAGCTGCAGGCCCCCCTCCTCACTCAGGCCCATCCCCGTCAGGAGCACTGGCCCATACCTGCTCCAGAAGGGGCCTCCACCACGATGGTCTCTGACCAGGCACTCCAGAACCCCTGGAGCTGCTGCGCATTGGGCTTGGCTCGCACCTGGAGGAGGTAGCCGGGGCCAGCACGCAGGTCCAGGGTCTCACTGTTGGCCGCATGCTGGATCTGCAGGACCTAACCAGGGAAAGCTGGGTTACACCCTGGGAGCATGATGTGAGGCAAGAGATGCTTCGCTGGGCTCCACAGGCCCTGTGCTGACCCTGGGGTTAGAGCTGATGGTGACTGGGGTGGGGCAGACAAAGGGCAGGCCAAGTTCTATTGGGTTTGGCACCTTTTTCCCTGGACCCGTCTCCATGGTATTGGAGCACCTCCAGGGGAGGGGTGCACCAGTTCCCACGGAGCCCTCCCCTGCTGTGGGAGGTTGCCGGGGTGGGGGTGTGTGCCAGTCCCAGGCAAACCTTCCCTGCAGGGTAAGGGGTGTGCTCGTACCCAGGGAGACCTTCTCTGTGGAAGTGAGGGGGGTGCCAGTCCCCATGGCAACCTCTCCTGCAGTGGGGGGCAGTCCCCAATTACCTTCCAGTCCATGCTGTTCTTCACTGAGTAGCGGACCTGATACACCATGTACTCTGCCAGTTCCTCCTGTGGTGGGTCCCACTGCAGCCTCAGCTGCCCACCGCTGATGTTGGCCTGCAAGATCCTTGGGGGTCTGGTGAGCACTGCGGTTGGAGCAAGGAGCACATGTTAGCACGGCTGGGCAAACGGAGAGTCCCTCGCGCAGCCCAGCCCCCGAGTTCCACCCGCACTGACCCCGTCTCTGCCCAGACAGGGCAGGAGAGAGCTCCCTCCTGCTGCAGTGCCAGGGTGGGGGCTCCCTGGGCTGCACCCCGCAGTGCTGCAGTCAAGACCCTCACAGGATAGAGGCTTGTGCAACCATGGGGAGGAAACCTGGGGAGGAGACAGGACAGGGAGTCAGCGGGTTCTCACCGGCCTGATGCATCCGGAATGGCTCCCCAAAGTAGCTGAGGACTGGCTCAAGATGCCCCCGAGAGACATTCACCAAGGTGAAGATGTCGCTGTCATTCCTGGGCTGGAACATGCAGGTGTGGGTGCTCTGGGGCCCTGCGCTGTGCTCCTGACAGTGCTGCCAAGCCTGGCCTCTGGGGAGGAAGCAGGGCGCACGTGAGTCCAGCTGAGACGTCTGCTTCCCGATCCCTCTGGCAGCCATGGCTGCCCCTTCACTGACCTGTCCCTGTGCAGCCAGACTCCACCCTCACCCAAGTCACCCTGCCTCTCCCCTCCCCGCCACAGGGTAACAACCTGCCTGGCTCCTGTCACCATCCTCGCCCCAGTCACCCCGCCCCCTGCCCCCCCACCCCCACAGGGTAACAAACCCACCATGTCCATGAGGGCCCGAATGTCAACAGCAGGTGGGCACTGCCCCAACCTTGCCCACAAGCACCTCTGGCCTCCTGGGCTCTCTCCCCCTGGCTTGAGCCTCCCCCTGCTCCCTGAGGGTCTGTCCTTGCTCCCCTGGAGCTGCCTTTGATGACCAGCCAACTTCTGGCCCCCAGTGCACAGCACAGAAAGAATGGCATGTGCCCATCCCGTGGCACAGCCTCCTTCATCTCTGCTCCTGAGCAAAGCAGAGGATGGGCAGGACAGAGAACCCCTCAGTCTGGGAACCTCTGGGGCCTGCAGAGCACAGGCACCAGTGGGGGGAAGGGAAGGCCCTGGCTGCATGGGATTTGCGGTGCTGCTCTGCTCCTAGGACAGGGCGCTGCATCTGTGCATCTGAAAGTCGATCCCAGAACAGCTGCCGCACTTCCCCACCTCGCACAGGAGTGGAATGTCCTGGGCTCTGTCACCTGGAGGCATCACTGCTCCCTTGGGACCGATAGAAGAGGCTGTGGGAGCTGTTGGAATCTGCAGGATCCCAGGTCCACTCACACCGCACCCACTGCAGGTCGGGGGTGAAACAGCGCAGCCCGATCTCCCCTGGGCAGGAGAGAACAAGTGAGCTCCAAGCAGACAGGGCTGGGCCACAGGAACAAGGAGCCCAGTTTACAGTTTATTGGATGTCTGAGATCCTGCAGGCAGGGCCCTACAGAGCTGGGCTCTAGGCAGTGGGCCCCTTTGTGCCCAAGACCCCGGGTGCCATCTCCCGCAGGTTCCACCAAACCCTGTCCTCTCTCCCTTTGGCCTTGATGTTCCTCAGAAGCCTTCAGAGATGGGGGATTGTGGCAGTTCAAGGAGCCCTCGATGGGTGAGCAGAGTTGAAGTGACACTCTCAGCCCCCACCCTGGCTTCTGGATGGGCTGTGTGTTACCAGGCAGGACTGGGGAGATGCTGTGTGTGGGTCTCACAGCCAAACCCCTTCTGTCCAGGAATCACTCACCTGAGGAGCGGGGTATTTCAGCAGCCACTGCCTGAGACCAGGGACCCCAGAATCCATCCAGGGACAAGCCATCTGGCTTGGTGCGGATCCGGATGTGGTACTTGGCCCCAGGCTGCAGGGTGTGGAGGACACATGCCCTGGTGCTCTGCACCTGCTTCTATAGGAGAGGGACCAGACTGGGTGAGGAGGAGAACATGGGAGCTGCTTCAACCACCACATACACTGTCCTTGCCTCTAACAAGACGCCCCCCAAACCTCTCAGCCCCTGAGCCCCAAGGGCCTGGGGCAGCACCAGAGAGGTGACACAGAGTCACGTCCTCCCCTGCAGGAGTCTGGCTGAATTTCCAATGACCCCATTATATGGCACATGCCCATCTAGGGCAGGAAATGAGGTGACTGCAGCTGCCAGGCTGGGATTGGGAATTGCAGGTAGAATGGCATGAATGTTCACCAGAGAGTTACCCACAGTCTGTGGGGCCTTTCACAGCCGGACAAGGGAGGGGAAACACAGCATTATCCACAGCCCATGGGGTATGTTACAGCCAGTGGTGGATTTAAAGTTAGTGGGGCCCTGTGTGCAGCTTCATTTTTGGGCCCCCACCCCTCAGGACCCAGCCAAGAAAAAGAACATCCTCTCTTATCTCCCCCATCCCTTCCCCCAGTTTTTCATTCTTTTTTCTTCATGCTCCTCCTATATTATAAGTAATAGGAAGTAAATGAAAATAAAGTGAGGTACCTTGATTGGGGCAGGGGGTTGGGGTGCAGGAGGCGATGTGGGGGTCAGGCTCTGGGAGGGAGTTTGGTGCTGGGTGCAGGCTCTGGGCTGGAGCAGGGGGTTGGGGTGTGGAGGGGGTAAGGGGTGCGGGCTCTGGGAGGAAGTTTGGGTGCGGGGTGCAGGCTCTGGGCTGGGGCAGGGGGTTGGGGTGCAGGAGGGGTCAGGGGGACGGCACTTACCTTGGGCGGCACAGCTCCCAAAACAACGAGCATACCCCTCTGGCAGCGGCTCCTAGGTGTGGGGGAAGGCTAGGGGGTCTCTGCACACCGCTGCACGCAGGTGCCACCCCCATACCTCCCATTGGCTGCAGTTCCCGGCCTATGAGAGCTGCAGAGTCGGTGCTAGGGGCAGGGGCAATGCACAGAGACATCCCCCTCCCCAGGGGCCGCAGGGACATGCTGACCACTTCCGGTAGTGGCGTGGCGCAGAGGGAGGGAGGCAACGCGGGCAGGGAGCCGCCTTAGCCCTGCTTCTGGCACATCTCTGCGTGCCCCTTGGGGGGAGGAGGGGCAGCGGGTCTCCGTGCACTGTCTGGGGCGGGGGCAGCGCACGGAGCCGCCTCCCTCCACCCCCACCAGGGGCATGCAGAGACGTGCCAGCCGCTGGCCGCTTCCAGGAATGGCGTGGGGCCACCAGCCACAAACTGCAGGCAGTCTAAACCCTGCTGCACTGCCATCCAGGACTCAGGGGCAGGTTGTCAGATGAGATTTCTCCTGCATTTTGGAGGCCCCCCTCTCATCGGGGGGCCTGTGCCACCACACTGTTTGTTTCATGGTAAATCCGCCTCTGGTTACAACTGGCCATGATGGGAGGAACACAGCAATATTCACAGCCCATGGGGTATGTTACAGCCGGCCAAGAAGGGAGGAACACCGTGTCACCCACAGCCCATGGGGTATGTTACAGCCGGCCATGGCAGGAGGAACACAGTGTTACCTACAGCCCGTGGGATATGTTACAGCCAGCCAAGAAGAGAGGAACACAGTGTTACCCACAGCCCGTGGGGTATGTTACAGCCGGCCATGGCAGGAGGAACACAGTCTTACCCGGCAGGATGGTTCCATGGAGCCCACAATGCAGTAGAGGATCTCATAGATGAAGAGCTCGGTGTATTCAGTAGCTGGGGGTTCCCAGCTCACCTGCAGCGCCCCAGCTGCCCCAGCCCAGGTGGCCGTTATATTCACAGGGGGAGCAACGAGCCCTGGAAGGAAAGTGCCAAAGCTAACAGCCTCTGCTGCGGGCTCAGGGGCATAGCCACAGCTCCAAGCCAGGCTAGCAGCATGCAGCAGCAGCAGCCGCCTGTACGTAACCCACCCGTGCGGCTAGGCATGGCCCCGAGGCACTACTGTAACAACAACTGTGTGACGCCAGGGACGGGCGTTGTTTGGGCACAGGGCCTGGCTGTGCCAGGACACACTGTCACTTGCATGAAGAGCTGGGTACTGCTAGCCGCCAGTGCCCTGGGATTGGAGCAGGGTCAAGCGGTACTTGAGCTTGCGGCTAGGCTGCCTCTCCATTACGGAGGCGGCTGAGGGGCAGACAGCATGGTTCCGCGCTGGCAGATGATGCTAAACCAAGTGCTGGAAGAAGAGCTGCATGGAGCAAGCCTCAGAGCTGGGACTGAGCAAGCCAGGACGTGTCCATCTCTCTGCAGAAAGGTGATGACCCCTGAAGTCAAACACCGCAGGGGCCTGACAGGAACCATGTGGATGGGTTTCCCTTCTCTTTCGGCAGGAAGAGGGTGTCCACCTGAGCGGCAAGGGCTGCTTCTGTGCCATGCTCCGGCCTGACTGGGAGGGGGGCAGTATGCTAGCAGGCTGCACCAGGGTGACTTGAGACCTCGGCAGCGGGGTGAGGGTCATTGCTGCTCTCGAAGTGTGGTATGAGCATCACTAGGTTATGGCAGCTCTCTCCTTCCTGGGCGGCACAGAACGGAGATGCTGGGAAACACCACTGTGCCCCATCGGCCCAACGACCTGCCAGTGTCAGAGAAAAGGTGGCAGCGGGGGGAGGACAGGGCCTGAGGCTTCCCACAGCAGTAAACCCTTCACCACACGGCCCCCGGAAAGGACAAAGCACTGGAGAATCGGCTGTGCCGGCCCTGATGCACGGCCGTGATGTAGGGGCGGGGCAGGGGCAGGGCTCCCTGCGCCTCGCAGGCAGAAAGCGGAGGCCAGCACTCACCGACCGTCTCCACGGCGACTTCCCGGGAGTACTTGGTCTGGTTGCTGCGTGTGTCTAGCACGCGGAGGCAGAGCTGGGTGAAGAGCCGCACCTCATGGCTGCTGGGGAAGATGCAGACGTAACGGCTGCCCCCGCCGCTCCGTCTCTGCAGAGCCAGCGCACACTCCTTGGCCGTCTCCCTGGGGAGCAGGGCAGTCAGGGTGCGGGGTCGCGGCCCACACAGGCCTCGGGAGGCGCCTCACCAGGTTCCCCTTCCTCCCCCTTGGGCAGCCCCAGCCTCGTAGCCAGGCCGGGGGACTGGGTCCCAGTGGGGCTGCCAACTTTCCAGTTGCTGAAAACCAAACACCCCTGCCCCACCTCTCCCCTGCCCCTGCTCAGTCTCCATCGCCCCCCCGGGATGTGGAGCCTGCCCGATCGGGGCACAGCAGGGGCAGGTCCCCGCAGCAAGGGGCCAGGGTGGGGAGGGGTCAGTCCCCAAAGCGAGGGGCTGGGCTGGGGAGAGTTGTTCGGTTCCCATAGCGAGGGGCTGGGGTAGGGGGAGTTGGATTGTTCAGAGGCCCAGAAGCTGCTCCCTGCCCGGGGTCTCCTGGATGGAGCCCTGTAAATGGAGCCCATTGACTGCACGGTTTGGTCCTTGCACCGCGCCTAGCCGTCACCATGCTAGGAGATGGGCCTAGCAGCCTAACCTAGTGCACTGGAGCCCCCGGCCTGGCCCTGAGTGCGCCCCCATGGCCTGTCTGGGAGAAGGCAGCTTGCAGACCCCTCACCCCTGGGCTCAGGGCCTTGTCCCTTCACCTGGGTTGCCAATATTGAAGTGAAAACAGAACCCCGCAGAGGGGTGTTCTGAACTCCTAGACTGCTGGCATCCGATCAGCCATGTAGTGAACACTGAGCTGGGACCAGCCTTAGAATGGAGGGGCCTGACAGAGCGAGATCATTCACACACAGGCAGGATAGTCCATTACACACACGCATGATTTTCGGCACAGTTTTGTGTGCAAAAAAGGCACACACAATTATGGCAGTTGCATGTTCAAATAATCAATTTGCATGCTTGATCGTGATAATTGCAATTGAGATCATTGCAGGTGATTTTTGTATTATTATTATTTTTGCATATACAGTTCTGCACTTAGTACTTGAAAGAGCAGACCCATGGTGTGTGAGAGTAAGTAGGGAGAGTGTGTGTGCGCGCTCTCTCCTCTCTCACCTGCTAGTAGAAAGCCACCATCCTTGCTGTTTTGCTCTGAGCATTGCTAAAGCATTCAGCAGTCTGAGCGATGCAAGCACAGGGCTGACTTCTACCTGGAGCTCATAACTGGAGTCAACTGCAACCAGGAACCTTGGGTTCTTGCAGAATGAGGCAGGAGCAGGGTGCCCAGAGCCACCTCTAGCTGCAGGGAGAAGGTGAGGAGCAGCCACAGCCCAGGGGCAGGGCCCAGAGGGGACCGGGGGTCCCTCAAGCAGTTTGTGCTGCTGCAGAGGGCGGAGCCTTCAGACGGGGTAGACTGGGCCAGAGGGAGCTGCCGCGTGCAGGTGCTGGGATGGGATGGAGCCAGCGGCTACTGTGGCCACCCAGCTTTAATGCTGCCAGGTTACCTTTTCAACTGGACGTTCCGGTCGAAAACCGGACACCTGGCAACCCTAGGCCCAGCAGCAGAGCCCTTTGTGGCAGGCCATGCCATTGACCGCCTACCAACACCCACCCTGCAAGGGCCAGGCTTCCAGTGGGCAACACAGGAAGGGAGGCTCCCCCCCTCAGAAGCAGGTTCTCTACCCCCTGGGGCCCAGGCAGCAGGGAGACAATGGGAAAGTGGCCAGGGCACTAACCTAGGGCTTGGGCAACCGGCATTCGAGTCCCTGCTCCCAGCTGTACTAAGGGGCCAATGGCCCTGCCTGCCTGTGGGGGCTGAGGGTAAAACCAGACCACCAGGCACACAAGCACTGTGGTGGGGGCGAGCACAGAAGTACTGACGGTAGGGGGTTGCATTTCCCCACACAGCTGCCAAGAACATACTGCAGCAGGAAGCCAGTTCCCAGGCTCTGGAAACCAGGGAAAGGCCAAGACTGCTGCAGAGGGCAAAGTGCTCCACTCGGAGCCGTGCCAGGGAGACGAGGAGTGCAGCATCTTTAAGCAAACCACCAGGAGTTAAGCAGGGCTGAGGCGTATGGGAGCTGCTGGCAGTCAGGTGTCTGCTTAGGGCACAGGGCAGCCAGCCTGGCCCTTGGGGAGGAAAAGGCCAGGGCTGGGATTCCAGGGCCTGAGAGTCCTGACCTACCCGTTGTAGGTGTAGTAGAAGCGGTATGTGTGGTTCCCATGCTCTGCCTCCTCCTCATCCCAGAAACAGGTGAGGTCTTCAAAAGATCGGGAGAAGCAGCGAATGGTCTCAGAAACCGCTCCCAGGAGAGCCACATCTGCATGGAGGAGAGAGCTGTTTAGTGGGAAGGGGCCTGGAGAGGCTGCTCCATAGTACAGTCAAAGTGCCACCAGAAGGCAACGAGAGTCCGGAAGCACGGTGCCCCATTTGTGCAGTTGCCATGCACTGGCCTGGTCTCAGGGCAAATTAGAGCAACCAGGTTGCTGTGTCTTGTGCCAGCTGCCAGCAGCACCCAGGGCCCGTTCCAGTAACTGCAGATCAACCAGTTGCCAGAGCAGCCTGGGTCCCACCCCTTTTCCCTGACCACACCGTTATGCTCAGGGGACCGGCGAGACAGAGCAGCCACATGACAGCGCTGGGCCAGCTGCGATTTCCCCCATGCAGGGGAATTTGCTGCTTTGTGTCAGCAGAGCCACATGTGGCAGCCCTACTGCTCCAGAGAGTCAGGGCTTTAATGTCTTTGCAAGGGCTCAGGTGCCACAGTGATGGGCACAGGACAGAAAGACGTGCTATTGGCTTTTTGATGTTGTATTAGGAAAACCTCCTCACTCTAGCCCAGGGCTCATATATGCTTCCCCGGCTCAGCCCCCAGAGGTAGGTGTGCATCACCCCCCACCCCATGCAGTTAGATGGGGAGCCTATGGGAGTTCTGCCTTCCACCGTCTGTCACCATTTACGCCTGTGCAAAGGGGATACAATGCTGCCCTGGGGCGAGGGGTGGACTGGGAGAAGCACGCAAGGGACAGGGCAGGGGAGAGTCAGAGCTGGGATTCAGCCACAGAAACTCCCTTTTCCACAGGTGGCCATCAGCCTCCCATGCTGGCCAGCTGGCAAAAGCTCTTTGGGGGGCCCGGCGGCATAACAGGTAAGAACCCGCCAGTCTCACGCCATGGCTGCAGAACGTGGCCCACCCAAGCAGACCTTTCACCAGGGTCCAGTGGCCTCATGAGGTCTGCTCCCTGTTCTGATCAGCTTCACAAACTGAGTGCCGTGGGCCATCAGGATCTGAGTCCATCCCCCCGCCCAGGCTATGGTGTAGGGAGGGGCGGGTCATTTGGGTACAAACAAACATCCCAAAATAGCCCTGTGGTTGGCATGTGGCTCGGGCCAGTCTCAGGCCAGCGCAGCGGGAAGCACACCCTGTCTCATGCTGGGCGATAGCATTCACTGCAGAAAAACGTGAGGAAGTGTGATAAGGAGAAGCAGGTCCATGCACTCCCACGACAGACACAGCAGCTCTGCAGCAGCAGCCCCTGGATAGAGCAGACTAGCAGGAAGGCCTGGGGCTTCC
Organism: Chelonia mydas; assembly: GCF_015237465.2. Lineage (NCBI taxonomy): Eukaryota > Metazoa > Chordata > Testudines > Cheloniidae > Chelonia > Chelonia mydas. Next base: position 106,177,841 of record NC_057854.1, read on the forward strand.
GGACTCCTCCCTGGAGTGGGAGCAGGGCAGGGCCAGCCCTGGGCATCACACAGGGAGGTTGTGGGGGAAGGAGACAATGCAGGCGACAAAGCGGTAGGGAGTGCTGCACCATGCAGGGCTCAGGGAGCTGGCTGCTGGGGGCATTCATCCCTGCTGCCGTCAGGCTCACAGCTGCTTAGTCCCCCACCCCATGCTGTCCCCAGGTTTGCACAGGTAATTGCTGCCATAGTCTCTGGGCATCTATGTCCCGATCAGCGAGCCAGTGCCAGGACTTACCTAGAGAGAAGTGCAGTGAGGGGTGCCCTGGTGCCAGAGTGGGAGGAGCCTGGGACTTGGGCTTGCACAGGAAGCATCAGGAGTTCCCGCAGCTCAGCAAGGGTTTGGTGCCCCAGGGAGCTGGCCAAAGACAACCCCCACCCCCAGGGAGCCCACCGTCCACCTGGAGACACCCACCCTTCCCTCAGGAGTGCACCAGCCAGCTGGAGAGCCCCCTAGGAGCCCCCCACCAGCCAGCCAGAGACCCCCTGCCAGGGAAGCCCGCTCTTCAGCTAGAGACATCCCCCCTCCAGGAGCCCACCATTCAGCCAGGGACACTCTCGCTCCTCCAGGGGCCGATCGGCCATAGACAATGTCCCAGGAAGCCAGCTGGCTGAAGGAGCTCCCAGGCCACCAGTATTAAGGTGGCCTGGCTGGGGTGCCATGTACCATCATGTTCCATTTCTTGGTTTTCAGCGGTTTGAGTTCAGCTGCACTCCACGTTCTGGAAGGGCACCAGGCAGTCAAGGCACCCTTACCTCAGTGTGAATGAAGTTTTGGGGCATTTTGTTTCCTTGTTTTATATTTAAATAACTTCTCAGCCTGCCTACACACCAGAGCCCAGCTCTCCCCTGCCGCAACCACAGGCTCCTTGGGAATGGTTATCCCAGTCCCAGAATGCCCTTCACTGCCCCTGCAGCATCTCCTGCCTAGGCCAGTTCTCCCTCCTCAGCCCCCAGAGCGACAGGTGGTGGCACGGGACCCGCAGGGCCAGGGAGATGATGCAGGAACAGTACAGAGCCTAGCATGGAGTCAGCTGGGACATTTTTGAGGGTGGAGAGGCCCCCCAGTCCCAGTCTCTGCCCCACATGCATGTGCAATGCACACCCACAGTATCACTACACTGCAAAGGTGGGGTTGCGACTTGGATTAGTTAAATTGGGTGAAAACAGTTGAAGAAATGGCAATTTGGCTTTTATCTCAGGTAAGCAGTGCATGCTGAAGCCTCCAGGGAGCCTGAGGACAAACATCCCGCTGTTCACCCACATGCAATACTGACTTGGCTGGCATCGCTGCTATTTTAACTGCTTAGCTAACATGGGTTAAGAACACACTGGATTTCTTTCCAGAATAGGGATACCCACACAGCGCCCCCCCACCTCACAAAGCTTGATGCAGCTCCACTCAAAGGCAGGGAGCTGGTCAAGAGCAAAGAGAGGTGCTCTCTCTTCCCAGGGACCTTGGGGTGCCCCCCAACCCTGGGGCCCCAGTGCACCCCTATCCCCAGCACTCACCAGTTGGCCAGAGGCATGTGCAGTGTGCACACATGGGACAGTCACTGCTGTGAGCATTTGCAGGGTCTTAGCTCAGGGGAGCTGTGCTTAACACAAGACCCAGGGGAGTTTGCAAAAGTGGCCTGTAGCCTGGGGTCCCTGCCTGAACCAGACAGCATCCACCTGGTCCCAGCTGTAAGTTGAAGCCATCTGCCTACCCCCAGCTGCACGTGACCCCAAGGAACCACTCACAACTAGGGCTGAGCCAGGTGTGGCAGGGCCTTGGCCACGCCCCATTTTACTCAGCCCCAAACCAGAGGAACCTGGAGGTAGTCAAGCCGGCTTTATGTGCTGGCAAGTTGGGCCAGGGTGGATGAGAGACCAACTGTTCCCTAGGCTCACCTCTAGCCATGGCCTATGCACCGAGTGCAGAGACCCAAAAGGGACTGAGCACACCCTCCCGGGCTTCCCCCCACAGCACCTCCCCAAGGGGGGGTTAAGGAATGACTGAGGCTCTTTGGACCCACCTTCAGATGTCACCGGAGCAGGGCTCAAAGCAGGAGTGAGGAGGCTGAGCAGGAGTCCAGCTACCAAGAAAAGGGGCTGCCCTTGGCACAGCTGGGCCCCCATTCTGCTACAGCGAGCATTCAGTGCCAGTCAGAGCGCAGGGCTCCAGCCACCTGCCCTGCAGAGCTGGGCATCCAGGGGCAGGGCTGTTCTGTTTCTGGGCCTGGCTTGCTCCTGGAGCTCTGAGACACAAAGCCTTTATCTGAGACATGTCAGCCTCGCTCCGCAGGAAGCCTGGGTGAAGGGCCCCTTCCACCCCCATCCTCCCAACTTCCCCAGCCCCCAAACCACCATGCTGTGGCTGCTCAGCCGCTGACAGTGACGGCACCAATAGTGCCTGTTCCTATCAGATAGTCAGCACGTCCTGCCCGTGCGGCTACAGGGGAGAATGGAGGCCGGGATAGGAAGAAAAACAACCCTGCTGCGAGACACCCCGAGTCCCTGCATGGTGGGTAAGGAGGGGGCGCACCCGGGAGGGACTCGTGCCTCTAAGATGCACACTGGGTCCCCCTGCAGGCAGCACCCTGGGCCTAGCTGCCCCCTACACACCCATTGTGTGAGCTGCTCTTTGCACACACCAGCCCAGTCGGGGGCATGCGCACACAGACGTCTCAGCTATTCATTCCTTGACAACGGAGGGCGACGAGGCTGCTGCATGTCACCGGTGAAAGGCAGCTCTGGCTCATAGAGGAATGCTGCATGGGTTAGTCCCTTGGAGATTTCACACCTCACATCACCTCAGCCTGGACAGAAATCCCCTCCTGACACATCCTGTATCCACCACCTGTACTGCCTCAGCAGGATGGTGATATTCAGCAGGTCAGACAGGCGCCACCAGCCCCAGACTACTGCTTCCTCCAAACTTACTCAGCTCCCGCCAGGCGCCTAAAGCCAAGGCTAGTGACTGTTAGGCCAGGCACGTGCTCCACGCCATCTTCCCAGAGAGCGAGAGAGAGCAGAGCCCGAGGGCCCTTGCAGAGCACCAGAATACAGCTGCACCTCCTCGGACCCCACCCAGAGCCCATGCCCAACGAGCACACATGCCCAGCTCTGAGTTCCCTGGCTGCCCGCATCCAGAGCGCAGGGCATGCACTCAGAGCACGCACATGCTTCAGGATGTGTTTTTTAAAATCATACATTGTAACTGGCTTTTGCGCTGCCAGCCAGGCAGCAGGAACATACCACAACTGGCTTGGAAGTGGGCAAGAAAACTAGACAATCAGCAACAACGTGGACACTCACCAGAGAGCTGAACTCAGGGGACTTCATTCTCATGGACCAGAGCACCAGTTGTCTCCTTAGAGGTCAGGAGGGAATTCCATTGCTCTGCAGCATGGCCCAATGTCCCCGTGTAAGGAGGGTTTCTTTAGTTTGCTTGCCCCTGAAGAACCAGGCATAAGCCATGCCCTAGCCAGGATTCTGGGAGCGACGGGCCCATGCTCGGATCCGGAAAATTCCGTGCTCCTGAGACAGCCCAGGACACGGACGTCCTATGGCAGGTCAGGGAACACACAGGCACCAGTGGTGCAAGACCCAGTATCCCATTCCCTGCTCCCTGAGACAGCCAGTTCCCCCACCCCAACTGGCTTGGAGCCAGAGCCTCCCTAGCGGAAGTCAAACTAGACGATCTAAGTGTCCTTTCTAGACTTACAATCTGTGTTTCTATGAAAGCAAGTGAGAGAGGAAAGGCCCCAGCCCCTTCCCCAAACTCCTGAGCCAGCCAGTTCCTTGGACTTCCTTTATTAACTGTAAAGCACAAGTTGTGGCAGCCACTGGTCTCTGGCAGGTCAGAGAGGAGCCTGTGGTCAAGCCTGGAATATTTTACTCCTCCATGGTGTTCTGAAGGCGAGCGCTGGAATCCTTCCTCTCGGATTCCCCAAATCGGCCCTGTCCCAGAGGGTCTCCAGCATCCGGGAGCAATGTTTGCACAGCTCTGCGTGCAGGTACGCTGACCGCAAGGTGCCAAGCCAGGTCCAGCTGCACAGTGAGTCAGTTCTGAGAGCCCACGGGCAGAAGGGAAGCCAAGCAGCCACACACGAAACACCAAGGCTGGAGGTGGGGACGGTGGCTCTACATTTGCGGCTGTTTCCAAGTCTGTCCTTTACCCAGGACAAGTCTTTGTGCCTCTCGTAGGGCAGCAAAGGGCTGGTATCACATCCTCTAGCTTCAGAGAAGGCCCCAGTGTCCGTGGGCTCAAGGGGAGACAGGCCTCCCTGCCTGTGTTCTCTGCCATGCACAGCACCTGGCTGCAGCAAGGATTGGGAGAGTGGGGAGGGGCATGAGACAGGGAGAGCCTGGCCCATTGGCTGGCCCTGCCACTAGTGCAGAGTTGCACTGCAGAGACCGGCGGAGAGGGCAGCAAGTGCAGGGCAGTCCTGTCTGAGTGGACTGCGGGGCAGAAGCTGCCGTTCAGTCAGGAACCTGGCTGCAGAGTATGGGGGGTATCGTGTTAACCAGAAACTGCCCCCAGGCAAGTTCCTGCTCCAGGACAAAGGACAGTTCATAGAATCATAGAATATCAGGGTTGGAAGGGACCTCAGGAGGTCATCTAGTCCAACCCCCTGCTCAAAGCAGGACCAATCCCCAATTAAATCCAGTTCCTTGTCTGCACACGAGCAGGCCATTTACAGCATGCCCCACATGGGGCAGAGGCCGTGTCCCCCCCCGGCCTAGGGCAGCTGGTGTCCAAGTGCGGCAAGTAGGTGTGTGTTATTTACAGGGCTCCCGATGCTGTGCTCCACTCGCCCTCAGGCCTCCTCTGCTGTGGCGTCGATGCCGGCGTACGTGAAGTTCTCGAATAAGGCCATGTTCACATAGGCCTGGATGGGGAGAGACAGTGTCAGGCCTGGGGCTGGGTTAGAGCATCCTGCCCAGCACTCGCGTTCCCAGGACTCCCTGGTCCTGGTATCTGGACCCTGGCCTGCTCCTAGTGCTGTCTCGGTGATTCCCCATGTCTAAGCGAACGCGGTAGGGCTGAACACCTTGTGAGTGGGGTTTGGCTTTGTGCCCTTTGGCCTGAGCTAAGGTTTGGAGCTGCTCCTCTCTTAGCCAGGAGGGGGCAGTGTTCTCCCCAGAGTCCCTTGCAGTCTGGGTCTGGGCTGCGGCTGCGCTCGGTTAGGTTCGGAACAGGGAGTAGAGCTGGTGTTCCCTGCCAATCCCAGGCAGGATGGGGCACTGGGCAGAGTGGGACTGTCCCCACAGCATGTCCCTCCAGAGCAGGGCTGTCCCCACGCTACGCGCCTCGTCCGGCTGTGAGAGTCCTGCTACAAAGCTTCCTGGGCTCTGGCTTGGAGATGAGGCCCCCAGGTATGTGGCAGGGCTCAGAGCCCTGCTCCCCGATGCCCTTCTGAGGAAAGAGATTGCAAAGCCCCTAGGATTTCCCCAGCATCAGAGCAGTTCCCGTGTGGCACAGTCAGATTTACATCATTGCCCAGCAGCTGCCAACATGGGGCATGGCCAGGGAAAGGAGCTACAGCAGCTCTGCAATCCAGCTGGTCCTGGCTGCTGGAAAAGCTCATTAGAGCCCTGGAGTGGCAGTTACTGTGATGGGGCTGCCCCTAAGGCCATCCTTGCCTCCCCCTTGGGTGCAGCCCTGCCCCAGGGCCTGAATACAGCCCTGAGGGAGGGATAGAGCTGAAGCCAGCCCCGCTGGGGCACAAGCAGACTACCTTCCTGGCCTCCAGCATCCGAATAAGTTGCATGGAGATCTGAGCGAAGGGCGGGCGCTCGTAGGGGCGGTCTCGCCAGCACTGCTTCATCAGCTCATACCTAGGAGAGAGGGCACAGCAGGACCTGTGTCAGTGCAGACAGGACATGGGGGAAGCATTGGTAGGGAAGGTGGCAAGCACCTGAGGCATAAGCAAGCTGCAGTAGGAGGGACAAAGGCAAGGGAACCCAGTGGGCTGCCCTACTGTAGGTCATGGGTGGGGAGGCTGCCAGCTTTCCTGTTCCTAGTGCACAGGGATTACATCATGTGACGTAGCCCGTCCCCCAAGACACCAAGCAAACACAGAGGCCATGCAAAGAGGCCCCGGTTCCTGTGTGTGGCTGGTGCCCCATGGCCACAGCCTGTTTTCCTGGTCCCAGCAGGCCCAGCCAAGACAGACACGGCCAGCCAGATCCCACTTACACCTCGTCATCACAGTTGCGCGGCTTCTCCATACGATATCCCTGCGGCAGTTTCTCGTAGAGCTCGGCACATGTCATCCCGCAGTATGGAGTTCCTCCTGGGGGCAGAGCGCAGCACACACACTCATAAGGACATAAGAATGGCCATACTGGGTCAGACCAATGGTCCATCCAGCCCAGTATCCTGTGTTCCAACAGTGGCCAATGCCGGGGGGTTCAAGGGGAACGAACAGAATAGGACAACCGATTGAGTAATCCATTCCCTGTTGTCCAATTCCAGCATCTGGCAGTCAGAGGTTTAGGGGCTTCCAGAGTATGGGGTTGTGTCCCTGACCATCTTGGCTGATAGCCGTTGATGGATCTATCCTCCATGAATGTATCTAATTTTTTTTTAACTCCATTATACTTTTGGCCTCCACAACATCCACAGATTTACTATGTGTTGTGTGAAGTAATACTTCCTTATCATTGTTTTAAACCTGCAGCCTAGTAATTTCATTGAGTGACCCCTAGTTCTTGTGTTAAGAAAAGGAGTAAATAACACTTCTTTATTCACTTTCTCCATACCAGTCATGATTTTATAGACCTCCATCGTCTCCCCCCTCAGTCATCTTTTTTCCAAGTTTAACAGTGGCAGTCTTTTTAATCTCTCCTCGTCTGGAAGCTGCTCCATATCCCTGATCATTTCTGTTGCCCTTCTCTGTCCTTTTTCCAATTCTAACGTCTTTTTTTGAGATGGGGCAACCATCTATCCCTTTCCTAATGCTTCCTAACATTGCACATTGAGCAGATGTTTTCAGAGAATGATCCACAATGACTCTAAGATCTCTTTCTTGAGTGGTAGCAGCTAACTTAGACCCCACCATTTTATATGTATAGTTGGGATTATGTTTCCAGTGTGCATGGCTTTGCATTTATCAATATTGAATGTCATCTGCCATTTTGTTGCCCAGTCACTCAGTTTTGTGAGACCCCTTTGTAATTCTTTGCAGTCTGCTTCAGACTTAGCTATCCTGAGTAATTTTGTATTATCTGCAAACTTTGCCACCTCACTCTCTACCCCTTTTTCCAGATCATTTATTAACATGTTGAACAGCACTGGTCCCAGTATAGACCCTTGGGAGACCCCACTTTTTACCTCTCCCTGGTCTGAAAATTGACCATTTATTCATACCCTTTGTTTCCTGTCTTTTAACCAGTTACTGATCCGTGAGTATCCCCTCTTATTCCATATTATTAATCTTATTAATCTTCCCTCTTATTCCATAACTGCTTAATTTCCTTAAGAGCCTTTGGTAAGGGACTTCGCTAGTGGCCTTCTGAAATCCAAGTCCACTGGATCCCCCTTGTCCACATGTTTGCTGACTCCCTCTAACAATTCTAATAGATTGGTGAGGCACGATTTCCCTTTACAAAAACCATGTTGATTCTTCCCCAACATATCGTGCTCATCTAGCTGTCTGATAATTCTGTTCTTTACTATAGTTTCAACCAATCTGCCTGACACTGAAGTTAGGCTTATGGGCCTGTAATTACCAGGATCGCTTCTGGAGCCTTTTTAAAAAATCTGCATTCCATTACCTGCCCTCCAGTCATCTGGTGCAGAGGCTGATTTAAGCAGTTGGTTACATATCACAGTTATTAGTTCTGCAGTTTCATATCTGAGTTCCTTCAGAACTCTTGGATGAATATCATCTGGTCTTAGTGACTTATCATTGTTTAATTTATCCATTTGTTCCAAAACCTTCTCTATTGCTGCCTCAATCTGGGACAGTTCCTCAGATTTGTCACCTAAAAAGAATGGCTCAGGTGTGGGAATCTCCCGTCACATCCTCTGCTGTGAAGATCAATGCAAAGAATTTATTTATCTTCCTTGAGTGCTCCTTTAGCACCTTGCTTAGTCCAGTGGCCCAATAACTATTTGGCAGGGTTCCTGCTTCTGGTGTACTTTAAAAAAAATTTGCGGTTATTTTTTGCTAGTTGCTCTTCATGGCCACGACAGCACCTAGCTAGTGGGTGCCCACAGACTCAGAACCCACAGCACTGGGAACATGTTCAACACTGGAGTTACTGTCAGGACTGGCCTGACTCGGGACAGGCTGGCTCAGGGGTTAGAGCTCGATCCCAGGACTCAGGTTCGTGTCCCTGCTCCATGATTGCTCCCTGCATGACCGTGGGCAAGTCACCTGGTCTCTCTGGCACAGATCCTCCAACGCATGTAGCCATTGGCTGTACTGAGAGCCAGGTGCCTGAATGCCCTGGAGGGTCCGTGCCTCTGTCCCCATCTGTACCATGGGGATAAATCTGCCCCAGACGGTGCAGCGCTCATACACTATGGTGGGGAGCTACAGACGGATCAAAGAGAGAGCCCTGGTCTACACCCACCACTCAGGTGTTGCTCAGGGCTGTGGGGCAGCCACGCATCGAGAGATGTCATTACGCTGACCTAAGATCAGGTTTAGACGCCGCGAGGTTGATGGTGACCTAGTGCCTGCCTCTTGAGGGAGTGGATCTAAAGCAGTGGGAAAGCCCTTCCGTGGCTGTCGCGAGTATCTTCAGGACAGTGCTGCAGCGGGGCTGCTGTAGCACTCAGAGCATGTCTACGCTATGACTCACGTGCCCAAGGCCCAGAGAAGGCAGCTCAGTGGAGACCCTATGCCAGCTCCTCGGCATGTGAGTTACTCCCTTGCCCCAATGGGTGCTTGGATCTGAGGGACCCTCCCGACTGGCGCGGCCGTGCCATCGCACCCTCCGCTGGGCGGTGCTCAGTGAGGCATGTTCACGTTCCTTACTCAGATAACATTTCTGACATGAGCCAAGAGCTGCCTGCCAGAGCAATGGGAGGGAGGGCCAGGCTAGCTGGGCACACCTGTGCCGGACCCGCAGGTAGAACGGACGAACCTGGGGTGAGTTGTCTGGGCCGGTACTTACCCAGGCTGACAATCTCCCACAACAGCACCCCAAAGGACCACCTGAAAGAGAGACAGCACTTGGGTCTCCAGCAGTGCCTCCCTCCCAGCCCCCTTGCCCAGTTCCTGAGGCTTGGCAGCATATTTGTCTGAGGGTTTTATTCTGGGACAGGAATGGGAGGGGCTGGGACTGCACCAGGGGAGGGGACCAGGAAGATGCAGGCACTGGAAATGGGGACAAGCTCTTCTGAGCCAGGACTGTGTCCTGGGGCTGAGCAAGGCCAGCGCAACAGGGCCCTGCTGTAAGAGGAATCCATGGGGCTGAGCACAACGAGCCTGGGCTGAGCGGGGGGATGGGCTAAAGGCTGGGAACAAGGCACGAGGAAGGTGTAGGAGCAGTAGCCTGTCCCGTGTCAGCAGGGAGGGGTCAGCTAACCACCTCCTACATTGGCAGAGGGCTAACCCCATAGACATATCTACCACACAGACCGGGGGCAGGACTCACACATCACTCTTGGTAGTATACACGCTGTAGTTGAGGGACTCGATGGCCATCCAGCGAACTGGCAGGCGGCCCTGGGGAAAAAGACCAACTGTAATGAGCAGGGTAGTGGGGAAATGCCCCCCCATGGTCAAGGAAATGGGGGGGTAGGAAACAGCCACTCCCAACCCAACCAGGGGGGAGATCCAGGTTAGGGTACAGGTGCCACCCACCACCAAGTTGGGAGAGCCAGGGTAGGGAACAGCGGCCCCCAATCCAGGCAGCGGGAGCCATGGGTGGAGGGGGGTTCACAGCCTTGCTGTGGGACAGAACAGATCTTGCACTAGGACAGGGGCAATTACCGTAATTCTCCCTAGAGCTGTTGGATTGGGGCATTGCAACCTACGTCTGCCAAGGGCGCAGTGGGGAGCCCCTCACTCTGGACTCACCATGGTCTTCTTCACGTAGACCTCCTCCCCTCGGGAGAGGCCAAAGTCGGCAATCTTGGAAGCCAGGTTCTCCCCCACCAGAATGTTCCTGGCTGCCAGGTCCCTGTGAATGAACTGAGACAGCCATGGTGAGTGAAGGCTGGGCCTGTGTGGCCCCTCCTGGAGACAAGCTGGCCGGCCCCAGCTCGGCCCCAGCCTCCTGTTACTCCCAGCCCTGGAACATAGAACAGGGACCAGCTTTGGCGACAGGTGGGTGGGGGCGGGGGGAGAGCAATGCAGCATTCACCCTCTGGGACTCTGCAGCTGGGAACGGGAAGGTGCTGGCGGGCCCTAGCCTCGGCGCTTTGGACATGCTGAGGGACAAAGCTGTTTTGCTTCCGGTCCAGCCCTCATCCCTGGGCACATCTAGGCCCCAACTGCTGCTCCTAAGGACACTGATGGCTGCAATGGATTCTGATCTGCTCTCCTGGATCCTGGGGAGTCTCCCCTGTGCCAGCTGGCTGAGCAGAGGGGAGGCAGCCAAGCTGCAGGTGGGTTCAGGAGGCAGCAGAAAGGAGCCTGGACTCAGCAGTGGTGGCTCCAAGTCCCTGGAAGTCAAAGTGCTGCACCGAGGACGGGCTGGGCTTTGGGGCGGCCCTCGGCAGAGGAGACCGGGGGCCTTTCACAGTCAGCACTGGGGAGTCAGGTGGCGGCTAAGCTTGGGAGGATGCTTCAGCAGGGCGGTGCCCGGCCCCCTGCATTCTGGGTCAGAGCATGGGTAGGTCACCTGGCTGCCCCGGAGACCTGTGCCCAGAAGGCTGCCGGCCAGCCACTGAGCAGCAGAGCTGCTGTCCGGGACAGGAGCAGGCACTGCCACGGCACCAGCTCCTCCATACCCGTGCCCCACGGGCAGAACACATCACAGCCAATCAGAATGCAGACGGGCAGGAGAGACCTATGCTCATTGGCTAGTTTGCCCCAGCTCTGTGTTCTTGTTGGTGGCGAGTGACCCGATGGGGCGTGGTAACGCTGCCTCACCACAGGCAGGCTGGGCTCCCGTGTCGCTGGGTCACAGCGCGATGGCCACGGCTGGCGTGTTTCAGGGAGAGCCTGGAGCCAGACGCCTCGACTCCTGGTTCCGATACACAGATGTGCAGGCACCAACACCCCTCCCACGCTCGTGCACATGCACCACCGTGGCTATCACGGCTGCTGGTCGTGACAGAGCTTGGCATGTGCTCAGCACAGGCGGGGCCAGGGGGGACATACCTGCTTCTCGCTCAGATACTGCATTCCCTTGGCCACATCGGAAGCAAACTGGAGGAGCTGCTGGGACGTGAGGGTAGATGCCGTCCCATGCTCCTTTGCGAAGGCCGGGTCAGTCTCTAGGACTCGGCTTTTCCGGAGGAAATCTAGCAGGTTCCCATAGGGAGCGTACTCAATAGCAATGTACAGGTAGCCTGAGGGACAAAGGAATCATAGAATATCAGGGTTGGAAGGGACCCCAGAAGGTCATCTAGTCCAACCCCCTGCTCGAAGCAGGACCAAGTCCCAGTTAAATCATCCCAGCCAGGGCTTTGTCAAGCCTGACCTTAAAAACCTCTAAGGAAGGAGATTCTACCACCTCCCTAGGTAACGCATTCCAGTGTTTCACCACCCTCTTAGTGAAAAAGTTTTTCCTAATATCCAATCTAAACCTCCCCCATTGCAACTTGAGACCATTACTCCTCGTTCTGTCATCTGCTACCATTGAGAACAGTCTAGAGCCATCCTCTTTGGAACCCCCTTTCAGGTAGTTGAAAGCAGCTATCAAATCCCCCCTCATTCTTCTCTTCTGCAGAATGAACAATCCCAGCTCCCTCAGCCTCTCCTCATAAGTCATGTGCTCTAGACCCCTAATCATTTTTGTTGCCCTTCGCTGGACTCTCTCCAATTTATCCACATCCTTCTTGTAGTGTGGGGCCCAAAACTGGACACAGTACTCCAGATGAGGCCTCACCAGTGTCGAATAGAGGGGAACGATCACGTCCCTCGATCTGCTCGCTATGCCCCTACTTATACATCCCAAAATGCCATTGGCCTTCTTGGCAACAAGGGCACACTGCTGACTCATATCCAGCTTCTCGTCCACTGTCACCCCTAGGTCCTTTTCCGCAGAACTGCTGCCTAGCCATTCGGTCCCTAGTCTGTAGTGGTGCATTGGATTCTTCCATCCTAAGTGTAGGACTCTGCACTTATCCTTATTGAACCTCATCAGATTTCTTTTGGCCCAAACCTCCAATTTGTCTAGGTCCTTCTGTATCCTATCCCTCCCCTCCAGCGTATCTACCACTCCTCCCAGTTTAGTATCATCCGCAAATTTGCTGAGAGTGCAATCCACACCATCCTCCAGATCATTTATGAAGATATTGAACAAAACGGGCCCCAGGACCGACCCCTGGGGCACTCCACTTGACACCGGCTGCCAACTAGACATGGAGCCATTGATCACTACCCGTTGAGCCCGACAATCTAGCCAGCTTTCTACCCACCTTATAGTGCATTCATCCAGCCCATACTTCCTTAACTTGCTGACAAGAATACTGTGGGAGACCGTGTCAAAAGCTTTGCTAAAGTCAAGAAACAATACATCCACTGCTTTCCCTTCATCCACAGAACCAGTAATCTCATCATAAAAGGCGATTAGATTAGTCAGGCATGACCTTCCCTTGGTGAATCCATGCTGACTGTTCCTGATCACTTTCCTCTCATGTAAGTGCTTCAGGATTGATTCTTTGAGGACCTGCTCCATGATTTTTCCAGGGACTGAGGTGAGGCTGACTGGCCTGTAGTTCCCAGGATCCTCCTTCTTCCCTTTTTTAAAGATTGGCACTACATTAGCCTTTTTCCAGTCATCCGGGACTTCCCCCATTCGCCACGAGTTTTCAAAGATAATGGCCAAGGGCTCTGCAATCACAGCCGCCAATTCCTTCAGCACTCTCGGATGCAACTCGTCCAGCCCCATGGACTTGTGCACGTCCAGCTTTTCTAAATAGTCCCTAACCACCTCTATCTCCACAGAAGGCTGGCCATCTCTTCCCCATTTTGTGATGCCCAGCGCAGCAGTCTGGGAGCTGACCTTGTTAGTGAAAACAGAGGCAAAAAAAGCATTGAGTACATTAGCTTTTTCCACATCCTCTGTCACTAGGTTGCCTCCCTCATTCAGTAAGGGGCCCACACTTTCCTTGGCTTTCTTCTTGTTGCCAACATACCTGAAGAAACCCTTCTTGTTACTCTTGACATCTCTTGCTAGCTGCAGCTCCAGGTGCGATTTGGCCCTCCTGATATCTTTCCTACATGCCCGAGCAATATTTTTATACTCTTCCCTGGTCATACGTCCAACCTTCCACTTCTTGTAAGCTTCTTTTTTATGTTTAAGATTCGCTAGGATTTCACCATTAAGCCAAGCTGGTCGCCTGCCGTATTTACTATTCTTTCGACTCATCGGGATGGTTTGTCCCTGTAACCTCAACAGGGATTCCTTGAAATACAGCCAGCTCTCCTGGACTCCCTTCCCCTTCATGTTAGTCCCCCAGGGGATCCTGGCCATCTGTTCCCTGAGGGAGTCGAAGTCTGCTTTCCTGAAGTCCAGGGTCCGTATCCTGCTGCTTACCTTTCTTCCCTGCGTCAGGATCCTGAACTCAGCCAACTCATGGTCACTGCCTCCCAGATTCCCATCCACTTTTGCTTCCCCCACTAATTCTACCCGGTTTGTGAGCAGCAGGTCAAGAAAAGCGCCCCCCCTAGTTGGCTCCCCTAGCACTTGCGCCAGGAAATTGTCCCCTACGCTCTCCAGGAGGGAGACAGGCCTTCAGCATCCTGCAGTGGGTAGGGCAGGCAGGACTTTGCCCAGAGCAGAGAAGGGGACAGTGAAGCAGGTATGGGGAGCAGTGCAGGGAACCCAGGAATAGTAGGGAAAACAGCCTGGCCCAGCCCACCCAGAGCAGCGGGGTGTGGGGGGAAGCTCCCACCTTTGTTCTCACAGGCCCCCAGCAGGTTGATGATATTGGGGTGGTGCCCCAGTTTGCACAGCACCTCCAGCTCCCCTGCAAAGTCCCGGTGGTCATTCTCTGACGCAAACTCTGAAACAAGCCAGGAGCAAATGCTGCAGTACAGGGGCCCAAGCCTGAGACACCCTCCCATCCTCAGCCACCCCCTTCTGCAGTCCCAGGCCAGAGACATCCCCAGCCACCCTCCTCTGCAGTCCCAGGCCAGAGACATCCTCCCATCCCCAGCCACCCCCCTCTGCAGTCCCAGGCCCGAGGCTCCAGTCAGCCCCGTTTGCAGTCCCAGGCCGAGACTCTCGTCCCCAGCGCCTCTCCCCCCCACAGTCCCAGGCTGGAGACACCCTCCCATCCCCAGCCACCCCCCTCTGCAGTCCCAGTCCCGAGACTCTCATCCCCAGCCACCCCCTCTGCAGTCCCAGGCCAGAGACTCTCGTCCCCAGCGCCTCTCCCCTCCACAGTCCCAGGCTGGAGACACCCTCCCGTCCCCAGCCACCCCCCTCTGCAGTCCCAGTCCCGAGACTCTCATCCCCAGCCACCCACCTCTGCAGTGCCAGGCCCAAGGCTCCAGTCCCCAGCCACCCCCTCTGCAGTCCCAGGCCTGAGGCTCCTGTCCACAGCCACCCCTTTCTGCAGCCCTGAGGTAACCTCCTGCACCCCTCGGCCAGATGTGACTCTTAAAACTAGGCGACTGGCACCGCACCCCCCCATGGGTGCACACCATCAGCACCAGCTTCCATCCCCTCTGGCACCCTCCTGGGTGGGTGCAAACCTCCATCACCGCTCCACCTACCTCTGAGACACCCTCCCACATGGGTACAAACGTTCAGCACTGCCCTTCCCCCCCCACCCCCATGGGTGCAAAACACCAGAAACCGTCTCCCCAAGGTGCTCTCCTGGGTGGGTGCAAACTCCCATCCCCCCCCCCCCCCCCGAAACCCTCTTGGGTGGGCGCAAACCATCGGCACCCCCACACACAGGTGTCCAAGCTATTCCCATTCAGATAGTGTTTGGGGGACATGCATTGGGCACTTCTTGGATTTGGACTTGGCCCCACATCTGGGCTCTGTGGGGCCCTTCAGGCAGCCCCGTGAGGCTGCTCAGTATCTCAGATGGTTGAGGCTGTCTGTCCCATGTCTGTCTGGAGCAAACTCCAGCTTGGCCCTGGGGCCCAGCTCAGGGTGCAGGGATCCCTGCCAGGTGAGTACGTTGTCCTTAACCCCCTTGCCATTCATCCCTCCCTCCTGGGCCCCAAGCAGGCACAGGCTCACTTACCTTTCAGCATCTTGATGGCTGCATTCATTTTCAGGCCGTCCTTTTTGATCATTGCCCTGATGACCTGCCCGAAGTTCCCCTCTCCAATCATATCCTCAAATTTGATGTCCTCCCACTCCAGGATGGGATAGCTGAGGGGCTCAGGCTGGGGCTTTGGCCGGCGGGTCAGGGTCAGGGTCCCTGAGTTGAACTGCAGGATGGTCTCTTCCCCCTGACAAACAGGTAAGGGGGAAGTTAATGATTTCTGGCCCCCAAGGAATCCAAAACAGTGGTCTGAGCAGGGCTGGGGATGGTGGTGTGTGTGCGCGAGGCATGCTTCACCCTGCCCATGGCAAACTAGGGCTAAAGACCAGGCTGGGACATGGGGATTCAGGGCACCTGGCTGTGGGTCTGACAAGGCAAAGGCAGCATTACTCACTGAGCCAGACTGGTAGGTGAAGGTCCGGCGCCGGTGAAAAAAATTCTTCTTGATAAGGAAAAGTGCCAAGAGGGCAAAAAGGATGGTGAGGCAGGTGACAGACACGGAGCCGATGATGGCCAGGAGCAGCTGCTGGTCTATTCCCGAGGGCTGCATGTCCTGGCTTTTCAGTCTGGGCACCTCGCTCAAGGCACCTGCAGGGAGGGAGGGGAACAGAGGGCTCATGGCTGTGCCAGGCTCAAGGTGTCAGATGCGACAGCTCCAGCCCAATGCAGCTCTTTGCACTGCTCCATGCACAGGGAAAACCCCTCTCCTCCTTGGTCGAGTACAGCACTGCAGCCCAATAGCAAAGGCCATGCAGCTAAGTGGCTGCAGCTGCCCCAGGCATTTCAGGGCTCTGCAGTTCACCTGCCCCAGGCATCACACTGCATGACTGGAGCCATGACACCTTCCCAGCCCTGACGGCTACAGCTTATTTGCACCCGCACATACACTGATTTGCACAAGTGTTGCATGTTCCCCATGGTGCATTGAAATGAACTATGTTCTGGGAAGGGTGTTTTACTCCCCTTCAGTCTCTGCCCTTCCCTGCCCCCCAACCCCACTGACTTATTATTTCCTCCTGCTCCTCTCTCGCAAAATTCCCCTCCCTTCCTTGCTCTTTTTCACCTTCACTTTCTCTCTCGTGCCCATTTCTGCTTGGCCCTGCCTCCCCCCGCCAAAGACAATGTTCCAGCCCCAGGAGCTTTCCTGTCTCCACGCACCACAGCAGTGCTGCTGGGAGCAGCTCTCCTGTGGGCTCGCAGCTGATGTGGGGGGTCAGTGCCCGAGCTGCTCAGTGGGTCACACACCAGCGGAGAGGTGGTCACTGGTGACACTTTGGGGCATGGCACATCACCCACTAACTAGGCTTTTTGCAAGGCTGGACACAGAGCCAAGACTCCAAAGGGGCCTCCCAAGGGTCCTGTGTGTGTGGGGTGCCAGCTGGGCTGGCCCTGGCAATATGGCTCTGTGGGGGAGAGCGGGGGGAATGGAGACAGGTGCCAGGCCTCCAGCTGGGGTGGGGATCCAAGACGTAGGTCAGCAGAGAAGCTGGGATGGAGGGGGACTGCATGCCCCACTCAGTTCAGCTCTTTCCTGGTGCGTCTCTGAAATATCCCACTTACCGTCGCCAAGGGTCTCCGCCTTCACAGGCTCACTCCACTCCCCAGGCACGTGGGAGTTCGCTCGGACACGGAACTGGTACCATGTGCTGGCATTGAGCCCCCAGATGATCTTCGTGGTCTCCCCACCGCTGTCCGTGTCAACCCACTGAGGCTCACTGGCCCCACCCAGCTGCTGCAGCTCCACAATGTACTTACTGACACCCCCGTTGGGATACTCGGGGGCCTGCCAGGTGAGTTTGACGGTAGTGTCTGCGAGGGGCTCTGCGTGGAGAGACCTGGGGGAGGAGGGGCCTGGGACAAGGAGAGGAGGGAAATCAGTATCACAGGTAACATCTCCAGGGTTTGAGGCACCGGGCCTGGCTGTGCTCAGCCCCCAGCCTCAGCCACAGCAAAGGAGACTCCCTGGGCTGTGCAGGGCATGGGACCATGGAAAGGACATGTGTGCATGTGGGAGGGGGTGACAGTCAGTGGGCCACAGCAGAATAAACAGAGAAGGAAGAACAGTGGGATCACCCTTCAGACAGGTCCCCGCATTCAGGGGGGTGCAGAGGGGCGGGGTCGGAGACACGTGCCCCGTTCCCGGGGGCGGGGGCGGAGACGCGCGCCCCATTCCCGGGGCTGGGGAAGAGGGGCGGTGCGGTGGGCATCTTGACTCCTGTTTGCTTTGACCGCTGAGGCTAGAGACAGAGCAGCCTGAGGGCTGCCTGGCTAGGAGGCTGGGAAATGCCAAGGCCACGTTTCTAAATGCACACACGCCCGCACACATCGGGTGATGCGGGTCTGCGGCATGAAGAGGTGCAATCCCTGACCAATGGAGTTGGGCTGGGGAAAGCCCCAGGCTAGGCGTGGTTATTCTGGCAAAGCGTGCCTAGTGTAGACGTGGCTCAGCCTCATCTTTCAAGTCACCGCTCTTCGTCTGTACTAAATGATACTCCCAGCTTGCAGTGCAGGACTGAGCCGATGCATTGGGATGCAGTGCGCAGAACCAGCGACAGGAAATGGAGTGCTGGGGCATTGGCGGGACAGGGAGAGCAGCACGTTCGGGTGAGCAATGGCTGCCAACCTGAGTCAGCACCAACGCTAAATAGTTAGAAGGGACGGGACAGAGGAGGAGGCAGGGTCTAGTGGACGCTGACCACTGCCTCCCTTTGACCCAGCCGTGGTATGGGACAGGACCCACAATTAATCAATGGCTGGTCATTTTTTAAATTAACATTTTAATTTCTTTCTTCAGCACTACAGAAAGAGAGGAATGAGCAGGCTGGGTCGGGCCTGAGGTCTGTGTAGCCTACTCGCCTGTGTCTTGACCATAGCCAGCCCAGGAGCTTCAGAGGACAGTGTAAAAACCTCACAGCAGGCACGTGTAGGATAGTGTGCCCTCCATGAAGGTCTCAGCCTCCTCCTTAATGGTCAGAGATTGACTTAAGGCCCAAAGCAGGGTTCTATCTCCCTTCCAAAAACCCTTTTACACATTAACTGTAATACCTGTGCATATTACTGATAGCCATAGAAATGTCCAACCCCTCTTTGAATCTTCCTATATTCTTGGCCTCAATGTGATCCAGTGCCCGTGAGTTCCACAGTCTAATTACAGTATCCCAAAGTCATGCAGAATTTGGTGATTGTCACCTCTAGGGGGCACTGTTACCTGACAGCAGGAAGACTAACCTCTCCAAAGCACAGTTAGCTGAAGTGGGAGCAGTATCTCCAAATCTGCACGTGCCCTGGGGACAACTCACTGCAGTTTATTTTAAGTGAGGTGACTTGTAGAAAAGTCCCTTCTCCAAACAATAGGGAAATTCAGTGCCCCAAAGACAAACTGCATCGGTCCTGCTTGGTACTTAAAGTGCCTACATGGGGAACAAATATTTAATAATGGGCTCTTCAGTGTAGCAGAGAAAGGTCTAACACAGTCCAATGGCTGGAAGTTGAAGCTAGACAAATTCAGACTGGAAATAAAGTGTACATTTTTACTGGTGAGAGTAATTAACCTTCAGAACAATTTACCAAGGGTTGTGATGGATTCTCGTTAACTGACAATTTTTAAATCAAAATTGGATGTTTTTCTAAAAGCTCTGTTCTAGGAATTATTGTGGGGCAGGTCTCTGACCTGTACAGCACAGGACAGAGTAGATGATCACAATGGTCCCCTCTGGTGTAACTCCAAGGAGGTTGGTGCAGTGGCACCAGGGAAGAATTGAGCTGTTGTGTCTGCAAAGAATCAAACTGGGGATGGTCAGTGCTACAGTTTTAGTCCTATTAAATGACACAAGGCTAAGGAACCACAGCAATTTCAGCCACAAATTACTGGGCTTGATGCAGGAATCACCGGTGAAATTCCATGGCTTGTGTTATTTATTATTTCATAGAACCATAGCATTAGAAGGGACCACAAGGGTCACCTAGTCTAACCCCCGGCCACAATGCAGAATTTGTGTTAGAGTAGCAATCTGGGACGGTGGCCCTACTGTTCTAGTGCTGTACACACAGAGGGCAGGCAGTAGCCATGGAACAGGTGATTATGCAGCAGGAAGCCACTCTGGGCCAAACAATTGTGGAAGAAAGAAAAGGAGACAGTGTTTCCCTCCTCAGGCAATCAACCTAGGGAGTCATGGCTGCAGGGACAGAATGACATATGGAGCTGAACTGAAAGAGGTGCTGGATAATAGTTTTATGTCTAATGACACTGGCAACTAGATACTAAAGGCTGGTCTGCACTGAGAACTTAATCAGCACAGCTACATCTCTCAGGGACATGAAACCTAACCCCTGTCGATCTAGCTACCACCTCTCGGGGAGGTGGATTATTACACTGATGGGAGAGCCCCTCCCGTAGGTACTACCTATCCTGACACGGGAGAGCTCAGCTGTGCCTCTGGGGCGGTTCACGTGCAGACATACCTAAGACAAAAGAATAAGCCTCATGCTTCAAGATACCAGCTGATCCCTACCCAGGCCAGGAAAGATTTCCCCCTCCCCATGTCAGGCTAAGCTATTTACATATGCACGACTGTACCATGAGCCAGGTGCATCATGGGTTTTTTGCCTCTTTCTGAGACGTCAGGTATTGGCCATTTTCCCTGAAATAAGCAGGCAGAAGAGCCCAATGGGCCAGCAGTCTGATCTTGTATGGCAAATTCTATGGATCGGATCCCCAGCCAGTGTATCTCCATTCAATGGGACTATGCTGATTTACGCCAGCTGAGCAGCTGGCCCCACGTCCCTATGACAGACAGTTCCCTCCCTTTGCTCCTGACAGCGCTGGTTCTGCAGGAGCAGGAGGGGCAGTTGGTTACCTACCTTTGCTGTTGATCATGACCTTGTAGAGGTCAGATGGAGGGCCCAGGCTGGTGCAGTGATAGACGAACACTTCCAGGCCATACTCCTTGTTGAACTCTAGGTTACGGATGCGGGCAGAGTGCACAAACATGGAGGTTATATTAATCTCCCGGACAAGCACTTTTGCTGAGTCCAAGAGACGTACAACGAAACCATTTGCTGGCTCGTAGTTATTTGGTAAGTTCCAATTAACATGAAGCGTGTTCTTCCCCTCTACCGACCAGCCTTCGATCACAGGCTTGGCTGTGGGTTCTGTTAGAGACACAAGGTGGGGGAGGTAATATCTTTACTGAACCAACGCCTGTGAAAACCAGACAGCAAATTCACTGTGGGCCAGTCCACATTCACTGTAGGCTCCAGGGCCTGGCAGAACCCTACGCTTGTATCAAGGCTGGATCCTGAGGGGGTGGGAACTCCCCAATACATTCAGACTGGACTCAGCACGGGCCTGGACTCTCCGATCAGCTGGAACAGAGTTGATTAAATCAGAGAAATTCCAAGAAAACGGGGAGTGGGTCAGGATGGCCTGGACTGGACAGGGTTAAACCTCATTGGGTTGACTCAGAGCAGGGTGAATTAGGTGAGATTCATGGAGCAAATGGCTTGTTGTGAATTAAACCACACGTGTGCAGAGCCCAGGACAACAGGGCCTGATCCCTGATTGGAAGCTCTAGACACTGGTGCAGTATAAATCAGTAACCAATGGATGAATTCACCCAGCTCTAGTCCTGGTGGTTCTTGGGGAGGGCAGGGCCAGGCATACCCATTCTGTAGTATTTTTATTTGGGGGATTCCTTTCCTGTCTGTCCCCAGTCCCTGCCAGGCACTCACCTTGACACTCTGTCACCATGACTGCCTGCGGCCCTATGGCACCTTCCCCTTTGTCACCAGGGCGAGTCAGCTGCACTTTGACCAGGTAGGCGGTGACTGGCCGTAGGTTCATGAGTGTGATGTTTTCACTGTTGTCAACTGTTGATTACAGAGGATCCTGTTAAACTGAAGCCATATGACCGGCAGGCTTGTTCCATGCTGCGACACAGCTTCTGTTCCTCCCGGAGCCCATCGCAGGCTGAGCACTGGCAGCAGGATGTCCCCGGCTGGCCTGCTGCCTCTTCCCTTCTGAAAGCTCCCTGGGCCCAGCTGTTAGCAATATGCAACATGGACCTGCTGGATCCCAGCATCTCAGCCCTAGCCTATCGCCGCCCGCTACTCAGCTTGCCCCCTTTTGCTTCTCCAGTTAGACCATTCCCACTGGGACTTAGGATTTCCCCTGGTGCTACGAGAATGCACTGTTGGGTGAAGCTAGTGCTTGGAGTGCCCGATGCCCAGTGTCTTAGGGCTGGAGCTCAGAACAGGATCTGGGTCAGCACCAGCCCCATTCCTAGGAACGAGAAGCTGTTCACAGAGCAGCACATTTGATTCCAGTCATGGTGCTGCCAGGCCTCCCCCATAGGCAGCCATGCCCCAACTGTGCCCAGGAAAGCCCTGACTGCACTCTTGGCCTTGCACAGATTGAACATGCTCCCTGCAGCGCCACGCACTCTGCTTTCTCCTAAAGGCCCCTGAAGAGATTCCCTGTGATGTGGCAGCCAGGGCAAGGCAGAGTGGGATTAGAGCTGGAGGCAGTGGAGGGGACCTCCCGGGAGTGCTGAGGAAAATGGCGAGGGGAGAACTGGCCAAGCGAAGCCCTCACCTGCCCTATCCCTCTCTGGCTAGGGTTGGAGTTTCTGGAGCACGGGTTCTTGGCCTGTGTCCAGCCAGGCATGTTGTCAGTGGCTTCTGAGTCACTGCTGCGGTCATGATGTGGCATCACCTGTCAATCTCTATGCAGCAATGGGTTCTGCTGGTTTTCACTCAGCCTGCGAGGGTCTCCATTGGCTTTACTGACCTGCTAGCTCAGAAGCAGCAGCAGCTGGCTCAGGCCTCCCAAGGGTAGGAGTTTCCTTGTTGTAAAATCAATCGTGGCCAAATTTGAGCATGACACCAAAATCGGAGCAGTAGCAAATACAGGGAAGAAAGCATCAAGTGGCAGAGAGACACGAGGGGTCAGTCCTACAGGCAGTGGGGCAAGAGGCAGAGCGGTCGCCCCTGTGACTCTGATCCTGCCCCAAATGTCCCTTGCGAGCTGACTCCCTTACCCACAATGGATGACCATGGTGAGGTGTTGTCCTTGGGCTTGTAGAGCAGTTTGATGGAGGTGACTGGGCCATCACCAGAGAATCCATCCACTGGGGAAACGACAAGCTGCCGACTCTGCTTGGCTAGCAGCCGGGGGGGGGTCAGTGGCACTGGAGGGACTGCAGGCAAAGAACAGAACCAACATCAATAAACCCAGCACAAACGTGAAGGAAGAAGGAACAAAGCATTGTTTAACATGGACACTTGGCCACATTGACCTGCTGGTCAGCCCTAGCCCAGGCTTGTCTGATACTAGAATCATAGAATCATAGAATATCAGGGTTGGAAGGGACCCCAGAAGGTCATCTAGTCCAACCCCCTGCTCAAAGCAGGACCAAGTCCCAGTTAAATCATCCCAGCCAGGGCTTTGTCAAGCCTGACCTTAAAAACCTCTAAGGAAGGAGATTCTACCACCTCCCTAGGTAACGCATTCCAGTGTTTCACCACCCTCTTAGTGAAAAAGTTTTTCCTAATATCCAATCTAAACCTCCCCCATTGCAACTTGAGACCATTACTCCTCGTTCTGTCATCTGCTACCATTGAGAACAGTCTAGAGCCATCCTCTTTGGAACCCCCTTTCAGGTAGTTGAAAGCAGCTATCAAATCCCCCCTCATTCTTCTCTTCTGCAGACTAAACAATCCCAGCTCCCTCAGCCTCTCCTCATAAGTCATGTGCTCTAGACCCCTAATCATTTTTGTTGCCCTTCGCTGGACTCTTTCCAATTTATCCACATCCTTCTTGTAGTGTGGGGCCCAAAACTGGACACAGTACTCCAGATGAGGCCTCACCAGTGTCGAATAGAGGGGAACGATCACGTCCCTCGATCTGCTCGCTATGCCCCTACTTATACATCCCAAAATGCCATTGGCCTTCTTGGCAACAAGGGCACACTGCTGACTCATATCCAGCTTCTCGTCCACTGTCACCCCTAGGTCCTTTTCCGCAGAACTGCTGCCTAGCCATTCGGTCCCTAGTCTGTAGCGGTGCATTGGGTTCTTCCGTCCTAAGTGCAGGACCCTGCACTTATCCTTATTGAACCTCATCAGATTTCTTTTGGCCCAATCCTCCAATTTGTCTAGGTCCTTCTGTATCCTATCCCTCCCCTCCAGCGTATCTACCACTCCTCCCAGTTTAGTATCATCCGCAAATTTGCTGAGAGTGCAATCCACACCATCCTCCAGATCATTTATGAAGATATTGAACAAAACCGGCCCCAGGACCGACCCCTGGGGCACTCCACTTGACACCGGCTGCCAACTAGACATGGAGCCATTGATCACTACCCGTTGAGCCCGACAATCTAGCCAGCTTTCTACCCACCTTATAGTGCATTCATCCAGCCCATACTTCCTTAACTTGCTGACAAGAATGCTGTGGGAGACCGTGTCAAAAGCTTTGCTAAAGTCAAGAAACAATACATCCACTGCTTTCCCTTCATCCACAGAACCAGTAATCTCATCATAAAAGGCGATTAGATTAGTCAGGCATGACCTTCCCTTGGTGAATCCATGCTGACTGTTCCTGATCACTTTCCTCTCCTCTAAGTGCTTCAGGATTGATTCTTTGAGGACCTGCTCCATGATTTTTCCAGGGACTGAGGTGAGGCTGACTGGCCTGTAGTTCCCAGGATCCTCCTTCTTCCCTTTTTTAAAGATGGGCACTACATTAGCCTTTTTCCAGTCATCCGGGACTTCCCCCGTTCGCCACGAGTTTTCAAAGATAATGGCCAAGGGCTCTGCAATCACAGCCGCCAATTCCTTCAGCACTCTCGGATGCAATTCGTCCGGCCCCATGGACTTGTGCACGTCCAGCTTTTCTAAATAGTCCCTAACCACCTCTATCTCTACAGAGGGCTGGCCATCTCTTCCCCATTTTGTGATGCCCAGCGCAGCAGTCTGGGAGCTGACCTTGTTAGTGAAAACAGAGGCAAAAAAAGCATTGAGTACATTAGCTTTTTCCACATCCTCTCTCACTAGGTTGCCTCCCTCATTCAGTAAGGGGCCCACACTTTCCTTGGCTTTCTTCTTGTTGCCAACATACCTGAAGAAACCCTTCTTGTTACTCTTGACATCTCTTGCTAGCTGCAGCTCCAGGTGCGATTTGGCCCTCCTGATATCTTTCCTACATGCCCGAGCAATATTTTTATACTCTTCCCTGGTCATATGTCCAACCTTCCACTTCTTGTAAGCTTCTTTTTTATGTTTAAGATCCGCTAGGATTTCACCATTAAGCCAAGCTGGTCGCCTGCCATATTTACTATTCTTTCGACTCATCGGGATGGTTTGTCCCTGTAACCTCAACAGGGATTCCTTGAAATACAGCCAGCTCTCCTGGACTCCCTTCCCCTTCATGTTAGTCCCCCAGGGGATCCTGGCCATCTGTTCCCTGAGGGAGTCGAAGTCTGCTTTCCTGAAGTCCAGGGTCCGTATCCTGCTGCTTACCTTCCTTCCCTGCGTCAGGATCCTGAACTCAACCAACTCATGGTCACTGCCTCCCAGATTCCCATCCACTTTTGCTTCCCCCACTAATTCTACCTGGTTTGTGAGCAGCAGGTCAAGAAAAGCGCCCCCCCTAGTTGGCTCCCCTAGCACTTGCACCAGGAAATTGTCCCCTACGCTTTCCAAAAACTTCCTGGATTGTCTATGCACCGCTGTATTGCTCTCCCAGCAGATATCAGGAAAATTAAAGTCACCCATGAGAATCAGGGCATGCGATCTAGTAGCTTCCGTGAGTTGCCGGAAGAAAGCCTCATCCACCTCATCCCCCTGGTCCGGTGGTCTATAGCAGACTCCCACCACTACATCACTCTTGTTGCACACACTTCTAAACTTAATCCAGAGACACTCAGGTTTTTCCACAGTTTCGTACCGGAGCTCTGAGCAGTCATACTGCTCCCTTACATACAGTGCTACTCCCCCACCTTTTCTGCCCTGCCTGTCCTTCCTAAACAGTTTATAACCATCCATGACTGTACTCCAGTCATGTGAGTTATCCCACCAAGTCTCTGTTACTCCAATCACGTCATAGTTCCTTGACATCACCAGGACCTCCAGTTCTCCCTGCTTGTTTCCAAGGCTTTGTGCATTTGTATATAAGCACTTGAGATAACCTGTTGATCGCCCCTCATTCCCAGTATGAGGCAGGAGCCCTCCCCTCACAGACATTCCTGCCTGTGCTTCCTCCCGGAATCCCGCTTTCCCACTTACCTCAGGGCTTTGGTCTCCGTCCCCCGGTGAACCTAGTTTAAAGCCCTCCTCACTAGGTTAGCCAGCCTGCTGGCAAAGATGCTCTTCCCTCTCTTCGTAAGATGGAGCCCGTCTCTGCCCAGCACTCCTCCTTCATGGAACACCATCCCATGGTCAAAGAATCCAAAGCCTTCTCTCCGACACCACCTGCGTAGCCATTCGTTGACTTCCACGATTCGACGGTCCCTACCCAGGCCTTTTCCTTCCACGGGGAGGATGGACGAGAACACCACTTGCGCCTCCAACTCCTTTATCCTTCTTCCCAGAGCCACGTAGTCCGCAGTGATCCGCTCAAGGTCATTCTTGGCAGTATCATTGGTGCCCACGTGGAGAAGCAGGAAGGGGTAGCGATCCGAGGGCTTGATGAGTCTCGGCAGTCTCTCCGTCACATCGCGAATCTTAGCCCCCGGCAAGCAGCAGACTTCTCGGTTTTCCCGGTCAGGGCGGCAGATAGATGACTCAGTCCCCCGGAGGAGAGAGTCCCCGACCACCACCACCCGCCTTCTCCTCTTGGGAGTGGTGGTCGGTAACCCTTTCCTTGGTAGTCTAGGGGAACCTCATGATCCCAGAGTCTCTGCCATTAGTACCGTGATGGGACATGCCTCACCCCACTGACGGAGAGGCTAACCCGGGTTCTTGCACTCAGGCAGCGCCAGCTAGGGGCACGTGCAGAATCTGCTCCACCTGGAGAAGGGGAGCTTAAAAAGGCAACACTGCTGCTGCGAGTGGTGGTGGGGGCTTGCCCAGGAGGAGAAGGTGCTAAGGACTGCCGGTGAGCTCCAGCAGCCAGGGCAGCCCAGCCGGGACAGTGGCTGTCCTTTCCTCCCACCTGCCCTTGTCTGGGGGCAGACTGACACCTCACATGGGCCAGGGGCCCTGGAAAGCAGCTCCCCACTATAACCAGTGGTGAGACCTGGGGAACATCACCAGGGACTAGAGGGAACTGGACTCACAAGGGACCATAGGAGTGAACTGAACTGCCAGGAGCAGTGAGAGTGCCCGAGTTGCTGGAGTTCTTAGAGGGGACCCAGCGGCAAGAGATGGAAAGATTCTACAGCTAAGACCAGGCGGAGGGTCGGCCAGCTACAAGCACACTATGCTGGTTCCCGTAACTGTGACAACGCCAATTGCTCCCCAGAGGCAGAGGGCAGCCCTGGACCTCCCCCGTGCTGAGCTCAGGCCTGGGGAGCCTGCCTTGGCCTGTGTGGAGATGGACGTCTTTGGCAGTGGAGGACTCCACCTCTCTCTAGTTCCTCTTGTAAGCGGAGTCTGAATGAGCTCTTCCCTAACATCTAGTGGTGAGCTGTGTAAAAAGACTTCAGGAGGTGATCTCATTTGCATGGACACACCCACCCTGCCTAGGCACTCAGCATGATGGGATTGCTTGCCCAAAGGATCACTTGTGGCTGATGCTGGATCCCCAGTCTCCTTGTTATTGGGGCAGGAGTAATAAAGCATTGTTATCCTTGTTGTGTGAATTGAGGACAGCAGAACTATACCTGGCATACCCCAATGGAGGGACTCACCCTCAACGGAAAAGCACTAACTAGGCAGGAGACATGGGTTCTAAACCCCAAAGAGTAGAGGAAAGTTGTGGATAGGTATTTGTATTATGTAGGTCTGTTTAAGAGTCTGAAACACAATTTAAACCTTTTTGTCTTCGCTGTATAATAAAAGAACTAATTTGGACTCAATTAAAGAGTCTTGTTATATGCTACAGAGCTAAAATCATTGATTACTAGATCTAAGTATTAGATCTACTTTGGGACAATGTTTATGGTACAAGAGACTACCCAGTGTGCACCAGCAGTGAGGACCCCCCCTTCCCCCCCCCATTAAGAGCTGAAATCACTGAGAGCTGTGTTAAGTGGTGGGCCCAGAAGACATCTTGGTGAGCAGCTAGTAGAGAGTGTGGCCAGCAAGGTGGCAAGTGGCCAGCTGGGCACCTGGTGGAGAGGTGCGACCAGCAAGGTGGCTGGCGGAGAGAAGCGGCCAGATCAGAGCCCTGCAGAGAGGTGCAGCCGGTAAGCGAGTGGTCGAGCAGCGGAGCATGTAAGGTGCCTCCTTACTCCCCGCTTCCACCCAGGGTGGGAGGTGAATTCTGGAGATGAACCTCTGGACTCTGGGGCTGCACTGACCAAGGACAGCAACTGTGAGTGGGGTGCAGAGAAGGGACGGGCACGTTAAAGGGACTTTTTGGTTGCTGGACTTAAGACCCTGAGGAGAAAAGGACACTGCCCGACTTACTTGGGGGTGGGTCTTTTGCTCAGGGTTTATGTTTATGAACCTAGTTGTGGTGTTTTCCCAAATTAATGCTGAGTTACTCCTCTTTTTTTATTAAAAGTTTTTGCTGCGCTCAGACTCTGTGCTTGTGAGAGGGGAAGTATTGCCTCTTAGAGGCGCCCAGGGGGTGGTGTGTAATTGTCCCAGGTCACTGGGTGGGGACTTGAGCTGGTTTGCATTGTATTGTTGAAAAGGAACCCCTAGATATTGAACCTGGCCCTTGTTGCTGCCAATTCGCATTGGCAGAAGGGTTACACTCTCAAACATCCCAGCTGTTCCCCCCCCGCTCCGCTCACCTTTGACATTGACCTTGACTCTCCTGCTGTCCTGTCCCCCGCTGGTGGAAACTCTGCACTCCCAGAGGCCAGTGTCCACCTCGGTGAGCACTGGCACCAGGAACTCAGAGGTGGTTTTGTCTGTTTCCATGATGGCTTTAATCGACTGGGTGGGAGAGAGAAGCTGTAGTTACCCATCCTAGGGCCACAGGCACCAGGCACAGCTGCAGTCAGATGGGTAGAACAGAGATGGCTGGGGTGGGGCAGAGGGATGCTGCTCAGGTTCCAGGCCCGAGCAGGCTCACGTTCAGGTCTGCAGCCATGGCGCACTAGATGGGGCTACACGGGCCTAGGGATTTGGGGCAAATACCAGCTTGGAGCCTGAGGTACCTGGGGGCAGCTGAACCTAGACACACAGAGCCCTGGCAGGGTAGAGGGTTGCACAGAGAGCAGGGGCAGGGGAGGCACAGAGAGCCTCTCTTGGGAAGGGTGGGGGCCACAAGCAGCACCAGCGGGGTGGGACTGGGGTGGGTAAGCACAGGGAGCCCTGGCGGGGTGGGACCAGGGGGGGCACAGGGAGCCCCGGCGGGGTGGGACCATGGGGGGCACAGGGAGCCCCGGCGGAATGGGACTGGGGTGGGGAAGCACAAGGAGCCCCGGCGGGGAGGGACCTGGGGGGGGAAGCACAGGGAGCCCCGGCGGGGTGGGACCATGGGGGCACAGGGAGCCCCGGCGGGGTGGGACCGGGGTGGGGAAGCACAGGGAGCCCCGGCGGGGTGGGACCGGGGGGGCACAGGGAGCCCCGGCGGGGAGGGACTGGGGTGGGGAAGCACAGGGAGCCCCGGCGGGGTGGGACCATGGGGGCACAGGGAGCCCCGGCGGGGTGGGACCATGCAGAGAGGTGGCAGCACAGGGAGTCCTGGGAGGATGTGGGGGCACAAGGAGCCCTGGTGGGGCAGGAGGAGGGGGGGGCGGGTACCGTGAGCACTGTCCCATCAGCCTTGCGCAGCTCGATGCTGTCTCGCACTGGAGGCGGGTTGCCCGTGGCCATACAGCTGATCACAGGCTGGGAACCCAGGTTAAACTCCAGCTCTGTGTCCAAGTTGATGATCTGGGGAATCCGATCTGGGACAGCAAATAGAAGTGCTTAGCACACAAGCCCCAGTCCCCCTGAGCTCACCACTCTCCCTGCCCCTGAGCCAGAGGCTGCTCCAGGGCATCTGGGAGGCCCAGTGCTCTGCCCATACCAAGGGTTTTGCATTGAGGTCCTCAAGGCAGCTCTGCAGAGGACCCCCAGTTTTAGATGCCCTGAAGAAGTGACTTCCCTGGGCTCTAGGGGAAAGTCCCAGCAAGGACGGCTGGTGGATCTGCCCCCCTTCTCCGCTGACACCGTTTCACTGCTCCTCTCCCAGGTCTCTTCCCGCTCTGGCGGGCAGGAGGAGACAGCATCTTGTGCCCAGGCAGCTCTCCACACCCCAAGCCAGTGCCCATGGGCCATGGTCTGAGCACCTCGGCTGGGCAGCGATGTCCCCCAACGGAGCTGGCCTGCTCACGGTGCTGCAGCGCTCTGCTCTCCCACCCAGGGCCAGGGTCCCGCCCAGCCGCACTTCGGTGGCTTTCCAGCCGAAGGCACTGCCCTGGCACTGCCAGCCAGGGAGGGGCTTCATTAGCCTGTCTCTAAGCAGCCCTTTGTGGCATTGGGCAGGGAGCAGTTCCTGAGGTTTCGAGCACCCCCAGCGTTACAAGGGTCAGTAAGTGGGCGGTGCTCAGACACTGCGGGGCTGGGGCTGGGTGAACATCAGCGGCAGAGAACACAGCAGGCTCCTGCCTGGCAATGCCGGACCCCCAGGCAGATCATAGGTATTGCACTGAGGGCAGCTCTACCTGATTTCTCGCAGCGCTCCCCATGCCACCCTGACGGGCAAACGCAGCCACTGAAGCGGTTGCAGGTACCTCCATTTTGGCAGTGACAATCCAGGGCACAGTCTGCACCGTAGTGTCCAAGAGGGCAGGCTGGAGGGAAGAGCCAAGAGTTCACTGGTCAACACCTGGCAGCAGTTCAGGAATTTGGCTTGAGGCCGGTGCAAGGAAGAGCACGAGAAGCAACCGTAGACTCAGAGCCCCCAAGGCACTAACACTGTGTCAGAGCTAGGTGTCAGTGGCCCAAGGAGCCAGTCCTCACATGCCCTGCAGTCCAAGTGGTGATGTGTGCTCAGAGCTTTCTACTGTAGGCACCCTGCCCCATTCTCTTCCAGCCCAGCTGTGTCCCCAGGGATCCATTGTGGGGCTGGCCAGGGACAGGGGGTATGAGAGGAGACGGGGAAGCAGCAGAGAAGATTTGTTTGCTTCTTTCTGCTGCCGTCTGAGCTGTGGACGTTTACGTGGCTGATGGGTTGGGGATGCTGTGAGTGCTTTGTCAGGGGGCTGCAAAACTGGAGACATGAGCTGAACTCAGCATCCTTGAGGGAGCACTATTGTATCCGGAATGCTGCACAGACAGCAGGGGACCCCGCAAGAGACAAAAATCACAGCAAACCAAAAGAGCCAAATGTATGGGTGGGGGCTGGGGGCTGCCTTGGCTCCAGGGGTGTCTCCTTTTTGAAATAGAAAGGTCAGGCCAACTCTGCCGCGGAGGGACCCAGTCTGAGGGTGGCACCTCTGTCGGGAAGGGGAGAGGAAGGAAGGCAGGCAAAGCTACTGTACCCGTGCTGCACTGTGACCCACTCCACCCGGAAGCGCAGGAGCAGCCGTACGGATCTGGCAGGCAGAAGCTCAGCCCCTTGCAGCCCTGGTCACTGCTGCAGTGTTCCTGGCAGTTACGGCCAAACCTCCCTTCCCTACAGGCTTCAGAACAAGACAATTCTCCTCATTACTCTGCTGCAGCCAGCACCGGTCCATTCACTGCTGTCCATTTCCACATGGCCTGGCCCTGCCCCAATGAACCCAGCACTGCCACCACCACAGCCAGGACAAGTTATGCAGCCAGCACAGAGATGCACTAACAGCTAATGAACTTACCAAAACCAACAGGGAATTGGGGAGGCCCCATGCCAGAACACGGCTGAAAACAAAAGTCTGTTGAGATCCACAAGGCAGAGCAGAGATGCTGGCCATTACTGGTGGGGGAATCCAGCCTCAGTCCCGTGTAAAATACAATGGTATAAGCAGTAAGAGCAAAATATGTATTAGCGGGAGATGGAGAAACACCAATCACAGGGACAGCATAGGCAGACGTAACTGCTAAGGAGATCTTAGCCACAGCCAGGGGCAGTTTTGACAGCATAAGAGACAAGTCTAAGCTAAATGGACCCAGGCAAGAAACAGCCTCAGCTACTGCACAGAGCAATCTTTCACCCCAGTTCCATTTTGCAGCATAAAACTCCAAGGTGGAGCAGCATAAGTCAGAGCTGAGGATTTCTGCCATCTTGCTGGCACAAGAGATCTCAACTCAGGGGACAGTGAACAGATGATCTTTGGGTAGGGCCAGATACTATGAGAACCTAGTCTGCTGTGCCCAGGCCAGCAGGACTAGAGGCACAGAGTATAGGGCCAGAAGGGACCATTGTGATTATCTTGTCTGACCTCCTGCACAGCATAGGTCAGAGACCTGCCCTGAATCAATTCCTGTTCAAACTAGAGGATAATGCTCAGGAAAACATCCCATCTTGATTAAAAATTTGGAGCAATGGAGAATCCACCAAAACCCTTGTAAGTTGTTCTCACTGTCAAAAATTTGCACCTGTTTTCCAGTCTAAACCTGTCCAGCTTTAAGTTCTAGCCAATGGATCATGTTATACCTTTGTTAGCTATACTGATGAGCCCCCATTATCCAATTTCTCTGCCTTGTGTAGGTATTGATTGATTGATCAAGTCATGCCCTTCTCTTTGTTAAATTAATAGATTGAGCTTCTTGCTTCTCTCACTGTATGGTAAATTTTCTGATCCTTCGGTCATTTTCATGGCTCTTCGCTGAACCTTCTCCAGTTTATCAACATCCTTTTAGCAGTGTGGGCACCAGAACTGGACACAGTATCCAGTAACAGCCTCACTAATGCTGTATACAGAGGAAAAATCGTCTCCCTACTTGACAGTCTCTTGTTAATACATTCATGGATACATCCACCATCTTAGCTACTGCATTGCAATGGGAGCTCACGTTCAGTCACTCTGGCTCCATCCTGTGGAATCTTCCTCAGCATGCTGGGGAAATGAGGGAATGGAGAAAGGTCGCAAGGATCCCCTTCCCCAGTGTGAGTGGAAGGTGCATTCTGGGTCCCCATCCTCTCTCCAGCACAACTTCAGACCCTTGTGCTGCGATGTGTAATACAAGCCACGGCTGGAGGACCCTATCTGGCAAATACTAAACAGCTGAAGCCTGGAGTGACCTGCACCCTCCCCCATGGGTCCATGGTGATCTGCACCCTCCCCCATGGGTCTATGGTGATTGTGCACCTGCAAGGCGAAGGGACGATGAGATCACTATATTCTGGGTGCACCATGGAATGGAGCCTGAGCATTGTGACCCTCCCTCTTCGTGGAGTCCCAGAGCCCGGGCTCCAGCCCAAGCCCAAACGTCTACACCACAGTTAAACAAGCTCTGCAAACCTGAGTCAGCTGACATGGGCCAGCTGTGGGTTTTAATTGCAGTGTAGACATACCCTCAGCGTTCAGACTGTATTTTATTCTAAACCCTTCCACTCACGTCAGTACAGTGCAACATCACAGTATTCAATCCCTACATCCTTCTGCCTCTCTTTACTAGGACCTAGCTGGTAAAGAGATCTCCCTCTCTAGGGAGCCCTTTCAGGCCAGGCCACACTCAGCTCAGCCACTACAGTCCCCCCTTGTAATACTTCCTTCCTGGCTTTTATCAGGTTAGCCAGCTGAGGCCTAATTAGTTCCTTACTTCTCCATCCCCTCCTTCTGATTAGCTCATTGTTCAGTCAGCTGTCTTTGGGGAAACTAATTGAGGTTACAGTCATCAGAGTGCTGGCCCACCTGTCAGGTCTCAGCACTCTGTCACACACCTCGCCATGAGCTCCCAGTGGGATACAAAAAGGGCTAATGTGATTCCGGGATATAGTGAGCAGGGTGAGGATTTTACCTCTGTCATTGATGAGACTGCTACTGGAATACTGCATCCAGTTCTGACATCCACATTTTTAAAAGGATAGTGAAACATTGAAGAGGGTGCAGAGAAGAGCCACAAATATGAATTGAGGGCTGGAGAATATGCCTTACCAATGAGACTTAAAGGGTTCAGTCTGTTTAGTTTACCAGAAAGAAGACTTGATTACAGTATGTAAGTCTGTTCATGAGAAGAAAATACCAGGTACTTCAGGGCTCTCTTATTCAGCAAAGAAAGACAGAACAACCACCAGGAAGTTGAAACCAGAGAAATTCAAATTAGAAATAAGGCCAAAAATTAGCCATCAAGGTGATTTACCACTGGAACCAGCTCCCAAGGGAAGTGGTCGATCTCCATCTCCTGCTGACTTCAGATCCAGCCCGGCTGCCTTTCTGGAAGAGCTGCTTTACCAGACAAAAGTTACTGGGTTCAAAACACGAGGAACTGAGTGAAATTGTCTGGCCTATGATAGACTGGAGATAAAACTAGCTGATTTAATGGTCCCTTCTGGCCATAAAGTCTATGAGTCTATGAACCCAGACCCTCAGTGGGAGGAATCTTTAAAGGCACCTTTACAAAAGGACGGTCCCTCTGTCCCAGGATCTAAGCCCCAACTTCAGCACAGAGGGAGTCGAGATGACACGCTGCCTCCCACACCCAGCATGAGCAGAGCCTCTTGCAGGAGAAGGTTCTCTCAGATCCCTGAAGGCTTCACAGTCCTTAACTGAGTGCCACTCTCGGGGGCAGGTAAGGCAGTTCCCTGCTCCTCTGGAAGAAATGGGGAGTAGCGCCTGCCCCCGTCCTGCTAGAGGAGCCCAGCCTCCCACGCAGGCCCAGGAGACTCACAAACAACAGACATTTGACAAATCAGTGAAACTCCCGAAAACTGCAAACAGTCCCTATTGTCTAGAGCAGGCTGAGCCACAGACCTCCTTGATCCCTTCCCCGTGTCAGATGAGGTCAGCCCCAGCCCTGCATCACTGTTCCTGTCACACAAGGAGGCCCAACTCCAGCCTGGCTTGTTCCTAACCCTGCATCCCCATCCCCATCCCCCAAGGAGCCCTAGGTCCACCACAGCCCATCCCCATCACTGCAAAACTGTCCATGCCACACGAGGCCCAGCGCCAGCTCCAGCTCATCCCCATGCCCATCCCCCAAGAAGCCCCAGATCCATCATGGTTTGTCCCCATCCCTGCATCACTGTCCCTGCCACATGGCAGAGAAGGGGGAGAGGAAGGCTCTGTGCCTACTGCAGCTGGAAAATACAGAGAGAGGGAATCATAAAATCATAGAATATAAGGGTTGGAAGGGACCTCAGGAGGTCATCTAGTCCAAGCCCTGGCTCAAAGCAGGACCAACCCCAACTAAATCATCCCAGCCAGGGCTTTGTCCTCCTCCTCTAAGGAAGGAGATTCCACCACCTCCCTAGGTAACCCATTCCAGTGCTTCACCACCCTCCTTGTGAAAAAGTTTTTCCTAATATCCAACCTAGACCGCCCCCACTGCAACTTGAGACCATTGCTCCTTGTTCTGTCAGGGTCAGGGTCAGTGGAGGGAGTGGGGTGTTTATTCCCTTGGCCTATGGAGTGTGGAGTTTGGAGGTACCTATGCCCCACGACTGCTTACTCCTGCTCCAGAATGCACTCCTCCCACAGGGGCTGGGTGTGTGGAGTCCATACCTTTCTCACAGCGAGTGCCCATGAAACCTGGAGGGCAGATGCACTCCCCAACACCGTCGTGGCAGATGCCTCCATTCAGGCAGTCAGGACAGTCCTTCTCACAAGAGGGGCCCCACTTCTTCGCTGGACACCCTGCGGAGAAAGCACAGAGGGTTTGGGGCAGTGCCACACCACATGAAACTGTGGGAGCACCGGCTGCATGCTCAGTCTGCAGCTGAAAAATGAACAACAGCCCGACGGAAT
The DNA here is from genome assembly GCF_015237465.2 of Chelonia mydas. Taxonomy (NCBI): domain Eukaryota; kingdom Metazoa; phylum Chordata; order Testudines; family Cheloniidae; genus Chelonia; species Chelonia mydas. The sequence continues at coordinate 106,213,156 of NC_057854.1, forward strand.
CCTAACCTCTGGGAATGCGAGTGCAGAGCCTCCACCCTAGGCAGGGCCAGGGCAACAGGACCCAGCATTCTGACAGCAGGAAATGCCAGAGGGGCCCGTCTCCCGAGCACACAGACCTCAGCTCCGTGGCACACACATGTTCAGCCCCTCCCAGTTAACATGGCTCTGCATGAATGCCTCACTGGCACCCCAAAGGGCAAAGCTGAGCCACTGCTCTCTCCCATCAAACCCCACTGCTCCCTGTTCTCTGGCACCACCCCTTGTGTCACTCAGGCGTGGAACCTGGCGTCACCTTCAATTCCGCCCTCCCTTGCACCCATGCATTCCTAGTGCTGCTTCCCTCTCCAGAACATTTCTTAGATTCCACCTTTGTTTTCCATCCACACAGGTGAGCTGCCCTCCAGGCCCTCACCTCCAGTCCTGACCTCTGCACGTGCCTCCCTGTGGGGGCAGGGCTGGGGGAGAGCACGGCAAGAGCACTGTTGTATCGCAGCCATTTCTGGCTGCCAGAGGAGCCTCACTGGGCCCAACACAGCTTAGCTTAGAGCAGCATCCTGTACAGACCCTAGCTAGCCCCAGATCCAGAGGGCGGCAAACGCGATGCACAGCTGAGCTCAGACAAAGCCAGACCAGGGCCAATCTCTGCTTGTCTGACCTGAAATCCAAGACCTCCGTTTCTCTTGGGCCAGGTCCCAGCCTAGACTGAGCCCTCACACCCATCAGCCCCTTCTCCAGTGGTTCTGTTGTATGTCTGGAGCATAGGCTCTGGCCCCACATGGCATTCCTGCCCTGATCCCTACCCCAGCCAGGCTCCAGACCCAGCCCTGAGGTCCCACAGCAACCTTACCTCTCACAATCAGCCTGTAGAAGGCACTTGTCAGGGGACTGTCCCCAATGAATGTGGCACTGTACACCCCATTCTCACTCAGACCCACATCCGGTAGGGTTAAGGTGAACAGTGTCCCATTTACTTCACCCCGGTCCGTTGTCTGGTAGTAGGTACCTGAATTAAGGAAAGAGGGCAAATGGCATCAGGTCCTGAAGTTACCCAACACTGGAGCTGGCCTGAATAAAACCCTGTCCCCGTTTGTCCCTGTAGGGCAGTGGTTCTTAACCTTTACTGCAGCCTGCACCTCTTTGGTTCTCAAATTATGTTCTCGCACCCCTTATCAAAAATCACTGAAGTAGGTCAGTTCTTTAAACCTGTTTGTATATTACAGTAATTGTTAAAAAATGTGTAACGTTAATAAATACATAGGTTTGATGAAACGAAGTAGTTGTACTTAATTTGTGCTTAATTTGTGTTTTCGATGATTTACCTTCTAAAAAAATCTGGCATCTCTTGCACCCCCAGGGGATGCATGCACCCCAGGTTAAGAACCACTGCTCTAGGGAGAGCCAACCATCTGCAGCTGGGCAGCACCAAGGGACTCTGCCCTCTTCAGCTTGATGACCCAGACACATCTCGAGGATGTGGTTGAGCGTCAGGTCTCTCCTGGACTGTCCCTGAAAGGCCAGGCCAGCACAGTGAGCGCAAGGGCATGAGCCAATCCCTGGCGGCCAGTCCCGTGGCCGTCTGTGGGGGATAGGGATAGGGATCCCAGAAAAGGCAGGAGTCAGACAAATGTGCAGCCTGACTCCTCCTCTCCCTGGTCAGTGAGGTGCTCCCTCCAGGGTAGGTCTGACCCCCTACAGCAGCGCTGTCTGCAGGGACCGCATCCGGTGGAGGCAGTGTCTCTCAGGGTCCATCTGCACGGCAGCAGGGTGCATGCTCTCCAGCATGGATAGACAGACACAAACTAGCTCTGTTCACACTATCATACTGCAGTGTAGCCAGGACTAGCAGAGGCAAGGGCTCAGGCTAGCCGCCCACATATGTAGCCCAGGGGGCTGGGTGGGTTTGTGCTCAGGCAGCCAGCCTGAGCTGCCAGCCAGGCCACTCCGGCGCGGCTACACTAGTTTTAGGGCGCTATCGTGAGCAGAGCTAGCACGTCTGTTTCCCCACGCTGGCAGGCGTTGCGGTGTAAACATACCTAGGAGAAGGGGGGTTCTAGAGACACTGTATAGCGAGTGCCTGGAGCCTATGGCACAGTCTGGACCAGAAACTGCCAAGGCTCATCCTGCTCAATGCGACTGCCTTGAGTACTTCCAGAGCAGTCGGGGGGGAGGGGCACCTGCCCCAATCTCATTTGCATCGGGAGCAGGGTGGGAGGTGAGGGGGAGACTCACTTGCCACTTGTCCTGGGCTCATGCAATGTAGGGTTCAGTCATGTGTGGAGGAGGGTCTCACTGAGCCCTCACTCTGACCCTGTGTGGAGGGGTTTGCGGGTGATAGTCTCATTGGGATCATGTGCCCTGACTGTGTTTGAACCTTGGAACCTGGTCCAGAGCTCTCTGGGGTCCCTGGCCCTACGTAGCCACAACAGTCTGGTTATTTCACTAGGGTTGCTTGCCCCAGCCTGGCAAAAGGGGTGGATCACTGGGGTCTCCTGCTGTCAGAGGGACTCTGTCCTGGGAAGCAGTGACTCTGAAAAAGATTTGGGGGTCATGGTGGATAATCAGCTGACCACGAGCTCCCAGTGTTAGGCTGTAGGCAAGAGGCCTAATGCATAAACAAGGGAATCTCGAGTAGGAGTAGAGAGGTTATTTTAACCTTTGTATTTGGTTCTGGTGCAACTGCTGTTGGAATCCTGTGTCCAGTTCTGGTGTCCACAATTCAAGAAGGATGTTGATAAATTGGGGAGGGTTCAGAGAAGAGCCATGAGAATGATTAAAGGATTAAAAAACATGCCTTATAGTAGTAGATTCAAGGAGCTCCATCTACTTAGCTCATCAAAGAGAAGGTTAAGGGGTGACTTGATCATAGTCAATAAAAACCTGCATGCAGAACAGAAATTTGATAGTAGGAGAGCTCTAGCGGCCAAAGGTCTAACACAAGCCAATGGCTGGAAGCTGAAGCTAGACAAATTCAAACTGGTGATAAGGCACAAATGTTTAACAAACCACTGGAACAATTTACCAAGGGCTGTGGTGGATTCTCCATCACTGACAATTTTAAATCATGGTTGGATGTTTTTCTGAAAGGTTTGCTCTGGTTCAGGCTGGAATTAATTCAGGGAAGCTCCATGGCCTGTGTTATACAGGAGATCAGACTTGCTGATCACAGGGGTCCCTTCTGCCTTTATTAGCTATTAATCTCTTGGGGGCATGGCTCCCTGGGGTCTCCTGCTGAGGTGTGAGGGGACTGCTCACTAGGGTTGCCTTCCCCAGCCAGGGGAAGCCGCTCACTGGATCACTTGCCATTTCTTTTCCACAAGACATCTGTGTTCTTCTTGTGAAGGACTTTGGCAGAGAACGTGGCCGAGTCTGCAATGCTCACAGTCTGGGTGACTTTCAGTGGGACCAGGTGGGCTACAGAGAAATGGAGAAAGAAGGGTAAAGCTTAGGAGGGTGTTTGAGTGTCCACAATGACTCCTCTTTCCCAAGAGGGGACAGCTGCTATGGAGGAACTGCCAACCCCCGGGACATCATTAGGACCAAAAAAAGGAAAAAGTTAACATGTCCTTCTATGGCACAGCCTCACTGCTGATGTCGCTGAGAGCAGGGCAGATCCAGGCCAAGCAGCACTCTGATATCCTGGGCACTGGGATGTAGAGATGGGAGCTCCTCACACCCTGTACTCCATAGGTGCTGGAACTATGGGTATGGGGGGCGCTGCCACATGCCCCGGATTGAAGTGGTTTCCATCATATCCAGGGTTTACTGTTTGGTTCAACTGCTCTCTATACACATTGTTCCAGCCCCCCTTGCTGCGCTCCAGGCCATTCTGAAATCCAAAGTACAATGAAGTTACCTCCTAGATAGGATTTCTGCAAAGTGGCCGGGAGTCACCTCTGTCCCTGGCAGTATCACAGGCTGTGGGCTCCTTGTGGGTGCTGAGGAGGGAGCTGCACTGCTCCTGCTTGGGCCTCTAGTCAACGTTTTCACCCATGGGCACAGGAAGTCCAGACCCTGGTATCTCTATGAGCGAGCAATGCCCGTGTGGCCGGACTGCCGGAAGAGCAGAGAACCCCAGAGAGGCCCATGCATGAGAGAGAAAGGGGTCAAACACAGTCAGTGATGGTCTCTGCCCTCTCTGAGCCCTTCTAGGTCCAGCCTGCCATGTGGCAGGAGGTGCAAGGCAAGGAGGGGAGCAGGAAGCATGGCAGGAGGACACACAGACACAGAGCCTCTGTCTGTCTGGATTCTCCAGTGTCCACAAGCCTAGCACAAAGGAGGGGGAATTGCCCTCTCATACTAACCAGTACAAGGCTAGATGCAACTCATGCAGAAGGGGGCAGCAAGACAGGAAGGTCACTCGGGAAGGAACATTAACAGACGAGCTGTACCTGCTCTGCTGATTTTCCCTCTGCTGATACTCACACCTTCTTGCCAACTGTTGGAAATGGGCCACCTTGATTGCATTGGTGTCCTTAGCACTACAAACATAGTTTTCCCTCCCTTGGTATCCACCCCTTCTTGTCAACTGCTGAGAATAGGCCACTTCCACCTTAATTGAATTGGCTCATTAGCACTGACCCCGCCACTTGGTAAGGCAACTCCCATCTTTTCATGGGCTATAATATATATTCTGCTTACTGTTTTTTTTCCATTCTATGTATCTGATGAAGTGGCTTCTAGCCCACGAAAGCTTATGCCCAAATAAATTTGTTAGTCTCGAAGGTGCCATAAGGACTCCTCATTGTTTTTACTGATTCAGACTAACATGGCTACTACTCTGAGCTGTACCTGGACACCTTGCAGTAATCACTGGCACCACCAGAGAGCGCTTTGCTGGCAACAATGGTTAGGCATTAAGAAGGCTTTGGAGTGAAGCACTGTTGTACGGCTGGGAGTGGCGGCAGGTTTGCAGAGACTGCTTGTTGCATAGTATGGGCTGGAGAGGGGAGCAGGATAGTTCACAGGGTAGGTGTGGAAGTATGAATGTGCCCAGTTGTGCTTATGCTGGCGCACCCACTCGCTCCAAAAGGGCCATAATCCTGTTGCTCTTCAACCTCTTGGAGCTTTCCTTTGTTAAGATAGCAGAAGGGAAGTGCCCCTCCCAGACTGTTCCTTCAGTTTCTTTTCCCATCTCCCCCAGCTGCTGTTCGTGGCCTGGTCCACAGGCTTAGTCCAAGAGGGCCCCTGGGCAGGCAACCAGCCCCGCCACCCACTTCCCACAGTCTGATCTGCTGCAATGAGATTGCAGGCACAGACTCACCCTTGTCTGTGCATGTGTGCACAACACAAACAATTAATGGGGCCAAAGGATTTCACAGTTCTAGGGATTTTCAGGTTTTCACAGCAATTGTCAGTTTAATGTTTCCTGTGAAATTTGTGTGGCTAATAATACAGCTTTGTAAGTGTGTAGTGATCACTGTTACCCAGTGGAGTCTATATTAGGTATTTATAAATCATAAAAACTGTTAAAAGAACATTAAAGTTTGAAAGTCAACCACTAAAAAGTTAGGAAGTGCCAGAATTAAGGCTGGCTGTGCAGCCTTATCCCCCCGCCCCACGGGTGTGCATTACGATACAGCCTCTGATGACCTGATGCCATACTGTTTTTTTCCACAGGCCCCTGCCTCATTCCGTGCACAGGATGGATAGTGCTCTGGGGATGTATCAGGGTTGTGCAGGGAGTGATTTTGTCTGTAAGACTCCTGCTTCATCTGTTGCAGAAGTGGGAAGGTGTGCAGTGAATGAGGCAGAGGACTGCAGGAAAAGAAAGGATGGTTTCCTGGTAAGGGAGATGAATGCTGCCTTGGAGAATTGTATCTCTGCCTCTGCCACAGAGTTCCCCTGTAATGCTGGGCAAGTTACTTAAAACCAAAGTGCTCACAAATTGTTTGGTCTTCATTTTCTGGATTCCCAGTGTGAGATACCTGGGGCCAGATTTGCAGAAATGGTAAGTGCTCATAACTGCAACTGAAGTCAATTGGAGCTGTGCTTTGAAAGTATAAAGTGCTGTAAAACTGCAAAGAAGTCTGGGAAGTCAAGTCTTGTGTGTCTCAAGTAGACGTTTCTAACAATTTTGGCCTTAATGTCTCCGCCAAAATTGTAAAGTGGCGATTAAAATACTAACTCATCTCACTGGGGTGTTGTGAAGATAAATTCATTGAGCTACTGTGGCAAGAGCATCACAGAAACACCTAGGAGGAAATTAATAATGTTATTTCCAGTACTGGGTTTGGATAGGATGTATCCAATAAGGCATGAGGCCACACATTGTATGAGGAGATTTAAAAAGATACTGAATTATGATCTACTCACTGAATGAGGTGGGATCCTATGAAAAAGTAGCATGTGATCGTGTATTAAGGATTGTATCATAATGAATACGCATAAGGGGGGGGCAATTAAGTTTGCATGGGAACCCACATAGTCACCACAGGGTTGGAACCTTTAGATCCACCCCAAAGTCCTGTGCCATGTGAGCTAACAGAATAACTGGCAGCAGTAGAAGACTGTCCTCCTCTATGTGGCCAGCCACTAGAAAGAGGTTTGCCAGGGGGTTTCACAGTGATGTGCTGACAGCAGAGGAATGTTGAACCTCTGGAGTCTATTCTAAGGTCTGAGGGGTGTGTGCTCTAGTGGTTACAGACACTTCTGGCCCTGTGACCCCCCCCAAGACTGACCTCTTCTGCCACTGGCCCTCCAGCCTGACCTCATTCAAGTTCTGGTCTCCCCTCCTCAGTTCCTTGTGCCAACCCTGGTCTTCCCACAGCCCACTCCTGGCTCTCTACCCATTTTCCACCAAATGCCCTGGCTTCTTGCCCCAGTTTCCCTCCTCATTAACCCCCAAGCTCAGCTCCTCACCCCCCTGCATCCCAGTCAGACTGCATGATTCTTCTCTGCCATGCTGCCTGAGAGCACAGCAGAGACAGGCTTGCAGCTCTCAGTTACTGGGCTCAGAGCCACAACTATCCCCTTTGGCCAAGAGGAGCAAATTCAGCGGAAATCCTGCTCAGCCCCTGCATCCATGAGAGGGAGCATGTGCAGTCTGAGCAGCGTGTAGGCGCTGTAGAGGCTGCTGCAGCATGCTCTGTACAGACAAAAATCATTTGAAATTTAGCTGCTAAACTCTAACAAGTCTCTACTGAATATGTGAAAACTGCAGTTTTTAGGAGTTCAAATTTGGGCAAGTTTTCATGGGTAAGAACATAAGAATGGCCATACTGGGTCAGACTAAAGGTCCATTCAGCCCAGTATCCTGTCTGCCAACAGTGGCCAATTCCAGGTGTCCCAGAGGAAGTGAATCTAACAGGTAATGATCTAGTGATCTCTCTCCTGCCATCCATCTCCACCCTCTGACAAACAGAGGCTAGGGACACCATTCCTTACCGATCCTGGCTAATAGCCATTAATGGACTTAACCTCCATGAATTTATCCAGTTCTCTTTTAAACCTTGTTATAGTCCTAGCCTTCACAACCCCCTCAGGCAAGAAGTTCCACAGGTTGACTGTGCGCTGAGTGAAGAAGAACTTCCTTTGATTTGTTTTAAACCTGCTGCCCATTAATTTCATTTGGTGGCCCCTAGTTCTTATATTATGGGAACCAGTAAATAACCTTTCCTTATTCACTTTCTCCACACCACTCATGATTTTATAGACCTCCAGGGCCGGTGCAAGGATGTTTCACGCCCTAGGCGAAACTTCCACCATGCGCCTGCCCCCGCCCCGGAAGCCCTGTGGCAGCTCCCTGCCCCCCCTCCGCCCTGAGGTGCCCCCCCTGCGGCAGCTCCCCACCCCGCCCCTCGTCCTCGGCTCTGGGAGCCGTGCGGCAGCTCCCCGCCCCCCTCCCTCCCTCCCTCCCCTCGGCCCGGGGAGCCCTGCAGCAGCTCCCCCTCCCCCCGTTAGCCCAGGGAGCTGTGCGGCAGCTCCCCGCCCCCCTCCCTCCCTCCTCTTGGCCTGGGGAGTCCTGCGGCAGCTCCCCGCCCCCCTCCCTCCTTCCCCTTGGCCCGGGGAGCCCTGCGGCAGCTCCCCCCACCCGTCAGCTCAGGGAGCCCTGTGGCAGCTCCCTGCCCCCCTCCCTCCCTCCCCTCGACCCAGGGAGCCCTGCAGCAGCTCCCCCCTCCCCGTTAGCCCAGGGAGCCCTGTGGCAGCTCCCCCGCCCTCCCCTCAGCCCGGGGAGCCGTGTGGCATCTCCCCGCCCCTCTCCCTCCCTCCCCTCGGCCCTGGGAGCCCTGCAGCAGCTCCCCCCTCCCCGTTAGCCCAGGGAGCCCTGTGGCAGCTCCCCCGCCCTCCCCTCAGCCCGGGGAGCCGTGTGGCATCTCCCCACCCCCCTCCCTTCCCTCCCTCCCCGTCAGCCCAGGGAGCCCTGTGGCAGCTCCTCTCTGCTCTGCCTCCTCCCTGAGCACAACACCGTCGTTCCGCTTCTCCCGCCTCCCAGGCTTGCGGTGCCAATCAGCTGTTTGGTGCGCAAGCCTGGGAGGGAGAGAGGCAGAGCAGGGCGGTGCTCAGGGGAGGAGGCGGAGAAGAGGTGAGCTGGGGCGGGGAGCGGTTCCCCTGTGCGCCGCCCTGCTCCCCACTGTTACTTGCTGCAGGCAGCCCTCCCCGCGCCCCCTGCCCCAGCTCACCTCCACTCCACCGCCGCCCCGGAGCGCGTTTTTGGCCACCCCCAACCACTTGGCGCCCTAGGCGACTGCCTAGTTTGCCTAGTGGTTACACTGGCCCTGTAGACCTCTATCATATCCCCCCTTAGTCTCCTCTTTTCCAAGCTGAAAAGTCCTAGCCTCTTTAATCTCTCCTCATATGGGACCCGTTCCAAACCCCTAATCATTTTAGTTGCCCTTCTCTGAACCTTTTCTAATGCCAGTGTATCTTTTTTGAGATAAGGAGACCACATCTGTACGCAGTATTCAAGATGTGGGCGTACCATGGATTTATATAAAGGCAATAAGATATTCTCCATCTTATTCTCTATCCCTTTTTTAATGATTCCTAACATCCCGTTTGCTTTTTTGACTGCTGCTGCACAGTGCGTGGACGTCTTCAGAGAACTATCCACGATGACTCCAAGATCTTTCTCCTGATTAGCTGTAGCTAAATTAGCCCCCATCATATTGTATGTATGGTTGGGGTTATTTTTTCCAATGTGCATTACTTTACAGTTATCCACATTCAATTTCATTTGCCATTTTGTTGCCCAGTCACTTAGTTTTGTGAGATCTTTTTTGAAGTTCTTCACAGTCTGCTTTGGTCTTAACCATCTTGAGCAGTTTAGTATTGTCTGAAAACGTTGCCACCTCACTATTTACCCCTTTCTCCATAGCATTTATGAATAAGTTGAATAGGATTGGTCCTAGGACTGACCCTTGGGAACACCACTAGTTACTCTCTCCATTCTGAAAATTTACCATTTATTCCTACCCTTTGTTCCCTGTCTTTTAATCAGTTCTCAATCCATGAAAGGATCTTCCCTCTTATGCCATGACAACTTAACTTACATAAGAGCCTTTGGTGAGGGACCTTGTCAAAGGCTTTCTGGAAATCTAAGTACAGTATGTCCACTGGATCCCCCTTGTCCATGTTTGTTGACCCCTTCAAAGAACTCTAATAGGTGAGTAAGACATGATCTCCCTTTACAGAAACCATGTTGCCTTTTGCCCAACAATTTAGGTTCTTCTATGTGTCTGACAATTTTATTCTTAACTATTGTTTCAACTAATTTGCCTGGTATTGACGTTAGACTTACTGGTCTGTAATTGCCGGGATCACCTCTAGAGCCCTTCTTAAATATTGGTGTTACATTAGCTATCTTCCAGTCATTGGGTACCAGAAGCTGATTTAAAGCACAGGTTACAAACCATAGTTAAAAGAAAAGGAGTACTTGTGGCACCTTAGAGACTAACCAATTTATTTGAGCATGAGCTTTCGTGAGCTACAGCTACAGCTCACGAAAGCTCATGCTCAAATAAATTGGTTAGTCTCTAAGGTGCCACAAGTACTCCTTTTCTTTTTGCGAATACAGACTAACACGGCTGTTACTCTGAAACCATAGTTAATAGTTCCGCAATTTCACATTTGCGTTCTTTCAGAACTCTTGGGTGAATGCCATCTGGTCCTGGTGACTTGTTACTGTTAAGTTCATCAATTAATTCCAAAACCTCCTCTTGTGACACTTCAATCTGTGAGAATTCCTCAGATTTGTCACCTACAAAGGACGGCTCAGGTTTGGGAATCTCCTGAACATCCTCAGCCGTGAAGACTGAAATAAAGAATTCATTTAGTTTCTCTACAATGATTTTATCGTCTTTAAGTGCTCCTTTTGTATCTCGAATGTCCAGGGGCCCCACTGGTTCTTTAGCAGGCTTCCTGCTTCTTATGTACTTAAAAAATGTTTTGTTATTACCTTTTGAGTTTTTGGCTAGCTGTTCTTCAAACTCCTTTTTTGGCTTTTCTTATAACATTTTTACACTTAATTTGGCAGTGTTTATGCTCCTTTCTATTTAGCTCATTAGGATTTGACTTCCACTTTTTAAAAGATGCCCTTTTATCTCTCACTGCTTCTTTTACATGGTTGTTAAGCCACAGTGGTTCTTTTTTAGTTCTTTTACTGTGTTTTTTAATTTGGGGCATACATTTAAGTTGGGACTCTATTATGGTGTCTTTGAAAAGTGTCCATGCAGCTTGCACGGATTTCACTCTAGTCACTGTACCTTTTAATTTCTGTTTAACTAACCCCCTCATTTTTGCACAGTTCCCCTTTCTGAAATTAAAAGCCACAGTGTTGGGCTGCTGAGGTGTTCTTCCCACCACAGGAATGTTAAATGTTATTATATTATGGTCACTATTTCGAAGCGGTCCTGTCATAGTTACCTCTTGGACTAGATCCTGAGCTCCACTCAGAACTAAATCGAGAATTGCCTCTCCCCTTGTGGGTTCCTGTACCAGCTGCTCCAAGAAGCAGTCATTTAAAGTATCGAGAAATTTTGTCTCTGCATTTCATCCTGAGGTGACATGTACACAGTCACTATGGGGATAATTGAAATCCCCCACTATTATTGAGTTATTTATTTTGATAGCCTCTCTAATCTCCCTTAGCATTTCATCGTCACTATCACTTTCCTGGTCAGGTGGTGAGTAATAGATCCCTACTGTTATATTCTTATTAGAGCATGGAATTACTATCCATAGAGATTCTATGGAACATGTGGATTCATTTAAGATTTTTACTTCATTTGATTCTACATTTTCTTTCACATATAGTGCCACTCCCGCACCAGCACGACCTGTTCTGTCCTTCCGATGTATTTTATTCCCTGGAATGATTGTGTCCCATTGATTGTCCTCACTCCACCAGGTTTCTGTGATGCCTATTATATCAATATCCTCCTTTAACATAAGGCACTCTAGTTCAGTGATTCTCAAAACCGGTCTGCCGCTTGTTCAGGGAAAGCCCCTGCTTGGCCGGATCGGTTTGTTTACCTGCCGCGTCCACAGGTTTGGGTGATCACGACTCCCACTAGCCGCAGTTCGCCGCTCCAGGCCAATGGGGGCTGCGGGAAGGGCGGCTGGCAAGTCCCTTGGCCTGCGCCACTTCCCACAGCCCCCATTGGCCTGGAGTGGCGAACCGCGGCCAGTGGGAACTGCGATCAGCTGAACCTGCGGATGCAGCAGGTAAACAAACCGGTCCGGCCCACCAGGGGCTTTCCCTGAACAAGCGGTGGACCGACTTTGAGAACCACTGCTCTAGTTCACCCATCTTATTATTTAGACTTCTAGCATTTGTGTACAAGCACTTTAAAAACTTGTCACTGTTTGCAAAAAGAAAAGGAGTACTTGTGGCACCTTAGAGACTAACAAATTTATTTGAGCATAAGCTTTTGTGAGCTACAGCTCACTTCATCGGATGCATCTGATGAAGTGAGCTGTAGCTCACGAAAGCTTATGCTCAAATAAATTTGTTAGTCTCTAAGGTGCCACAAGTACTCCTTTTCTTTTTGCGAATACAGACTAACACGGCTGCTACTCTGAAACTTGTCACTGTTTATTTGTCTGCCCTTTTCTGATGTGTCAGATTCTTTTTTATGTGAATGTTTCTCATCTGATCTGGCCCATACTTTATCCTCCTCCATCCTCTCCTCCTGACTAAAACCTAGAAAATCTCTCTCAATAGACTCTCTTCTAAGAGAAGTCTCTGCCCGATCCACGTGCTCCTCTGCAGCGATCGGCTTTCCCCCCCCATCTCTTAGTTTAAAAACTGCTCTGCAACCTTTTTTATGTGAAGTGCCAGCAGCCTGGATCCACTCTGGTTTAGGTGGAGCCCATCCTTCCTGTATAGGCTCCCCCATCCCAAAAGTTTCCCCAGTTCCTAATAAATCTAAACCCCTCCTCTCTACACCATCGTCTCATCCACGCATTGCGACTCTGAAGCGCTGCCCGCCCACCTGGCCCTGCGCCTGGAACTGGAAGCATTTCTGAGAATGCCACCATAGAGGTCCTGGATTTCAGTCTCTTTCCTAGCAGCCTAAATTTGGCCTCCAGGACGTCTCTCCTACTCTTCCCTATGTCATTGGTACCTACACGTACCACAACCACCGGCTCCTCCCCAGCACTACACATAAGTCTATCTAAATGCCTCGAGAGATCCGCAACCTTTGCACCAGGCAGGCAAGTCACTATACAGTTCTTCTGGTCATCACAAATTCAGCTATCTATGTTTCTAATGATCGAATCTCCCAATATTAACTCCTGCCTTTTCCTAATGATTGGGGTTCCCTCCCCCAGAGAGGTAACCTCAGTGCAAGAGGATACCCCAACATCATCTGGAAGGAGGGTCCCAACTATGGGAAGGTTTCCCTCTGCTCCTGTTGGATGATCTACTTCCCTGAGCCTTTCATCCTCCTTAACAGTGCAGGGGCTGTCTGACCGGAGGTGGGACAAATCTACAGTGTCCCGGAAAGCCTCATTAGCATACCTCTCTGCCTCCTTAGCTCCTCCAGTTCCGCCACCCTGGCCTCCAAAGCCCGTACACGGTCTCTGAGGGCCCAGAGCTCTTTGCACCAAATGCACACATACGCCACCAGCCTACAGGGCAGGTAATCATACATGCTACACTAAGCGCAATAAACAGGATAGTCCCCACACTGCTTGGACCTCTCTCTAGATCAGTGGTGGGCAACCTGCGGCCTGTGGGCTGCACGCAGCCCATCAGGCTAACCCGCTGTGCCCACACCGTACAGCCTGTCTCTGTGGCCCGCACTGCTTCCCGCAGCTCCCATTGGCTAGAAACAGTGAACCGCGGCCACTGGGAGCTGTGGGCAGCTGTGCCTGAAGATGGTCAGTGTAAACAAACTGTCTCATGGCTCACCAGCGGATTACTCTGACAGGCCATGTGTGGCCCGCGGGCCGCAGTTGCCCACCACTGATCTAGATCCTCACATCCAGATGATATATAAATCTTCAGTTCTCTCTGCATAACATCTCTAAGATATGGCCTTTCTTATCCATCCACACAGCTAAAACCCGTGTCTTGACTCTTATTCTCTTCTGTCTCGATTATTGCCACATCCTCTCTGGTCGTGACAAATGCAGTCTTGTCCCACCCATATTCATTCAGAATGCTGCTGCAAAGATCATGTTCCTAGCCTATCACTTTGACCAGGTCACCCCTTTCTTTGAAACCCTCCAGTGGCTCCCCCTTCTCTTTCGCATCCAGCATAAGCTGCTGTCTTCACTTTCAAGGCCCTTCCCAGTCAATCCCACTCTAGCTATCTCCTCTTGAGTCTCGTTCATTTTTCCAGTTGTCAGTGGTCTCCTCTGATCGGCCCATGATGGCCTCCATTGCCCACTTTTTACAGTTTCAGACACCTTTGTGCTTTCTCCCATGCTGCCCCATACGCATGGGAGTGGCTCCCTACAGACATCTGCAAAGCTACCTCATTGTCCGCATTCAAATGTCTCTTCACAACTTTCTTTAGCCATGATGCCTACAAAAATGACAATGGTTAGGCTGCTAGTGTGCAGAGACTGCTGCTCGTCATGCTGACCACCCCTCAAGTTGCAGTGGGGGAGGTTTAGGTTGGATATTAGAAAAAACTTTTTCAACAAGAGGGTGGTGAAACACTGGAATGTGTTACCTAGGGAGGTGGTAGAATCTCCTTCCTTAGAAGTTTTTAAGGTCAGGCTTGACAAAGCCCTGGCTGGGATGATTTAATTGGGGATTGGTCCTGCTTTGAGCAGGGGGTTAGACTAGATGACCTCCTGAGGTCCCTTCCAACCCTGATATTCTATGATTCTATGATTCTTTGTTTATAGTCTGCCATCTGGCTATATTTACCTCTTAGCTTATACTGAGAGTGTAAGCTTTTGTGGGGAGAGACCACCTTTCTGTTCTGTGTTTGTGCAATGCCCAGCACATTGGAATTCTGGTCCATGACTGGAGCCCTTAAGCACAATACAAATAATAAGAATAAAGTTTGGCAAAGTTATAAGCGCCTCATAACAGGGTCTTACAATGGAAAGTGTCAGGCAACCTTAACTACAGGCATCGCTACCTATGTTCCCATCATAAACATACCCAGCATTGTAGTATCTAGGCAGTAAGATTTGAGTCTGAGCATGGGGGTGAGAATCCAACACTCATGGTTGCTAGTTACCTAACACTAAGGGCTGCTTAGTGCCCTTCAGGCTCTGGCCCTTGTTGGGGACAATGCAGTGTCATGCTGCCCAGAGCCCATCAGCATGCACGTATGCAATTGGGGTGGCTAGTACTGCTTGGCCCTTGCACTTGGGAACATAGGGACCAGCCCTTGTGCAACAGTTGGGATGGGGGGAAGGCTTCTTGTGATATCCCAAGGGGAACCCAAGCATTAATCAGTTGCTGTGTCGTTCCTTGTAGCAACTTTAAAGTATAGATGCTTCCGGGATCAGTACAGAGTCCCCTAAGCTGTGCCCAGGCGGATTACTCAGCAGCTAATGAGTAACAGGGTGTGATGTTTTACAGGCAGATTTTCCAGCTTCCTAGACCTTTGGCCATAAAAGCATTGGGCCTGAGAGTATGTCTACACAACAAAGAAAAACCCCGTGGCTGGCCTGTGCCAGCCAACTTGTGCTCATGGGGTGTTTCATTGCTGTGTAGACTTCTGGGGTCAGGGACCCTGCAGGGTGGGAGGGTCTCAGAACTCGGGCTCCAGCCCAAGCCTGAAAGTCTACAGAGCAACGGAACAGCCCCGCAGCCCAAGCCAGAGCTGGTTGGCACAGGGCAGCCATGGGTTTTTCTTTGCTGTGTACACAGACCCTGAGTCTCTGCTCCATGATGTGCTGCTGGTCCAGACGTAAGACTCAAGCTTGTTGCTGATCTCCAGACCCAGTCTGCAGAGGCATCTGCCTGCAGAGCTGCTAGTATCTCTGTCCCCAGGGCCCTGTATCCCGGTGCTGGGGAGCAGTCTCATCTCAGCAGGCTCATGTGGTGTGACTGGTGTGCATTCACACCAGAAACTGCCTCCCTCCCCACAAACCTTCCTGATCAACAAACGCTAGTTGGCCCGGGCTAAGAGTCCTACACCAAATTGCCACAGCTAAGAGCATGTTACATTGTCTAGGTCTGTCATCTCAGACTTGAGCTGCTCTCCTGGGGCCTCAGGTTGTTTTCAGCTACTGCATCCATACTCCACTTAGCTGAATGGCCGGGAGTCCTTGTACAGTCCCCTCATGGCCAGACGCAGTGTAACCACTCCTGGTTGGGCTAGCGCCCCCGTGGACAGTCACTTCAGTAACTCAGTCACTCCGGCGCTGTGATGGTTTCTCTGCCAGGTCATATGGCCCTCCAGCCAGGTTACAGTCTTTAGTTCCCCCTTTCTGGGGTCACCATTGACCAGAATGAAGTCCAAAATGTCCTTGACAGAAACAAAACCCTCCTGCTGGCTCTGGGGTTATTGCTCAGCTTCTTCCCAGTTGGAGCAGGGCCGCCCCATGGATCCCTGCCTGCCTGGAGAGCATTTCCCTGACAACTCAGGGGCCTTCGGCTCCCTGCAGTCTCTATGAATATTGTGGCAGTTTCCTGGGCTTCCCCCCTTTCACTGCCTCTTATTGCTCTGAGCTTCCGGCCTTTCCTGGAACCTCCCTCCAGCTCCTTCCCCAGTGGACTTTATTGCTATTTAAAACTGGCTGGTTTTACACAGGAATCACCGGATTCCCTCAGGTGGGCCCCATTCTGCAATCTCTCCATTCTGATACAGTCTGGCACTCGTCACTGGATGTACTGTAACAAGGTGGGTAGCTATCACCCTGACTCAAGTACTGCTGGCCTAAGTCTCTCAGACACCTCTGCAGTGGTGTCAGCTTAGCAGGTCATTTCTTACCTCCTGCTCTGTGACAGGACCATAATTCGTACAGGGCCAGAGTGCGACCAAGGAACTAGGAGCAAACCCACAAGCCAGTAAAGACTCAAGTTAGAACCGCCATCCAGTTAGAACAAGGAACTAGCTGAAATGTACCAGACCAAGCTGCCCCGGACAGAAATAAAAGGGTCCAAGACAAACTCTCCAGCAGGGACCCATCCTCAATGACCTGCCCAAAGCAGAGAAGCTTGTGATGTGCCCCACGCTGAGCCTCGCCCCTCAAAAAGAGCCCTAAGCTCAGGAAGGGGATATATCCTTAGAGCCCAGACAATGGAGGAACTCACATATGCTCCTTTGCAACAGCAAGGCTGGTCTTTTCTAGCTGTTCAATGCCACTTTCGTGGCCCCAGCAGCTCTGGGCTTCCCAAAGTCCTGAGGCCATCCTGGGAATCAGCCCACAGCCAGACTCCACGCTGACCTAATGAGCTTTGACCTGCTCACTAGACGCTCTGCCCTTAGCCAAGGTACCTTTGGTAGTTCAGCTGCTCAAATACCATTCTCTGGCCTCTGAGTGCTAACGGCCTCAGGAGGCAGCGTAACTCTGGCCTGTCCAGTGCTATTGCACTTTGCACGCCCACACGTACGCTTAGCCATTGCCAGACTGATGTCGCACGCCCAGACTGCTCAGGGAACACTTGGGGCAGGCCTGCAGTTCCTGCAGCCACTTACCATTCCGGCTGTTATGCACATAGACCACCCTGGCCTGCTCCATCTGGGTCCTCCCCAAGCAGTATAAAATCCCCACCAGATCTGCCATTGAAAAGCCTCTGGCTTGGACCTCATTGCTGCGATTCCTGTAGTTCTGGAACTTTGTGTTGGGATGAGTCATCACTATTTTATTGTCCCTCTCGATCTGGAGGTAGCTCACAGCTCTCTCGCCCATCACACAGGAGAGGTAGAAGCTGGTGTGAGAAGGACTTTGCACATTGGCGACCAGAGTAATGTCCAGAATGGCAGCTGTGCAGGAGGGATGAGATCGAGAGAGAGCATGTGAGGAGCCACGGTCCAGACACAGCACAGCAGAACACAGCCTTTGGCTCTCCTGGGTCTCAACCTGCCCCTATCTCTTAGACATGAACCTTCAAGTCAGACCCAGAACACCTTTGACATCTAGCCTGGCTGCAGGTGACTGCGTGGCTGAGCGGGACCGACTGCCAGCACATGGCTAGGCCTGATCCAGTGCGAGAACAATGAACAAGTGAGGATCTCTGGGTAGGGCACATTTCCTGCAGCATCAATGGGAGCCCCAGCTGTTCCCTGCCCTTGCCCTGCCAGCCAGAGGGGGGCCTTCCCCTCTCTCTTTTGACTGTAGCTCTCCCACTAGGATGTGCCTACTGGTGAGTGGGGTCATGGCAGTTGCTATTACAAGCCATGTGACCCAGCCATAAAATCTCTGCTCTTTTCTCCCCAAAAGCTTCTGCTCCCTGCCCCGAACCATAGTGCACTCTAACTGGGAGGGGAGAGGGAGAGCGGGGGAGGGGGACTAGAACAGTGCACCTGCCCCATCCTGATGCCTCTTGGATGGTTCAGCAGACAGTCCAGATGGTGACAGTAGCAACAGGGAAAATTTTGGCCTTCTTTCTAATGAAGCCCATTCTTTAGTGGCCCAGCATTGCCACACATGTGGCATCAGTGGGGAAGGTGATTTCTCTAGGGTCCAAAGTCAGAGCTCCCCTTTAACCCAGGATTCTTGTCCCATCATCCAGGAACTGCTGAGGGGTCCCATCTAAGGGTGAGACAGACAGAGGTGAAGGGAGTCTGCTGTCCCAGAGCCTCGGCACTGCACCCTGCTAGTTCAGCTAGTTGGTTCGGGAGCCATGCTGGTCACTGCCTCTTTCCAGCTGTTAAGACCTTGGGAGTCCCAAATAGAATAATTTTCCTTGCCGCCCTTTCAGCCCCATTTCTCCAACCATGCACCCTCCAGAAGAGGTAACCAGTGCCTCATCACCATTCCTAGACCGTCCTGCAGGGACCTCGCCCCAGCGCAGCTGCAGCATTACAACTGCATGGCCCGAAGCAGACTTTATGGAAACTGATCACCCTGGCTGTGCAATCGACAAGCCCCTGGAAATTCTCTGGGGAATCAGTGCAGATGCCATGGGTTTCCCACCAGGGGAAAGAAATTTACCTGTCAGGTGCAGGAGGAGGAAAAGAAGATACAACTCCTGGAATCTCATGGCCCTGAAGTGCGTCCTGAATCTGCCCAGCGTCAGGAAAGCCCAAACATGCCCGACGGGAGAGAGACCAAGCTGGCCAAGGAGGCGGTCCCCCTGCCCGGTGGGTTCCCTTTAGATTTTAGTTCCAGTCACAGTGACGGGGACAGAAGTCCAGGAAGGAAATGGTGCTGCTCATATCAGAGACACAGCGAGAGAGAAGCTTCCCGTTCCCTAACTGGAAAACACTCTGTTCCCAGTCGCCCGGCTCAGCTCCTTTTGGAATCTCAGCAGGATGCTGGCGGCTGGTCTACTCGGAGGCAGATTCCAGCATGAGCGGAACGCAGCACAAACAGAAAGTCTCTGTGAGCAGAGGTATCCCAGGTCTGGTTCCAGGCTGCTGATCTGTCTGGGTAACTAGGGCCCTGCCCAAAATTCTCAAAGCGTGTTCCAGCTTCCCTGGGGTTCAAGCTGCTCCTCCAATCATGCGTCGTTTGCATCCACATCCATGACAAGAGGTGACATTGGCCGTCTGCTTCCTCTCGTACAGTGGCAGGCGCATTCGGGAGCCAGACCGAGCAGCTCAGTGCCCTTGAACTCCAAGCAAACTCATCCGGCGAGTAAGGCAGCTGGTGCCAGAGGAACTGTGGAGGGCCCAATGTGAATAATGTCTGTGGGAAGGACTCTCCCAGACAGGGCTGAGCTGGGGGAGGGGAGAGTATCTGGTAGAGGAATCCCAACAGCAGTGAAATGAAACCCTGTTTCCCGTGCAGCATTTCCTGCTCTCCACCCATTGTTCTAACCTGACTCTAGGAGAAGGAGAGTAATGTGTGGCATGGTCTGAGCTGCCACACAGGTGCTGTTCCTTAGGGATGGATAGATCTGGAATGCAAAGACTACAAATCCTTTTGCATTTCATGCAGCTTCCCTTCTGCAAGCTCCCCGAGCCCCAGCTCTGTGGGTAGGGTGCTACGAGCCAGCCCACCAGGAAACACATTCACCAGAATGACAGAGGAGAGGGAATTGGTGCCTGGCTGTACTACTGTAAACAGACACTTTAACATGGATTTAAAGAAAGACTGAGAAATCAAGACGGTTCAGGGAAGAGCTACAAGTGACTGGAGGTCTGGAAAAGACACCTCACAGTGAGGTACTTAAGGGGCTCAATCTATCTGGCTTATTTGAAGGATGGTAAGAGGTGACTTGATTACAGTCTAAAGCACCTTCACAGGCAGAAGATATCTGACATCAGGGGGCTTGTTGATCAGGGAGACCAAGGCAGAACGAGATCCAAAGCTTAAGAGCTGAAGTTAGACACACTCAAACTGGAAATAAGAAGCACATTTTTGACAATCAGGATATTTAGCCACTGTCCCCAGGGTCGTGGTAAATCTACTGTCACTTGGAGTCTTTCAGTTCAGAATGGATTGATTCCTAAGAGAGACATTTGACCTGAGTGCATTAGGCTGGGGAGTGTTCATTTATACCAGCGGGGGGAGCGGGGAGAGGAAGTGGTGGTGGTGGTGGGGAATAAATCCCTATGCTCCCCAGGGATGACTGGGAAAATTCTGAGATCGGTGTGATGCAGGTTGGATTAGATGTTTCCAGTGGTCCCATCTGACCTTAAAATCTCTATGAAACATTCTGAACACTCAGAATATAGATTAGTGGTCACAGCTGGTATGAACTAATGCAGAAGGACGACCTCTTGGCTAAGACACTGGGGACACATGGGATACGAGACACGTGGGTTCCAATCTCCTGCGCTGCCATGGACTCTGTGCGACTGTGGGCAAGTCACGCTGAGCTCAGTTTTCAGAAGTGCTGAATCTCAGCTGAAGTCAAAGGGAACGTGTGCTCACACTCTAAGCATCAGGCCCCTAACTTCTGTGACAGTTCTCCAGGTGTAGAATGGAGGTGGCATTTCCCTACCTTGCTGTGGGTCAGGAGGATAAAATCCATTAATGTTTGAGGCGTGCAGATACTGCGGGCAAGGAAGCCATAGATATACCTAGAGAGTTAAAACTGCCCTTGGGAGGCCTGTGAACAGCACTAATCTTGGGGGACCAAATCCTGCTGCCAGCTGCTCTGATTCATTCCTCCTTGACAGAAAGGGCCATTCTGCTCTCAGTTACATCCAGGTAAAAAGGCAAAATGTTAATCATGAATAAGAGAAGCTTCCAATGTTATTACCATCTTCTGTGTATCCCTTAACACCACAGGGCCACCTGTAGCAGATTACATAAAACATGCTTCCCAGCACATCTTTCTACCTGTCTGCCCAGAATATCAATTACCTAAACATTCAGAAGTACAATACAGAATTAGAAAGCAGATGTGTAGACATCACAATCTGCCACAGCTGCATTCCATAAGCACTGGACAGTCCAAATCCATTGGATTAATGCTGACAAGGAGCTAAGGATGGGTGCAAGGTCTCCAGAGCCAGCGTGGAGTCCCCTTGCCTTCTGTGGATCTGCCAAGATCCATGGGGTTCAAGGTGGAACTGTGGCACATTCAATATTGGATGATTTGGGGAAAACTTGATGAAAGGCTCATCACAGCATTCTCCTCCCCCTTAGTCTCCCTCTCCAGAGTTTCCCATGCAGGGAGGTGAGTAATCTAGGGTTAAATAATTCAGTAACTTGGTCCTGAATTTCTAGAAATGACTATGTATTACTAAATATTACTATTTGCAGTGTTATTACAGATTCCTCACAGAGTGGATGAATTCTAAGACCACTCTTAGGAAATTAAGGACTTATTTTAAATAATATGTTTCTTTGATTATCATTCCATAACCAATGTGTACAGAATACCACACATCCAGAGAGGTGTTAAATTCAACGACGGGCATCCACAGTGCAGTGTCATGGATTCTGCGCCTGGTCACGGAGATGAACCCACTTTATAAACAGTCTGAAAATCAGTGAAAGAACAGAGAAGGGGAAATTGGAGGCAGTGTGCCCAGCTCAGTGCCGGTTGCCTTGTCTGGCCACAGTGAGAATGTCAGGGAATGCTGGAATGTGTAATCATCAGTTGAAAAGTGAGTGTAGACTGTGTACAGACAGTTACACAACCACAAGGGCTGGACTTGCTCTGAGCAGGATTAGCTGTTGCAGTGATCAAAATGCCTGTGCCCCATCTTGCTACATTCTGGGACTTGGATTCCTACGAAGCCCATTGCAGACACAGACATTAGACCTCTAACTCTACCAAACTGTATCCAAGAGTCGGTGCTCCTGGATGGCCTTGGGGAAAGGTTCCAAGCATTGTTTTTTCTTGGTGTAGGGGCCACTTGAAACTTAGCTGCCTGATTTGAAACCTTATGAGTGGTGACCTAGTGCTTTCATTACATGAGATTAAAAGAGCTGGACTGGGATCAGAAGGGCGGGGGATGCTGAGGAGAGAACAATAGAAATTGTATGTCTGGGTAAACATGTTTGGGAGGACGTTTAAAGCAGCAGAAAACCCAACTCTCCTTCACCGATTTCCAGCCCTCCTCTCCTTACCACATTTTACAAACTTCAGTTATACATAGAAGGCTAAAAACCTAACTTGTTTCAAGACTGAGCTTGATCAAGTGTCTAGAGGGGATGGTAAGATGAGACTGCCTGAACCCACAACATGTACAAGGAATACAGGGACTTGACAACTGCTGGTGCTGTTACACAGTGCTACCATGATATGGGTGCCCACCATCGTGCCCGTGCTCACTTTATTCAGATCATGAAGGTTGAGGAGATTGCTCCTAGCAAGTGCCGTAGACCTGCAGTCAAGCAATTCCATGATTCGAAAATCAAGTTCCCTCTGCCACACAGAGTTCTGCGTCATCAGCACAAACCACGTTTCACCACCAAGAAACCAAAGACATTCTTCTAAATGCAAGAACGTTCTGTTTGCTCTGTGTTACAATAAAATTCTTACTGGAGAAAAAAAATGACATGCAGCCAATCTGTGACTGCTAGCAACAAGTATCTCCAACTGCTGGCACTGGGACACTAGAGGGAGGAGGACTCTGAGTTACTACAGAGAATCCTTTCCAAGGTGTCTGGCTGGTGGGTCTTGCCCACATGCTCAGGGTCTAACTGATCGCCACATTTGGGGTAGGGAAGGAATTTCCCCCCAGGTCAGATTGGCAGAGATCCTGGGGGGTTTTAGCCTTTTCTGCAGCATGGGCCACTTGCAGGTTTACACTGGTATAAATGGTGGATTCTCTGTAACTTGAGGTCTTTAAACCATGATATGAGGACTTCAGTAACTCAGCCAGAGGTTAGGGATCTCTTACAGGAGTGGGTGGGCGAGGTTCTGTGGTCTGCATTGTGCAGGAGGTCAGACTAGATGGTCGGATGGTTCCTTTTGGCTTTAAAGTCTATGAGTCTAAGAGGCATCAGGTGCACAACGAACAGCTAAGCTCATTGCGTGCAATGCCTCAGCACTGCACCACACATTACAGAACCCACAGTGCATCGTGCAAGACTTTGAACTGTACAACACCCAACAGTACACACAGGCCTACAGAAAACACCAAGTGACTCCCAGAAAAGGGACTGCACGCTTGCGGTTAATCCCATGTACTACAGCCTATCCTAGGGAAAAGCACCATCAATCTTCAGCCGATAAACGTCACACACTGTTGTTACCCACCGAACTCTGAACTGTTCCCATGTGAAACCTAATGCTGTCTGGGCAAAAATCCTGTTAACGAGCTTTGTGTTTTAGTTTGTCCTGAACCTATAGGACATCCTGCTAAAAATCTAAAGAAAACATGCACAGGAACGGGAAATCCATTCATTGTTTCCGACTATTTACACTGCACTCAGGGGAGACACATGCCCCCGAAGCAAAGCGTCCATGGCGTGATTAAAGCAGACCCAGGCTCTGCTGCACCATTGCCAGCTCTTCACAGTGTCCTGGGAAGGAGCCCACAGTCTCCCATTGCTAACACTGCACATACGCTAGCGCCCCTCAGCGATGGAAACAGCACATCCAGTGTGTGCTCTGTTTAGAACACATGGACGCCTGACAGAGACGGCCCCTGCGCACAGCCTGAAAAATAGTCATGCTGTTTAGTCGATTTAAGTCCATTTATCAACATTAAGTGGGCCAGGACTCTATTTGGAAAACACACAGAACATTCTGGGCACTATCGTAATCAAATAATTACTATTGATTAGTATGGTGTGATACAGCATGGCCAGAGGGCAGCAGGAGACTGTTAGACTGTTATTCCCTGTAGATTAATTAAAGCACCTGAAGCCAATTAAAGCACCTGAAGCCAGTCACCTGATAAAACCCCCCTGCTTCAATCAGAGAAGGGAAGGAGTTGAAGCAGAGTGGATTGGTGTCGGAGTAGAGAGCAGTTTGGAGAAGTGCTGCGGTGGGCTAAGAAGACCAAGACCCTAGGTGAAGGGACACCTGGTTTGTGCAGAGGGAGGGCAGGAAGCCCCACAAGCAGAAGGGCAGGAGAGGGAAGTAGCCCAGGGGAAGAAACCGCTAGTTCAAGTGGTTTACTGCTATCCCTAGGGCCCCTGGGCTGGGACTTGGAGTAGAAGGTGGGCCTGGGTCCCTCCCTCTCCACTCCCCTCTTCTAGGACACTAGTGGGGCAGTTAATATCCCAGTTCAGGGGCGAGAAATGGTGCCTGGAACCCTCCCAAAGAAGAGAAAGTGCGAGACCCATCAAAGTAGTGCCAGCAATTTGCCACAACTGATAAAGGACCACGAACATACATCACTTCCATATGGAAAAAAGATACCCTAAATCACTCAACTGGATGCATGTGTCAACTGAGTAACCATTGTGACAGGTTAGACTCCCCTGTCCAAGATGCCAGCTGATGTACTGGGGTTTCACTGAGCCCCTCCTGCTCCACCAGCCAGGATTCCCTCTCCCTGTTTTGCTGAATTAGGCTCTTCGGCCTCTTGCAGCACACACCTACAGGTATAGAATCATAGAAAACTAGGATTGGAAGAGACCTCAGGAGGTCATCCAGTCCAAACCACTGCTCAAAGCAAGATCAACACCAACTAAATCATCCGAGCCAGGGCTTTGTCAAGCCAGGCCTTAAAAACCTCTAAGGACGGAGATTCCACCACCCCCCTAGGTAACGCATTTCAGTGCTTCACCACCCTCCTAATGAAATAGTGTTTCCTAATATCCAACCTAGACCTCCCCCACTGCAACCTGACACCATTGCTCCTTGTTCTGTCATCTGCTACCACTGAGAACAGCTCACCCCCACTAACCACAATGTGATGAATGAATAAAGAGCCTTTTCTATTCAATCCATTAAGTTTTATTATACTCACAAACATAGAGACAGCAAAGAAAAGTAAGATAACCTGGGGAAAAATGGCGAACAACATGGGGGTGGGGGGAGAACAAGGATAGCTTGCTTACAATCGCACTGCAGTAACAATCAAAGGTGTCAGAGTAACAGCCGTGTTAGTCTGTATTCGCAAAAAGAAAAGGAGTACTTGTGGCACCTTAGAGACTAACCAATTTATTTGAGCATAAGCTTTCGTGAGCTACAGCTCACTTCATCGGATGCATACTGTGGAAACTGCAGAAGACATTATATACCCAGAGACCATGAAACAATACCTCCTCCCATCCCACTCTCCTGCTTATCTAAAGTGATCACTCTCCTTACAATGTGTATGACAATCAACTTGGGCCATTTCCAGCACAAATCCAGGTTTTCTCACCCTCCGCCCCCCCCCCCCCGCCCCACAAACTCACTCTCCTGCTGGTAATAGCCCATCCAAAGTGACCACTCTCTTTACAATGTGTATGATAATCAAGGTAGGCCATTTCCAGCACAAATCCAGGTTTTCTCACCCCCCACCCCCCCTCCAAAAACCACACACACAAACTCACTCTCCTGCTGGTAATAGCCTATCCAAAGTGACCACTCTCCTTACAATGTGTATGAAAATGAAGGTGGGCCATTTCCAGCACAAATCCAGGTTCCCCCCCCCCCCCCAAAACACACACACTCAAACTCACTCTCCTGCTGGTAATAGCTTATCCAAGGTGACCACTCTCCCTACAATGTGCATGATAATCAGGTGGGCCATTTCCAGCACAAATCCAGGTTTTCTCACCCCCCACCCCCACCCCCATACACACACAAACTCACTCTCCTGCTGGTAATAGCTCATCCAAAGTGACCACTCTCCCTACAATGTGCATGATAATCAAGGTGGGCCATTTCCAGCATAAATCCAAGTTTAACCAGAACGTCTGGGGGGGGGGGGGGGTAGGAAAAAACAAGGGGAAATAGGCTACCTTGCATAATGACTTAGCCACTCCCAGTCTCTCTTTAAGCCTAAATTAATAGTATCCAATTCGCAAATGAATTCCAATTCAGCAGTTTCTCGCTGGAGTCTGGATTTGAATTTTTTTTGTTGTAAGATAGCGACCTTCATGTCTGTAATTGCGTGACCAGAGAGATTGAAGTGTTCTCCGACTGGTTTATGAATGTTATAATTCTTGACATCTGATTTGTGTCCATTTATTGTTTTACGTAGAGACTGTCCAGTTTGACCAATGTACATGGCAGAGGGGCATTGCTGGCATATGATGGCATATATCACATTGGTGGATGTGCAGGTGAACGAGCCTCTGATAGTGTGGCTGATGTTATTAGGCCCTGTGATGGTGTCCCCTGAATAGATAGGTGGGCACAGTTGGCAACGGGCTTTGTTGCAAGGATAGGTTCCTGGGTTAGTGGTTCTGTTGTGTGGTATGTGGTTGTTGGTGAGTATTTGCTTCAGGTTGGGGGGCTGTCTGTAGGCAAGGACTGGCCTGTCTCCCAAGATTTGTGAGAGTGTTGGGTCATCCTTCAAGATAGGTTGTAGATCCTTAATAATGCGTTGGAGGGGTTTTAGTTGGGGGCTGAAGGTGACGGCTAGTGGCGTTCTGTTATTTTCTTTGTTGGGCCTGTCCTGTAGTAGGTGACTTCTGGGAACTCTTCTAGCTCTATCAATCTGTTTCTTCACTTCCGCAGGTGGGTATTGTAGTTGTAAGAATGCTTGATAGAGATCTTGTAGGTGTTTGTCTCTGTCTGAGGGGTTGGAGCAAATGCGGTTGTATCGCAGAGCTTGGCTGTAGACGATGGATCGTGTGGTGTGGTCAGGGTGAAAGCTGGAGGCATGTAAGTAGGAATAGCGGTCAGTAGGTTTCCGGTATAGGATGGTGTTTATGTGACCATTGTTTATTAGCACTGTAGTGTCCAGGAAGTGGATCTCTTGTGTGGACTGGACCAGGCTGAGGTTGATGGTGGGATGGAAATTGTTGAAATCATGGTGGAATTCCTCAAGGGCTTCTTTCCATGGGTCCAGATGATGAAGATGTCATCAATATAGCGCAAGTAGAGTAGGGGCGTTAGGGGACGAGAGCTGAGGAAGCGTTGTTCTAAGTCAGCCATAAAAATGTTGGCATACTGTGGGCCCATGCGGGTACCCATAGTAGTGCCGCTGATCTGAAGGTATACATTGTCCCCAAATGTAAAATAGTTATGGGTAAGGACAAAGTCACAAAGTTCAGCCACCAGTTTAGCCGTGACGTTATCGGGGATAGTGTTCTTGACGGCTTGTAGTCCATCTGTGTGCGGAATGTTGGTGTAGAGGGCTTCTACATCCATAGTGGCCAGGATGGTGTTATCAGGAAGATCACCGATGGATTGTAGTTTCCTCAGGAAGTCAGTGGTGTCTCGAAGGTAGCTGGGAGTGCTAGTAGCGTAGGGCCTGAGGAGGGAGTCTACATAGCCAGCAGGAGAGTGAGTTGGGGGGTGGGGGGGGCGGAGGGTGAGAAAACCTGGATTTGTGCTGGAAATGGCCCAACTTGATTATCATACACATTGTAAGGAGAGTGATCACTTTAGATAAGCTATTACCAGCAGGAGAGTGGGATGGGAGGAGGTATTGTTTCATGGTCTCTGGGTATATAATGTCTTCTGCAGTTTCCACAGTATGCATCCGATGAAGTGAGCTGTAGCTCACGAAAGCTTATGCTCAAATAAATTGGTTAGTCTCTAAGGTGCCACAAGTACTCCTTTTCTTTTTGCGAATACAGACTAACACGGCTGTTACTCTGAAACCTGTCATTATGCAAGGCACTGCATTTAGCCGTATGGAGTGGAAATCTATCAACTGCATGAAAAAACTTGTACAGATACAGACAGACATCATCTTCCTTTCCAAATGCAAACAGATGGACATCGTACCAAAAGGACTGAAGGTAAAAAAATCCATTACAATCTACATACCACACAGACTATGCTGACAGCTCGTGCCACACGCTCTCAAAGAAACTGCGGAATCACCTGATCAACATCCTCTACAGCAAACAGGGAAAGATTAAGAATGAGCTCAAAAATGGATACTCTCATAAAAAGCCAACCTTCCACACAAACTTCCTCGTGGCTGGAATTTACTAAAACTAGACAAGCCATTTACAACACACACTTTGCTTCTCTACAAAAGAAAAAGGACACTAAACTTTCTAAACTACTACATGCTACAAGGGGCCACAGCAATGGTTCCCTCAACCCACCCAGCAATATTGTTAACCTATCCAACTATACTCTCAGCCCAGCAGAAGCAGCTGTCCTATCTCGGGGTCTCTCCTTCTGCCCCTCCACCCCCACGAACATGATACAGTTCTGTGGTGACCTAGAATCCTATTTTCGACGTCTCCGACTCAAGGAATATTTCCAAAATACCTCTGAACAACATACTAATCCACAGAGGCCTCCCTACCAACATTACAAAAAGAAGGATTCTGGGTGGACTCCTCCTGAAGGTCGAAACAGCAGACTGGACTTCTACATAGAGTGCTTCCGCCGACGTGCACGGGCTGAAATTGTGGAAAAGCGGCATCACTTGCCCCATAACCTCAGCCGTGCAGAACACAATGCCATCCACAGCCTCAGAAACAACTCTGACATCATAATCAAAAAGGCTGACAAAGGAGGTGCTGTTGTCATCATGAATAGGTCGGAATATGAACAACAGGCTGCTCGGCAGCTCTCCAACACCACTTTCTACAAGCCATTACCCTATGATCCCACTGAGGGTTACCAAAAGCAACTACAGCATTTGCTCAAGAAACTTCCTGAAAAAGCACAAGATCAAATCCGCACAGACACACCCCTGGAACCCCGACCTGGGATATTCTATCTACTACCCAAGATCCATAAACCTGGAAATCCTGGGCGCCCCATCATCTCAGGCATTGGCACCTTGACAGCAGAAGTCTACAGCCAAGCTCTGCGATACAACCGCATTTGCTCCAACCCCTCAGACAGAGGCAAACACCTACAAGATCTCTATCAAGCATTCTTACAACTACAATACCCACCTGCGGAAGTGAAGAAACAGATTAATAGAGCTAGAAGAGTTCCCAGAAGTCACCTACTACAGGACAGGCCTAACAAAGAAAATAACAGAACGCCACTAGCCGTCACCTTCAGCCCCCAACTAAAACCCCTCCAACGCATTATTAAGGATCTACAACCTATCTTGAAGGATGACCCAACACTCTCACAAATCTTGGGAGACAGGCCAGTCCTTGCCTACAGACAGCCCCCCAACCTGAAGCAAATACTCACCAACAACCACATACCACACAACAGAACCACTAACCCAGGAACCTATCCTTGCAACAAAGCCCGTTGCCAACTGTGCCCACCTATCTATTCAGGGGACACCATCACAGGGCCTAATAACATCAGCCACACTATCAGAGGCTCGTTCACCTGCACATCCACCAATGTGATATATGCCATCATATGCCAGCAATGCCCCTCTGCCATGTACATTGGTCAAACTGGACAGTCTCTACGTAAAACAATAAATGGACACAAATCAGATGTCAAGAATTATAACATTCATAAACCAGTCGGAGAACACTTCAATCTCTCTGGTCACGCAATTACAGACATGAAGGTCGCTATCTTACAACAAAAAAAATTCAAATCCAGACTCCAGCGAGAAACTGCTGAATTGGAATTCATTTGCGAATTGGATACTATTAATTTAAGCTTAAAGAGAGACTGGGAGTGGCTAAGTCATTATGCAAGGTAGCCTATTTCCCCTTGTTTTTTCCTACCCCGCCCCCCCCCCGACGTTCTGGTTAAACTTGGATTTATGCTGGAAATGGCCCACCTTGATTATCATACACATTGTAAGGAGAGTGGTCAGTTTGGATGAGCTATTACCAGCAAGAGAGTGACTTTGTGTGTGTGTGTGTGGGGGGGTGGTGGGAAAACCTGGATTTGTGCTGGAAATGGCCCACCTGATTATCATGCACATTGTAGGGAGAGTGGTCACTTTGGATGAGCTATTACCAGCAGGAGAGTGAGTTTGTGTGTGTATGGGGGTGGGGGTGGGGGGTGAGAAAACCTGGATTTGTGCTGGAAATGGCCCACCTTGATTATCATGCACATTGTAGGGAGAGTGGTCACCTTGGATAAGCTATTACCAGCAGGAGAGTGAGTTTGTGTGTGTGTGTTTTTGGGGGGGGGAAACCTGGATTTGTACTGGAAATGGCCCACCTTGATTTTCATACACATTGTAAAGAGAGTGGTCACTTTAGATAAGCTATTACCAGCAGGAGAGTGGGGTGGGAGGATGTATTGTTTCATGGTCTCTGGGTATATAATGTCTTTTGCAGTTTCCACAGTATGCATCCGATGAAGTGAGCTGTAGCTCACGAAAGCTTATGCTCAAATAAATTGGTTAGTCTCTAAGGTGCCACAAGTAATCAAAGGTGTGGGAATGGGTGCCTTCTATTCCTTGTATCCTCCCCTGGAGTGGAGTGCAAGGGATACTGGACCCCCCCTCACACACACCCCCGCGACATCCTAGGATGTCTGGGAGGGGAGGATGTGGGATTTGGCGAGGATGGCAGCAGGTTCAGCATAGGCTGCAGAGGGACTCTAGCATCCAGCTGCCTTTCTTGAACCTCAACCAGATGCCTCGACATGTCTGTTGGCTCCCTTATAATCTGCAGCATCTTGTCCTGCGTGTCACGCTTGTGTTCTCCGCATGCTCTCCTATCCTTGCTGTCCTTGTGCAGACTGTTGGACAGTGCAATGCGCCATGTGCTGAGCTCCGTCTTGTCACTCTCAGAGGTGTGCATTATTAACTCACTGAACACGTCCTCCCGAGTCTTCTTTTTCCGCCTTCTAATCTGAGAAAGTCTCTGTCTCGGTGTGGAGGATGTGCTGACGGACAAGGTTTCAGCTGCAAGGAATGGAGAGCACAAGGGTAGCGCTGACAGTGCATACATTGTTTCTGGTGCAAGGTTAATTCTTTTAACACCCCTCAATGCACTTCCTTGCAAGCCACAATGTAATCACAACCGTTGGCTACTGCAAGAGTCGTTTTGCTGCTCCAGCCATGGTGATTAAGGCCATGAGGCATGGGCAAGAGGTCTTGTGCTGCTGCTTTTGTGAAGACATCCTTGGAATCACTGGTTCTGACCTCATAAAAGCCCCCTTTCCCCAAGCAACCTGGATAGTGCTTGAAGACAGGCACCAGTGTAAAGCCCCCCAAATAGTTTGATTGTTACAAAAGTGGCACCGGGTTTGGGGGAAGGGAGACAAACAAGAAGTACCTCCCACAAAATTTTTTTTTAAATGCCTGGTTGCAATACACGGTGATCCCTTCCAACCATAGCCAGGGCACACTCGGGAAAGTGTGGTTGTGTGACCCAGAATTCACCAAAAGGGCGGATTACTTGTTGAGTTGCTTGCGGTTTAAAGGCTAGCATTTAAAACTTCCCCCGTTTCCCCTAGCTGACCATATATGATATCACTCTCCTGAGGGTAACAGAGGCAGAAAGGGAGCAGATGCTGCAAGAGACCTGGTCCTTGTGCTGCAATGCTGTGTGCTGCAATGATGCCAGAAGAGTTAATACTGGAGTGGCGTGGGAAAGTGTCCTACCGTCATGGATGAAATAAGGCAGCCCTTCCCAGAAACCTTCTGCAAAGCATTGCAGAGTACCTCCATGAAAGCTTCCTAGAGATCTCCATGGATGATTCCAGGGCCATCCCCGTGCACATAAACAGTCTTTTTCAGAGAGCACCCTCTGCGTAGCTGGAGTGGCCACCGATAACCACTATACCTATTTTTTTGTTCAGATTCAACATTAAAAAAATAGCACGTAACCCCTACAGTTTGACTGGAAATGTGGACTCCCCAGAGGTGCCTTCCCCAGCATCACCGCCAACAACTGGTTCTGTGAGGGGATAGGCTCCAGAGTTAAAAAAAGTTCTTGGCTGTCGAGGAGAACGGATCCTCCGCTTGCCTGCCTTGCATTCTTCTCCTCCTCCTCCTCCTCCTCATCAACAATGTCCTCCTTGTTGTTGCTCGAGGTCGCCCGGGACTCCTGGAAGGTATTCACGGAGCATTTTGTGGTAGTGGTGGGGTTGCCGCTAAGAACTGCATGCAGCTCCTCATAGAAGCGGCGTGCCTGTGGCTCAGAACCAGAGTGACTGTTCGTCTTCCTTGTCTTCTGGTATGCTTGCCGAAGCTCATTTATCTTCATGCGGCACTGCTGTGTGTCCCTAATGTAGCCCTTCTCCCTCATGCCCCGTGCAATTTTGGCATAGATGTTAACGTTTCTTCTGCTGGATCAGAGCTCTGCCTGCACAGACTCTTCTCCCCATAGGTGGGGAGTTTCTAATCTGCCGGGGGGTGCTCCCCCCCCGGTTTTGCCCAGGCCCTGCCCCCACTCCACCCCTTCCCCCAATGCCCCAACCCTGCCCTGCTTCTTCCCACCCCTGTTCTGTCCCCTGCCCCGAGTGCGCTGCACCCTCACCCCTTCTCCCTCCCCTCAATGTCT
Organism: Chelonia mydas; assembly: GCF_015237465.2. NCBI lineage: Eukaryota > Metazoa > Chordata > Testudines > Cheloniidae > Chelonia > Chelonia mydas. The sequence goes on from NC_057854.1 coordinate 106,245,550, forward strand.
CCTGACACCGCAGAACAGCTGATCCGTGGCAGGTGGTAGGTGCTGGGAGGGGGAGGTGCTGATTGGTGCGGCCTGCTGGCAGGCAGGAGGTGCTGCGGGCGGTGCAGGGGGCAGAGGCATTGATAGGGGGGCTGCTGAGCACCTACCATTTCTTTTTACCGTGGCTTCTCCAGCCCTGGAGCACCCATGGAGTCAGCACCTATGCTTCTCCCCACAGAGCAATAAGCAATTTGGAGATCACGGTGTTACTGGGGCAGGCTGGTGCCATGGAACACCGATTCTGGGCCCGGGAAACAAGCACTGACTGGTGGGACCGCATAGTGTTGCAGGTTTGGGATGATTCCCAGTGACTCTGAAACTTTCGCATGTGTAAGGGCACTTTCATGGAACTTTGTGACTTGCTTTCCCCTGCCCTGAAGCACAAGAATACCAAGATGAGAGCAGTCCTCACAGTTCACAAGCAAGTGGCAATAGCCCTGTGGAAGCTTGCAACGCCAGACAGCTACCGGTCAGTCAGTAATCAATTTGGAGTGGGCAAATCAACTGTGGGGGTTGCTGTGATGCAAATAGCCAACGCAATCATTGAGCTGCTGCTATCAAAGGTAGTGACTCTGGGAAATGTGCAGGTCATACTAGATGGCTTTACTGCAATGGGATTCCCTAACTGGTCGGGCTATAGATGGAACGCATATCCCTATCTTGGGACTGGACCACCAGGGCAATGAGTACATAAACTGCAAGGGGTACTTTTCAGTGGTGCCCCAAGCACTGGTGGATCACAAGGGATGTTTCACCAACATCAACATGGGATGGCCAGGAAAGGTTCATGATGCTCGCATCTTCAGGAACTCTGGTCTTTTTAAAAGCCTGCAGGAAGGGATTTACTTCCCAGACCAGAAAATAACTGTTGGGGATGTTGAAATGCCTATAGTTATCCTTGGGGACCCAGCCTACCCCTTAATGCCCTGGCTCATGAAGCCGTACACAGGCACCCTGGACAGTAGTAAGGAGCTGTTCAATCAGAGGCTGAGCAAATGCAGAACGGTGGTAGAGTGTGCATTTGGACGTTTAAAGGGTCGTTGGCGCAGTTTACTGACTCTCTCAGACCTCAGTGAAACCAATATTCCCATTGTTATTGCAGCTTGCTGTGTGCTCCACAATCTCTGTGAGAGTAAGGGAGAGACGTTTATGGTGGGGTGGGAGGTTTTGAGGCAAATCACCTGGCTGCTGAATACGCACAGCCAGACACCAGGGCGGTTAGAAGAGCACAGCAGAAAGCACTGCGCATCAGAGAAGCTTTGAAAAACAGTTTCACGACTGGACAGGGTACTGTGTGACACTTCTGTTTGTTTCTTCCTGATGAAAACCTGCTCCCTTGGTTGCCTCTAAATTCTCTGTAAGCCACCTGCCCTCCCCGCTTTGATCACAGCTTGCTTGCAAAGGAAATAAAGTCACTATCGTTTAAAAAAACATGTATTCTTTATTAATTGATTATAAAATAGGGAGATAACTCACAAGGTAGCCCGGGAGTGATGTGGGAGGAGGGAAGGAAAAGGCCACTTCAAAACTTGTTGAATGACAGTCTTCTGTTGCTTGGGCTGTCCACTGGGGTGGAGTGGTTGGGTGCCCGGAGCCTCCCCCACCACACGCTCTTGGGCGTCTGGGTGAGGAGGCTATGGAACTTGGGGAGGAGGGAGGGCAATTAAACAGGGGCTGCAGCGGCAGTCTGTGATCCTGCTGCCATTCATGAACATCCACCAGACACCAGAGCATGTCCCTTTGATCCCGCAATAGCCCCAGCATTGCCTCATGCCTCCTCTGATCTTCCTGCTGCCATCTCTCCTCACGTTCATCGGCTGCTTTCCTGTACTCTGCTGTTGTGTCCCTCCACACATTCTGCTGAGCTCTGTCAGTGTCGGACGACTGCATGAGCTCAGAGAACATTTCATCGTGCGTGTGTTTTTTTTCACCGCCTTATCTGAGGTAGCCTTTGGTACGGAGGATGGAGGCTTGAAACATTTGCAGCTGCTGGAGGAAAAAAAAGGGAGTGAAGTATTTTAAAAGATACATTTTACAGAACAATGGCCATACTCTTTCACGGTAAACAACACTATTCACAGTACATAGCACATGTGATTTTGGTACAAGGTTGCATTTTGCATTTTATATTGACTGCCTGCGGCTTTGGTGTTAGAGATCACACATGCAGTGCTGGGCAACAGAATTCAGCTTGCAGGTGGCCATGGTAAGCCATAGTCTTTTGGCTTCTGCAACCTTCATAACAGCAGCGCCCTCCTCTCACATACCAAGCAAAGCACGTTGAGCTGGCCATTTAGTGCTGCGGTTTTCCTGTTAACGTGCAGCAGCAGAAACCAAACTGAACCTCCCCCCCATCCAATTCTCTGGGATGATTGCTTTACCCCTCACCCCACTGCATGGCTGGTATCAGGGAAGATCCCTGCTAGCCAAATGTGAACAGCTCAGCGCCAATGCCCCCCCACCCACCCACCCACCGCGTGACTAACTGCGGGGAGGATTTCTTTTCCGCCACAGGCAAACAGCCCAGTAGGAACGGCCACCTCTGAATGTCCCCTTAATTAAATTACCCTATTTCAACCAGGTTACCATGAATGATATCACTCTCCTGAGGATAACACAGAGAGATAAAGAATGGATGTTGCTTGAATGCCAGCAAACACCGGGACCATACAGTGCCAGGCTTTGTCATGCAATGATACCAGATTACTTGCTACTAGAATGGCGTGGTAAAGTGTCCTACTATGGAGAATAGAATAAGGCTGGTCTCCCTAGAAACCTTCTGCAAAGGCTTTTAGAGTACCTCCAGGAGAGCTTCATGGAGATGTCCCTAAAGGATTTCCGCTCCATCCCCAGACACGTTAACAGACTTTTCCAGTAGCTGTACTGGCCATGAATGCATCCCAAGTCCTCAGGGCTACTTAATCATTAAAAAAATGCTTGCTTTTAAAACATGTATTATATTTAAAAAGGTACACTCACCAGAGGTCCATTCTCTGGCTTGGTTGGGTTGGGAGGGTATTTCAGTCAGGGTGATAAAAAGATCCTGGCTGTCGGGGAGAACGATGTGCTGTGTGCTCTCCTCAAGCTCGCCCTCCTCCTCCTCATCTTCCCCGTCCACAAAATCCTCAGGCATGGCAGAGAGTACCCCATCATCGGAGTCCACGGACAGGAATGGGGTAGTGGTGGCGGCCCCCCCTAGAATTGCATGCAGCTCAGCATAGAAGCGACATGTCTGGGGCTCTGTCCCAGAGCGTCTGTTTGATTCTTTGGTTTTCTGGTACGCTTGTCTGAGCTCCTTAAGTTTCATGCGGCACTGTGTTGCATCCCTGCTGTAGCCTCTGTCCCTCATGGCCTCGGAGATTTTTTGAAATGTTTTGGAATTTCATCTTTTGGAACGTAGTTCTGATAGCACGGATTCCTCTCCCCATACAGCGATCAGATCCAGTACCTCCCGTTCGGTCCATGCTGGAGCTCTTTTTCGATTCTGGGACTGCATGGTCACCTGTGCTGATGAGCTCGCCTGGCCAAACAGGAAATGAGATTCAAAAGTTCTTGGGGCTTTTCCTGTACACCTGGCCAGTGCATCCGAGTTCAGAGTGCTGTCCAGAGCGGTCACAATGGTGCACTGTGGGATAGCTCCCGGAGGCCAATACCTTCGAATGGTGTCCACACTAACCCTAATTCAAAACGGTGATGTCGATTTCAGCACTAATCCCCTTGTTGGGGAGGAGTACAGAAATCAGTTTTAAGAGCCCTTTATGTCAAAAAAAAAAAATGGTTTTGTTGTGTGGACGGGTGCAGGGTTAATTCGATTTAACGCTGCTAAATCTGACATAAACTCATAGTGTAGACCAGGCCTTTGTAGTGTAGACCAGGCTTTTGTCTTGAGAAAAGAAGACTTAGATGTACCTGATAACAGTCTTCAAATATGTTAAGTGCTGTCATAAAGAGGACTGTGATCAATTGTTCTGCACATCCACTGAAGGTGAGACAAGAAGTAATCTGTAGCAAGAGAGATTTAGATTAGACATTGGAAAAACCTTTCTAGCTTTAAGGGTAGTTAAGCTCTGGAGATTGGTCACTGGAGGTTTTTAAGAGCAGGTTAGACAAATACCAGTTAGGGATGGTCTAGATTAGTCCTGCCTTAGCCACTTATCCAGTCCAGCTCCCTGCACTCTCAACCTTTCCAGACTACTGTACCCCTTTCAGGAGTCTGATGTGTCTCGTGTACCCCCTAGTTTCATCTCACTTAAAATCTACTTGCTTACAAAATCAGACATAAAAAATACAAGTGTCACAGCACATTATTACTGACAAATTGCTTACTTTCTAATTTTTACCATATAATTATAAAATAAAATATAAATATTGTACTTACATTTCAGTGTATAGTATATAGAGCAGTATAAACAAGTCATTACATGAAATTTTACTTTGTACCAACTTCACTAGTGCTGTTTATGTAGCCTGTTGTAAAACTAGGCAAATGTTTAGATGAGTCAATGTACCCCCTGGAAGAACTCTGCATACCCCCGGTTGAACCACTGCACCCTTTCATGGTCCCTTCAAACCCTACATTTCTGTGATTAATGTGGAGAATTTCTGCATTATTTATATGAAACATATGCATGACTCAGTTTACCCAGACAAGGTGGGTGAGATAATGTCTTTTATTGGACCAACTTCTGTTGGTGAAAGAGACAGAAATTGGTCCAATAAAAGACATTACACCTCATCCACCTTGTCTCATTACTATCCTGGGATCGACACAGCTACAACACTGCACACATCAGTTTACCTACTCACTGTTGTATTACCTTTAGGAATTGAAGGGGTTAATTTCTCTCCTGGCAGAAGGGGCTGGGTAGGAGTCAGTTCATGTATACCCACTAATATGCTTACTATTCTGAAAGACTCATGGCTGGATATTAACTGTTAATGATTGCCAGCTAAGGGATCTAGAGCTAGACTGCAGGTGTGAGCAGATTGGGTTAAGCAGGCTGCTGCCCAATCCAGTGGGAGAGCAGGAACCCTGGACAGGTTGGATGAGAGGCAGGTAATGCTGCAGCATGGACATTCATATAACCGTTGTTTTTCCATTCTAACTTAAGTGGCCTCCCTTATTTTAGGGCACTTGTCTGGTTTTAAATTGGACAGACCTCATTTTGGCTGGTGTACCCCTGACCTGTACTGGGACAAAACTGGACATGATTTTGTCTTGTATCAGATGGGAGACACCATTTTAAACTGCGCCAGGCCGGAGGGGGCAGGACAAGGCGGAGCGCTCTTGGAAATGGCATCCCCCATGCAGCATGATCTCACACGCGTCATGTGCAGGAGATCATGCTGGCAGGGGCGGGCCCATGCCGTTTCCAGAAGAGCTGTCTAACACCCAGCATTCTGCGAACATGAGTGGCCACCCTACCAAACACTGTGTTCAGCTTGACTAATAAAAGCTATCCTGTGTCGCTGCAAACATCCAGCTGGTTGCGCTGCTCCCAAGAGGGGTCAGGCCTCCAACAGGGGTGTAAACTCATTTGGATTCACTGGAGGAGCCACAGCAAGAAACAGAGGTGCTGAATCCCGAGTAGCAGAGTGCAATGCTCACCCTTGTAAAGAAATGGAGGCCCAGGGCCTAGCACTGAGGGTTTCCCTCCTAGAGGGACTGTATAACAGTCAGAGGCATAGCACAGCCTGTGGCTCCAGGACAACTGAAATGAATATTTCTATCCTTTCCCTGCTCTCCGGATAGAGGCACCCTCGTGATGTGTAGCTGCCAGGCTAACTCAGCATTGCAAAAATCACTGCTCTGCAGTCAAACGAGAGCTGAACTCTCCTTTTCCCATCCCCGTTCTTCTGAACGAAAGAGGGTTTCAGAGTCGAATCAGGCTCCCTCAGACGCTCCAAGTACCAAACACAGGCAACTTTTCTCATGTGAAGAGTTAAAAAAAAATTATTGCCAAGGCAACGCCAAGGCTTTGGAGCTAAAAGCCCCGCAAGGAATTGCACACGTCCCGCTACCTCGCCATGGCGCACGGGGGCTGCACTTTCTATTCTTACTGTTTTGGATACATGTATAGCTCAAAATATGATTGTGCTTTGTGTAGCAATCCCGAACAGCAGACACACCAGATGGGAGGCTGCTGCTGAACGTGCCCTGAGGCTTTGTCATTTTTAACTGTAACAACAGAGCGGCTTTAAGCCACGGGCTGTGGCAGAGGTAGTACCCCACCATGGTGGAAGCCCAAGATTCACACCCTGTCCCAGGGCAGTGACGCTCCTGCTATGTCCTGGTGCAGGCTGCAGAGCAACTGCTGTCCAAGGGGAGGGATCAGATTTCCCTGCAGCGACTGTAACAGCTGGCTACGTATGGACAGCTCATGGAGTCACATCTGCTTTTGGTGCTGTAGGTCCCCAGCCTGTCCCCACCAGTGAGTTTGTTACAGTAGCATCCCAGTAGAAACAGTGTGTGTCGCAGTGATAGTGGAGAGGGAGAGAGGCTGGGTGTAGGATAGTGGTGCACAGAGGCAGGCAGCAGAGAGCGAGTGGATTTGCACTTTGGACAGTTGCAGGACTGTAGAGGCCGGGTGCTGAGAGGATGCAAGGCTGCACATGAGCCCCTGTGTTAACTGCAGAGGAAGCTGGGCCCCTCACTTCTAGAGCAGCCAGAGGACTGGAAACTGCAGAAGTGAAAGTCAGCAGCAGATAGTGTCTCTTCCTTTCGATGATTGAGACAGGGAATCTCAGGGTTTACCTCCTCATTACTATCCCCTGCAGGCCACAGACTAGGGCCAGCATGGGGAGCGGCCTCAAGCAGTTACAATCCCCTGCGGGCCATGGACGGGGCCAGCGTGGTGAGAGGCGCCAGGCTCCAGGCAGTTATAATCCCCTGTGGGCCACAGACTGGGTCCAGCATGGGGAGCGGCGCCAGGCCTCGGGCAGGCTGATGTTGATGCTGTCCTCGTGCTCAGGCAGTGCCCCCTGGCAGCTCAAGTCCTGGGGCCATAGCTGGGCCAAGAGCTCTTGCTCTAGCATTTCTGGCGCCTGGCTAATAGTGATATTGTCCAGGTGGTGGTGTGCAGCATTGTAGGAGCAGCCGCTGGCAGGAAGCCAACCTATTGTTCAGAGATTGCCTCTCACTTCCTGTCACACAGAGAAGCCACCTAGCCCCTGAGACAAAACACAGAGCAGAGGATTTCCCCATAAGGCAATGTTACCTCGTGCTGCCCAGCTTCACCCCTGCTGTCCATGCCCATGGGCCTCAGGATGTCCTGCTGCACTGCTACCTGTATTGTGCATCCATACAGAACCCCCTGGCGTGCAAGGCCCGGAACAAAGGACACAGCAAGGAGAAGACAAAAGGCAGTGGAGTACTTGCTTCCTCCCCCCAGATTGTCGTGGGGGCTTGCTGGGTTAGGTTAAACTCCCTCCCCCACTGCCCAGGAGAGAAAGCATCTGTGGTTCACGCTACAGGAGAGCGAAGTGCTCCTTCCCCTTCCCAGACTTGAGGCCTGGGTAGAAGAGGGTCATACTTCCTCCAGCTCCACACTTAACCCATGGGCTCAGTGTGAGAGTCCTTCACATGCTTCTCAGAGCACAAGGATCACCAAAGGACATGGTTTTGCACCCACAAGACCTGAGATTAGGCCAAAGGACACCAACACCAGCTGGGCGGCTGCCATGGTGATGCCCTGTCACTCTGTGGCACAATTTACATACTGAAGGCTGCACTCCACTGGGCTCTTCTGGGACCTGGAAGAGACTCGAGTGCAGTGCTGAGCACTGCCCAGATAGGTAGTGAAATGCCCCTCCCCCCCCCACCCCTCTCCTGTTCCTCTGTCTCCCTCTCAGCTCCCCTGCTTATCCTCCCTCGCAACAGTTCCTCTACGCCCCACTCATGGTGCTGAATTGTTTGGAGGGAAAGAGCCCTTGAACAGCCCCTATAGGAACAGGAAATCTTGTCAGAGGGAAGGACTTCTGATTAGGGATGTCAATTATTCGTAGTTAATTCACGTGATGAACTCAAAAAATTAATCACGATTAATCACAGTTTTAATCGCACTGTTAGACAATAGAATACCAACTGAAATGTATTAAATACTTTTGGATGTTTTCTACATTTTCAAATATATTGATTTCAATTACAACACAGACTATAAAGTGTACAGTGCTCACTTTATACGATTTTTATTACAAATATTTGCACTGTAAAAATGATAACCAAAGAAATAGTACTTTTCAATTCACCTCATACAAGTACTGTAGTGCAATCTCTTTATCGTGAACGTGCAACTTACAAATGTAGAATTTTTTTTTTTTTTTTAACATAACTGCATTCAAAAACAAAACAATGTAAGGCTTTAGAGCATACAAGTCCACTCAGTCCTCCTTCTTGTTCACCCAATCGCTAAGACAAACCAGTTTGTTTATATTTACAGGAGATAATGCTGCCCTCTTCTTATTTACAGTGTCACCAGAAAGTGAGAACAGGCATTCACATGGCACTTTTGTAGCCGGTATTGCAAGGTATTTAAATGCCAGATATGCTAAACATTCGTATGCCCTTCATGCTTTGGCCACCATTCCAGAGGACATGCTTCCATGCTGATGACGCTCGTTAAAAAAATAATGCGTTAATTAAATTTGTGACAGAACTTTTGGGGAGAGAATTGTATGTCTCCTGCCCTGTTTTACCCGCATTCTGTCATATATTTCATGTTATAGCAGTCTTGGATGATGACCCAGCACATGTTGTTCGTTTTAAGAACTCTTTCACTGCAGATTTGACAAATTGCAAAGAAGGTACCAGTGTGAGATTTCTAAAGATAGCTACAGCACTCGACACAAGGATTAAGAATTTGAAGTGCCTTCCAAAATCTGAGAGGGACAAGGTATGGAGCATGCTTTCAGGCATCTTAAAAGAGCAACATTCAGATGTGGGAACTACAGAGCCCAAACCACCAAAAAATAAAATCAACTTTCTGCTGGCATCTGACTCGGGTGATGAAAATGAACACACATCGGTCACTCTCCTTTGGATCGTTATCGAGCAGAACCCATCATCAGCATGACCTCATGTCCTCTGGAATGGTGGTTGAAGCATGAAGGGACATTTATCTTTAGCGCATCTGGCACGTAAATAACTTGCGACACCTGCTACAACAGTGCCATGTGAACACCTGTTCTCACTTTCAGGAGACATTGTAAACAAGAAGCGGAGAGCATGATCTCCTGCACATGTAAACGAACTGGTTTGAGTGATTGGCTAAACAAGAAGTAGGTCTGAGTGGACGTGTAGACTCTAAAGTTTTACATTGTTTTGGTTTTGAATGCAGTTTTTTTGTACATAATTCTACATTTGTAAATTCAACTTTCATGGTAAAGAGATTACACTACAGTACTTGTATGAGGTGAATTGAAAAATACTATTTCTTTTGTTTTTTTACAGTGCAAATATTTGTAATAAAAATATAAAATGAGCACTGTCCACTTTGTATTCTGTGTTGTAAATGAAACCAGTATATTTGAAAATGTAGAAAACATCCAAAAATATTTAAATAAATTGTATTCTATTATTGTTTAATCGCCCAGTTAAACACAATTAATTCTTTTAATTGCTTGACAGCCCTACTTCTGACCCATTCTTCAGTCTCCCCCTTCTAAGCAACAACAAGATTTCATGGAATTGTGTCAGTATATCATACCTGGAAACATACCTCTCTTGCATGCCAGCCCCTCTCTTGGGTTTCGTTGCTGCTAGTGTGTCTAATCCCTGCCTGAACCCCAGGGACTGTGTGAGAAACAAATCACTGCCGAAACCAGTGTGAATACAAGGAAGCTCTGACTCTCCAAACCAGCTACATGCTTGTGTGTGTGTCAGTTGCATCAACCAGGAGCTCACCTGTTCCTCCCAAGAGACACCGTGCCACAATCACACACCACATTCTCAAAGAGAAACACATGGTCCCATAATAGCAAACACACCCCATACCCAGTTTTTCGCTGTCAAGCACTGTTGATGCTTAGAACAGGCTTAGAAAGGTAAAAAGAAAAGGAGGACTTGTGGCATCTTAGAGACTAACAAATTTATTTGAGCATAAGCTTTCATGAGCTACAGCTCGCTTCATTGGATGCATGCAGTGGAAAATAAAGTGGGGAGATTTTATATACACAGAGAACATGAAACAATGGGTGTTACCATACAGACTGTAACAAGAATGATCAGGTAAGACGAGCTATTACCAGCAGGAGAGCGCCGGGGGACGGGCGGGGGGGGGGAGAACCTTTTGTAGTGATAATCAAGGTGGGCCATTTCCAGCAGTTGACAAGAACGTGTGAGGAACAGTGTGTGTGTGCGGGGGGGGGGGGGGGGGGGAGGGGGGGGAGGGGGGGAATAAACAAGTGTGCGTTGTAAATGGCTTGTCTAGTTTTTGTAAAGTCCAGCCACGAGGAAGTTTGTGTGGAAGGTTGTTTTTTTAATGAGAGTATCCAGTTTTGAGAGCTCATTCTTAATCTTTCCCTGTTTGCTGTAGAGGATGTTGATCAAGTGGTTCCGCAGTTTCTTTGAGAGTGTGTGGCACAAGCTGTCAGCATAGTCTGTGTGGTACGTAGATTGTAATGGATTTTTTACAGTCCTTTTGGTATGAAAAACCAACCTTCCACACAAACTTCCTCATGGCAGGACTTTACAAAAACTAGACAAGCCATTTACAACACACACTTTGCTTCTCTACAAAAGAAAAAGGACATTAAACTATCTAAACTACTACATGCCACAAGGGGCCACAGCAGTGGTTCCCTTAACCCACCCAGCAATATTGTTAATCTATCCAACTATACTCTTAGCCCAGCAGAAGAATCTGTCCTATCTCGGGGCCTCTCCTTCTGCCCCTCCACCCCCACGAACATGATGCAGTTCTGTGGTGACCTAGAATCCTATTTTTGACGTCTCTGACTCAAGGAATATTTCCAACACACCTCTGAACAACATACTAACCCACAGAGAGCTTCCTACCAAGACTACAAAAAGAAGAATTCTGGGTGGACTCCTCCTGAAGGTCGAAACAGACTGGACTTCTACATAGAGTGCTTCCGCCAACATGCACGGGCTGAAATTGTGGAAAAGCAGCATCACTTGCCCCATAACCTCAGCCATGCAGAACCCAATGCCATCCACAGCCTCAGAAACAACTCTGACATCGTAATCAAAAAGGCTGACAAAGGAGGTGCTGTCGTCATCATGAATAGGTCAGACTATGAACAAGAGGCTGCTAGGCAGCTCTCCAACACCACTTTCTACAAGCCATTACCCTCTGATCCCACTGAGGGTTACCAAAAGAAACTATACCATCTGCTCAAGAAACTCCCTGAAAAAGCACAAGAACAAATCCGCGCAGACACACCCCTAGAACCCCAACCAGGGGTATTCTATCTGCCAGCCAAGATTCATAAACCTGGAAATCCTGGATGCCCCATCATCTCAGGCATTGGCACCTTGACAGCAGGATTGTCTGGCTATGTAGACTCCCTCCTCAGGCCCCCCGCTCTCCTGCTGGTAATAGCTCACCTTACCTGATCACTCTCCTTACAGTCTGTATGGTAACACCCATTGTTTCATGTTCTCTGTGTATATAAAATCTCTCCACTTTATTTTCCACTGCATGCATCCGATGAAGTGAGCTGTAGCTCACGAAAGCTTATGCTCAAATAAATTGGTTAGTCTCTAAGGTGCCACAAGTCCTCCTTTTCTTTTTGCGGATACAGATTAACATGGCTGCTACTCTGAAACCAATTATTAATCAACAGAGTCCCTCACAATCCCATTCTCTCAAGCAGGTCCACACAGCATATACTTTTCAAAACACACACACACAGACACACAATTGTCCTTGCAACAAAGCCCGTTGCCAACTGTGCCCACATATCTATTCAGGGGACACCATCACAGGGCCTAATAACATCAGCCACACTATCAGAGGCTCATTCACCTGCACATCCACCAATGTGATATGTGCCATCATGTGCCAGCAATGCCCCTCTGCCATGTACATTGGTCAAACTCGACAGTCTCTACGTAAAAGAATAAATGGACACAAACCAGATGTCAAGAATTATAACATTCATAAACCAGTCGGAGAACACTTCAATCTCTCTGGTCACGTGATTACAGACATGAAAGTTGCGATATTACAACAAAAAAACTTCAAATCCAGACTCCAGCGAGAGACTGTTGAATTGGAATTCATTTGCAAATTGGATACAATTAACTTAGGCTTGAATAGAGACTGGGAGTGGCTAAGTCATTATGCAAGGTAACCTATTTCCCCTTGTTTTTTCCTACCCCCCCCCCCCCCCGAGGTTCTTGTTAAACCCTGGATTTGTGCTGGAAATGGCCCACCTTGATTATCATACACATTGTAAGGAGAGTGATCACTTTAGATAAGCTATTACCAGCAGGAGAGTGGGGTGGGGGGAGATATTTTTTCATGCTTTGTGTGTATAAAAAGATCTTCTACACTTTCCACAGTATGCATCCGATGAAGTGAGCTGTAGCTCACGCAAGCTTATGCTCAAATAAATTGGTTAGTCTCTAAGGTGCCACAAGTACTCCTTTTCTTTTTGCGAATACAGACTAACACGGCTGTTACTCTGAAACCACACAATTGTATAGTTATAGCACTATCACACGAAGTGCACATTATCAAAATTACACACACAGTTCTATTGTTTCTCCTTTTGTCCTGAGCAGTTAGCCAATATTCATGACCTTGTGGGTTATTTCCATTAGAAGGATTCGGGTATTTCTTTGGTACGATCCTGTTTATTTACATGGAATATACAAAGTCCTGTTTCTCTGAACACAGCAGAAGGTAATTGCTTTGCTCATCATTCCAAGTCTCTTTCTAGTCAGCATGCTGGCCAAAAGCTCTCTCAGCTTTTCTCAGGGTCACGTTATAAATGCTTCTCTCTGGTTGTTTCTTGGCTTTCTTTGCTGCTTTCTCTGTCTACTTCTGTAGTGTTACACAGACACACACACACCCCCAATACACCAAGCTCCCTGCATTTGTATTCAACCCCCAGTGAAACCCCTCTCTCTGCATAGCTCAAATTCCTGACTGACCTTGCATGTGATCTCTGTTTTGGGCAGTGGCTCCCATTGTTTTAGATATCTAGTCAATAATTGGTTTTTAGGTTTATTCTGAATGAAAGACAGTTGTTACACTCACCACCTTCTGCAAGGTTTCACCCAGCCCCCAGGGATGCACAAGATACACAGCAATTGATAACAAGGAGTCTGATGGCATCTTAAAGACTAACAGATTTATTTGGGCATAAGCTTTCGTGGGTAAACCACCACCTCACTCCATACATCTGAAGAAGTGGTGTTTTACCCACAAAAGCTTATGCCCAAATAAATCGGTTAGTCTTTAAGGTGCCACTGGCCTCCTTGTTGTTTTTGTGGATACAGACTAACACGGCTATCCCGATACTTGACAGCAATTGATATTTACCTTCTTTGTAAAGCACTTTGAAGTCTAAAGATGAAAAGTGCATTCAGAGTCCTCAGCAGCCAGCATGAATTAATTTTGCAGCCCTGTCTCCCTAGTACCTGCCCTGGGCTGGGTTCTCCTGTGGCATGCCGGCAGTGTGCTGATTTTAAGTGCCAAGAAGGCAGGGGAGAGGCTGATTACAGTTAATCTTTAAACCAGCTCCATTTACCTTTCACCTTTTCACATTCACTCTCCATTTTCTGAGACTCCACCTTCCACTCCCACAATACACAGACCTAAGAAGAAGGCAAGAGGCAGCAGGCGGCCAGGCTCAGCTCCTAAGGTAACTGCCAGGCCTTCCCCTTAGCAGGGAACATTTGGGGTGGGTGGGGGTGTCAGGCATGAGGAAGAGGAGGAGGAGGAAAGACAAAGCTCATTTCTGGTTTCCTGGTCAGATCCCCAGTGCTGGTGGCGTCTGTGGGCTCTCTCTGCTGGGGAAGTTACAGGCATCTGTTCTGGGAGTAGAGGTGACAGTGACCTGTGCTGGAGGGCCAGTACCAGCAGGTCTGTTTTCCAGCACAGTGACAAAGCAGCCTCTACACTTCTGCTTGTGCTGAGCCTCCCAGGTGTGGCTGCAAACTGCACTGAGGAGTGTGACCACCTGCTCTGCTGGTGCAAATGCAGCCTGCAACCACAGTGCCATAGTCTGCACAGGCTGGCACAATTTTAGAGTCCACATCTGAAAACCTAGCTCTGTAACCAGCTTGCCAGGGGAAGTCTCCTCCAGCATCCAATGTAGGCTAGGCCTGTCCCCTAGATCCTGGCTCCAGGACTCTTCTCACCCCCTTCTCTTCTACACACACCCCAGGGCACCTCCTGCCTCAGCTCTTCCCGCCCCAGAGGGTCAAAAAATGAGGGACTGGACCCCAAAATTCTGAAACTTAAAACAAAAACTTCTTGTATTGTGTCCAAATCTGTTGTTCAATTGTTGAACTCCCCCTGCTCACCTGCAGCGTGTGTGTGAGAATTACTGGGGCCAACGCTGTCAAACTTATTCAGGGGATTTTGGCCCCTGCAGCAGGAGCTCTCACCCCACATCTGCCCATCCCCCAAATCATTCTGAACCCCCAGCAATTTCCCCAAATCATTCTGAACCCCCAGCAATTTGTTCTGCCCCCACAACCACCCAGCCCCAACATCAGTTCTACCCAAGTCCAGCCCCACTGCTCCTGCAGGCAGCTCCAGGGCTCTCCTCCCTCCCCAGTCTGGGTGTGGCAGGGAGGGGAGGAGCAGAGAACCCACTTTGCTCACTGGAGTAGCAGGGGGTGGGGGTTAGCTGCGGGGCTCCCCGTGCTGGCCACTCCCCTCTTGTGAGAAAGGCCTCGAGCAGTGGCTCTCAGCCTATCCAGACTATTGTACCCCTTTCAGGAGTCTGATTTGTCTTGCCTGTCCCAAGTTTTACCTCACTTAAAAACTACTTGCTTACAAAATCAGACATAAAAATAGAAACGTGCCACAGCACATTACTGACAAATTGCTGACTTTCTCCTTTTTACCATATACTTATAAAATAAATCAATTGAAATATGACTATTGTACGTACATGTCAGTGTATAGTCTATACGGCAGTATAAACAAGTCACTGTCTGCAAGCAATTTTAGTTTGTATTGACTTCACTAGTGCTTTATATGTAGCCTGTTATAAAACTAGGTGAATACCTAGAGGAGCTGATGTACCCCAGGGGAACACACATCCCCTGACTGAGAACCACGGAACTAAAAGACTCCAGAGTGGGCTCAGGGCAGCTCTGACTTGCTTCCTACCACAGTCCTGACTGGTTGATTTATGCCTCCTTGGGAAGAGCCACCAATCAGAGTGCAGTTCCTGCCCCCGCCCCACAGAGCTGAAATTCACCATGTAGAGACGGGGGCTTGAGCCCCACAGCCCCTGACCCTGCAAGGAACCCTGGGACTTAGCAACATTGCTGCCCCCTGACCCTCCCCCTCGATGCTGCCCCCGACCCCTCCCCATCAGCACTGACCCCTTCCCCTGCCTCACCCCCCTCAGTGCTGCCATTTCCCTGACCCTCCTGCCAAGCACTGCCCCCTGCCCCACTCCCCATCAGCACTGCCCTGTTTCCCTGCCCCATTCCCCCAGCACTGCCCCGACCCCCTGCCACACCCCAGCACGGCCCCTCCCTCTCTGTGCTGCTCCCTCAGAACTGACTCCTTCCCCACCGTCCTCAGCACTGACCCCCCTTTTCTGCCCCTCCCGATCACTGACCCCTTCCCCTGCTCCTCCTCCATCACTGCCCCTTCCCCTCTGTGCTGCCTCCTGCCAACCCCTCCTCTGCACCACCCTCCTGTCTCACCCCCAGCACTGCCCCACCCTGTGCTACTCCCTGCCCCTCCCCGCTCAGCACTGACTCCTTCCTCTGACTCCCCCACATCAGTGCTGCCCTGTTCCCCTGCCCCTCCCCCTCAGTGCTGCTCTCCTGCCCCTCCCCCTAGCACTGACACCTGCCCCTGACCCTCCCCCTATGTGCTGCCCTCCTGCCTCACCCCCAGCACTGCCCCCTCCCTCTGTGCTGCCCCCTGACCGTCCCCTCAGCACTGACCCTTCTTCCTCCGTGCTGCCCCTGACCATCCCATCCCATCCCCCTTTGCAATGACTCCTGCCCCTGCCTCACCTCCCTCAGCGCTGTCCTCCTGACCCACCCTCCTCAGCACTGACCCCCATTTGCTGCCCCCTGGCCCTCCCCCTCAGCACTGACCCCTTCCCCTGATCCTCCCCCTCTGCACGGACCCCTGCCCCACCCTTCAGTGCTGCCCCCTGCCCATCTACCCCTTCCTTTCTACCCACCCCCAGGCACTCCTCCCCTCAGCATTGCCTCCTCCAGCTCCCACCCCAGCACTGCCCCCTGCCCTTTTACTCCTCTCCCTGGGCATCTCCCAATGCTCTCTTTCCTTCTAACCCTCCTGGATATATCCTGCCTCATTTCTGTCCTGCCTCATCACCAGCCCTGTCACACATGCCCTAGCCAGCTCTCACCTCAAATTCATGTATAGTCCTTCCAGATGCAAGAGGTTAGTACTTAGCATCATTTGGA
Source organism: Chelonia mydas (assembly GCF_015237465.2). Classification (NCBI taxonomy): domain Eukaryota; kingdom Metazoa; phylum Chordata; order Testudines; family Cheloniidae; genus Chelonia; species Chelonia mydas. The sequence goes on from NC_057854.1 coordinate 106,262,189, forward strand.
TCTCACAATCCACTTCTCAATGCTCTCTTGGGATCATGAGTTCAGACACCCACTCATGGACAGAAGGACAAATATCTTAGCGCCTATATCCCATGAGCTTTGTGAGACAAAGAGATTTAACCCTGAAATAGTTACAAAAGCCTGTGTGCCAAGAAGCTTCAATAACAGCAATGCTCTGAGCAGAATGACAAACAGGTTCCCCCACGACCCTGGGCTCTCCAGTTCTTGGGGCAGGCAGAATACTGCTGGCACAGCCGACAGTAACACAGACCAAGAGCAGCTGACCTGCACTCCAGCAGGAGATCAAGTCATTGCAGAAAGAACTTTTGAGAGCAAGCAGCAGTGTAATGAGAAAGCCACTGAGGTTCAGAGATGGTCAGTACAGACAGATGTCCAATACGATGATCTCTACTGCTTCCATTTTTTTCATGCAGTGCTTTTGGTTTACAAAGCATTGTACAGACATTGGCTAATCCTCACAATAGCTATGAGAGGCAGGGAGCAGTGAGTGGGTTTTATCTCCATTTTACAGATGGAGAGACTGAGTCAAGACTGTATAGCAAGTCCGCCTCAGAGCCAGGATTAGAACTCAGGCATCCCTGCCTTCCGCCCTGGTGCTCAGCCTGCAGGACCAAGCTCTCTCTCTCATGATCTTTATTAAGTGGCTGTAGTAGTTTGTAGTTGTCAGCATTATGTTTTATTTGCATTTTATTTAAAAAAAAAAAAAAAAAAGGCAGCTGTACCAGAAGTGCCTGGAGTCAATGGACACTGGTCCCTGCCATGGGACAGGATCGTGGGAGGAAATAATCTGGTCTCTTCCCAGCACTGGTCTATGTCACACCTTCATTTCAGGGCGTGGAGACTTCTGTCCCCCCAATCTCCCTGTGACTTGTTTTTCTGGTGTGCAGTTTCCTGAAGCCAAATGGAATGTGCCTGGTACCTTTGTGTCTGCAGCCTCCTCTGTGCCTGGCCTGCGGCAGCAGGACATCCTTGCAGCATTGACAGTAAGGTGGGTATGGAGGACTCTTCACAGGGCTCGGGGTAGTCTAAAATCATCCAGGAAAGGGGCTCAGTGACCCAGGAGGTCCTGTGCAGCCCAGTAAACTGAATGCAAGACAATGAAAAAATATCCTAGAAAGCTGAACCAAACTGCAAAGGGACCAGGAGAGATTAGAGTAGGTTGTGCATGCAGCAAGAGGCAGCTCCATACAGAAAGGTGTAACGTCATACATGTAGGCAGGGAAGGCTACCAAGATATGTGGTGGATTCTCCAGCATTTTTTTAGAAAGAAATGGCCATTCATAGATTCCAAGGCCAGAAGGGACCATTGTGATCATCTAGTCTGACTCCTCTATAGCACAGGCCAGAGAACTGTCCCACAATAATTCCTAAGGCAGATCTTTTAGAAAATCATCCAATCTTGGTTTAAAAATCGCAATGATAGAGAATCCACCATGATCCTCAGTAAACTGTTCCAATGGTTGATTACTCTCACTATTAAAAATTGCATTATTTCTAGTCTGAATTTGTCTAGCTTCAACTTCCAGCCATTGGATCCTGTTATGGTTTTCTCTGCTAGCTTGTTTCTTCCACATGTAGGTACTCAAGTCACCCCTTTAACTTAACAGAGAGAAGGTTAATAGATGGAGCTCCTGGAGTCTGTCACAATAAAACATGTTTTCTAATCCTTTAATCATTCTTGTGGCTCTTCTCTGAACCCCTTTCAAATTTATCAACATTCTTTTTGAATTGTGGACACCAAAACTAGACAGTATTCCAGCAGTGGTCACACTAGTGCCAAATACAGAAGTAAAATAAACTCTTCTCCTTCTCAAGACTTATGCTTCCAAGGATCACATTAGCCCTTTTGACCAGTGTCACCCTGGGAGCTCATGTTCAGCTTATTATCCATGATACCCAAATCTTTTTCCACATCAGTTTCCCAGGATAGAGTTCCCCATCTTTAGAGCCCTGCAAATCTGCGGATATCCACAGGACATGTTTGCAGATTGGACGCGGATAAAAATTTTGTATCCGCACAGGGCTCTACCCATTTTGTAAGTATGGCCGACATTCTGTGTTCCTAGATGTAAACATTTATATTTAGCCATATTAAAATACATATTGTTTGCTCACACCCAGTTTACCAAGCAATCTGTCCTGTCCTCTTCATTATTTACCACTCCTTCAATTTTTATGTTATCTGCAAACTTTACCAGTGATCTTATGTTTGCTTCTGGGTCACGGATTAAAAAGCATAGGGCCAAGGACCGATCCCTGTGGGACCCCACTAGAAACACACCTACTCGATGATTCCTCCTTTACAATAATATTTTGAGACCTATCAGTTAGCCATCTTTTAATCCATTTAATTTGTGCCATGTTAATTTTATATTGTTCTAATTTTTTAATCCAAATGTCATGTTACCAAGGCAAATGCCTTACAGAAAAAGTCTATTAAATCAACACTATTACTTTTATCAAACAAATTTGTAATCTAATAAAAAAAATACCAAGTTAATTTGACAGGATCTATTTTCCATAAACCCATGCTGATTGGCATTAATGATATAGCCCTCCTTTAATTCTTAATTAATCAAGTTCCCTATCAGCCACTCCATTATGTTGCCTGGGATCGATGTCACATCAACAGGCCTATAATTACCTGGATCATCCCACTTACCCTTTATAAATATTGGCACAATATTAGCTTTATTCCAGACTTCTGGAACTTCCCCAGTGTTCCAAGACTTATTGAAAATCAATATTGATGTCCAGCAAGCACCTCAGCCAGCTCTTTTAAAAGTCTTGAATGTAAGTTATTTGGGGATGCTGATTTAAAATGTCTAATTTTAATAGCTGCTGTTTAACATCCTCCTGAGATACTAGTGGAATGGAAACAGTTATCATTGGAGAACTACATCTGATTTTTCCTAAATCCAGAACAGAAATATTTATTGAACACTTCTGCCTTTTCTATATCACTATTGATAATTCTACCATGTCTATCTAGTAATGGACCAGTATCCTTGTTAGGATTCTTTTTTGTTCCGTATATACTTTAAAACCTCCTTCCTTTTATCCTTAGCTCTGCTGGTGATAGCTTTCTCCTTGTGTTGCTTTGCTTCCCTTATCAATTTTCTACCATTCCTAGCTTCTGTTTTATATTCATTACTATCACCTTCCCCTTTCTTCCATTTGTGTTATATTTATATAGCTGTTTTCACTTCCTCTTTAAGCCAGGTTGGTTTAAAACCCTTCCATAAATAGTTAGTTAGATGCACTCCTACACATCAGCCATTCTGGCTTGCTTACTCACTCTGGGAACTAGAAGTGTAACACCCCATGCCCAACATGGTCCAAGCAATCAAGTAGTACAGTCCACTTCTCAGGAAGCTGGAGACCCTTGAATGAATTAAGAACACACTGGACAGAGGCAGAGTCTGGGAATTCAAGGGGAGGAAGACGGGGACACACATTCCAGTGCTAGATGGTCACAGGTTTGGAAATGATCCTGAATGATAAATACCACTGAAGTGGATGTCCAGCAACTTTACCCATCGTACCCCATCTACAGTATCTGGGCTTCTTCCTCCACCACCCCTTTCTTCTCATGTTCATCTCACTCTGTAAATTGTGCTGTGCTGTGATTACAGACCCACAGTGACCCAATCTATGCTGGTCTTTATCTAATTGTACTGGCCTGTGTCAGAGACTGGATATTGGACTAAAATAACCATTGGTGTGATCTGCTCTGCTAGCTCCTATGTTCCTAAAATTTTCTCTGTTTTTCTCTCAAACTCTGCAACAAACAATTAAAGTAATGAATTATGTTTGAAATTTTTGAGAGTCTCACTGGAGAATCCTACCAGGGATGCAGAACCTCTCATACAGATGACAATATTTTCTCAGGGATGGGCTGACTGCAGTGGAATGAGCCTTCTACACACTCCAGATTCCCTTCCTGGAAACATCACCAGCTTGGACCTTTCCTTCAACTCCTTGGCAATGCCCAGAAGTGGGACTTTCTTGATACACTTCCCTTCTCTGGATGCCCTAAATCTCTCCCACAACATCATTCCCACGCTCTATCCAGCAGTCTTCTCTAACCTCTGGGCACTTCATCTGCTGGACCTGAGCAGCTGTAACATCTCCCACCTTCACCCAGAAGCTTTCCAGGGCTTGAGAAACCTGGACACGCTGCTCCTGAAAAACAATAAGCTTCAGATTCTGAGGCTGCCTGCGTTCCTTGCCTTCAGAGCCCTTGTCCACCTGGATCTGCGGAACAATGATCTGCTCTCTGTGGATGCACTAGTCCTGCAGCTGATGGAAAGAACCCAACAGGTCCTGCTTCAGGGGAACCCCTGGGTCTGTAATTGCTCCATGTATCCTTTCCAGCAATGGCAACAACAAAGACGAGGTGAGGGAAGGACTGAGGGCAGGGCTACCATGGGTAAAGAGGAGGGACTGAAGGGCAAATGCCCTGGAAGGGTTCAGATAAGGATTACAGGAGTAACAGATGTAGAAAACCTATTTGGTCCCTTTTATTCCATCTCTTCTGATTAATGCAGGTTATTTCCAGCAGACTATTTTCTAGGGTTTCTCTAATCCTTTTTTAAGGGACATCAACTTAAAAAATCACTCTGAAAGTTTTTATGTACTGTGGTTACAAGTAGAAAAGGAGTACTTGTGGCACCTTAGAGACTAACCAATTTATTTGAGCATAAGCTTTATTTGGCATCCGATGAAGTGAGCTGTAGCTCACGAAAGCTTATGCTCAAATAAATTGGTTAGTCTCTAAGGTGCCACAAGTACTCCTTTTCTTTTTGCGAATACAGACTAACACGGCTGTCACTCTGAAACCTGTGGTTACAAGTAATGCCCAAGATTCCTAGAATCATGCATTAGAGAAAAGGCTTTTTTTCAGTTTGGCTAAGATTTTGAAAACTGGGCACCTAAAATTCACCTCCTAATCTATATTTAGGCACCTGAATAAATGGCCAGATTTCAAAAGTGCTAACCACTCAACAGTTCCTATTATCCACTTCAGTGGGAGCAGGACCTCAAACCTCAGAGCCCAGTTTTTGAAATGGACTAGATTTCACGGTGATGGTGTCCCTTTAACTGTTGACATTTCTATCACAATGTGAGACCTTGTCTACACTACAAATTAAGTTGATCTATGTTAGGTCAACATGCAGCCACCACAGTAATTACTGTGGTTTTTCATGTATCAGAGGGGTAGCCGTGTTAGTCTGGATCTGTAAAAGCGGCAAAGAGTCCTGTGGCACCTTATAGACTAATAGACGTATTGGAGCATAAGCTTTCGTGGATAAATACCCACTTCATTGGATGCATGCTGTGGTTTTTCATGTCCATGCTACCCTCCTTCTGCTGATGGTGCGCATCCTCACCAGGAGTGCTTGCACTGACTTAAGTGGGGCAGTGTGGGGGGCTCACAGCCAGACCCCACTCCCCCCTCGCTGCCCGGGGCTCACAGCCCAAGCTCCCACCTCAAGGCTTGCAGCCGAGGCTGTCAGTGCTGGGCAGCGGGGGGCTCTGGCTGTGAGCCCCACACAGGGCTGACAGCCAAAAAGCAATGTAAGTAACTCAGTGTCTACACTGACACTGCATCGCCCTATCTACCTCAACTTAAGTGCTACGCCTGTTGCAGAGTTGGAGTTATTAAGGCGATATAGTGGGCGACTTACATTGGTGGGAGCTACATTGTAGTGTAGATGCTTACAGAGCTTGGTCAACTTAAGCTGCCTTATGTCAACCTAACTCTGTAGTTAGGGTTGCCAGGAGTCTGGTTTTCGACCGGAGCACCTGATCAAAAAGGGACCCTGGCAACTCCGGTCAGCACTGCTGACCGGGTTGTTAAAAGTCTGGTTGGTGGTACAGCAGGGCTAAGGCAGGGTCCCTGCCTGCCATGGCACCGTGCGGCTCCCAGAAGCAGCGGCATGTCCCTCCTCCGGCTCCTACATGTAGGGGCAGCCAGGGGGCTCTGCACACTGCTCAAGAGCCGACTCTGCAGCTCCCATTGGCAGGGAACGACAGTCAATGGGAGCTGCGGGGATGGCATCTGAGGAGGGGGCAGTGCGCAGAGCCACCAGGCCATGCCTCCGCGTAGGAGCCAGAGGTGGGGACATGCCACTGCTTTCAAGAGCTGCTTGAAGCAAGCACTGCCTGGAGCCTGCACTACTGACCTCCAACATCCCAACCCCCTGCCCCAGCCCTGATCCCCCTCCCACCCTCTGAACCCCTCGGTCCCAGCCCAGAGCACCCTCCTACACCTCAAGCCCCACATTCCCAGCCCCATCTGAGTCAGCATCCCCAGCCAGAGCCCTCACACACACACCCTGGATCCCAACCCCCTGCCCTAGCCCAGAGCTCCCTCCCACACTCCAAACCCCTCACCCCAGCTTGGAGCCCCCTCCTAAACCCCAAATCCCTCCTCCCCAGCCCCACATCAGAGCCTGCACCTGCCAGAGCCCTCACCCCCCCTACACCCCAACCCTCAGCCCAGAGCCCCCTCCTGCACCCTGAACCTCTCATTTCTGGCCCCACCCTGGAATCCACACCCCCCAGCCCAGAGGCTGTACCCCCTCTCACATCCCAACCCGCTGCCTCAGCCTGGAGCCCCCTCCCATACGCCGAACCCCTTGGCTCCATGCCCCAGCCTGGAGTCCCCTCCTGCACCCCAGAACCCTCACCCCCTCTTGCATCCCAACCCCGAGCCAGCCTGGTGAACAAAGAGAGGTGGCAATGGTGTGAGCCGGGGGTGGGAACTCAGAGAAGGGGCGGGGCAGGGCAAGGGTGTTCAGGTTTGTGTCAATAGGAAGTTGGCAACCTTATCTGTAGTAGAGACCAACCCTAAATGTATTTGGTGCTTTACAGGTAACAGGCAGCTCACACTCACAGCAACTCCTCCCCCTAATTTTGTTTGTTGCTGATGGCTCCATATTTAGTGATTTCTTCCCTTGTTTCTTCCATTAGGTTTCACTAGAGGCTGAGAACAGGCTAAGTGGGTGGGCATTAGCTGGGGCACTCACTTCTGCTCTTTATATAATAAGGAGCAAGGGTAAAGACCTCCCTCCAAAATGGGGATGGCAGGATGGGTGGGAAGGTGGAGCCCGTCCTCCTGCAACTGAGTCAGGTTTTGTCTCCTAGCTGTGCAAGTACTCTGTGCCTCCCCACCAGAACTCCAGGGCCAGGAGGTCAAGACCCTGAACTTTCAGGATCTGGGCTGCAGGAGGAAACAGTGGTTTCCTCAGACTCCGCTTTCAGTCAGAAGAAAACTGCTGGCCACAGTGCAGAGAAATGACAGTAAGTTGTGCGGCTACAGGAACTCTGGTCCCATGTGAACGCTGTAGCTCCCTATTTAATCAGTTTTCCTATCAGTGGCATATTCCCGAAGTATATACCCCACTGATCCAGTATCTGAGGTCTGAATTCCTGCTCTGCCTCCTACCTAACCCATCGTGAGATTTTGGTTCACTCTGTTCTGCTAGGTTTGGATTCCTCTTCACTGTAACGAACATTCCTGGCAGCATCAGTAGCTGGAGAGGCTGCCTGATCTTTGCTCTGGACCTTGTCAGAGTGAGTGTGTGCTGTCCTGGCTGGGGACAAGGGCTGTAACAGTCATATCAGGTATGTCTGCACTGTAAGTAAAAACCCACAGGTGGCTGGTGTCAACTGGCTCGGGCTAAGGGGCTGTTCAGTTCTGGTGTAGATGTTGGGCTTGGGCTGGAGACTGGGCACTAAGACCCTGCAATGGTCCCAGAACTTAGGCTGCAGCCTGAGCTGGAACATCTGCATCACAATTAAACAGCTCCTTGGCCTGAGCCCAAGTCAGCTGGCACAGGCCAGCCATGAGTGTCTAATTGCAGTACAGACATACTCTTAGAGCAGGGGTCTTCACAACAAAATTTTTTGTTGTCAGAGTGCAGCCACCAACTCTTGCTGGTGGCCACATTGACACTTTTTCCTAAAATACTTAATTAACCTTAGGAAAAACAAATAAATATGCACACATACATGTCCAAATCATTGTAATCTATTTATGTAGGGTTTTTTTTATTGCAGACTCAATAATTAAAAATAACGCTGTGAAAAGTGATATTTGTATGTTTGTTAATATCACTTATCACAGCCTCCCAGCTACCTACTAAGTATGCAGTGAAAAGTGACATGTTTTTCATATCACTTTTCTCAGCAACCACCAGGACAAATAAAAGGCTGGAGGGGGGGGGATTGGAGGGGGAGGCAGCTGGGACCCAGGGCAATGGCGGGGGGGGGGGGGGGGGGGCGGGTAAGCACCGCTGCTGCAGAGCCAGAGGTTGGTGCCTGCTGCACAACCACCCAAGCCCCTGGTGGTTAGAGGCCAGAGTGTGGGGCTGGAGCCAGGGTCTGCTCCTGAAGCCCCACAGCCAGGCTCCCAAAGTCCTGCCGGTGGAGCCTGCTGCACAGCCACCCAAACCCCATTGCCCCTCCACCCATGGTGGGTCGAGAACACACCTTTCTCCTGCAGTATTGTGCCCCACCTGTCTCCAGAGGCGGTGCAGGGCAGGGCATCCAGGAGCAACAGGGAGGGAGGGAGAGGGGCTGATGTTCTGTGCCCTCCCCATCACCGCCCAGGAGGATGTTGTGGCCACAGGAAAAGCCCCTGGTGGCTGCATTTAAGAAACTCTTCGTTGTCAGATAAAGCACCAGGTAATTTTACAGAACAAAATAAGTTAACCTCATCAAAGCTATTAGAGACTCAGATACTACATGATAGGAACCAATACAATACAGGAGCCCAGAGGCTAGTTAGTGGGAGACTTATGAAATCTGAATGATCTCTTTCCATCTGAGCAGGGTAACTATCCCTCCCCCAAGACCTTATGCTGAGCTGCAGATTATCCCTTTCTAGGGTTTTAGAAGAAAATTCTTCAAAAAGGTCAGAATTTACCCAGTGTTAGCACTTGAGAGAAACCTTTTACATTAGCAAAGCTGTGGCAGTTTATACCACTTATTCCAATGAACAGCTGCCATTTAACAGCTTCTCAGTATTTAATGAAATGAAACAAAACATTACTCCTTCCTCATCACACCATTTCCTAGACAAAACATTTGCAAATTCCTATATTCCATTCAACAGAGTGGAGAACCACCCTTTTGTTTTTCTCAGGATTATTCCATTTACACAAATCCTGGCACTTTACATTCAAATTATAAGAACACAAGAGCATAAGAATGGCTCTACTGAGTCAGGCCAAAGGTCCATCTAGCCCAGTATCCTGTCTTCTGATAAAAAGAAAATGAGGACTTGTGGCACCTTAGAGACTAACAAATTTATCTGAGCATAAGCTTTCGTGAGCTACAGCTCACTTCATCGGATGCATTCAGTGGAAAATACAGTGGGGAGATTTATATACACAGAGAACATGAAACAATAGGTGTTACCATACACACTGTAACGAGATAATCAACGTGGGCCATTTCCAGTAGTTGACAAGAACATCTGAGGGGGGGGGGAGAGATCAGCTGCTGGAAATGGCCCACCTTGATCATCACTACAAAAGGTGTCTTCCCCCCCCCCCCAACCCCCGCTCTCCTGCTGGTAATAGCTCACCTTACCTGATCACTCTTGTTACAGTGTGTATGGTAACACCCATTGTTTCATGTTCTCTGTGTATATAAATCTCCCCACTGTATTTTCCACTGAATGCATCCGATGAAGTGAGCTGTAGCTCACGAAAGCTTATGCTCAAATAAATGTGTTAGTCTCTAAGGTGCCACAAGTCCTCCTTTTCTTTTTGCGGATACAGACCAACACGGCTGCTACTCTGAAACCTGTCTTCTGACAGTGGCCAGTGCTAGGTGCCCCAGAGGGAATGAACAGAACAGGGAATCATCAAGTGATCCATCCCATGTTGCTCATTCCCAATTTTGTTAGGCTTTATCTTCACTGCCCATCCCCACCCAAAAAAAGTGTTAACTTAGGCACATTAACCATCCCACCTTAAAATCCTAGTGGAAACAAGGCACTGTAGTATTTACCACAAGGCAGCTAAGCTATACCCTTGCCTGTGACTGACCTCACTTATTTATTATTTTTAACAGTGAAGACATAGCCAAAATTAGGATTTAAAGATGTGTTAGATTATCTGGATCCATCTAATTAAAACCTTCAAAGCTAAAGACAAAGCAAATTGTACTGTAACACTTGCTCCGCTGAGACTTTAACTTGTGCTGCTTGCACTTGCTAAAGAACAATTTGCTTTGTCTTGACTAAAGTTTAAGGTTTTAATTAGATGGAGCCAGATAACATACCTTTAAATCCTAACTTAGACAAAGCCTTGGTAAATTGTCTCCCAGACATGGGATTGTGTGTCACCAACCCAAATTATCTCAGAAAAAGTGTTTGAGGGTGTTAACTATTAGTAACTCTTCCAAATTCACTAATACATAAACTCCCTTGTTCCCCTTTAATAATTAAACCCTCAATTTCCTTTCATACAGAGCTGTACCTGCTTTAATGGTGTTTTCTGTTAGGCTGAAAATTTCAACAGCAGGCAACTTCAGTTCTGAACACACTGGGCCCAATTCACCCTGCAATCATTTGCACCCATGCAAAGAGAATGTGAAGTGGGTGTAAAATGCTACCATTCTAATAGGCACCATTAAGCAGCACCACTGTGGCTTATGGAGCAACAGCCCAAGTATTCACCCTATGTCTATGGTAGTAGGGCCTGGCAATCCCTCACCCATCAGGAAGATACTGGTGAGACATGGGGATTCCCTGAACTACTCCATCTCTCTTTCCTCTGCAGCAATCACCACTGCAGCAACCACTACCTCGCCTGCAGGGAAGGGAGGGAACAGCTGGCCATACTTGGTGGGCTTCCTTGTATCAGCTGTTGCCATCTCCATCCTGATTGCACTAGCTGCAAAGTGCAAATTATTCCATATGAACTTTGCCAGCTACCGCCACCAGCCACTGCCTGACACCAGCTCGATGGGAGGCAGCCATGTTGAGAGGGGGGTTGCCTGGGGGGAGAACCAATCCATGCCTAGTGCTGCTGGGCTGCAACTGGAGGATGATGATGGCTTCATTGAAGATAACTACATCCAGCCAAGTGAACAGCTGAAGGAAGAAGACGAATTGGAGCCACATTTCTCCCTCTGAGGCTGGGACTTCACCCATGCTCCCCTCCCAGCTGTCCCTCTTCATCTTCTGGGGCCAGGGCATTCAACTCCTGGCCTGTCATTTCAACCCTCAGCAGCCCAGGACCTCCACCTCCATTCCTAGCCTTCCTTCTCCACTGAGTCATCACTATTCTTGTTTTAGCTTCCACTGTTTAACTTGGGGGGTGGGGCCAACATGAAAAAAGGAGCTGAGAAGTGACATGAGAGAAGGGTGTGATGAGGAACGGGTCAGCATGGGAGAGGAGTTTATGGGAGCAGAGCTTTCTGGGAAGCTATTAGGTTCCAATTTTATCCCTGGTTTAACAGCAGCAACTTCAATGGTGTTACACTAGGGAACAGTATAACCCAAAGTGCAGGGAGGTCTGTCTTGGCACTGAAAACAAACTGCTCTTTACTCATCTGTACATCTTTGCTTCAGTATTTGAAATGCCATAAAGCAAAAAGTGAAAGCCAGCCTGGTGCAGCCTTTGCTCCTAGCATGAGGCCATGAAGAGACCCCCAACCCTCAGCACCAGCCTCATGCACGCCAGCCTGAGCCAGAGCTCCAGAAGACCAGCATTGAGACGGACACACACCAGCACAGACACTCCTGAGTCTGGTGAAATTGCACAGAGAAGACAAAGGCTAGAACATTCCCCATGAGATCCTGTCTCTCTGCAGCCTCCAGTGACTCTGCTCTGGAGAGGGAGGTACCGCCCATCAACATGACAAAGCCACTAACCTGTGTATCAAGCCTGCTTTCCGATCCTAGCTCATATGAGAGCTCAGAGGCCATAGGAGGGGAAAAGCCAGGGAGAGTTATAAGAGGAGCATATGGGAAGCTGTCTGGCTGTGGTGCCAAACGGGCTCTGTTGTTTAACCTGACTGTGTGTGGCTGCACAGCATGTCTCACAGGTCACTCTCATGGCTCCTTCCACTTCAGAGCTGGACCTTGTTTGGGTTTATTCCTTTTGATTGGCTGCCCTCCTGGTTACAAGGCCCAGCTCTTGCAGTGGGAACTGGCTGCTGAGTCCTGAAACCAGATTGATGATATCTCTAACACACAGTGATGTTATCCTCGTGCCTATTATCCTCCTGAGGGGTCCCAGCTTTACAGGCTGAATCTGTGGGGATGCTCCATCAAGGGTGAAATACAGCCATCTGTTTAAGAGAACAGGAGGCAAAGGAGAATCCTTGGCCTAGTAGAAACTGCACAAGCATGTGTCAACCTAATAAAATACACATTTTTTTTTAAACTGTGTGTGCAGGGTGAAGACAAGCAGCTTCCTCTCTTTATTTTGTGAAAAAACCCTTCTTCCCTGCCAGTGTTACCAGGTGTGATACATGTGGAACAGCATAAACTCTTGTAGCACCCCCTCTCCACCTGGTTACCTCCTTTAATGCCAATCTGCTTACAGATCTGGGTTCTTTTGGATCCTGCCACCCACCTAGCAGGGTGTATCTTCTTTCTTTTTTCCTATGAAATTATTTGGCTGTGCCTCCACCCCCCTCGCTCCTTTCTGGCAGGGTCACCAGGGCAGCTTGGGCAGAAAATTCTAACTACAGGGTAATCCCCACTTACTTGCCAGATAGTTGGAAACGTCCAAGAAATAACACAAATACATACAATATATTCAACACAATAATTATATTAAACAGGATACAAATACAACACAACAGGGTAAAACACTATTTTTAGGGTCACTGGTGCCCACTCTGAAAATACTGTGACAAAGCTCTGTCCTTGCCTCCACGGGTCCCACGTTTCCTGGCTAACTGGGAGGCTTTTAACTAGTTTCAGCCAGCCCCTGATTGGCTTCAGGTGTCCCAATCAACCTAGCATTCTCCCTGCCTTCTGGAAAGTTCTTAATTGGCCCCAGGTGTCTTAATTGACCTGGAGCAGCTACCATTTCACTTATCCTGGTTCCAGGGATTTGTTTAGCCTGGAGCTAATATATCTATCTCCCACTACTTTTCTATAGCCATCTGGCCTTGCCCCGTCACAATACCCATGACTTGATGTATCAAATGTAAAATTAGTGTCCCACTACTACACGTACTTTGTTGCGGCCCTTGATGACCTATAACCACAAAATTCTTCTTTACAGTGGTTTAGCAGGGTGGCTGACTGGGTTGAGCAGGGTGGCTGACAGCCCAAAGGACTCACAAGTGGGAGAAGGTGGTAAATCCCTCCACAGGTGTAATATGCAGCAGGTTATAAAATCCTCAAACCCTTACTCCCTGGCTTGAGGACCCAGTTCAGGGGGTAGGGGGACCCCAAAACAAATTACCTGACTAACTAAAAGATGTGCACTCACAAACTACATGAATGATCCTCAGGTTCGAAGATGACTCTGGACTCCTCAGTCACTGTAGATGGGCTGCTCTCTGCTGGCAGGGATCCTTTTCAGGCAGGAGTCAGGCTGTGTCGGTCCCAGGATTTCCCCTCACCACAAGGGGTGCAGGGCTCCTGGTGTAGTAGGTTACACAACTACACTAACATCCAAACTGTAGCCTCCTAGCGCAGCCTCCAGACACACACTCCGCAGGCAGCAGCCCTGGACTAGCACACAGAGCAAAGTTGACCATATGGTGACTGTTCTCACCTAGGGAGCTGGAGGGAGAACTCAGCCTGGCTGGGGAAGTTTCCCAGCAAACTCTACAAATTGGGAATCATCAGTGGGGAAGGAAAAACCCAGCGGAGGGATCTGCTATCAGGTCCCTAGAAGCCTATTCTCAGGGGGAGCCCTGCATCCTGGCCTGGGACTCACCAGCTCCCCACACAGCCAGTCCTGCCCTTTTCCTGACTGGCTCTACACTCGCTCCAACATGGCTTCTCCCCTTTTCTCAACTCCCTGGGAGGGCCTATTGGTTGTTGGGCAGACTATGAGTCTGCCTTGGCTCCCTCTCCCTGCCAGGGACAGTATGCCTCTCCCTGAGCTGCCAGCAGACAGGGTCCCAGGAATCTATGTAATCTCCTTGGGGGTTACACTCCTTATGTCTTTGTTTCCTCTGTAGAATGCTATGTGCAAATATTAAATAATCAAACAGATTCATGGAACAGGATGGAAGTCCCAGAATTAGAACTGGGCCAAAACACTGGGGTTAATACACTACTCCTTAAAACAAAGGGTTCTGAAACTTTTAATCCTTTGGGGAAAAAATCAGCTGATTCCAGGATGGATAGCACCAAGAAAGTAGCCACATTTTAGGGGGTTAGGGACACCATTAGGGATTTCTAACTATCCCCAGCTGGAATCCCCTCTTCCCACAGCCCTGCGATCCTGACATCATCTCTAGCCTGCCATCTCCCCTTAGCATGATTCCTTCAGAAAGAGAATTACAGGGCTGGGATTCAAAGTGAGTCTGTTTCTACTCTTAAAATTGCCTTCCCAGTCTGGCTTGTTCCAACATAATTAACTGCTGGGAAAGCATTGGTGCCAACTATCCTGATTTTATCATGACTCACGATATTTGGTGTTTTCTTTAAAGTCCCAGCTCCTAGAATCACGTGAATTGTGTTTGACGGGAGATGTGTTAATTCTGATGGAATAAATGGGCTCAGAGTCAAAGGTGTTAACATGACCCATCACTGTACAATATGGTTTGGTGTTTTGAGTACAGAGAATGTGGCTTGCTTAGGACTTGTCTATGCTAGAAAAGTTTTTTTTCGCACTGGTATAGCGATACTAGCAACTGCTACTAGTGTAGATGAAGACTTTACTGGCATAGAAGTGCTTCTGTCAATATAGCTTATACAAGTTCCCTGAATAGAATAAGCTACACTGGAAAACCACTTTTATGAGGGTATAAGTGTATGTAACACTTGGCTTATACCCATAAAACCTCCACACCCTTAATTGACATAGCTTTGCTGGTATAAATTTTAAAGTGTAGACCAGGCCTTAGTTCCATGGCAAACACACTAGAAAATTAATGGCAAAATTTGGAGAATTATTGATTAAAATACACAGAAAAAAAATCCAAAACAAAATAGAGCATTTTGAAACTTAAACTGCAAAACAATCCTAATCAAAATGTATCAAAGTCCCATTTCAGAGAGAGGTTATTGGTTAGAGTCCCTTATTTGTCCAACAGTTTTCCCTAGGTTAGGTCCGTGACCCGTGGTGCCTGGGGCAGCCCTCATTGGTAATGCCAAGGTCAGGACAGGCTGCAAAAGGGAGAGCAGATACTCCCAAGACTGGTGGGTAACACTGAAGTTAAACCTCTCAACTAGTCACAAACTGTGCTTCTGATCCCCCACACTGATTATCAAGAAGGAAAAAAAGAAATCACACAGCCCCCTTTACTGCATTCCAGTCTCTGACCCCCAGTCAGCACCTAGGTCCAGTACAGTGAGAAGTTATTTTAAACTCTGCTCACATATGCAAAATGTTCTTCTGACCTCAGAAGGGTCAGCCACATTACCAGGTCAGTATAGGTTTGGATCTTACCCAAAATACCAGCCAATTATAAAGTAAAAAGGAAGAACAAGAAGAGAGATGTTAATGGTAAAGCAGTTACATACATACCAAGACTTCAAAGTCCATATAGCAGGTTCCTAGCAGTACTGGTGAGTTTGCTGGCTTGAAAATCCCTCTGGATCACATCCACAGCTTCAAAAGGGTAGCCATGTAAGTCTGTATCCACAAAAACAACAAGGAGTCCGGTGGCACCTTAAACACTAACAGATTTATTTGAGCATAAGCTTTTGTGGATAACCCCCCCCCCCCCACTTCTTCAGATACATGGAGTGAAAATTACAGATATAGGCATAAATATACTGGCACATGAAGAGAAGGGAGGTGCCTCACAAGTGGAGAACCAATATTGACCAGGCCAATTCAGTCAGGATAGATGTGGTCCACTCCCAATAATTGATGAGGAAGAGTCAATACCAAGAGAGGGGAAATTGCTTTTGTAGTAAGCCAGCCACTCCCAGTCCCTATTCAAGCCCAAATTAATGGTGTTAAAGTTTGCAAATGAATTGTAGCTCTGCAGTTTCTCTTTGAAGTCTGTTTTTGAAGCTTTTTTGTTGAAGGATGGCTACTTTTAAATCTGTTATAGAATGTCCAGGGAGATTGAAGTGTTCTCCTACAGGCTTTTGTATGTTACCACTCCTGATTTCTGATTTGAGTCCATTTATTCTTTTACGTAGAGACTGTCTGGGGTACATTGGTTTGGCCAATGTACATGGCAAAGGGGCATTGCTGGCACATATCTAGCACATGATGGCATATATCTACATTAGTAGATGTGCAGGTGAATGAGCCCCTGATGGTGTGGCTGATGTGGTTAGGTCCTCTGATGGTGTTGCTAGAGTAGATAGGGGCACAGAGTTGGCAATGGGGTTTATTACAGGGATTGATTCCCAGGTTAGTGTTTCTGTGGTGAGGTATGTAGTTGCTGGTGAGTATTTGCTTCAGGTTGGGGGGCTGTCTGTAAGCGACGACTGGCCTGTCTCCCAAGATCTGTGAGAGTGAGGGATCATTTTCCAGGAAAGGTTGTAGATCACTCATGATGTTCTGGAGACATTTTAGCTGGGGGCTGTATGTGATAGCCAGTGGTCTTCTCTTCTTTTCCTTGTTGGGCCTGTCCTGTAGTAGGTGACTTTTGGGTACCCGTCTCGCTCTGTCAATCTGTTTCCTCACTTCCCTAGGTGGCTACTGTAGTTTTAAGAACGCTTGATAAAGAACTTGCAGGTGTTTGTCTCTGTCTTAGGGATTGGAGCAAATGCGGTTGTATCTTAGGACTTGGCTGTAGATAATGGGTCATGTTATGTGTCCTGGATGGAAGCTAGAGGCATGTAGGAAAGTATAGCGGTCACTAGGTTGCCCTCCGCTGCCCTCCCTCCCCCAGTCCGCCCCACCCCTCACCCGCTGTCCTCCCTCCCCCCCAGTCCACCCCATCCCTCACCCGCTGCCCTTCCTCCCTCACCCCCAGTCCACCCCATCCCTCACCCGCTGCCCTTCCTCCCTCACCCCAGTCCGCCCCACCCCTCACCCGCTGCCCTCCCTCCCCCAGTCCTCCCCACCCCTCACCCGCTGCCCTTCCTCCCTCCCCCCCCAGTCCACCCCACCCCTCACCCGCTGCCCTTCCTCCCTCACCCCCAGTCCTCCCCACCCCTCACCCGCTGCCCTTCCTCCCTCCCCCCAGTCCTCCCCACCCCTCACCCGCTGCCCTTCCTCCCTCCCCCCAGTCCTCCCCACCCCTCACCCGCTGCCCTTCCTCCCTCCCCCCCAGTCCACCCCACCCCTCACCCGCTGCCCTTCCTCCCTCCCCCCCAGTCCACCCCACCCCTCACCCGCTGCCCTTCCTCCCTCCCCCCCCAGTCCACCCCACCCCTCACCCGCTGCCCTTCCTCCCTCCCCCCCAGTCCACCCCACCCCTCACCCGCTGCCCTTCCTCCCTCCCCCCCAGTCCACCCCACCCCTCACCCGCTGCCCTTCCTCCCTCCCCCCCAGTCCACCCCACCCCTCACCCGCTGCCCTTCCTCCCTCACCCCCAGTCCACCCCACCCCTCACCCGCTGCCCTTCCTCCCTCACCCCCAGTCCACCCCACCCCTCACCCGCTGCCCTTCCTCCCTCCCCCCAGTCCTCCCCACCCCTCACCCGCTGCCCTTCCTCCCTCCCCCCAGTCCTCCCCACCCCTCACCCGCTGCCCTTCCTCCCTCCCCCCAGTCCTCCCCACCCCTCACCCGCTGCCCTTCCTCCCTCCCCCAGTCCACCCCACCCCTCACCCGCTGCCCTCCCTCCCTCCCTCCCTCCCTCCCCAGTCCACCCCACCCCTCACCCGCTGCCCTCCCTCCCCCCAGTCCTCCCCACCCCTCACCCGCTGTCCTCCCTCCCCCAGTCCTCCCCACCCCTCACCCGCTGCCCTTCCTCCCTCCCTCCCCCCCAGTCCACCCCACCCCTCACCCGCTGCCCTTCCTCCCTCCCCCCCAGTCCACCCCACCCCTCACCCGCTGCCCTCCCTCCCTCCCTCACCCCAGTCCTCCCCACCCCTCACCGGCTGTCCTCCCTCCCCCAGTCCTCCCCACCCCTCACCCGCTGCCCTTCCTCCCTCCCCCCAGTCCGCCCCACCCCTCACCCGCTGCCCTCCCTCCCTCCCCAGTCCACCCCACCCCTCACCCGCTGCCCTCCCTCCCTCCCTCCAGTCCACCCCACCCCTCACCCGCTGCCCTTCCTCCCTCCCCCCAGTCCTCCCAACCCCTCACCCGCTGTCCTCCCTCCCCCAGTCCTCCCCACACCTCACCCGCTGCCCTTCCTCCCTCCCCCAGTCCTCCCCACCCCTCACCCGCTGCCCTTCCTCCCTCCCCCAGTCCACCCCACCCCTCACCCGCTGTCCTCCCTCCCCCAGTCCTCCCCACCCCTCACCCGCTGCCCTTCCTCCCTCCCCCAGTCCTCCCCACCCCTCACCCGCTGTCCTCCCTCCCCCCAGTCCGCCCCACCCCTCACCCGCTGCCCTCCCTCCCCCAGTCCTCCCCACCCCTCACCCGCTGCCCTTCCTCCCTCCCCCAGTCCTCCCCACCCCTCACCCGCTGTCCTTCCTCCCTCCCCCCCAGTCCACCCCACCCCTCACCCGCTGCCCTCCCTCCCCCAGTCCTCCCCACCCCTCACCCGCTGCCCTTCCTCCCTCCCCCCCAGTCCACCCCACCCCTCACCCGCTGCCCTCCCTCCCCCCAGTCCGCCCCACCCCTCACCCGCTGCCCTCCCTCCCCCAGTCCTCCCCACCCCTCACCCGCTGCCCTTCCTCCCTCCCCCCCCAGTCCACCCCACCCCTCACCCGCTGCCCTTCCTCCCTCCCCCCAGACCTCCCCACCCCTCACCCGCCGCCCCCCCCCGTCCGCCCCCCACGCCCCGCTGCCCCGCCCTTGCCGGCGCGAGGCTCGGGCGGGCGGCTCCCGGAAGGGCGCTGGGGCCCGCGCAGCTCGGGGCGGAAATGGGCCTGTCCCGGTAGCGGCCAGGGCGGCGCGGCTGGGCCGGCGGCGGGTGAGTCGGGCGGGAACGTGGCGGCCTGGCTCGGCTCGGCTCGGCTCGGGCCAGAGCCTGAAACCTGCCGTGTGCGGCGCCCCCCCCCTCGCGCCGCCCCCCGACTCTGCCTGGGGCGGGAGACCTGGTCCCCCCCCTCGGGTCTCTGCCTGGGGCGGGAGACCCTGCTGGCCCCCCCACTCCCCCCCGGTCTCTGCCTGGGGCGGGTGACCCTGGCCCCCCCCTCCGGTTCCTGCCCCCCCCGGCTCTCTGCCTGGGGCGGGTGACCCTGGCCCCTCCTCCGGTTCCTGCCCCCCCCGGTCTCTGCCTGGGGCGGGTGACCCTGGTCCCCCCCCCTCCGGATCCTGCCCCCCCCCCCGGGGTCTCTGCCTGGGGCAGGTGACCCGGTCCGGCCCGCCCCCGGCTCTCTGCCTGGGGCGGGTGACCCTGGTCCCAAGACGGGTGTCTTTTAAGTTGTCCCAGATATCTATGATACACCAAGACAGGATTCACTCCTGATTTTGAAGAATAATCTGTTTGGGTCTTCACTTACCTAGAGAAAAGTGTCTTCATCAGAGGGGGACCCAGTTTTAGTTTACGTCCACTGGCAAAAAGCATTAAGTGCCAGAAACCACTATTTTACTGTGAAGTTCTGGGAGGAAAGCTTTAGGTGATTGCAAAAAGAAAAGGAGGACTTGTGGCACCTTAGAGACTAACCAATTTATTTGAGCATAAGCTTTTGTGAGCTACAGCTCACTTCATGGGATGCATTCACCACCGATGAAGTGAGCTGTAGCTCACGAAAGCTTATGCTCAAATAAATTGGTTAGTCTCTAAGGTGCCACAAGTCCTCCTTTTCTTTTTGTGAATACAGACTAACACGGTTGTTACTCTGAAACTTGTCATTAGGTGATTATTTGCCGTGTTAATTTGATGGTTTGATTAAACTGATGATTTAATGCCAGTGTTGCTGCTAATGAACCTTATTTCTAGCCTTAATATGATAATTCCATTGTTTTGTCCATAATTGGTTTGTTAGAATTTGTAATAGCCTAATCTCTGTGGTATGTTCTAAAATTCATAAAAAACATGAGTTCCTTCAGTAAGTAATTTGGGTCAGAGTCCTAGAGAACTTCAGTCTATCAGCTGATCCAACTCAGATCCCAGATAGCTCCTTCCTTAAATTAGCCTAGTTCTCTCACCTGCCATTCCTTGTGTCTGTCTAGACTATACATTTTAATAATTTTGGGAATAAAATTCCTGGATGCTCAACTCTTTCTTGCCTATGTCCCCAGGGTGAATAGATTCAAACATTTCTGCTTAGTGTCAGGAAGCAAAAATTTCCACAGGTGCTCACTAAAGATACACATCCAGCTAAACAGAAGCATACACAAGGACAGAAATATGATACAGGCCAGATGGTGATCCCATCTCCCTCTCCTCTTGCCCACCCATCTGCTTCTCTCTTTCCCTTTGTTCCTCCCATGTTTCAGCCTGTCTTTTTCTTGGAATTGCAGCCTTCAGCAGGGCTGTCACTCAGATGATGGGTGTAGAAATAAGATGCGTGCATTTTGATTCTTCTCTTTGTTTTGTTTCCAGGCCTTGTTTGGATGGGACAATGGCTCTAACCTTCATGTCCTTACAAGAATTAATCAGGGAGGATTTCCTGACCTGTAAAATCTGCTATGATCTCTACACAGTGCCAAAGATCCTTCCATGTCTGCACAGTTACTGCCAGCATTGCCTGGAACCACTAGTGAGGGATGGAGCCCTCCAGTGTCCTGAGTGCCGGCTGCAAACAGATGTCCCAGGAGGTGCCTCAAATCTGAAAACCAACTTCTTCATCAACAGCCTCCTGGAGTTATTCCAGATTAAACACAACAGGGATTTGGCCTGCACAGTCTGCTCAGATGCCCAGAAGATCTTGACTGCCACTGCCCGTTGCCTAGACTGCAAGGATTTCTTGTGCCAGTCCTGCACTCAGGGCCATTGCTGCTCCCGTCTTACTCTTCATCATAAGGTGGTGAAGCTTGAGGAGTTTCTAGCTGGGGAATATGATGCTGAGATGAGGCTGCTGCAGGAGCTGTGCTGCCAGGACCACCAGCAGGAAGCTCTGCGATTCTTCTGTGACACCTGCAGTGCTCCCATCTGCAGGGACTGCCGTATGCTAGACCATTTCCAGCACAAGGTGGTCTCTATGGCAAATGCTGTGCAGAGGGAAAGGCCTTCTGTTGAGCAGCTAATTGACAGCCTGGCAGGAACGATAACATGCATCTCTGAGCAGGAAAAAGCTGTGGAGGAGACAATAGATAAGTTGAAAACATCAGGAGAGAACATAAAGGAGAGGATCACCAAATACGTGGATGACATTATCTCCTACCTCCTGGCCCAGAAGGAAGCCGTTCTGGGTGAGCTGTCTGCTTTTCTAACTCAGCAAATGGAAGGTTGTCGCTTGGTGAAAGAGGAGCTCCAGAGCCAAAAAGATAAAGCAATCAGCACCAGAGAGTTCTCTCAAAGGGTCCTCTATGTGGGAAAGGACTATGAGATCTTACACTTGGAGGGCATGATAAGGAATCGGATTCAGGAGCTCCAGACATATATCCCACGGAAACTAGAGAGCCAAATCCCTGAATTGGCCATAGCCTGGGATCAGCCGGAAATGCTGTCAGAGGCAGCACTCTTCAGTCTAGTGTTTCCCAGGGAACAACCTGAAGGAGACATGGAAACTGTTTTTGAGCCAGATAGCGAGGCATCTGCTTCCCCCAGTGAGGAGTCTGAGGATGACCCAGACTTGCCCTTGGACTCAGAAGACCAAGAAGACTCCTGTCCAAGCTCTGAAGAGAGTGCCCCTGACACTCCCGACAAGAACCCCTCTTGTTGCAGTAGGCGCAGTAAAAGGCCTAAGCGCGTGTGCACTTTTGAGGTAGACCAGTGCTGGTCCCAAGCAAAGCCCAATATCACAGGGATTGCTGTTCTGCCTCATGCTGGTGGCATTCTCCTGTTAGATCAGGAGAATGATGAGATAAAGCAGTACAGCGCTAGTGGGCACTTTCAGCAATCAATACCTCTGCCAGACTCAGATGGCGTCTTCTGTGGCATTTCGCTCTGTGGAGACGTCCTAGCTTGCTCTTCAGATTCCTTCCTCTTCTTCCTGACCCTTGAGGGCAAGTTTCTGCGCAAGTTGCTGCTAAGGGGATCCGAGTCTTCCTATGCCATCACCTCCTATGAGGACTCCTATATTGCAGTGAGTGAAGGCACACTCTGCTCCATCTCCCTTTACAGCCCTTCAGGACACTGCGTGGGCAGGGTGGCACCCACAGATTACCATGGGGGGAAGTTCCTTTTCATTGCTGTCAATGACTGGGAGGAATTCATTGTTTCAGACTTCATCAAGAAGCAGATTGTCATCATTGAGAAGTCTGGGCTGATCCTCAATGTGCTGAAGACCTCACACTCGCTGCTGACAAAGCCGTTCAGTGTATGCGTGGACGTGTCTAGTAACATTTTTGTGGTCGATCAGTTGAAGGTGATTAAATTTTCACCAGACGGTGAGACAGGGGAGGTAGTGTTGAGCAACCAAAGTCGGCTGAAGAGACCCCGTGTCCTTGCTGTGGACGACGGCGGGCGCCTTGTTCTGGTGCAAGAGGATGGTTACGTCCACATTTATTGTTTCTAGTTCACACCCTTGGAGAATGTGGGCTGAGTGCCCCAAAGTAGCTGGTTCTGTAACCTCAGGTCCCAAACCTTTATGTTAATAGTGCGCCAGAGTAATCCCACTAGTACTATCACCTCCAGATGCGTTACAGAGCTTTAGCCCTGACTCTGGGTGTCAGTGGAGCAGATATGTCTGGGCAGGAATCTTTGTGCTCCAAGTGTTTTGAAAATACTCGGAGCCCAGGGGAGCTGGAGGTAGAAATATTATTTCACTAACTGAGATGAGATCCATATTGCTAAAACTTTCTACGCTCTCCCAGCTCACCTGACAGCTTCTGCAGGGGATACTGCAATGTTATAGTCCGTGCTATCAGTGCCTGAGGTGAACAGCTGGAGAGCTGGGAATAATGGCCAGCTCTAAGGAAATGGCAGAAAGGAAATGCCTTTGCTTAATGTGCATTTGGTAGTTGGCATTGATAGATGACAGGTGCCTTTTGAACTGTTTCATGTTAAAGTAACATCTCTTCCCCTGCCCACCTTACCTCTCCATTAGAGCTGTGAACTGATAGAACTCTGACTTTCACTTTAGCTGTTCTGGAGTGTGTCCCAGATTAAGGGAGTGTTCAGAAAAATGACCTCCTTCTATTTCTCAGCATCCCCTTTGCCATCTTAGCCCAGCCAGCCACTGAATTTCTCTCCCTCCTATCCCCCCGAGTCATAGTCCTCCTTGAGCAGGATGACCAAACATCACAAAGGAACCTGACACCTGCCAGAAGCTGTGGGAACCTGGTCTGAGCATTGGAAGCATCCAGTCCCACAAGTGTGAAAAGGTAAAAACGGCTAGAACTGTATCTAAAGATCCCAAGCAGAAAGCACCCAGCATTGCTGCAGCCAAGGACTGGTTAGTGCATCCATTGGGAAAGAGGTGGCAGTCGGCTCAGTTCAATGGGTGATGCAGCCTCTTACATTCCTTTTCTGTTTAGCCTGTTGAATCCAGGAAGAGCAGTCAGTGCTTGAGCAGGTCTCAGCTTTTGTTTATATTTAGGGATACAGACTAAAGCTTCCTATTGCATTCCAGCTCATCCTACTGTTAGTGTAAAACAATCATTTCTGTTTGAGCATTAACACTTTTATGTATTTGGATAATTAATAGAGCCTCATGCTTTCCCTTATGAACTGTTTTCCAATTTTTCTTCTTGTTTCGCTTTAATAAAGCCTGGTGAAATTATGAGTGTGGCAGGCCTCACTAAAGGGCATGACTCTGGCACTGAGTCGTCACAGTGACCTGAACATAAGGGATGTTTGCTGGAGCCTTTCCCTGTGTGCAGGACAGGATGTGAGAGTACATTCACTAGTTTCTTTCACTGTGTTGGCAAGAAATGTTCAGGCTCTTACAGAGCAGCTCTGTGGGAGCTATTCAGGCATTTGTCTTTGGGCTTTGTTTAAACACTTGCTGGCAAATGTGCTCTCTTACACGGATTCTCAGGGACCTAGCCATGTGCACTGTCATGTAGACATGCATTTTCTCATGCACACACACACATTAGTATTCATGTGTGTACATACAAAATGACACACAATTACTAAAGATAGTTAAGACCAAGGCAGACTGCAAAGAACTACAAAAGGATCTCTCAAAACTGGATGACTGGACAACAAAATGGCAGATGAAATTTAATGTTGATAAATGCAAAGGAATGCACATTGGAAAGCATAATCCCAACTATACATATAAAATGATGGGGTCTAAATTAGCTGTTACCACTCAAGAAAGAGCTCTTGGAGTCATTGTGGATAGGTCTCTGAAAACATCCACTCAATGTGCAGCGGCAGTCAAAAAAGCAAACAAAATGCTGGGAATAATTAAGACAGGCATAGATAATAGGACAGAAAATATCATGTTGCCTCTATATAAATCCATGGTACGCCCACATCTTGAATATTGTGTGCAGATGTGGTCGCCCCATCCCAAAAAAGATATATTGGAATTGGAAAAAGCTCAGAATGGAAAAAATCAGCAAATGGCAGGGAAGGGACAACAGGAAACTCGAGAAGCCTCATATGCATTCTTGCCCAAGGAACTATCCTTGTGCAGGACCTGATCATTCTTTGTGGGCATTCTAATGAGTGTTCTGATGTCCTCAGGCACCTCCTCATGAGAGTAATTGCTGATCTGATCTTGCCCTGTGTTTTGGCTGAAAGACACACACAGCCCACAAAATCTTTCTGTCGACATTCCAAGATGGACGAGGTGCTGAGATGGTTAAAGATCACTCTTCCAGCGATTGACAATAAATCCATGTTGTTTCAATGTCCGGTCATTGGCTAAGTTGCCCGAGTGGACCCCTCCTTGGACAGGGCTCTGCCTAGAATGTCATCCAGGAAAGACTATTCCTGTGTCCCCTTTTGCCTGAGAAAAGCCACCAGAACAATGAGGACTTTTATGAACACTCGTGAAGATGACAGTCTGAAAGGCAGTGCTTTGTATGGAAAATCGTTGGTCCCATGAGCGAATCACAGAAATCTCTTGTGCTTCCAGTGGATTGGCACATGAAGATAAGTCTTCAAATCAATTGATATAAAGTAATTCCCTTGGCAGATGGCCACTGCTATGGAATTCAAAGTCTCCATCTTAAGTCTGGTCTTTCTTATGAACTTGTTCAGGTGTTTTAAGACCAACACCACTCTGTCCTCCTCAGATCTTTTGGGTATCAGAAACAAGATTAAGTAGTGGCCAGAGAACATCTCTGCCTCAGGAACTCTCTCTATTACATGGAATTGCAGAAGCTGATCTGTGGCCTTTAGCATATTTTGCCTCTTGCTGATGCTGGAGAAGGGAGAAAACGATGATTTGGAATCTTTGAAAATTCAGTGATGTACCCATGTTGAACCACATTCAGGACCCATCTGTCCAATGTGAAGAGAGGCCATTGGTCCTTGAATTTTAATAGTTTCCCCCCATAGGTGTTGCTCATCTGAACTCTCTTGATTGTATTCAGGCATTGCTTCCAGTGTTGAAATTTGCATGGCAGGAAGAATGGTCTCTCCCCTTTCCAGGCTTGGACTTGTTCCATTTGCCTTTGCTATAGTTTCTTTCGTTCCTATAGGAGTAGCCACAAAAAGGATATGCAGACCTGTAATAAGGACGATTGTCCATTTTTCTGGAGTTGGAGTTGGGAGAGTTCTTTTTTGATTTATCTGAGATTTCCACCAGCACTCTGTCTAATGGCTTCCCAAATAACCAACTTCCTAAATATTTCAAAGCTGTTAATATGACTTTGGCTTGTATATAGTGCTTCCAAGCTCATAACCAGAGGTGCTGTCTGGTCACCACATTGGAGGCCATGGCATGCGCTGAAAACATCAAAGTATCCCTGGTTGCATCGACAGTGAAGGTTGAAGCCATTGAGTTTTTCTTTAAGTCCAAACCTAATCATGATTTCTTAGCCTTTTGTGGCCATCTAGCTGCCAAATTTGTCAGTCCAGGCTAGCACTGCTCTTGCAAAACATGTTGTCCCAGCAGAAACCCTCAGAGAGGAAGATGAAGCCTCAGACATATTATTACACAGGGATATTTCTATTCTGCAGTCGGGTTCTTTTGGGAAAAAGCCCCTTTCTGTTGGATGGTAGTGTCTTTGACTAGTGCTGAATCTGCTTTGTCCATTTTGGGATGAGAGACCAAATCTCCTTTGCTGTGGTGCACATTGTAGAATTTTTTGGCATGCCTGGACAATCCATTAGATTTTGCTGGTGTTTCCCATTCAGCCTTAATCACTTTTCCAAAAAGTCATGAAAGGGAATGTGTAGTTCAGATTTTGAACCAGCTGGAAAATATTTTTTTGTAATTTCTATGTCTATTTTTCTTCCTCCTCCCCAGAATCTTTTCTAATGGGCTCATCTGACAGGATACCCAGGTATCTAATCACCATTCGTAATGTGTTCTCAAGTGATTGGAAAAAGATCCTCTTGCTTTGTTTCATCCTGCAATTCAGGCTCTGTGTGAGAGAGAGAGAGAGTTCACCTTCCTCCTGTGAAGAAGATCCTGACTTTCCTCTTGACTTCTTCGTTTCTCTCTCAGGCTTGGATTGAACAGATTTTCCAGCCTTCTTTTTCTTTTTTTGATGTCTGTCAAGATTATGATTAAAATAAATGACAATGAAGAACAGCCACAAACAATTTTTTTATTAAGCTTTTTCTTTCCATGTATGAGAACCTTGTGTCCAGAACCGTCAGCTCTCATGATGAATGAAGAACTACTATCCCCAGAAGAATCGGCCAGTTTTCTCTTGTGTCTGAGGTAGTTTCTTGAACCCTTTCCCCCTTTTTACAATTTTACTCCTTAGGTTCTCAATCGCCACCTCCACCGAGTCAGATGAGGATTCCTGCAAACCTCTTCTGCTGTCAGGCATCTGTTATATTTGCTCTTTTGAGAGTGGATACTATAAGGGGACTCTGCTGCTGTTGCCTGGGGCTTACAGGTTGGTGACCGCTGAGGTAAAGGCACTTTTTGCACCAAATTCAAGAACTCCCTAGTCCAAGAGGGAATTTCTTCCTGGGGGGGAGATTCTGTTCTCTCTTCCATGTAGAATTCCTGACATCCCCTGGAGCTAAGGGATGGCGACCAGATTGCCTGATGAAGAAAGGGAGGAGGGGATGATGAGACGTGCTGCAGGAGGGAGTGCACCCAAAACAGTCTTACTGGCCACTCCTTGCCCTGTTGGTGGCAGATTCAGATGGTCCTGCTTATGGTTTCCCTACCTGGGCCGCTGCCTTTTTATGCAGTAGTTCCAGGCAGGAGACAAACGGCCTCTTTGAGGTTTGTCTTTGTTTTGTATTAATTCTCTCTCTCTCTCTCTCTCTCAGTAGTAGCTGGATTCAACCACCCTGCCAGTAGCTACAGGAGGGGGAGAGCTAGTCCCTCCTCAGTTATCCAGGCAGAGTAACAGATTGAGAACGGTTTCAGAGTAACAGCCGTGTTAGTCTGTATTCGCAAAAAGAAAAGGAGTACTTGTGGCACCTTAGAGACTAACCAATTTATTTGAGCATAAGCTTTCGTGAGCTACAGCTCTTGTAGCTCATGAAAGCTTATGCTCAAATAAATTGGTTAGTCTCTAAGGTGCCACAAGTACTCCTTTTCAGATTGAGAACGGGAGCTGCAGCTGAGTGCCGGGAGGAGCTAGCAGGGGAGACCTACAGTTCTGGAACTTTTGAACAAGAAATGCTCCATGCACAGATGAGATTTACCTTCTATCACCCTTCTCCCCCAAGGAACAGGTCTCTGTTTCTTAGAATTGAGTGGAAAAATGGCCTTTGCATCTCAGTATGTGAGATCGTAGCCTGTTTTGCCAGAGTGAAGCCAACATAAAACACCACATCTAGAAAACCAGGGACTATTATTAATGGCTGAGCTCCCTCTCCTCCGGAGAGGTGGTGTTGCTGGAGATAGCATAACTAGGGAGAGCAGCAGGTGCACTGCTTCCCATGCCCCGGAAAGACAGAACTGGTCTAAAAGTCAAACCTCACCATTTATGTGGGGTCCAAATTATAGGTCTTGGGGTTACAATAATCAAATCACTTTCACACAAAAGATGAGGTGGCAGGGCATCACTGAGCTCTTCGAGGGAGCAGCGTTCAGACCCATGGGTGACTACATCCCTCCCCTCTTGCATGCCAGAGCAGCCAGGCTAGCATGTAGGGTTAGCCTGTCTTTTCCATTCAGGGGTCCAAGTCTGGACAAATTAAACATATAAACTGTCAGGCATTGAAACTTGTTGAATAGTAACTCTCTGACGCCCTGCCTGCTTCCCTAGGGCCTACGTTTAGATTTTTTTTTTATAGTATGGTTTGTGCCTGCTTTTAATGTAATAAGGAGACTGAATTCCAGATTTGCTTTTTCATGTTTTTATATTTTTAAAATGAATTCCTAGGTCTTTATTTCTGAATTTATATTTTTCTTTTAAGGGGCATTTGGGCTATATCTGCTAATTAAAAAATGACAGATGTTTAAAATTAAAGATTGTTTTGAAGATAATGTAGAGGTGTGGTAAAATTTACTGCCTGTACGTCTCAAGCCACTTATCAGCATATTCAGTCCTGTGCCTAACTCCTCAAGCTAAATAATCAGGAGGCATATGGGGATGTTTTGGGGTCCTAGAGGCTGTCTTTTGCCTAGCAGGTTAAAACATGATATTGCTTCTCTTGGAACATAGGAGGAACAAGGAGAGCGGTCAGGAGCTATCTCAGAAGCAGCACATCCAGAATTCATTCCAGGAAGCAGCTGAGACAGTCAAAATTCTGCACTTCATATACTAAAAGAATTAATTTTTTAGCACTGGATCCCCCTGCTATGCCTTAGCATTCCCAAGCCTCATACACCTAAGTTACATGGAAAGGGATTTGAGTAGCACAGCCCTTTTCTCTGGCCAGCAGAGCCTCCGCTTGCTTCCTGCTTCCTCTGGGAACACTAACAGAGTATTAGTGGCCATTAAGGAGGCGTTTGCTAAGTGACTTGTAAGTTGCCTTGAGTAGTCACTGTGCTCACTCTGAGGCAGACAACAGTCAAGTGCTTACTTTGCCAGCGAGGAGGCCTAGAGAATTTTTGACACCTCTGTGGATCAGAGATTATATCGGGACTTGAGGAAAGTTAAAAATTAACTCTTTAATCCAAAATCCACTTTGTTCCTTCCCACTGGATTCATTTCCAAACATATGATTAAAGAACTGCTGTTTTGCCTGTGGGGGGTGTTGAACAGATTTGGGATAAACGCCATGGAAGATTATGTGCAATAGTGTAGCAAGTCACTAGTGAACAAGTCACTGATATTTTATCCATGCACATTGTCTGCTCTAGGAAAAGCAAATGTGAAAGACAAAAGTAAAGCAAGGGGGAGTGCATGACTCTGGGATTATGTCTCATACACGCTGGATAATGTGTATTTGCACTGCTGTGCTCTAGGAGCTGACGGAAGTACTGTTTCTACCAGCAGCCGACAGGTTCTTTAGCTTACCAGGTAGAGGCTTTCATCTGCAGACAAAGATCGCTAGTTCTATCCCCAGTACTGTATGTTTGCAGTACAGCTGATCCATAGGGTGGGACAGGTGCAATCATAAATAAGGCTAAGATTTTTGTCATGCATATTTTTAGTAAAAGTCACAGGTCATGGGCAATAAAGAAAAACTAACGGAAGCCCGTGTGTGACATTTACTAAAAATATGCATAACAGCTCAGAGCTGTGAGGCTCCCCCACTGCCTGTGGCTCCCAGTGTGGGGCAGCCCAGCTGCCCGTGACTCAGGGCTCTGGGGCACTGCCCCCTACCCCACCCCCTAGCAGCTGGGAGCTTGGGGCACCTGCAGTTCCCAGCCACCATGGGCTGTGGGGGGACACTGCAGCTCCCAGGAACCATGGGGTCAAGTTATGCATTCCATGACCTCTGACAAAATTGTAGCCCTAATTGTGAGCTGGTTCTAGTCTCACTTGGAGGCAACACATGCCCTGGTAGGGCTCAGCCTCGGAGGCTCAGGAAAAGGGCTGGTATTCGTAACAGCATAGGACTGAAAGGGACCTCGATAGGTCGTCTAGTCCAGTCCCTGGCACTCCTGGCAGGACTAGGTATTAGCTAGACCATCCCTGACAGGGGTTTGTCCAACCTGCTCTTAAAAATCCCCAATGACGGAGATTCCACAACCTCCCTGGGCAATTTATTCCAGTGCTTAACCACCCTGACAGGACATTTTTCCTAATGTCCAACCTAAACCGCCCTTGCTGCAATTTAAGCCTATTGCTGCTTGTCCTGTCGTCAGAGGTTAAGAACAATTCTTTTCCCTCCTCCTTGTAACAACCTTTTATGTACTTGAAAACCGTTATCATGGCCCCTCTTAGTCTTTTCTTCTCCAGACTAAACAAACCCAATTTTTTTCAATCTTTCCACATAGGTCATGTTTTCCTGACCTTTTAATCATTTTTGTTGCTCTTCTCTGGACTTTCTCCAGTTTCTGCACATCTTTCTTGAAACGTGGCACCCAGAACTGAACACAATACTCCAGTTGAGGCCTAATCAGCGTGGAGTAGAGTGGAAGAATTACTTCTCATGTCTTGCTTACAACACTCCTACTACTACATCCCAGAATGACGTTGATTTTTTTTAACAGTATTACACTGTTGACTCATATTTAGCTTATGGTCAGAGATTCCTTTCCGCAGTACTCCTTCCTTGGCAGTCATTTTCCAGTTTGTGTATGTACAACTGATTGTTCCTTCCTAAATGGAGTACTTTGCACTTGTCTTTATTGAATTTCATCCTGTTTACTTCAGACCATTTCTCCAGTTTGTCCAAATTATTTTGAATTTTAATCCTGTCCTCCAAAGCACTTGCGACCCCTCTCAGCTTAGTATTGTCCACAAACTTTATGTGTGTACTCTCTATATCATTATTTAAATCATTGCTGAAGATATTGAACAGAACCAGACCCAGAACTGATTCCTGCAGGACCCCACTTGTTATGCTCTTCCAGCATGACTGTGAACCACTGATAACTACTCTCTCGGAACAGCTTTCCAATCAGTTTTGCACTCACCTTTTTGTAGCTCCATCTAGATTGCATTTCCTTGGTTTATGAGACGGTCATGTGAGACAGTATCAAAGGCTTTACTAAAGTCAAGATATACCATGTCTAGCGCTTCCCTCCCCCCCCCCCCCCCATCCACATGTGGGGGGAACAAGCCCATGTGTTTGAGGGAGAGGGGAGACAGGTCTGTCAGCAGGGCTGCCACGCCCTATTCAGACTTTCCTGTACCATGCTTACCCCTCCAAGAGACTGACTTGAAACTGCTGCCAGATTAAACTGCACCTGCTAGACTGGGCCATAAATCATCCCAGCTCATGCTTCTGATTCAGCCTGACTCTGGTGCAGAAGCGTGCAGCCCCTGGGCTGAGCCCTCTCATGCAGGAATCCAGCACATAGTCCCAGACTGCAACATGCAGTTTCAGTACCACTTTATTATCTTTCTGTTCACACAACACAGGGGCGGAAAAACCCGAAGTGAATGAAACAGTAACACTGATGCCCTAGGAGGGGGTCTGTTGCTAACTCAGGGATGCCTGCCCCCAAGTCAGATGTGTCCAGGGAAACAGCTTCTCACTGTCTTTTGTGAGTGGCCTGTTCAGTTCTTAGTGCACATGCGAAATGTAAAACTGTTATATGGCCCCCTGACCTCCAGTGGGATCTTCACAGACAGGTGTATGGAGAGATTGGGTGCCGCAAGCAGGGGCACAGACTTGAATGTTCATGCAGGTGTGAATGAAGGCAGAGACACAGACCCGTATGCCCACAGGTGCAACTGCACGGGTATACCGATGGGTAGAACCATGCACAAGCAGGAAGACAGGCACACACCTGCATTCATGCACAAACCATAATAAGCAGAGCGTAGAGAGACATGTGGCTATGGCTGAGCTGCAGTGTGGATGTTTTTATAAATAACAGATCTTGCCAGACAAATGGCCAAGATTCTATTCCCAGCTGTGTCATGAGCTCTGTGTGACCTTGAGCAAGTCACTGCTGCACTGAGCCTCTGTTTCCCTTCCTGCCCTTTGTCGTGTCTATGCAGACTAAGCTCTTTGGGCCCAGACTGTCTCACTACAGTATGTACAGCATTTGGCACAACAGGGCCCCAAGCTCACCTGAGGTCTCTGAGTGCTAAGCTAACAAAAAATAACAAAATGGCTTGCTTTTTTTGACAGACGTACATTGGTGGATGAAGGGAAGGCAGCATCTGGTGGGAGCATGCAAAAGGTGAGTTTTAGGACTTGTCTTAATTAGTGATGAAGAAGAGGGAGGAAACAACATCTTAATAAAAGGTGCAGATGATCCTAACCTGGACAGAACTGCAAGCCCCAGACAGGCTGGAGAAATGACCGAGAGGGACTTGCAGCGCTTAGACTCAGGCAGGGACTAACAAAATGAGAGTTTGCCTGGATACGTGCAAGTAATTAATCTGGCAGAACATCACAGAGTGGTTCAGTGGCTGGGAGAGGCCGAGTGATACAGGAGTTTTCATTCTGAGCTCGCGGCATTATTAGCCAGCATGGTTTGGGGTTGTACCCAGAAGTATCATTCCAGAGTAAAGCGGGAATAGTGCTCCTCTATACATGTGTATATGGCTCTGGTACAATTGCTCCTGAAATGCCACACTCAGTTCCAGGAACCACAACCCCCACAAAGAGTACCTGCAAATTGAAGAGATTTCAAAGAGCATCAGTGATCAGGGCAGAGGGGACAAGTTTGGGGGAGCAATTGAGACAGCTAAATCTGTCTCATTTAGCTGAAGAATGGCTGGGGGAGGGAGGACCCTGCTTAAGGGCTGCAAATATACCTCACTGTAATCAAGCCATACATGTCAGGGCATGTGCTTACTACACAGCTATAATTTGCAGACAGGTCACACATCCCCTCAAACACAAAAAGACATCACACATACAGATGCATTTTTGCACCTATCCAGCACTTGCACTCATCTGTGCCACTCACATCAATGTATCCACCCCATCTGCACTGCTATCTACATGCACGATCCCTCCCCAGTGCCAGCTCCCCACAGTAGGGTGACCAGATGTCCCGATTTTATAGGGACAGTCCCGATTTTTGAGGCTTTTTCTTATATAGGCACCTATTACCCCCCAGCCCGTCCCGATTTTTCACACTTGCTATCTGGTCACCCTACTCCACAGTCACGCACAGGGATATGCACATGCACACAGCGCTGCACTCACACCCAGCAGGCAACAAGGTGCTTGGGCCCATGTCCCCCTCTTTGTTAGATATCAACGCTCGCAGCAGGCTGCTCACCCTTCTAGCGGTGGGGACATGGCTCCATGCTCAGCTGCTGGAGGGAAGCTTGGGACAGGTCACCCAGCAGCCTTGGTGTCTCAGGGACACATGCACAAACTCACAGTGGCACAACTTGTTTGGAAACAATCCGTGCTAGGACTTGGATCCCCAAGGAGCAGCTCTACCCCAGAGCTGTAGGAGACTCCTCCACCATCAGCAGTCATAGCCCTGCCAGCCAGTAGAGTGCAAGACTCTTACACGAGAAACAGATTATTTTAGCGGCAAACACTTCAGGATCTCCCCAGAGCAGCAAGGGCTTCTCAACAGGGCCAGGCCCAGGACATGCACACTTCCTCTTCGTCTTTCAGAGCAGGGATCCCGGTGTGTCAGAGGGATGGACAGCAAATGCCACAGAAGACTTTGCTGAGGTAAAAAATAAAATAGGACCAGTGTCCTCCTTGTAAAGTTCCAGTTAAATCAAATCAACTCAGGAACTGCCTTGTCTTTGCCAGAGTTCAGGCCGATTGGCCTGAGTAAAGTGCAAATGCCAGTCCGCTTTCAATGATAACTGCAGTTGGGTCAAGGCAACACTCAAATTTCAGCTCTTCCCCAGGTTAAGATTAGCTTGACCCTGCTGAAAGGGTGGCGGGCATGGGCTTGCCCTGCCCCAGGGTTAGTGCACATTTGCCATACTGAAGGGCATGTTGGCTCTGCCCAAGCCTTAGATCAGGTTGGCCATGCTGGAGGTGGTGGCGAGCCGGCGGTTCACAGCGAGCCGGCTGGAGATGGTGAAGATGCTAATGTCACCTGTGCCCAGTCTCCTGGGAGCAACTGGGCAGCAGGAGGTGCTGAGCACGTAAAGCAGCAGGCAGAGTAGAATGGCAGCCCCAGCAGTCATGAGGATGACTCCACTGGTGAACATGCTGGCCAGAGGCCGTGAGGGGCTGAGCTGCATGGTCGTGGTGGAGAGGACAGTGAGGACCACGCCACAGACCAGCAGAACCAGAGCGCTAAGCAGCAGCACCACACAGTCCGAAAAGCCACCACTCTTCAGCAGCTCAATTTGGTTCCGGCTCCGGATGCAATTCATGTCCTGGATAGCAGAACTCAGCAGCTGCTTCAGCAGCACTAGCAAGGCCAGGAGGCAGAGCGTGGTGCCCACAGCCAGCCGCCACTCCCCGGACCGGCTGCTGGTGCTATAGAGGAGGACAATGCCCCCTGTCCCGCAGGCCAGAATTAGCACCACGGCCACCCCATAGCACAAGATGGATTTCTTAGGGTCCTTGAACCACCACAGCTCGACATGCTCCTCAAGGATGTTCCTCTGAATACGGCCAGCATCCGCAGGGGGCCGGGGCACACTGAGCTGCTCCAGCTCAGGCATGGTGGGTGCCTGAGGGGCCTCTAGGCTGGGCGGGATGTGCTGCGATGATCACACAGATGGCGCCAGGTCCCTGGCCGGGGAGGTCAAAGCCACAGCAGCTGTGAAGGCTGTGGCATTTCCTTGTGAGGCAGGCAGCTTGTGTTCTTGCCCTCTGATGCCCTGTGGCCACTGAATGTCAGAGCTCCAATACAGCAGGGGTGCCCATCACTGCATCCCCTAGTGAGTTACGGGCTGCACGCCAGGGGAAGTGCCAGGAAAGACTATGGCTGAAGGGCAGGACAATTGATCTGCGGTGTCCAGTGTAGTGAGCTGATGCACCTCCAGAGTGTCATGGGGAGTGGCTGGTACTGAGTCCTCCAGCCCCCTCCTTGTCCCAGTTATTTCATCTGAAAAAGGCCAGAAAAGAACAAAGTGTAATTGACCAAAGCCCCTGCTCCCAAATACCCCCCACCCCACCCCCGTCCCCAGTTCCCACGGCTGGGGGTCAGAGACCTTCCTCACTGAAACCCACGCCCTGTGGCACAGGCCAGGGGATCTCCCCCCGTGCTGAGGCTCCACTCACTGATGCATCTGGGCATCCCTGTTCAGTGAAGCTTGTCTCAGGTGATACTGCCGCTTTGGGTCTTCTGTCTCTCCAGACTCAGTGGCTGCAGCGCTGCTGAGCCCAGAGACTGCTCAAGTGTCCCTGTGCGTTCCTCGGCAGGACTGCAACTGCAGCTGGGCACTGGCAGCACGGACAGAGGCAGGTCCCATGCTGTGATAAAGCCCCATTCACTGCCCCAGCCTCACATGCTCTCTCATCAGCAGCTGCCTCTTGTCACCAACTGGCTCTCCAGCCCAGACTGTCAGCAAAGGGTTGGGTCCTGGGCTTAACTCTTACAGTCTAGTCCCAACCAATGGAGGAAAAATGAAACAATGAATAGTAACTGCTGAATTGGCTGTGCCTTTCCGTCACCCCAATCCTTGGGCTGAGCCACCAACACGCTTCCCTTGGATCATTGTCTCAGGCCATTAGCCCAGCCTGGATTACTGCCCAGGATGACAGTAAAGGCGCTCACGTTTCCCCAGACACTGCACCACATACAATTCATGGTTATTTCTCATGTTTCCACTCCCCGCATCCCTGCAGTTTCCCTGGAGAGAGCTCCCTCTGCCTGACAGACAGGTTTGCAATGTGTGCGCGACGGGAAGACTCAGCAATTCTGCATGCATTTTCTAGAGTCTTGGTGCGCCGCCGCCTACTTGAACACATACTTAAAGCATGTGGGGTGCAGAGGGGAAGCTACGTAATCTT
Source organism: Chelonia mydas (assembly GCF_015237465.2). NCBI lineage: Eukaryota > Metazoa > Chordata > Testudines > Cheloniidae > Chelonia > Chelonia mydas. The sequence goes on from NC_057854.1 coordinate 106,298,495, forward strand.
ATGGACTTGACTATGCAAATAAGCCCTTAGCTCCTCCCTGCCTTGCCCTTCCCTGACACCTCACTGTCTCTGGCTAGGGACATCTGTTGAGCAGAGCCTGCACTGTAAGCAGAAACCACCTTCGTTACTCCAGCAGCAGATTCCCAGCCTGTTAGAGGCCTCAGTGGGTGTAAAAACCAGCATGGGGGTGCGCCTACGCTACCCACCATACGAGGTGTGCTGGGAAACGGAGGGGCATGCCAGAGCTGTGGAGAAGAGGGTGCCAGGTATGTGTTACGCTATGGCCACTGTTCCCTCTCAGTTGTGCGCATACACACAGATCCTAAACCCTGCGCACATGGTGAAACACCGCGCGCACAAAAATTTGCACAGAAGCACAACAGTTTGCACAGAAGACATTTTTTGCACACACGGCCTGTCAAAAATTAGAGGGAACATTGGCTATGACTATGCTCAGTTGTGGTTAACAACTTGGGATCCATGTTCAAGTTCCACTTACACAGGTTAGCGCAGTCCCAGGGGACCATCCAGCACTTTAGGGAGTCGTAACTGGGCTCCCAGCTAGCCCCCTCTTTCCTACTTAATTGACACAGAGACTCTGGCTCATGGTATCTAAACACCTCAGAGACAGTAATGGAGACACCCTCGCAACCCCTGTAAGGCTGGGCATTATTAGCTCCATTTTACAGGTAGGGAACTGAAACCTGAGAACCTTGTGACATTTCCCAGTCAAACACAGGGAATTTATATCAGAGACAGGACCCGAACCTACAATGCCAAGGATCTAGCTGGGAAACTTACCCATAAACCCAGCCTTCGTTCCCAATTACAAATTCTCCTTCCACCCAGCCTTTTCACCAACTGTGAAAGGTCCTTGTACTGCCCCCCCCGCCCCTGGGTCCTTGCACTGGGCGTTGACCAGTTAGCTGTGTCTGGCTGGGACTGAAGGGGACGGCCACATAGAAACTAGTCAAGCATCAGCTATAAAGCAGCAAGGAATCATCTCACACAGCACTCTGCCTGTTATACAAATAGCACTACGACCATATTACTTGGTGCTGTGTGTGCTCCACTGACTCCTATTTTCAGTCCCAAACACAATTCAAGGCTCCAGTCCCAGTTTTGGGGACCCTTATAGAACAGAGGGCTGAGCACACGGTTGGGTCTGCAGGCTGAGCTCACTGCACACACTAGAGGCTCCTGGCAGCTCTCCATTCTCCCCCACAAGCTCCCAGTCGGCCACCCTGCCATCCCCTTCCATGTCAGGGCCTCTCTACAATCCTCCTCCCTACCCCCATCTGCATGCCAGGGGCTCTGTGTAGCCCCCACCCTCCCCTACCAGTGTGCCCCATTCTCCCTCCTTAGCTTGGGCTCTGTGTACACTCTATTCACCCCTTCCCATCCCAGACTCGTGCCAGGAGATGGGTGAGGGGGCTGCACCATTCTGGATGCAAGAAGTGATTTCCTTGACATCTTAAACAGTGGCCACGTGAGGCATCTCTTCAGCTAGGCCAGGTGGGCAGGGAGTGGGGGGTGCTGGAGCCAGACACTGCCTGACAGTGTCAGGGCAAACGCTTCCACGTTCCGGCCCTGGCTGTGATGGAGCATGAGATCACTGTTAAAGCCATAAGCACAACAGCCATTGTTCAAGGCTCTATACCAGCTGGTCACATGGCAGGGTGGTTTCTGAGCGCTGTTCTGCTCACAGGCATGTAGCTAGTTGCGTTGCATGACCTTTGCTCTGTGATAATCCTCTGCTGCAGCTGTGGAGTTTGGACTCTCCTGTGAGTGACTGGATCCGGAACACAGAAATTCCTAGTCTGAGAATTTTTGCTTGGTCTGGAGGCATGTAGTATTCTTGATCAGACTCACAGTCTGGCTATATTCAAAACAATTACAATCCTCCAGTTAGTGGCCAGAGAAGCAGCTGTGCCTGCCTGGGACCAGCTCTGCTATTCGCAAACACAGCAACAGAAAAGACATTGCGTGCTGCCTGCCCCTATACGCTGTGTGCTGTGTGTTGCTGGGATGCATGCACCCTGCAAGGTAAATGCACTCAGCCCTGCAAGGGCCTGTTTGACTCCAGGGGACATTTCTGAGCTGGTTAGTTTAGATGGGGGCTGAGCTGTGCAGGGTTAGGGGTGAGCTCTGGGCTTCTGTCTGAGAGCCCCCTTGCAGTTTCAATATTATTCTAACATCCAGTCTCATAGAACCCAACTACACCAGCACCATAACTGCATGTCCGCATCGAAATCACAGCACCCTTTTCCCCTCACATTGTGCTCTAGGCACAGCACTATGCTGTCTCACCATTACGCCTTTCACACAGCTTCCTTGAGGCCTTTGGACTGCAGGAGTTGCAGGAGTTGAACTGTTTACATTTTATTTTTCTCCTTTGTTGTCTCACTCATCACATCAGAAGAGTCTGCTTGAGCCCGGGGGGCGGGGAGGGATATGAGAAGCTCCACACCTCCATAAAGGAGGACAGCTTCTTTCCACAATAGACTGGAAACGCTGAAAAGCTCTTTCTCTTTGCAGCAATTCCCCGCTTCCTCCAAACTTAGCATGGAATAAATAGGGACACAGACACTCTTCAGAAAGTCATAGATTTTAAGGCCAGAAGGAACCATTAGACCATCTATTCTGTCCTCCTCTCACAGACCATTAAATGTCACCCCCCCTCCCTTGTATTGAGCCCAGTAACTTGTGTTTGAGTGAAGACTTTTGACTTCAGTGTTTCCGGCTGTTATACATGGGACAGGAAGAACCAGGGGCCCAGACCCCATAGAGTGAAAGAGATTTCAGCTCAGCTGCCACAGATGGCTCAGTTGTTAAAATACTTCCACACGCTCTCCTGTTGTATGGTGTCAGGTCAGCCCAGGAGACATTCAGAGGCGCTTTCCGCCCCTCCCCAACCCCATGTACCGGAGGAGAGAGACTACTAGGTTATGGGATTGTTTCCAGTGCTGTTGTTGGCTTTTGGACTCTTTTGTACAGTTTTATGTGCCTGATAAGGAATATAGGAGTATGTAGGGTGTAGGGATGCATAGTTATTCTAGCTCAGAATCCCAGAGGAATTTGTTGCATAAAATTCTTATTTTGCAACATCCTAACATTTTCTAAGCTGCAGGAAGTTGCACCAGTTATTTTTAAGCTTCCAGTCATCATGGTGTCAGTCCTTAAATATGGCCCCTCCTCCCTCCCCGCCCCATATAAAATTTTTCCTTCTTGGTCAGGGCTGGGCACAGCACATATGGGGATGGCAGTCATGACCCCTGGTCACACATACACACACTTTGTGGATTGATCATGCCCGGGGTGGGGCTTAGAGTGGAGGGCTCATGGTGATAGGGCTCAGTATGTGGCAGCCTTCTATAGCCAAGTAGATTAGGTTTGTTTCACTTAATCAAAAAGGTTCATGATTGCTCTGCTGAGCGCTTGAACAGACCCCACCATCATGATGCCAGAGCACCTATTCCAGTGCAGATCTTGCTGAATGAGGCCCATGAAGCAACAAGAATCGCCTGAAGCTGAAGTGTCAGGCAGAAAAGGGTGAGGCAGGACAGAGGCTACTCCGGACAATCGGCGGTCCTAGGCAGACTTCAGTACGCAGAGCCCCGCGCCGCAGCAATCCCATAGACATCATTTAAGAGAGATGAATTGACCATAAACCGTCTACATGAAACGGGCCTAGATCAAAGCACACTAAGGACCTGTTAGTGTGGGCAAGCAGGGGTACACCCTGCATAAATTCCTTACCACAGGCAGGGGCAGAAGAGCCTTCCCAAAAGTGCGGGACTCAGGGGCCCTGCTGTGGTCCTAGCCCTGCCCCTCCTTTTCCCCCTGAGGCCCCGTCCCGGGCCTGGCCGGGGAGCCCCAGACCCCCCACCTGCCGAGGGATGGGGGGGAGGGCGAAAGCAGCCCCCCCAGCCCATGTCCCTGACTCCTGGGCCCCTTGCCCAGGGCAGGTGGAGGGTCCGCAGCTCCCCACAGCTGCAGGGGCTCCCCGGCCAGGCTCCAGCTGCTGGCCTGGCCAGGAGGCAGAGCCTCAGAGGGAAGAGGAGGGGGAGGGCTGAGGCCCATGATGAAAAGTAGATGGGCCAGGCCCATCCACTTGCAAAAAGTGGGAGGGCCATTGGCCCTTGCCCTCCCCCCCTCTGTTCTGGTGTCCCTGACCATAGGTGCTGGTTTGTAACATATTTGGCACAGCCCTGTAGAGAGTCTGGGGAGGCGTGAAGCCCCTCAGGTAAAAGAAAAATTTGAATTTGATTGGCCATAGAAAAGGAGGACTTGTGGCACCTTAGAGACCAACAAATTTATTTGAGCATAAGCTTTCATGAGCTACAGCTCACTTCATCGGAGGCTTATGCTCAAATAAATTTGTTAGTCTCTAAGGTGCCATAAGTCCTCCTTTTCTTTTTGCGAATACAGACTAACACGGCTGCTACTCTGAAAATTGGCCATAGACTGGCTCGAACTGTTATACTAAACATGGCTACAGCCCTGACCTGATTGGGTTAGTGACCCCTCCCCGGACCTGGAAAGGCTATATGGGATCTAAGCAGCTTCTTTAAAACAGCACCCACAGGTCAAATGAGACGCCCCATGGGACAGGAGTGATCTCATCCAGCACTCCCTCCCACATCGGTCAGTCCCCCTTTTGGCATGACAGTGCAGCAAATATATCAGCATGCTCCTCCATAATCAGATGTCCCTGGAAGGATGACACCCCTCCCAGTGGGGTCCCCCACCCCGAGGAGACAGCAGCATGCCCAGCCCCGACATTGGGGTCTATCCCCAGGTGCACCATTTGACCTGTGCTGTGGGGCTCTATCTTCCCTCCCCAATCCCAAGTGAGCCCCTCTGGGTGTCAAGGCCAGGGGTTGGTCCCTAACATGAAGCTGCGAGGGAAGGGGGTGGGAAAGCCATGCATCACATGGCTGTTTTTCTAAAAAATCTGCTCTAGGAATTATTTTGGGGACGTTCACTGACCTGTGCTATACAGGATGTCAGACTGATCACAATAGTCCCTGTCGGCCTGGATGCCATGAATCTAAGATTGGAAGAATGAAGTGTGTGTGTGTGTGTGGGAAATCATACAGTGGGACTGGAGTCTGCACAGGGGTGGGACTGGGGGCAAGGACCTGGGAAGAAACCAGGACCCAAGAGAGAGATGGGGTGGGGGTTCAGGCCTCAGGCCCCCAGGTAGTAGCTGGGCTAGGACACAGGCAGAGATGGGAGGGGGGCAGGCAGACTAGGGCAGGGGTGTTAGGACATGGGGGAATGGGAGGCAGGCACAGATGGGGTGTGGGAAGAACACAGGGGAGCTGAGAAGGGAAGGTGGGTTAGGTCAGGGGATGGGGGGCGGCAAGGGGGTGCCACTTACGTGGTTGCCACTCACCTGGGGGGGAGGGGCCCTGCTGGGTCCCTCATCGTTCAGTTTTTCCAGAGGGAGGCTACTGTGGGCTGGGCCAGGCTGTGGGTTCCCCACCCTGGGGCTGCCTGTGCTAAGCTGGGCTGTCCAGCCACATGGTCCCTGTCGAGGCCGCTGCGCACACCCTGCTGATGTGCATTAACCGTTCATTAATGTATTTTGATCTAGTCCTGGTTCAAAGCGGCCTACGGCAAAGTGCATTAAGGAACGGTTAATATCTGCAGGGTAAACATGGCAAGTTAGACTGCACGGCAGCAGGTGAGTACAGACTAGAACACACCCAGCTTGCTATGAATCTGCCGCACCAGGGCCCTGTACTGCAGGAGGCAGCTGCCTAGCTTGCCTATGCCTAGAACAGTCTATGCGTGTGAGAGGGGCAGACCACAGCATCAGTTTGGCTAGCTTTCATGAAGCAGCCCATAGCCCCACACACCTGCAAGTGGGGATGATTATGAGCTGTGTGAGAGACAGAGCTTGACACAAACAGCTCGCATGCAGCTACAGATTTTACTCACCCACAGCTGACAAGTAATCACCAACTTGAGGCACAATTCAGCCGCCTCTCCGCCTTTGCCTGAGTTCCCAGCTGGCAGCTGAGGTTGTGCCACACTCTCCTTCCATTGGAATCAGGCTGACATGGCAGGTCCTGGGATATGGCCGAAGGGTAAAGTCTTCCAACAGCAACGGCCTGCCAGGCAACAGGTGTAACTTCCAGCTCTCCTTCCTTGGCCTGTTCAGCCAGCTACCAGCTTCTGATAGGCTGCAGCAAGCACAACCCTTTCACTTGGACTGTGACAGGTACATTCCCCAGCAGGGAGGGGTCTGATACAACCTGTTGTCCTGGAAGAGATTCCAGGGCTGTAACTGTGGTGTGTGGGTGTCGCCCTCCCCACTCAGAGCAGGATGTCTCATTTCACATTTCCTCCCTGGCTCAAGTGACAGAAGCGGTGGGGAGTGGTGAAGAGGTGGAACAAGGCTTCTGGCTGAGCTGGCAGAGCCAAGCACGATTACCAGAGATGCTGGCTGAGCAGAAGACATTTGACCCCTTCAGGACTGGCCCTTTACAGAGTGCTCTGGGGTCAATCTGGGAGTGCTGTGATAGGCAGGAAGCAAAGCCAGGCCCAGAGACACTGAGCCATTCCCAGCATGTCCTTTTCTCCCTTGCTGCAGATGGCTTCTTCTTTGGGCAGCCTGCCTGCTCAGCCCCCTCTTGGGACAGAACAGCAGGTGGTTGGGGCCGCCTGGCGTGCAGCCCAGCAGATCCCATGTTGAACAACAGGCAGGTAGGGAACAGGAGACATCTCTGCCTGTTCAGTTGGGAAAGGGGGCTGCTCTGGTGTTTGCAGAGGTCAGGAAACCAGAAGAGTTTGTTCAAGAGAGGGCACAGGAAGAGATGGGGCTGCTACCAGGCAGGAGGGAGAAAATTGAGCTAAGTGTATTCAGGGCACATCCCTCCCTTAGAATCCTTAGGTGACTGGCCTCAGGGCTAAAGGGGGATGATTCGCTGCTGTGCTTGGGGGAAGCTGACAGCTCTTTGGGGGATAGAGGCTAGATGAGGAGAAGAAAATATTTAGTTGATCATGACTTCCAAATCACATCTCCTGTGCAAATGGGTGATGGGCTGGAGGTGCACTAACAAAGTAAAACACTGGTTTCTGGGCAGTGTGTAGGAGCCTTAGGTCAAGATATTCTATAATGACTCTAGAGAACAGAGTCTGGATAATTTGTCTATGTAAAACATGAATTCTGGCTGATTTTTTAAACCTGATGGGTTATTTAATGCCACAGGGCATACGAAATCATCCATTTGCTACCAGGGCAGGAACAATGGAGGTGCGTTAACCCGAGGGTCCCTTATTCAAATACAAACACCTTTGGACAATGAGTTAGCCACTGCCTAGCGAAAACTATCCTTCCAGGTGAGCTGGTAACCAAAGAGATCACCTACCTGTGGGAGGAGGTGAGAGGGGGCTTTGTGGCAGACCAGGAGGGTCACCTGGTAAAAGGTACTGCAACTTTATAAAGGACTCATTCGCTATCCCTTTTAGCGAAAGAAAAGAGACCAGAAGCAGCCACAGTCAAGACAGAGCAGGCGAAGGAGAGATGGTCATCCAGGGACCCTGATATGATACTGCTTAAATCCAAATATTTGGCTCCCAAAGAGCTCTTGGAGTTGTGAGGAAACTAAGTCCTGGTCTGCGTTAGGTCGATTTAATAATGTATATGTCTACACTACTGAGTCCCATCTGCCTACCTAAGTGGCCTGTAAAGTCAACTTCTGTAATGCACCTCTGCAAGAGGCGTAGTGCTTGATTTAACATCCACCGGTTGACATGAGGATAGTGTAAACACTGCACTGTGCAATTTGAATGAATTGGCCTCCAGGAGGGGTCCCACAGTGCTCCGCTGTGACTGCTCTAGAGAGCACTTTCAACTCCACTGCACATCAGCCAGGTACACAGAAAATAGACACCCCCCTGTTAAAGCCCCGAGAACTTTTGAATTTTCATCTCCAGTTTGCTCAGCATGGAAAGCTCGTCAGCACAGCTGAGACTAATGGCCGCAAATGTGCTCCAGCATGGAGCACACAGGAGGTGCTGGATCTTATTGCTGTGTGGGGAGAAGAGTCTGTGCAGGTAGAGCTCTGATTCAGCAGAAAAAATGCTGACATCTATGCCAAAATAGCATGGGGGTGAAGGGCTACTGCAGCAGTGCTGTGTGAGTATAAAGGAGCTTCGGCAAGTGTACCAGAAGACAAAGGAAGTGAACAGTCGTTCTGGTTCTGACGCACAGACATGCCTCTTCTATGAGATGCTGCATGCGATTCTTGGCGGCAGCCCCACCACTATCCCAAAATACTCAGTGTATACTTCTCAGGAGCCCCGGGCGACCTCGAGGAACAACGAGGAGGACATTGTTGATGAGGAGGAGGAGAATGCGAGGCGGGCAAACAGAGGATCCATTCTCCCCGACAGCCAAGAATTGTTTTTAACCCTGGAGCCCATACCCTCACAGGACCAATTGTTGGCAGAGCATGATATTGGGGAAGGCACCTCTGGGGAGTCCACATTTCCAATCAAACTGTCGGGGTTACATGCTATTATTTTTAATGTTGAATCTGAACAAAAAAGTAGGTGTAGTGGGTATCGGTGGCCACTCCAGCTACGCAGAGGGTGCTCTCCGAAAAAGACTGTTTATGTGCACGGGGATGGCCCTGGAATCCTCCATGGAGATCTCTAGGAAGCTTTCAGGGAGGTACTCTGCAATGCTTTGCAGAAGGTTTCTGGGAAGGGCTGCCTTATTTTGTCCATGACGGTAGGATACTTTCCCACACCACTCCAGTATTAACTCTTCTGGCATCATTGCAGCACAAGGACCAGGTCTCTTGCAGCATCTGCTCCCTTTCTGCCTCTGTTACCCTCAGGAGAGTGATGTGATATATATGGTCAGCTAGGGGAAACGGGGGAAGTTTTAAATGCTAGCCTTTAAACCGCAAGCAACTCAACAACTAATCCACCCTTTTGGTGAATTCTGGGTCACACAACCACACTTTCCTGAGTGTGCCCTGGCTATGGTTGGAAGGGATCACCGTGTATTGCAACCAGGCATTTAAAAAGGGGTGGGGATGGCTTCCTGTTTGTCTCCCTTCCCCCCAACCCAGTGCCACTTTTGTAAAAATCCAACTATTTGGAGGGCTTAACGCTGGTGCCTGTCCTCACGCACCATCCAGGTTGCTAGGGGAAAGGGGGCTTTTCTGAAGTTGCAACCTGTGATCCCAAGGAAGTCTTCACAAAAGCTGCAGCACAAGACCTCTCACCTGTGCCTCATGGCCTTACTCACCATGGCTGGAGCATGGTCTCTTGCAGTAGCCAACAGTTGTGATTACGTTGTGGCTTGCAGGGACATGCATTGCTGGGTGTTTCTTTTATAAAAGGAATTAACCTTGCACCAGAAACAATGTATGCACTGTCAGTACTACCCTTGTGCTTTGTATTCTTTGCAGCGGAAACCTTGTCTGTCGGCACATCCTCCATACTGGGACAGAGTCTTTCCTAGATTAGAAAGCGGAAAAAGAAGACTCGGGAGGACATGTTCAATGAATTAATGCACACCTCTGAAAGTGACAAGACGGAGCTCAGCGAATGGAGGATTGCACTGTGCAACAACCTGCACAAGGACAGGGAGGACAGGAGAGCATGCAGGGAAAAAGAGTGTGCTGCACAGTAAGAGATGCTGCAGATTATGAAGGAGCAATCAGACATTTTGAGGCATCTGGTTGAAGTTCAAGAAAGGCAGCAGGATACCAGAGTTCCTCTGCAACCTATGCTGAACCTGCTGCCATCCTCGCCAAATCCCACATCCTCCCCTCCCAAACGTCCTAGGATGTGGAGGGATGAGGGTGTGGGGGAAGTCCAGAATCCTTTGCATTCAACTCCAGGGATGAGTACAAGGACCAGAAGGCACACCTTTGATTGCAATTGTAAGCAAGCTGTTCTCGTCCCCTGCCCCTCCGCCACTGTTATCAGCCCTTTTGCTCCAGGTTATCTTACTCTTCTTTGTTGTTTCTATGTGTTTGTGAGCATAATAAAACGTAACGAGAAAAGGCTCTTTATCCATTCAGCACACTGTGGTTAGTGAGGGTGACGTTTACAGGGGAGAAAATGCAATGAAGGGACAGCTCGGTAAGGAACAACACAGGTAAGTGTCACATTACTGTGGGTCATTGCTGAAACTGGTTTTCAAAGCCTCACACACATGCAGAGCCTCTCAGTGTGCTCTTCTTATTGCCCTGGTGTCTGGCTGCTCAAAATTGGCTGCCAAGTGATCTGCCTCAACCTCCTCACCCCACCGGAAACTTTTCTCCTTTTGTTTCACAGAGATTATAGAGCAAAGAGCAAGCAGCAATAACAATGGGAATATTGCTTTCACTGAGGTCTAACCTAGTAAGCAAACAATGCAAGCAGCCTTTTAAATGCCCAAAGGCACATTCCACCACCATTCTGCACTTGCTTAGCCTATGGTTGATCCACGCCTTACTGCTGTCCAGGCTGCCCGTATACGGCTTCATGAGCCATGGAAACAAGGGGTATCCCAGGATCACAACTGGCATTTCAACATCACCAATGGTTTTTTTTTTTTGCAGTCTGGAAAGAAAGTCCTTGTTTGCAGCTTTCTGAATAGACTGGAGTTCCTAAAGATGCATGCGTCATGCACTTTTCCCAACCATCCCACATTGATGTCAGTGAAATGGCCCGTGATTCACCAGTGCTTGCAACACCATTGAGAATTACCCCTTTCGGTTTATGTACTCTTTGGCAAAGTGGTCTGGTGCCAAGATAGAGATATGCATTCTGTCTATAACCCCACCGCAGTTAGGGAACTGCATTGTGGCAAAACCATCCACTATGTCCTACACGTTGCCCAGAGTCACTACCCTTCTTAGCAGAAGTCTATTGATTGCCCTGCAAACTTGGATCACAACAGATCCCCCCAGTAGATTTACCCGCTCTGAATTGATTCCCCACTGACCGGTAGCATTCTGGCATTGCAAGCTTCCACAGGGCTATCGCTACTCACTTCTCAACTGTCAGAGCAGCTCTCATTTTAGTATTGCTGCACTTCAGGGCGGTGGAAAGCTCTTCACACAGTTCCATGAAAGTGGCCTTACACATTTGAAAATTCTGCAGCCACTGCTCTATCCCATAGCTGCATAATGATAGGGTCACCAGTCACTGCTTGTTTCCCGGGCCCAAAAGCGGCACTCCACCATGTTAAGGTGATGCACAACTGTTGCCAACAACTGCGAATTGCTCCTCTCTATGGCATCCAGCTTGCGTGGTATCACATTGTTCCGTGCAATGGCTTTTGCTTCAGCTGAGTAAATACTGCAGGATAAGGCGTGAGGTGTTTGTAATGCTCATAACAGTGTACAGCTGAGCAGGGTCCATGCTTACCATGCTATGGCATCTGCGTGGGTAACCCAGGCTTAGGAAAAAAGGCGTGAAGAAGGCTTGGTTTGTTTGCCATTGATTTCAGGGAAGGAGGGAGAGCGGCAAGTGCAGCATGGGAGGCTAACACCATGTTCCCATAACCACCTGCGCAAATGTTTTGGTCCCATAAGGCATTGCAAGACCAACCCACAATTCCACTCGGCTACCTGCACTGTGGGATAGCTTCGTGTGTCGATGCAAGCCCTGCTAGTGAAGATGCACAACACCAACACAATGAGCATAGGAGGGACATGCAAGATTGACTTGCTTAAATTGGCGGCTCAATGTCAACTTACATAAAGTTGACTTAACTTTTTGTTGTAGACATGCCCTGAGGCAGGTATTTGTGTGCAGTTTGTTGTTTTTCAATAGATCTGTACGCTGTCTAAGAGTAAAGTGTGGTTATGTTTTAGAAAGCCCTTTGCAGAGTTTGTGTGTGTAACTTTAGTGCCCTCAGGGCCAAGATGGAGTGTACTCTGCAGGCAGCTCTGGTCAGCAAAAGGGGCACACAGGAATGCAGCAGGGAAAGACCCTTCTACCGCAGGGGCATCTGTTCCAAACCCCTCCCAAGTGAACACACACACACACACCAGAAGAATGCAATGAATATAAGAACCTAAGAAGGGCCATACTGGATCAGACCAAAGGTCCATATAACCCAATATCCTGTCTTCCAACAATGGCCAATGCCAGGTGCCCCAGAGGGAATGAACAGAACAAGTAATCATCAATTGATCCATCCCTTGTCACCCATTCCCAGCTTCTGACAAACAGAGTCTAGGGACACCATTTCTGCCCACCCTGGCTAATAGCCATTGATGGACCTATCCTCCATAAATTTATCTAGTTCTTTTTTGAACCCTGTTATAGTCTTGGCCTTACAACATCCTCTGGCAAGGAGTTCCACAGGTTGACTGTGTGTTGTGTGAAAAAATACTTCCTTTTGTTTGTTTTAAACCTGCTGCCTATTAATTTCATTTGGTGACCCCTAGTTCTTGTGTTATGAGGAGTAAATAACATTCCCTATTTGCTTCTCCACACCAGTCATGATTTTATAGACCTCTATCATATCCCCCTTTAGTCTTTTTTGAAAGCTGAAAAGTCTCCGTCTTATTAATCTCTCCTCATATGGTAGATGTTACAGCACCAAAAGTAAAATCCCTGAAAACTGTATGGGAAACTTTTTAAAGACACCATAATACAGGCTCAACTTAAATTTATACCCGAAATTAAAAAACATAGTAAGAGAACCAAAACAGTGCCACTGTGGCTGAACAACAAAGTATAAGAGGCAGTGATAGGCAAAAAGGCATCCTTTAAAAAGTGGAAGTTAAATCTTAATGAGGAAAATAGAAAGGAACATAAACTCTGACAAATCCATTTTGAAGCACTTGTAGGAGAGGAAGGTGATCAGGAACAGTCAACATGGATTCACCAAGGGCAAGTCATGCCTGACAAACCTGATTGCCTTCTATGATGAGATAACTGGCTCTGTGGATAAGGGGAAACTGGTGGATGCGATAGAGCTTGACTTTAGCAAAGCTTTTGATACAGTCTCCCACAGTATTCTTGCCAGCAAATTAAAGTCTGGATTGGATGAATGGACTATAAGGTGGATATAAAAGTGGCTAGATCGTCGGGCTGAGCAGGTAGTGATCAACGGCTCGATGTCTGGTTGGCACCCGGTATCAAGCGAAGGGCCCCAGGGGTCGGTCCTGGGGCCAGTTTTGTTCAATGGCTTCATTAATGATCTGGATGATGGGATGGATTGCACCCTCAGCAAGTTTGCAGAGGATACTAAACTGGGGGGACAGATAGATACGTGGATGATGCTAGACAAATTGGAGGATTGGGCCAAAAAAAATCTGATGAGGTTCAACAAGGACAAGTGCAGAGTCTTGCACTTAGGATGGAAGAATCCCATGCACCGCTCCAGGCTGGGGACCAACTGGCTAAGCAGCAGTTCTGCAGAAAAGGACCTGGGGATTACAGTGGATGAGAAGCTGGATATGTGTCAACAGTGTGCCCTTGTTGCCAAGAAGGCTAATGGCATATTGGGCTGCATTAGTAGGAGCATTGCCAGCAGATCGAAGGAAATGATTATTCCCCTCTATTCGGCACTGGTGAGGCCACATCTGGAGTATTGTGTCCAGTTTTGGGTCCCCCACTACAGAAAGGATGTGGACAAATTGGAGAGAGTCCAGCGGAGGGCAACGAAAATGATTAGGGGGTTGGGGCACATGACTTATGAGGAGAGGCTGAAAGAACTGGGCTTATTTAGTCTGCAGAAGGAAGAGTGAGGGGGGATTTGAGAGCAGCCTTCAACTACCTGAAGGTGGGTTCCAAAGAGGATGGAGCTAGGCTGTTCCAGTGGTGGCAGGTGATAGAACAAGAAGCAATGGTCTCAAGTTGCAGTGGGAGAGGTCTAGGTTGGATATTAGGAAACACTATTTCACTTGGAGGGTAGGGAAGCACAGGAATGCGTTACCTAGGGAGGTGATGGAATCTCCATCCTTAGAGGTTTTTAAGGTCCAGCTTGACAAAACCCTGGCTGGGATGATTTAGTTGGTGTTGGTCCTGCTTTGAGCAGGGGGTTGGACTCGATGACCTCCTGAGGTCTCTTCCAACTCTAATCTTCTATGATTCTATGATGGTGTCTAACTTATCTGTTACCACTCAAGAAAGAGATCTTGGAGTCATTGTGGATAGTTCTCTAAAAACATCCACTCAATGTGCAGCAGCAGTCAAAAACGCAAACAGAACGTTGGGAATAATTAAAAAAGGGATAGATAATAAGACAGAAAATATAATATTGCCTCTAAATCAATGGTACGCCCACTTCTTGAATACCGCATGCAGATGTGGTCACTCCATCTCAGAAAATATATATTGGAATTGGAAATCAATATAGGAAAGAGAAATATTTATTTACAGAGGAATGAAAAAAAAAACAACAGGGCAAAAGCTAGGGGAGCAGTAAAACAGGGTAGCATTCAACATAAGGCCCCTCAACCCCAGTGGTACCACAGTCTGAAAGGGCAGACACCAAGCAATGTGTCTGTACTCAGGGTTCAGGAGTCCTGGGCAGAGTTCCAGTCCAGTGATGAGTCTTGGGTGCCCCTAGTCGTCTTTGGTGGCAGTGAACTTTCCCCAACAAACCCCTCTGGTGCCCTCTTCTGCTGCTCTCTGCAAAGGCACAGAGAGCCACAACATCCCCAGTTAACTAGCTAACAGCCTCTCTCCTTATTCCCAATGCAAAGTCACAAGCCCCAGCACTCAGAGCCCCATACAGCTCTGGGTGTCAGTGATACTGGGTCCAGCTCTAGTTTGTCCTTCTCGGGGGATTCCTCCCTGGCACAGTGCCTCTTCTGACTCCTGTCCTGGAGGGTCTCCGATCTGTCCCTCCCAGGCTTCAGGCAGGTTCTCAGCTGCTTCACTCTGTGAAGGCCTGCTTGCTGCAGCCCTCTTGTCTGGAGCTCTCTCTGTTCCTCCCCACCTCCAACAGCCCTTCCTCTTCCTGGAACAATCAGCACTCCTCCCCCCCCCCCAGGAGAAAGATTTAAAGGGGCCATGCTCTCTAAACCCCAAAGAGGTTACACGTGTTACTTGATCACACTGTCACATGCCCCTGAAGGGTTAAACTATCAAAACGGTGTAACCCCAACAGTGGAGCTCTGGGGAAGGTATGCTTAAGTCACTGGGGAGATTTTGAGGTCCAGAACTGGTTGAGGGGCCTACGTCAGCTGGACTACCATCTGTACCCAGAAGTGAGCCTGAGAGGCCAAAGTCTGAGTCTGAAAGGCCAAAGTGTCTGGATGTTGCTCAGATACTGTGGGCTTAGAAGCACACAAGATCCAGTGCTGGGATCCAAACAGTGGCCTGATGTGTGCTCAGCAGAGGACGCTCATCCAGGTCTGATGCATTGTAATCACACAGGTTGTTAGCTATCCTTTTCTCAGTAGATCCTTTCTGAGAAATCAAGGCTGGACACTATCAACTTGCAGGTGACTTACTAATTTCTCTTGTGTACAGTGTGGTAAAGAGGGTGCCAAGTTCAACAGCCTTTAAAAGGAACAGGAAAATGGTACTTCTCAAACATCGCAGTTTCTCAAAAACTGTTACCCAAGTGCACAACTCTATAAGGCTGTGTCCATTCAGCAAGAATTAGTCTTTGACTACAGTCACAGCTTTTAAGAACCAGAGCTTTTCATGAGATATCACAGCACCTAACGGGCTGGTATTGTCAAAGGTGATGGACTCAACAGTGTTCAGAAGTATATCTCCATGCAAAACAAAGTAGAGCACTAACATAACTTCATCACAAAGAATACATACCTCAGGGCACTTCAATAGCATATGCACAAAAGACTAGCTTGCTGTTTTGCATTCCCAGTACTTGTCTGAGGATGTCAGTACAACTATTTTGGATTTACTAAGTATCTGGTGTGCTAAACAGTCTCCACTATAAACACTTCAGGTGCAAAGTCCCACCCAATATCTGACTCCAACACCCACCCTAAATACGATGTCTTGATTTCCCTGAGTGTTCACTGTTTACATCAGAATCATGTGGTAGGCTTTATATTACCTTTGGAAATCGTATCTTTCCAGAGAGGCTGACTCATAAGACATGCCCTTAAGTTTCTTCATCACCACTGTGAGACAGCTCTTCAGCTGGAAATACTTCTTACTCTGAGCAGGATGAGATCCTTTTTCTTTGTAAAGATTTTGATTCAGTCTCGCTAAACGATGCCCCCCAAATGGCATTTTCTTCTATCACTCCATTTATACCAGCCAAAGGGAGGGCAGAACTACAGCATAGTGGGCCCCAGCAAACCAGAATGTGTATGTTCCGAAGACCGTCAGAAAGAAGCTAGTTTCAACAGCACCTTCAGTCAGCAGCCACCACTCTCCAGACACCCAGCTGGTCTTTTGTGTGTTTTTACCTATACTATACAGATTTCACGGGGGAGACCAGTGTTTCTCTAATTGGAGGTCCTGACCCAAAAGGGAGTTGCAGGGGGGTTGCAAGGTTATTTTAGGGGGGTCACAATAGTGCCACCCTTACTTCTGCACTGCCTACAGAGCTGTGTGGCCAGAGAGCGGCAGATGTTGTCTGGGCACCCAGCTGTGAAGGCAGTGCCCCGCCAGCAGCAGCGCAGAAGTAAGAGTGGCAATACCATACCATGTCATGTCACCCTTACCTCTGCATTGCTGCCTTCAGAGTTGGGTGGCTGGAGAGTGGCGGCTGCTGACTGAAGGCACAGCTCTGCAGGCAGCAGTGCACAATTAAGGGTGACAATCCCATACCCCATCCTTACTTGTCTTCAGAGCTGGGCTCCTGTTCAGCAGCTGCTGCTCTGCAGATGTCCAGCTCTGAAGGCAATGCCGCTGCCAGCAGCAGTGCAGAAGTAAGGGTAACAGTACTGCAATCCCCATAGCTTTGAGAGCCCCCCACAACACCTTTTTGGGTCAGGACCCCTACAATTACAACACCGTGAAATTCCAGATTTAAATAGCTAAAATCATGACATTTGTGATTTTTAAAATCCTATGATCTGGAGAAAGGGGTAAACAGTGAGGTGACAAAGTTTGCAGACGATACTAAACTGCTCAAGATAGTTAAGACCAAAGCAGACTGTGAAGAACTTCAAAAAGATCTCACAAAACTAAGTGACTGGGCAACAAAATGGCAAATGAAATTTAATGTGGATAAATGTAAAGTAATGCACATTGGAAAAAATAACCCCAACTATACATACAATATGATGGGGGCTAATTTAGCTACAACTGATCAGGAGAAAGATCTTGGAGTCATCATGGTTAGTTCTCTAAAGATGTCCACGCAGTGTGCAGTGGCAGTCAAAAAAGCAAACGGGATGTTAGGAATCATTAAAAAAGGGATAGAGAGTAAGATGGAGAATATCTTATTGCCCTTATATAAATCCATGGTACGCCCACATCTTGAATACTGTGTACAGATGTGGTCCCCTCATCTCAAAAAAGATATATTGGCATTAGAAAAGGTTCAGAAAAGGGTAACTAAAATTATTAGGGGTTTGGAACGGGTCCCATAAGAGGAGAGATTAAAGAGGCTAGGACTCCCTCAGGGAACGGATGGGTAGGATCCCCTGGGGGAATAACATGAAGGGGAAAGGAGTCCAGGAGAGCTGGCTGTATTTCAAGGAATCCCTGTTGAGGTTACAGGGACAAACCATCCCGATGAGTCGAAAGAATAGTAAATATGGCAGGCGACCAGCTTGGCTTAACGGTGAAATCCTAACAGATCTTAAACATAAAAAAGAAGCTTACAAGAAGTGGAAGGTTGGACATATGACCAGGGAAGAGTATAAAAATATTGCTCGGGCATGTAGGAATGAAAGCAGGAGGGCCAAATCGCACCTGGAGCTGCAGCTAGCAAGAGATGTCAAGAGTAACAAGAAGGGTTTCTTCAGGTATGTTGGCAATAAGAAGAAAGCCAAGGAAAGTGTGGGCCTCCTACTGAATGAGGGAGGCAACCTAGTGACAGAGGATGTGGAAAAAGCTAATGTGCTCAATGCTTTTTTTGCCTCTGTCTTCACTAACAAGGACAGCTCCCAGACTGCTGCACTGGGCATCACAACATGGGGAGTAGATGGCCAGCTCTCTGTGGAGAAAGAGGTGGTTAGGGACTATTTAGAAAAGCTGGACGTGCACAAGTCCATGGGGCCGGACGAGTTGCATCCGAGAGTGCTAAAGGAATTGGCGGCTGTGATTGCAGAGCCATTGGCCATTATCTTTGAAAACTCGTGGAGAACGGGGGAAGTCCCGGATGACTGGAAAAAGGCTAATGTAGCGCCAATCTTTAAAAAAGAGAAGGAGGAGGATCCTGGGAACTACAGGCCAGTCAGCCTCACCTCAGTCCCTGGAAAAATCATGGAGCAGGTCCTCAAGGAATCAATCCTGAAGCACTTACATGAGAGGAAAGTGATCAGGAACAGTCAGCATGGATTCACCAAGGGTAGGTCATGCCTGACTAATCTAATCACCTTCTATGATGAGATTACTGGTTCTGTGGATGAAGGGAAAGCAGTGGATGTATTGTTTCTTGACTTTAGCAAAGCTTTTGACACGGTCTCCCACAGTATTCTTGTCAGCAAGTTAAAGAAGTATGGGCTGGATGAATGCACTATAAGGTGGGTAGAAAGTTGGCTAGATTGTCGGGCTCAACGGGTAGTGATCAATGGCTCCATGTCTAGTTGGCAGCCGGTGTCAAGTGGAGTGCCCCAAGGGTCGGTCCTGGGGCCGGTTTTGTTCAATATCTTCATAAATGACCTGGAGGATGGTGTGGATTGCACTCTCAGCAAATTTGCGGATGATACTAAACTGGGAGGAGTGGTAGATACGCTGGAGGGCAGGGATAGGATACAGAGGGTCCTAGACAAATTGGAGGATTGGGCCAAAAGAAATCTGATGAGGTTCAATAAGGATAAGTGCAGGGTCCTGCACTTAGGACGGAAGAACCCAATGCACAACTACAGACTAGGGACCGAATGGCTAGGCAGCAGTTCTGTGGAAAAGGACCTAGGGGTGACAGTGGACAAGAAGCTGGATATGAGTCAGCAGTGTGCCCTTGTTGCCAAGAAGGCCAATGGCATTTTGGGATGTATAAGTAGGGGCATAGCGAGCAGATCGAGGGACGTGATCGTTCCCCTCTATTCGACATTGGTGAGGCCTCATCTGGAGTACTGTGTCCAGTTTTGGGCCCCACACTACAAGAAGCATGTGGATAAATTGGAGAGAGTCCAGTGAAGGGCAACAAAAATGATTAGGGGTCTGGAACACATGAGTTATGAGGAGAGGCTGAGGGAACTGGGATTGTTTAGTCTGCAGAAGAGAAGAATGAGGGGGGATTTGATAGCTGCTTTCAACTACCTGAGAGGCGGTTCCAGAGAGGATGGTTCTAGACTATTCTCAGTGGTAGAAGACGACAGGACAAGGAGTAATGGTCTCAAGTTGCAGTGGGGGAGGTTTAGGTTGGATATTAGGAAAAAGTTTTTCACTAGGAGGGTGGTGAAACACTGGAATGCGTTACCTAGGGAGGTGGTAGAATCTCCTTCCTTAGAAGTTTTTAAGGTCAGGCTTGACAAAGCCCTGGCTGGGATGATTTAATTGGGGATTAGTCCTGCTTTGAGCAGGGGGTTGGACTAGATGACCTCCTGAGGTCCCTTCCAACCCTGATATTCTATGATTCTATGACTTTTCATCTTGGAAAAGAGGAGACTAAGGGGGAATATGATAGAGGTATATAAAATCATGAGTGGTGTGGAAAAAATAATAAGGAAGTTATTTACTTGTTCCCATAATATAAGAACTAGGAGCCACCAAATGAAATTAATGGGTAGCACGTTTTAAACAAATAAAAGGAAGTTCTTCTTCACTCAGCGCACAGTCAACTTGTGGAACTCCTTGACTGAGGAGGTTGTGAAGGCTAGGACTATAACAGGTTTAAAAGAGAACTGGATAAATCCATGGAGGTTAAGTCCATTAATGGCTATTAGCCAGGATGGGTAAGGAATGGTGAACCTAGCCTCTGTTTGTCAGAGGGTGGAGATGGATGGCAGGAGAGAGATCACTTGATCATTACCTGTTAGGTTCACTCCCTCTGGGGCACCTGGCATTGGCCACTATCAGTAGACAGGATACTGGGCTGGATGGACCTTTGGTCTGACCCAGTATGGCCATTCTTATGTTCTTATGACTGTGAAATTGACCAAAATGGACCGTGAATTTGATAGGCCCCTATTTATTGCCTATGCACTGACTGAACCATTCAACCTTAGCAGGAATAGGATTCTAGTCCATAGGCACACCCGCAGTAAATTATCTAAAGAAGAATTGGTCTGGTAAAGATTATGGTTCCTCTACAAAGTAGCGAGCCTAATAAGTAAATCAGTTTGGGCATCATATTCATCCTTACAGATATTATTATTAGTATTACAAGTATTTAGGAGGCACCTGCCTCTTCTCATTTCCATTTCCTATCTTGAATTGTTATGCACTAACTCTCAGGACACTGACTAGGCCCCCAGATGCAGCTCCCCCAAACCCCTGTAACTCCTTGCCCAAAAACCTCATAAAAATACCTGCCACCCTTCCAATCCACACTGCTCTTCAGCTAGTGTAGGCATTGCAAGTCAGACATCATGCACTGAGGAGATCTGAAAATGTAGAAATCTTGTGGTTTTTATTCATTGTTAGGTTTGTGACGGAACTTTAAAAAAAGGGGTTACATTGAGAAGTGACTCTTCAAGAACAGTTTGAAAAAAGCAAGAGTGGTTGCCCTGTATATTTGTGACAAAAGGGAGCTTTAGATGTTAGCAGGAAGGCATGAAGATAAGCAGGAGATCAATGTAACAGAAGAGATGAAACAAGAGGCTTGGGTTGAGATGCAGATTTTGTACGCTGATACTGGGGCTCTTTCCTGACTCACGGCATATTTTGTGGATGATGACTGCTCTGCAGTGAGTGAGCTGATACATTTATAGGAGGTACCAGACCATACAGACTGTTGGCTGATTTTGTTTGACCACTAGCTAAAGACCATCTTTACAGGGCGATAAATTTTTGCCAGTAATTTGGGAAGTTGCTTAGAACAGATTTCACTGTTCTTATTCCCATCTCTCTTATGTCCTATGTGGATGTCACTGTGCATTGACTAGTCATTCAGCATTTCAGAATAAAGGGCTCTGGAGAACCTGCCAACACTATATCACACTAAACCAAAAGAGGTTTAACGTATTTATTTAACCCCTCTGAACTGTGGCATCTAATTTTTCAGTGACCCTTGCTTCCCCAGAGATCTGCACACACACCAGTCAGATGGCACTATCTGCATTTGCATGTTTATTATTTTCGTTCCTCTCAGCTCAGCTTCTGTTCAGAGGGGAGAGTGCAGCAAAGCGTATGTGTGTGTGCGGGGAGCCTCCTGTTCAGAGGGATGATTGCAGCACAGAGAAGGTGTGTGTCCATGTTTGGGGTGTCTCTTTCTCAGAGGGGAGGAGATTAAGGCACAGAGTGTGTTTAGTGGGGGAGTATTTGGTTAACAGAGAAGGTTACAGGACAGAACAGGCAAAAATAGTCTGATCTGGTTCCAGGATTTCTAATCCTGTCAGTAGAAAGCAATCTTGTAGAATTTCCTTAGATTGCATCATTGTGGCTGTGTCCCATGGCTGCTTTCAATCTCCAGCTGGGGAAGCCTCCCACCTGACAGAGGCCGAAGAGCAATGGCTTGCTCCTGCCCTTGGATTTGGTCTCGAAGGCGTTTGATTTCCAGCCGTTGCATTTCTATGATTCTTTCTGTTTCCTCCTCTACATTCAACCTCAGCACACTGGGACTGGGCAGCAGTTCACGGGAAGGAACTAGAGAAAACAGTAGCCAGAGTGTATAACAATGAGAGTTCCAGCTGTGACGTTGCACTCTATATAATTTTATGAAAATATGCTAATGAGTGTGAATATAATATAACTGGAATATGCTTCATGCAAAATGTCTCTTGTAAGGTATCATTACAAAACTTATAATCTACTGAGTGTGGTCATCCTATTTGTATAAACGTATCACTCTTGTATCTGAAACTAGAAATATGAAATATAACTCTGAGGGCCTATTGTAATTATGCAAAGTGTGGGCCATTAATGGTAGTTTGGAATCTTGATGGCTCCCATCAAACAGGACAATTGACTGCAGATGGCTCTGTTTTACTTGTAAGTCTTCCTGTATACGTGTGTGCTGGCAAATGGGTAATGAAGTCTTACAGTGACATGTGATCATGTCACCTGAACTGGAATCCATCTTTAACCTGGTGCTTTTCCACTGAGAAGGAGGGGTGGGAACCCAGAGGGACAAAGGATTCCCGCCTGATGCAAAGGATATATAAGTGGGTGGAACAGAACAAGGTGAGACAGTCATCATGAGGAATCCCCTAGGTACCACCTGAGCTGGAACAAGGGCTGTACCAGGGGAAAGGATTGTGCCCAGACTAGAAAGGTGTCCAGTCTGTGAAAGAAACTTATTGAAACATCTCTGAGGGTGAGATTTTATCTGTATTCAGTTTTATTACTGTATTAGGCTTAGATTTGTGTGTTTTATTTCATTTTGCTTGGTAATTCACTTTGTTCTGTCTGTTACTACTTGGAACCACTTTAAAGCCTACGTTCTGTATTTAATAAAATCACTTTTTACTTATTAATTAACCAAGAGTATGTATTAATACTTGGGGGGGCAAACAGCTGTGCATATGTCTCCATCAGTGTTATAGAGGGCGAATAATTTATGAGTTTCCCTGTATAAGCTTTATACAGGGTAAAACGGATTTATTTAGGGTTTGGACCCCATTGGGAGTTGAGCATCTGAATGTTAAAGGCAGGAACACTTCCTAAGTTGCTTTCTATTAAGCCTGCAGCTGTTAGGGGACGTGGTTCAGACCTGGGTCTGGTTTGCAGCAGGCTAGCGGGTCTGGCTCAAACCAGGCAGGGCACTGAAGTCCTAAGCTGACAGGGCAGGCAAGCAGGAGCAGAAGTAGTCTTGGCACATCAGGTGGCAACCCCCAGGGGGTTTCTGTGATCCAACCCGTCACACCAGCTAGCCAGGCACTATTTACTTTTGAAGAAAGAGCTAGGACATGCATCTCTTGGCACAAGGGAGAGAGATCTAAAGGAGAAGGCTCTGAAGTGCTTAATAAGTGAACTATAGTTGAATACCACTGTACATTGTATAGGCATCTTCCAGGCAACCAGAGAGTTTAATGACTAATACCAGCCAAAGGGAGAGAAACTCACATGCTGGCAAAGGGAGACAGGAGGCTTTAAGATGAAAGCTGATAATATGGAGAGATACAGGGAGAACTGTAATAATCACCTGTGTCTGGGATCCCTTGCTTCTTGTTTTTTCTGTTTAGTCCTAGTGCTGACTGGAGATCATGCACGTGGGTGCGGGTCACCTTCAGTTCCCTCCGCAATTCATTAATTTCCTTAATCAGGCTCACATTTTCCTGTAGCAACAATATGCTCAGATTTTCAATTGACATATTTGTATCACAGTATCACTGTGGGAGAAGGCACTAGGTACCTTCTGATTAGGAAGACCAGATGTCCCGATTTTATAGGGACAGTCCCAATAGTTGGGGCTTTGTCTTATATAGACATCTATACCCCCGCAACCCTCTGTCCCAATTTTTCACACTAGCTATCTGGTCACCCTACATCTGGGTCAACAGTCGGTAGCACCATACTCATGGAGGAAGGAATACTGGGTATCATATGGGTCAGAGCTGTAACTGAAACATAGGGATTGCTATACTGGATCAGACCTGAGAGTCATCTAATTTAGACGTCTTTCTCAGTGAGTAGGCGGTACCAGATGCTTCAGGGGAAGGCACAAAAACCCTTGCAATAGTCAGGTATGAGATAATTTGCCCCCCCATATTAGGGCTCATCCGGATCCCCAATAGTTAGAGATTGGTTTAGGTCCTGAAGCATGACATTTTTGTTATAAAAATAACTCTGGATATTCTTGTTCTTCACGTAAATGTCTGATCCCTTTTTAAATATTGCTAAGTTCTTGGTCTCAGCAACTTCCTGTGGCAATCAGTACCAGTCTAATTACACATTCTATGAAAATGTATTTCCTTTTATCAGTTTTGTAGTGGCCATCTTTTGTAGTTTCAATAAATGTCTTCTTATTGTCTTACAAAACAAGGAGAACTGTAGTTCTTGATCTACCTCCTCTAGATTGTTCATTACTTTATATACTGCTGTGTCTCCTGTTATTCCTCTCCTAAGATAATTCAAACCCCATCTTTTCAATCTCTTCTGGTATGAATTTTCTAGGCCCTTCATCATTCTTATCACTCTTCGCTGAACCCCCTCTAATTCTGCAATATTCTTTTTGAGATGGGGTGACAGTCCTGCACACAGCATACAGATTAGGCCACATCACTGGTTTATATAAAGGCATTATAATATTCTCTGTACTATTCACCACCGTATTCCTTATGCATCAACATGTGGAACTCTTTGCTAGAGGATGTTGTGAAGACTAAGACTATAATAGGGTTCTAAAAAGAACTAGATAAATTCATGGAGGATAGGTCCATCAATGGCTATTAGCCAAGATGGGCAGGGTTGGTGTCCCTAGCCTCAGTTTGCCAGAAGCTGGGAATGGGGAACAGGGGATGGATCACTTGATGGTTACCTGTTCTGTTCATTCCGTCTGGAGCACCTGGCATTAGCCACTGTTGGAAGACAGGATACTGAGCTAGATGGACCTTTGGTCTGACCCAGTATGACCATTCTTATGTTCTTATCCTAACATCTGTTTTGTTTTTTTGACCACGGCTATACATTGAGCAGAGGTCTCCATTGAGCCAACTACAGTGGTCCAGGTCCTTTTCTGGAGTTGATACAGTTAATTTAGAACCATGCCCCGTGTATGAAAAATTCATTTTTTCCCCTGCAATGTATATTATTTTGCATTTATGAACAATGAATGTCATTTGCCACTGTGTTGCCCACTCACCTATATTATTTAGGTCTCTCTAATGTTCCTCATAGTTCTCTCTGATCTTGACTAACTTAATTAGCATTGTAGAATCTGCAAATTTTGCTACCTCATTACTCACCTCCACCTTTCAAACTCATTAATACATACATTTAACACAGGACCTAGTACGGAAGCTTGAGACACCTGGTGTTAACCTTTTGCCATGATGAAAACTGATAGATTATTTCTATTCTTTTGTTTCCTTCTCTTGGCCAGTTTTTGATCAATGACAATACTGTAGCTCTTACCCTCCTGACTACTTAGTTTCTTTAGTAGCCTCTTGTAAGGCATTTTGTCAAAGTCTTTTTGAAAATGTAGATAAATGTCAGCCAGGTCTCCTTTATTCACTGCTCTATTGACACATTCAAAGGATTCAATAGCAATAGTACGTGCCTGATGCTAGACAAGGACAGTAAATTTGTCAAGAATGATGCAAAAAAGGAGAAATATTCAATAAATATTTCTATTCTGTATTCATAAAGAAGCAGGATGATGTATTCACATCTTACATTGATAATGGAATACCTTCTGTTCCATCTCTAACTAGGGAAGATGTTAAAAAGCAACTATTAAAGTTAAACATTTTTAAATCAGCAGGACTGGATAACTTGCACCCAAGAGTATTTAAAGAATTGGCAAAGGAGCTCTATCAACCATTAGTGTTGATTTTAAACAAAACTTAGAACATTAGCGAAGTTCCAGAGAGGGGTTAAAAAGCTACCACATGCCAATCTTTAAAAAAAAGAAAATGGCCCAAAGGTAACACTGGGCTGGTTAGCCTGACATGCATTCGAGGCAAAATCATGTAAAGCAGTGGTTCTCAAAGCCGGTCCACCGCTTGTTCAGGGAAAGCCCCTGGCGGGTCGGACTGGTTTGTTTACCTGCTGCATCCACAGGTTCGGCTGATCGTGGCTCCCACTGGCCGTGATTCGCCGCTCCAGGCCAATGGGGGCTGCGGGAAGCAGCGTGGGCCAAGGGACATGCTGGCCGCCCTTCCCGCAGCCCCCATTGGTCTGGAGCGGTGAACCGCGGCCAGTGGGAGCCGCAATTGGCCGAACCTGCAGATGTGGCAGGTAAACAAACCGGTCCGGCCTGCCAGGGGCTTTCCCTAAAGAAGCGGTGGACCGGCTTTGAGAACCACTGATGTAAAGGATGATCTGGGACACAATCAAGAAAGAATAAGGGTGGTGGCATAAACAGATCCAAGCAGTATGGCTGCATGGAGAACAGGTCACAGATTCATAGATTCCAAGGTCAGAAGGGAACACTGTGATAATCTAGTCTGACCTCCTCTATAGCACAGGCCAGAGAACTTCCCCAAAATAATTCCTAGAGCAGATCTTTTTGAAAAACATCAAATCTTGACCTAAAAATTGTCAGTAATGGAGAATCCACCATGATACTTGGTAAGTTGGTTCAGTGGTTAATTACCCTCGCCGTTAAAATTTACACTTATTTCCTGTCTGAATTTGGCTAGCTTCAATTTCAAACCATTGGATCATGTTATACCTTTCTCTGCTAGACTGAAGAGCCAGTGAGTAAATATTTGTTCCCATATAGCTATTCATAGATTGTAATCAAGTCAGCCCTTACCCTTCTATTTGAGTCTATCACTATAAAGCATGTTTTCTAATATTTTAATCATTCTCGTGGCTCTTCTCTGAACCCTCTCTAATTTATCAACATCCTTCTTGACTTGTGGACACCAAACTGGACACAGTATTCCACAGCAGGATCAGTTCCAAATACAGAGGTAAAATAACCTCTCTACTCCTACTCAAGATTCCCCTGTTTATGGATCCCAGGATAGCATTAGCTCTTTTGACCACAGCCTCACACTGGGAGCTCCTATTTATCTGATTATTCATCATGACCCCCAAATCTTTTTCAGAGTCACTGCTTCCCAGGACAGTTTCCCATCCTGTAAGTATGGCCGACATTCTTTGTTCCTAGACGTAAACAAACGTTTACATGTAACCATATTAAAACACTGTTTGCTTGTACCCAGTTAACCAAGTGATTCAGATTGCTCTGTAACAGTGACCTCTCCACTTCATTATTTACCAGTCCCCTAATTTTTGTGTCATCTGCAAACTTTATCAGTGATGATTTTGTTTTTTCTTCTAGGCCATTAATAGCACAGGGCCAAGAATGGGATCCCACTACAAACACATGCATATGATGATGATTCCCCATTTACAATTACATTTTGAGACCTATCAGTTAGCCAGCTTTTAATCCATTTAATATGTGCCATGTTAATTTTATATCATTCCAGTTTTTTTAATCAAAATGTCATGCAGTATCAAGTCAAACCAACGTGTTGTCAAGCAAATTTGATATTGTTTTTGATAAGATTACAAGTTTGATTGATAAAATCTAATAGTGTTTACATAATATACTTAGACTTCTGTAAGGCATTTGACTTTGTCCCAACATGACATACTGATGAACAAAGTAGCACTATATAAAAAGCAGTGTTGTTCAGATGAGATGAATTAAAAACTGGTTAATTGATAAATCTCAAAAAGTAATTATAAATGACTAACCATAATTGCTAGTGGGATCCTGCAGGAATCTGTCCTTGGAATAATGCTATTCAATATCTTTATCAATGATCTGGAAGAAAATATAAAAACATGGCTAGTAAAGTTTACAAATGACAATAAGATTGGCAGAGTGGCAATAATGATGGGGACAGGGCAAGTGTACAGAACAATCTGAATCAGTTGGCAAGGTGTGCTCACTTAAATATGTGTTTTAATACAGCCAAATGCAATGTCATATATCTAGGAACAAAGAATGCAGGTCATACTGTATCTTGAAAAGGAATTAGGAGTTAAATTGGACAAACAACTGAACAAGAGCTCCAAGTACAAAGCTGAAGTTAGACATATTCAGACTAAAAATACAGCACAATTTTTTAACCTTTGGAACAACTTATGTAGGGATGTGGGTGGCTTCCCCATCACTTGAAGACTTTAAATCAAGCCTCCCATCTTTCTAAAAGATCTGCTTTAACTCAACCAGAAGTTACTGCATGAGGCTCTGTGGCCTGTGTTATGCAGAAGGTCAGACTAGATGATCATAACAGTCCCTTCTGGCCTTAAAATCTATGAATTCTAATAGAATAATGAGACATTTTCCTTTGCAGAGATCAAGCTGGTTACACCCTATCATATCATGATCTTCCAGATGTTTTACTATTCTGTTTTTAATTATCATTTCAACCAATTTATCTGGTACAGAGGTAAGGCTTACTGAACTGGGATGCCATCTGGGTCAGCACCATCTTTCACTGTATATCTGTCAGGAGGGGCACAGGGTACTGTATGAAGTGATTTCTTCCTGTGCCAGAAGAAAACCTCTAGCTTTCTCCAGACAGGGGAAAAGGAAATAGCAACAGTGCCTGGAAAGATAAGAAAGCTGCCTTTCAGGAGAACTACTATAAAAGGGCTAAAAACAAAGGAGTTAATGGAATGGAGAAGGGCCACAAGGAAAGGGATTGGGGTATATGGAACCTGAGGAACCAGGTTGAAGTGATAGTGGGGAAAGTACTATTGGGGGGAAGAGTGAGGTTTGAGGAAGAAGATCAAGTGGCAGGGCTGCGCTAAGGAGGTAGTGTCTCTCAAGCTGCTGCTATGGGGCACTGGACACTCTAACTTAGGAGGACATGAGGAATTTGGTTCCATTGGCCCTAGGTTTATTTTGTTTTAGACAGCACAAAGATTCCTCATAAACAAGATTTTGCAACCAAGGGGCAAATTCACCAGCTGTTACTGAACATCCTGAGAAAATCTGGATGCAGAAAGCCGGCAAGTTCTCTTGAACACAGTGGCATGTATGGGATTGGAATCCTTGCTTATTTTTACAGTGATTTCTTTGTTGGCATATCTGGTTCCTAAATAAACACCATAGAGTTAGTATAGCTTGGTATTCAGGCTTGTGAAACTTTGCTACCATGGAAATCACAAATGCTGTTTGTTTTATTATAAATTGAAGGTTATTTACCTGTAACCAGAGCTCTTTGAGATGGACTCTGCATATTCACACTCCTGGGATGCTCTGACCAGTGCAGCTGGACAGTAGAACCTTAGCTAGCAGTGCCTGTTGGAGCACTCACGTACCTCCCTCACCGCTCCCCTCAGTGATTGTGAACAAAACTTAGCATTTGATCTAGACTCTAAGTCTAACGGATAGTGCTTAGTAAACATCTGAACTGAACTCCATGGAGCTGCTACGCAAATCTCCACTAGAGGAATGTGTTTAGTAAAAACCATTGAGAATGCCTTTGCTGTAGAAGAGTGTGCTCTAACTGCTTCAGGAAGTGGGACAGTCATTAGTGTATATACTTCTTTAATATAGAGTCTCACTCATTTAAATAGAGTTTGAACAGTAACAGCTCGGCCTTTGTTTCTTTCCTTATAAGAGATTACCCTACTGGGTGATTGTCTGAAATGATTAGTTCTGTCCAAATAGCATGCTAAAACCCTTCTGGCATCTAATATATGCAGTTTAGCCTCACCCATATAGGTATGAGGTTTGGCAAAAAACACCAATAAATTAATTGATTAATATAAAAATCAGATATCACCGTAAGCAAAAGCCTCAGGTGAGTATGCAATGTTACTTTGTCTTTATAAAGGACAGTAAAAAGGTGTCTCTGCCATTAACACATGAAACTTGCTTATTCATCTTGCTGAGGGCACTATCTATTAAACAAAGCTTTTATAATAGGTAAATGGAAAAATGTGCAATCCTGTATGAGTTCAAATGGGTATTGCATCCATTGTATAAAAACTAAATTAGAGCCAAAGAAGGTACAGGGTCTCTCACCAGTGGATACAGATTATTAAGACCTTTAAAGAATTTCTTAACTACAACATGAACAACTGATTTATTGTCTACAGGAACACAGTATGCTGAAGTTACAGACAGATGGACCTTAACAGAGGGCAGTGAGTGACCCTTCCTCTTGAAATATAATAAATATTCTAGGATATAGTTATTAGGTGCTATATAAGAATCTACATTACTGATATTAATCCATAATAAAGTTGTTTTCTATTTATGAGCATAACATTCGTACATTCTTGAATTAACCGAAACATTTTGCACTTCTAACGAAAAAGATGGCTTAAAAAGTCCCAGAGTCCTATTACCCAAGCACTGATGTGAAGAAACTGAGGAACTCAGTGATACGTCTTCCCTTGCTTTTGTGACAAGAAGTCCAGAGAAAAGCCTATATATGCCCCTGGACAGGTGATAAGTCCAGACACCACTGTTTTTTGGTCCAAGGTAGTACTATTAAGATCATTTGGGATCTCTTCTGTTAATTATTTTATCACTCTCTTGGAGAGAGGAAATTGTGGAAATACATACATGAGACCTTGATTCCAATTTATCAAAAAAGCATCCGATATTGACTCCTTGTCTCTCCCTGCCCTTCATCAAAACCTCTAACATTTTTTGTTGTGCTTGGATGCAAATAGTTTTCCACTGCATGCATCTGATGAAGTGAGCTGTAGCTCACAAAAGCTTGTGCTCAAATAAATTTGTTAGTCTCTAAGATGCCACAAGCACTCCTTTTCTTTTTGCAGATACAGACTAACACGGCTGCTACTCAGAAACCAGTTTTATTATGGATTACCCCACAGTTTGAAGATTTAAATCACCAAGAAATCCTCCAGGGACCAGTTGTGGATTGAGAGATTATCCTGCTCAAGTTATTTGTGAGGTGGTTGTTTTTCCAGACCATGTGAATTGTCACTGGGTGAATGTCCTGCTCTATACAGCATTCCTAAAGAGACACTGCTTTCCTGCACAACTGAGAGAAATAAGTCTCTCCCTGTTTGTTCAACTAGTACAATGAGTGCTGTCATATTGTCTGTTGCCACCCAAACCAGTCTGTGTCTGATCTAAATTAAGAACTATTTTAGAGGCCACTTTATGGTCCTCAGTTCTCCTATATTAATGTGCAATGTCCTTTCTGCTGGTGATCAGTGATCTCTTATCACCAAACTGTTGTCCAAATGAGCCCTCAGGCCTGGACAGGATGCAACTGAAGTGACTATTATTGAGGGCATAGGAGAGTTCAAGGATATACCCGCCCCCATCACCTGCCAGGGAATCACTAACTTCCAACACTTGTTCTCTATACTAGGTTTGTACTTGTGCACTAACTAATGTCGCAACACTCTCATTCAAAGACGAACATATAGTATTACAAAAAAAAAGAAAAGGAGTACTTGTGGCACCTTAGAGACTAACCAGTTTATTTGAGCATGAGCTTTCGTGAGCTACAGCTCACTTCATCGGATGCATAGCATATCGTGGAAACTGCAGAAGACATTATATACACACAGAGACCATGAAACAAAACTTCCTCCCACCTCACTCCCCCGCTGGCAACAGCTTATCTAAAGTGATCCTCAAGTAGAGCCATTTCCAGCACAAATCCAGGTTTTCTCACCCTTCCCCCCCCCCCCCCCCCCCACACACACACACATACAAACTCACTCTCCTGCTGGCAACAGCCCATCCCCCTTTGAAACCCCTCTTTATAATGCGCATGATAATCAAGGTGGGTCACCTCCAGCACTAATCCAGGTTTTCTCACCCCCCCCCCCCACACCCCCCTTTTCCAAAAACCACACACACAAACTCATTCTCATTCAATCCAATTACTTGGATTATTGCTGTGCACATTGTAAGATGAGCTGTTGCCAGCAGGAGAATGAGTTTGTGTGTGTGGTTTTTGGAAAAGGGGGGTGTGTGGGGGGGGTGAGAAAACCTGGATTAGTGCTGGAGGTGACCCACCTTGATTATCATGCGCATTATAAAGAGGGGTTTCAAAGGGGGATGGGCTGTTGCCAGCAGGAGAGTGAGTTTGTATGTGTGTGTGTGGGGGGGGGGGGAAGGGTGAGAAAACCTGGATTTGTGCTGGAAATGGCTCTACTTGAGGATCACTTTAGATAAGCTGTTGCCAGCGGGGGAGTGAGGTGGGAGGAAGTTTTGTTTCATGGTCTCTGTGTGTATATAATGTCTTCTGCAGTTTCCACGATATGCTATGCATCCGATGAAGTGAGCTGTAGCTCATGAAAGCTCATGCTCAAATAAACTGGTTAGTCTCTAAGGTGCCACAAGTACTCCTTTTCTTTTTACGAATACAGACTAACACGGCTGTTACTCTGGAATATAGTATTACAGAGGTGGTTGATGTAAGAGCCCTTAGAAGACCATATGTTCTGGAGAATGATGGAGGAGAAGTACAGACAACCTTATTTTCATAAAGCTTTCCTGTGGCAGAAAGACTGTGCTGATAACTCAGTCCGATTTGGCCCCTGTGAAAGGAATCCACTGTGTGGGTTCCAGAAGTGACTTTCTCCGTGGTATTCATACCCCAGATTGGCAAAAACTATCAGCCTTATGTCCAACAACACCTAATATAAGAATGGCCATAGTGGGTCAAACCAAAGGTCCATCTAGCCCAGTACCCCATCTTCCAACAGTGGCCAATGCCGGGTGCTTCAGAGGGAATGAACAGAACAGGTAATCATCAAGCGATCCATCCCCTGTTGCCCATTCCCAGCTTCTGACAAACAGAGTCTAGGGACCCCATTTCTGCCCACCCTGGCTAATAACCATTGATAGAGCTATCCTCCATGAATTTATCTAATTCTTTTTTGAACCCTGTTATAGTCTTGGCCTTCACAACATTCTCTGGCAAAGAGTTCCATAGGTTGACTGTGCATTGTGTGAAGAAATACTTCCTTTTGTTTGCTTTAAACTTGCTGTCTATTAATTTCATTTGGTGACCCCTAGTTCTTGTGTCATGAGAAGGAGTCAATAACACTTCCTTCCTTCCTTTCTCCATACCAGTCATGATTTTATAGACCTCTATCATATCCTACCTTAGTCGTCTCTTTTCCAAGCTTAAAAGTCCCAGTCCTATTAATCTCTCCTCATATGGAAGCTGTTCCATACCCCTAATCATATTTGCTGCCCTTTTATGAACCTTCTCCAATTCCAATATATGTTTTCTGAGATGGGGCAATGAAATCTGCATGCAGTATTCAGGGTGTGGGTGTACCATGGATTGACATAGAGGCAATATGATATTTTCTGTCTCATTATCTATCCCTTTCTTAATGATTCCAAAAGATTCTGTTCACTTTTTTGACTGCCGCTGCACCTTGAGTGGATGTTTTCAGAGAACTATCCACAATGACTTCAAGATCTCTTTCTTGAGTGATAACATAGACTCATAGATATTAAGGTCAGAAGGGACCACTATGATCATCTAGTCTGACCTCCTGCACAATGCAGGCCACAGAATCTCACCCACCCACTCCTGCAATAAACCTCTCACCTACGTCTGAGCTGCAGAAGTCCTCAAATCATGGTTTAAAGACTTCCAGGTGCAGAGAATCCTCCAGCAAGTGACCCGTGCCCCATGCTACAGAGGAAGGCGAAAACCCCCCAGGGCCTCTTTCAATCTGCCCTGGAGGAAAATTCCTTCCCAACCCCAAATATGGCGACCAGCTGAACCCTGAGCATGTGGGCAAGATTCACCAGCCAGATACCCAGGAAAGAATTCTCTGTAGTAACTCAGATCCCACCCCATCTAACATCCCATCACAGGCATTGGGCCTATTTACCATGAATAGTTAAAGATCAATTAATTGCCAAAATCATGTTATCCCATCATACCATCTCCTCCATAAACTTATCGAGTTTAATCTTGAAGCCAGATAGGTCTTTTGCCCCCACTGCTTCCCTTGGAAGGCTATTCCAGAACTTCACTCCTCTGATGGTTAGAAACCTTCATCTAATTTCAAGTCTAAACTTCCCGATGGCCAGTTTATATCCATTTGTTCTTGTATCCACATTGGTACTGAGCTTAAATAATTCCTCTCCCTCTCCGGTATTTATCCCTCTGATATATTTATAGAGAGCAATCATATCTCCCCTCAACCTTCTTTTGGTTAGGCTAAACAAGCCAAGCTCCTTGAGTCTCCTTTCATAAGACACGTTTTCCATTCCTCAGATCATCCTAGAAGCCCTTCTCTGAACCTGTTCCAGATTGAATTCATCCTTCTTAAACATGGGAGACCAGAACTGCACACAGTATTCCAGATGAGGTCTCACCAGTGCCTTGTATAACAGTACTAACACCTTCTTATCCCTACTGGAAATACCTCGCCTGATGCATCCAAAGACCGCATTAGCTTTTTTCATTGTCATATCACATTGGCAGCTCATAGTCATCCTGTGGTCAACCAATACTCCAAGGCCCTTCTCCTCCTCCATTACTTCTAATTGATGCATCCCCAGTTTGTAACTAAAATTCTTGTTATTAATCCCTAAATGCATGACCTTACACTTCTCACTATTAAATTTCTTCCTATTACTATTACTCCAGTTTACAAGGTCATCCAGATCCTCCTATATGATAGCCTGGTCCTTCTCTAAATTGGCAATACCTCCCAGCTTTGTAACATCTGCAAACTTTATTAGCGCAAACTCACTTTTTGTGCCGAGATCAGTAATAAAAAGATTAAATAAGATTGGTCCCAAAACTGATCCCTGAGGAACTCCACTGGTAACCTCCCTCCAGCCTGACAGTTCACCTTTCAGTATGACCCGCTGTAGTCTCCCCTTTAACCAATTCCTTATCCGCCTTTCAATTTTCATATTGATCCCCACCTTTTCCAATTTAACTAATAATTCCCCATGTGGCACGGTATCAAACGCCTTACTGAAATCTAGGTAAATTAGATCCACTGCGTTTCCTTTGTCTAAAAATCTGTTACTTTCTCAAAGAAGGAGATCAGGTTGGTTTGGCACGATCTACCTTTTGTAAAACCATGTTGTATTTTGTCCCATTTACCATTGACCTCAATGTCCTTAACTACTTTCTCCTTCAAAATTTTTTCCAAGACCTTGCATACTTCTGATGTCAAACTAACAGGCCTGTAGTTACCTGGATCACTTTTTTTCCCTTTCTTAAAAATAGGAACTATGTTAGCAATTCTCCAGTCATACGGTACAACCCCCGAGTTTACAGATTCATTAAAAATTCTTGCTAATGATCTTGCAATTTCATGTGCCAATTCCTTTAATATTCGTGGATGAAGATTATCTGGGCCCCCCAATTTAGTCCCATTAAGCTGTTCGAGTTTCGCTTCTACCTCAGATATGGTAATATCTACCTCCATATCCTCACTCCCATTTATCATGTTACCATTTTCCCTAAGATCCTCATTAGCCTCATTAAAGACTGAGGCAAAGTATTTGTTTAGATATTGGGCCATGCCTAGATTATCCTTAACCTCTACTCCATCCTCAGTGTTTAGCAGTCCCACTTCTTCTTTCTTTGTTTTCTTCTTATTTAGACGGCTGTAGAACCTTTTACTATTGCTTTTAATTCCCTCTGCAAGGTCCAACTCTACTTGACTTTTAGCCTTTCTCACTTTATCCCTACATGTTGTGACCTCAAAAAGGTAGCTTTCCTTGCTGATCCCTCCCATCTTCCACTCGCTGTAATCTTTCTGCTTTTTCTTAATCACCTCTCTGAGATGCTTGCTCATCCAGCTTGGTCTACAACTCCTGCCTATGAATTTTTTCCCCTTTCTTGGGGTGCAGGTTTCCGACAGCTTCTGCAGCTTTGACTTGAAGTAATCCCAGGCCTCCTCTGCCTTTAGATCCATAAATTCTTCAGTCCAATCCACTTCCATAACTAATTTCCTTAATTTTTGAAAGTCAGCCCTTTTGAAATCAAAAACCCTAGTCACAGATTTATTTTGTTTATCCTTCCTTTCAGTTTGAACTGAATTAGCTCATGATCACTTGAACCAAGGTTGTCCCATACAACCATTTCTTCTATGAGGTCCTCACTACTCACCAAAACCAAATCTAAAATGGCATCCCCTTTTGTCGGTTCAGGAACTACTTGATGAAGGAATCCATCAGCTATCGCATCTAGGAAAATCTGAGCCCTATTATTATTACTAGCACTTGTCCTCCAGTCTATATCTGGGAAGTTAAAGTCTCCCATGATCAAGCAGTTTCCATTAGCATTTACTTCATTAAAAACATTAAAGAGGGCTCTATCCATATCAGAATTAGTAAGATCCTTTTGTAACTCTTCGCAGTCTGCTTTGAACTTAACTATCTTGAGTAGTTTTGCATCATCTGCAAATTTTCCCACCTCACCGTTTACCCCTTTTTCCACATTGTTTATGAATATGTTGAATAGTACTTGTCCCAGTACAGACCCCTGGGGACACCACTATTTACTTCTCTCCATTTTGAAAACTGAGCATTTATTCCTACCTTTGTTTCCTATCTTTTAACCAGTTACGGATCTATGAGAGGACCTTCCCTCTTATCCCATGATAGCTTACTTTGCTTAAGAGCCTTTGGTGAGGGACCTTGTTAAAGGCTTTCTGAAAATCTAAGTAGACTATATCCACTGGATCCCCGATGTCCACATGCTTATTGACCCACCTCAAAGAATTCTAGTAGATCGGTGAGGCATGATTTCCCTTTACAAAAACCATCTTGGCTATTCCCCCACAAATCATATCCATCTATGTGTCTGACCATTTTGTTCTTTACTATAGTTTCAACGAGTTTGCCTGCCACTGAAGTCAGGCTTACAGGCTGTAATAGCTGGGATCACCTTTGGAGCCCTTTTTAAAAACTGGCATCACATTAGCTATCTTCCAGTCATTTGGTACAGAAGCTGATTTAAATGATGGGTTACAGACAACATTTAGTAGTTCTGCAATTTCACATTTGAGTTCCTTCAGAACTCTTGGGTGAATAACATCTGGTCATGGTGACTTATTACTGTTTAGTTTATCAATTTGTTCCAAAACTTCCTCTAATGACATCTCAATCTGGGACAGTTTCTCAGATTTGTCACCTAAAAAGAATGGCTTAGGTTTCGGAGTCTCCCTCACATCCTCAGCTGTGAAGACTGATGCAAAGAATTCATTTAATTTTTCTGCAATGGCCTTTAGCATCTTGATCGTCCAGTGGCCCCCAGTGGTTGTTTAGCAGGCTTCCTGCTTCTGAGGTAGTTAAAAACAATTTTGCTACTACTTTTTGAGTCTTTGGCTAGCTGTTCCTCAAATTCTTTTTTGGCCTTTCTAATTATATTTTTATGTTTCATTTGCCAGAGTTTATGCTCCTTTCTGTTCTCCACACTAGGATTTAACTTCCACTTTTTAAAGAATGCCTTTTTGCCTTTCACTGATTCCTTTACTTTGTTGTTTACGCACAGCGGCACTTTTTTGGTTCTCTATGTTTTTTAATTTGGGGTATACATCTAAGTTGAGCCTGTATTATGATGTCTTTAAAAAGTTTCCATGCACCTTGCAGAGATTTCACTTTTGGCACTGTACTTTTTAATTTCTGTTTAACTAAGTTTCTCATTTTTGTGTTGTCCCCCTTTCTGAAATTAATTGCTACAGTGTTGGGCTGCTGTGGTGTTTTCCCTGCCACAAGGGATGTTACATTTAATTATATTATGGTCATTATTACCAAGCGGTCCAGATATATTCACCTATTGGACCAGATCCTGCACTCCAGTTAGGACTAAATCAAGAATTGCCTCTCTTCTTGTGGGTTCCAGGACTAACTGCTCCAAGAAGCAGTCATTTAAGGTCGCAAGAAACTTTATCTCTGCATCCCGTTCTGAGGTGACATGTACCCAGTCAATAGGGGGATAGTTGAAATCCCCCATTATTATTATTATTATTATTATTATTGAGTTTTTTATTTTTATAGCCTCTCTAATCTCCCTGAGCATTTCACAGTCACTACCACCATTCTGGTCAGGTGGTCAGTAATAGATCTCTACTCTTATTATTAGAGCATGGAATTACTATCCATAGAGATTCTATGGTACAGTTTGGTTCATTTAAGATTTTTACTTCATTTGATTCTACGCTTTCTTTCACATATAGTGCCACTCCCCCACAAGCACGACCTGTTCTGTCCTTCTGATATATTTTATACCCTGGTATTACTATGTTCCATTGATTATCCTCATTCCACCAAGTTTTTGTGATGCCTATTATATTAATATCCACAGGCACTCTAGTTCACCCATCTTGTTATTTAGACTTCTAGCATTTGTATATAAGCACTTTAAAAACTTGTCACTTTTTAGCTGTCTGCCATTACATGATGTAATTGAATGGGACTCTTTTTCATTTGACTGTTTCTCATCAGATCCTACCAGTATTTTATCATCTTCCATCCTCTCCTCCTTATTAGGACATAGAGAATCTCCATTAATAGATCCTCCACTAAGGGATGTCTCTGTCCAAACCACATGGTCCTCCACACCTCTCGGCTTTCCCCCAGCCCTTAGTTTAAAAACTGCTTTACGACCTTTTTAATTTTACGTGCCAGCAATCTAGTTCCATTTTGGTTTAGGTGGAGCCCATCCTTCCTGTATAGACTCCCCCTTTCCCAAAAGTTTCCCCAGATCCTAATAAATCTAAACTCCTCCTCCCTACACCATTGTCTCATCCACGCATTGAGACCCTGAAGTTCTGCCTGTCTAACTGGCCCTGTACGTGGAACTGGAAGCATTTCAGAGAATTCTACCATGGAGGTCCTGGACATCAATCTCTTACCTAGAAGCCTAAATTTGGCCTCCAGGACCTCTCTCCTATCCTTCCCTATGTCACTGGTTCCTACATGTACCACGACCACCGGTTCCTCCCCAGAACTACACATAAGTCTATCTAGAGGTCTCAAGAGATCCGTAACCTTTGCACCAGGTAGGCAAGTCACCATGCGTTCTCCTGTCATCGCAAACTCAGCTATCTATGTTTCTAATGATCAAATCGCCCATTACTAATAACTGTCTCTTCCTAATAACTGGAATTCCCTCTCCCGGAGTGCAAGAGGATACCACGACATCATCTGGAAGGAGGGTCCCAACTATGGGATCGTTTCCCTCTGCTCCTGTTGGATGTTCTCCTTCCCTGAGCCTTTCATCCTCCCTAACAGTGCAGGGGCTGTCTGACCAGAGGTGGGACAAATCTACAGTGTCCCAGAAAGCCTCATCAACATACCTTTCTGCCTCCCTTAGCTCCTCCAGTTCTGCCACCCTGGCCTCCAAAGCCCGTACACGGTCTCTGAGGGCCAGGAGCTCCTTGCACCGAATGCACACACATACACCACCCATAGGGCAGGTAATCATACATGCTGCACTGGGTGCAATAAACTGGATAGCTCCCACTCTGTTGCTGGACTTCTGCCTGCAATCTCTTTTTACTCCTGCAGCTTGTTCCTTTGTTGATGTTTTGTTTTTATCAGAGGGTGTTTTTGGCTTTAAGTTTCAAGAATGTTAAGTGTATCTAGCCCCCCTTCACACTTCCCCTCTAAACACGCACACTACAGACAACACTTACCCCAAGGGTCATGTAATCATTCCTCCTTCACTGGAGAACTCCCTTGAAAAACTCCTGTGTTAGCCGCTCCTGTTCACTAGCTCCTCTGGTCGCTTAGGAGTGGGCTTTTTAAAGCCCTGGTCTTCCTGAGTAGTCCCACCCCCTGGCTAAGGGTTGATGGGTGCTAAAGGGCTTAGGGATCAAAACCTCATTAAGAAGCTCTCAGCCTTGCCTAGCAGGCCACTAGGCTTGGCACACGGTTCCCCAAACAAACAGACCACATGGTATATTTCAGTCAAACAGCAAGCACACCACAAACAGCAATAATGACACTGTGTCCTGGCATATCTTGCAGATAATAGATGACTTCAGGGAAGTTGTAAGTGTACAGAAGAATGTCTAAGTGATCTTCTTGGAGATCCTTCCTGTCCCACAAATAAAGGAAGACAGAAGGCAGAAAATTCTGGAATATCTGACTAGTAAGTGGTGTAGGGCATAGGGTTTTGGTTTTGTGGAGCACTGGTCCACTTTCTAAAGGGAGAGGGAGCTGTATAATTTGGATGGCCTCAGTAAGAGGAGGGATCAATTTCCTTGGGCTAGAGTAGTTAGGAGGGGGTTAAACTAATAGCAAAAGGGGAGGGTAAAAAGAGAGAAGATATGAGAACTCAGCAAAAAA
This sequence comes from Chelonia mydas, assembly GCF_015237465.2. Classification (NCBI taxonomy): domain Eukaryota; kingdom Metazoa; phylum Chordata; order Testudines; family Cheloniidae; genus Chelonia; species Chelonia mydas. The sequence continues at coordinate 106,338,594 of NC_057854.1, forward strand.
TCAAGCTATTGAGAACAAAATTAATCAAGGAGCCAAAGGACATGAAGAGAAGACATTCTTGAAGGGTTAGAGCCTGGCAGCCTTTGTCAAGGCAGCCTGCTTACTCAGAGCCTACACCCCATACACAGAGAACAACAAACAAACAGTCAACCAAACTATGCTCAGACAGGCCAAACACACCACTCACCAAGTCCCATTACCACCCAACACAGAGTCTGCAGCTAGTCCCTCCAAAACTCTCCTTTTAGCTGCCTCTATTTGCCTGCAGGCTATTTTCCCTCTCCTTCACTTGTGTCATGAACACAGAGCATACTGAGCATTTTGATGGAGAATGACCTCTTCCCAAACACAGAAGATATCTAGTATGAGTATCGCCTGCCAGGAACCTGATGGACAGGAAACCTATTTCTTAAAGCACAGCTTCTTAGTCTTCATTTCTGTCATCCTGGTACTAACAGAATTTATCTAAAACTATTCAGAACTACTTAAATTTTAAACTAACTATGACTGAATTAACTAGAGTAAAACTAATCTAACTAGGCACTTGAAGTACAGATCCAGGACAATCCCAGAGTAGTTCCTAATCCATCAGATGGTCATGGCTGGAAGGAATTGAGGTGAGGAACTGAGGAACACCTTTTATACCCTCAACCTCACAATCACTGAGGGGAGGAGCAAGGAAGGCACTTGAGGGCTCTAGTGGGCACTGCTAGCTAAGATTCCATCACCCAGGCTGCACCAGTTGGAGCATCCCATGACTGGGAATATGCAGAGGATACTTGGAGAAGAATTACATTATACAACGAAAACCCTGATATTCACATATAGTGGAGACCCCTTCCTCCTGCAATTTACACCGTGAAAGTGTAAACTTTCACACGGAGACTGGAAATAGCAACTGTTCCAGCCATCTCTTCCCTTACAGATCCCACTCAACCCCATCCATCACTTTGAGAAAACACGGCACTTTTAAACACCTTCTCTTCAGCAACTTAGAAAACTTCCAGAGTTCCAGTCTAAGTGGAACACTGGGAGGGTATCAAACAGAAATCTTCTCAGACTCCTGAGAATCTACTGCAGCAAGGAAGCCTGAGAAAGAGGAATTCTCTTGTGTGCAGCTTCTCCCTCCATCTGCCCCTGCCAGGAGCAAAGAAAATGGGCCATGTACCTGCATGATCCGCACATTATCAGCTCGGTGGATCTCACTTTCCTTCACCACCTTCTTCTTCAACGTTGCCAGATTTCTCTCAAGATGCTCTCTCTGCCGGGTGTACTCCTGCTGCAGATCTGTGTCAACCCCCACAATCTCCACCTGACGAGAGACAATACACAGGCTCAGAAGATGTGACACCAGAGATGCGCTCATCTACCATGGAGAGGAAAGACCCTTAACTCACCATGTCTGCCTGCTGCACGTATTTGTCGTAGAGTTCCCGGATCCCCTCCTTCAGTTTTTTGGGCTCCTGGATGAAGCCCACACAATTATGAAGATCCGTTTTAAACCGCTTCACAAGAGCTTCCATGTCTCGCTCCTGCAAGAATTATACATGAACAACCACTCAGAGCACACTGTCATGCATGAGGACCTCCTGGAAGCTCTAGCTGAATTGTTGAGAATCCTCATGTGTTCTTATTTATATTTTTTGTTTTTAAGAATGTGCCATCTGGACATCTCCCAGTTGGAGAGAGAACCTTCTTGGCCTTTGAGTGCTGTCACACTTAAGACAGTAACAAATCTTGCCAATAACCAACACTTCTCACCCCATGAGAATTGCATTGTTACTTGTACTGCACTAGTACATGGAGGCCCCATTCAGGTTAAGGATCCTGTTATCTTGGACACTGCACAAACACTAGGGTGACCAGACAGCAAATGTGAAAAATCGAGACGGGGGTGGGTGTAATAGGAGCCTATATAAGAAAAAGCCCCCAAAATTGGGGCTGTCCCTATAAAATTGGGACATCTGGTCACCCTAACAAACACATAGGCAGATGTAGTTCCTGCCCAAAGAGCTTACAATCTTACTAGAAACAAGATGCAACAAGTAAATGTAACAGGTGACAGGACAGAAAAACAGGTGCAGATGGTAGCTATGTTCTTAACTTGATGGCTTCATATCAACACCCTTCCTCATTCTCTCTGGCGCAAAGTTTCTTATTTGCTCACTCTATACCCTGCCTGCTTCCCCAATCCTATCCTTGGCTACTAAATTCCTTCATGCCCACTTTCAAACCTCTTGCTTCTTCCTCTCTGACCTTTCATACACCTCTGACGTGGTTCCTTCCACTATAAGTATGCCTTGATATCCATCCACAACTCCCCCCCTCTACCTTTCCTGACTAATTACTGCATGTCATTGCAGAGGTCCAGCCCAGATGGTACTCTTGGGAGGGAACAGGTTGCTGAGGCCATATATTCCCAAACTCTCTACCTTGGGTGTCAGAGTAACAGCCGTGTTAGTCTGTATTCGCAAAAAGAAAAGGAGGACTTGTGGCACCTTAGAGACTAACCAATTTATCTGAGCATGAGCTTTCGTGAGCTACAGCTCACTTCATCGGATGCATACTGTGGAAATCCACAGTATGCATCCGATGAAGTGAGCTGTAGCTCACGAAAGCTCATGCTCAGATAAATTGGTTAGTCTCTAAGGTGCCACAAGTCCTCCTTTTCTTTTTACCTTGGGTGTGGCAGAGAGGTTCGTTTAGCCCTCTCCCCAACTACTCTATGAATCCTAAGTGAATATACAGACCTTGCAGCATATCCAGAAGGACAATGCACACAGGCTCTGTTAGACCAAATGGCTGGAGATTCGGTACTATCTACCTCTCTGTAATATCCAACTCTCCCACAAGCCTTCATACTTGGAATGCTTGTGTCTCTGATCCCTCCTGCCAGAGCCTCTCTTCCCCTTCACTTCTGCACAGTACCCAAGAAAGGAAACTCTGTCCTCAAAGCCATGCATCTATACTATCCATGTTCCTGACAGCTTGCATTTTGTATGACTTGAGATCTCTGCCATCAAGGTTGTGCCCCATACCTTCTGCTGCTCCTTGTGCATCTCACGGTCAGTGGCCTTTAGCTTCTGTCGTAGCTCTGTGATGTTCAGTTCCAGCTGCATGTTCTGCTGGTGGAAACGTTCCAGTTCTCCCTCCATCTGCAAGGAAGCAAAAGAAGGGGATTGGGACTGTGAAAGAGACATGAGTGAAGGAAAAACACAGATTACAAAACCGAAGGGATCTAATACACAGGCCATAGAACTTCCCCAAAATAATTGCTACAACATATCTTTTATACAAACATCCAATCTTGATTTTAAAATTGTCAGTGGTGGATAATCTATCATGACTCTTGGCAAATTGTTCCAATGGTTAATTACCCTCACTGTCAAAAATAAAAGGAGTACTTGTGGCACCTTAGAGATTAACCAATTTATTTGAGCATAAGCTTTCGTGAGCTACAGCTCACTTCATCAGATGCTGTAGCTCACGAAAGCTTATGCTCAAATAAATTGGTTAGTCTCTAAGGTGCCACAAGTACTCCTTTTCTTTTTGCGAATACAGACTAACATGGCTGTTACTCTGAAAACTGTCAAAAATGTAAGCCTTATTTCCAGTCTGAATTTGCCTAGCTTCAACTTCCAGCCATTGGACTGTGTTAGAGCAGAGATGGGCAAACTACGGCCTGCGGGCCACATCCAGCCTGCGGGACCGTCCTGCCCGGCCCTTGAGCTCCCGGCCAGGGAGGCTAGCCCCCGGCCCCTCCCCTGCTGTCCCCTCTCCCCCGCAGTCTCACCTCGCCGCGCCACCAGCGCTCTGGGTGGTGGGGTTGCGCGCTCCTGCCGAGCGGAGAGGCAGTGTGTCTAGCTCCGGCCAGGCGGTGCGGCTGCCAGACATGCTGCTTTGAGTGGCACGGTAAGGGGGCCGGGGGTTGGATAAGGGGCAAGGGGTCCTGGGGGGCAGTCAGGGGACAGGGAGCAGGGGGCGATTGGATGGGGTGGAGGTTCTGCAGGGAGGATGGAGAATGGGGAACAGTGGGGGGTTGGATAGGCGTGGGGTCCCGGGGGGGGGGCCTGTCAGGGGGCGGGGTATGTGGATAGGGGGCAGGAGACTGGGAGCAATGGGGGTTGGATAAGGGGTGGGATCCTGGAAGGGGGTGGTTAGGATGGGTCGGGAGTTCTGAGGGGGGCAGTCAGGGGGCAGGAAGTGGGAAGGGGTGGATAGGGGGTGGGGGCCAGGCTGTTTGGGGAGGCACAGCCTTCCCTACCCGGCCCTCCATACAGTTTTGCAACCCCGATGTGGCCCTCCGGCCAAAAAGTTTGCCCACCCCTGTGTTAGACCATTCTCTGCTAGATTGATGAGCCCATTAGTAAATATTTGTTGCCCCATGGAGATACTTTTGGACTGTAATCAACTCAGCCTTTAACCTTCTCTTTGTTAAGTTAAATAGATTGAGCACTAGAAGGCATGTTTTCTAATCCTTTAATCATTCTGGTAGCTCTTCTCTGAACCTTCTCCAATTTAGCAACATCCTTCTTGTACTGCAGGCACCAGCACTGGACACGGTATTACAGCAGCAGTTGTACCAGTGCCAAATATAGAGGTAAAACAACCTCTCTACTTCTATTCAAGATTCCCCTGTTTATGCATCCCAGGATCACATTAACTCTTTTGGCCACAGCCTCATACTGGGAGCTCATGTTCATCTGATTATCCACCATGATCTCCAGATCTTTTTTTTAATCCATTAATTTAACATGTGCCATGTTAATTTTATATTGTTCTAGTTTTTTAAATGAAATTAACATGTCACACATTACCCAGACAGTTAGATAGTTAGCTATCCTCATGTTTAAATAAAATGAAGAAAATAATTTTCTTCCCAAATAATCTAATTTTTTCCCTCTTTGTCACTGGGGGTAGAATGTAAATATCCTGTTCTTGATCACTGCAGCTATTACCACAGAATTAGTGGGAGAAGGGAGGTGGAAACAAGAAAAACATTATCAGATCCTGTATGAGGAGTTAACTGTTTTTTTAACAATTGGTGGACAGGAAGTCAGAGTATACCATACTGATTTTGCTGGCTGTCAGCGACCCTCCAGAATGGGCAGACAAACCTTGTAGAGGTATTTCCAAGGATTTAAAAGACAGGATGAGACATTTCCACCAGTAAAACAGGGTAATTTTAAAGTAGAAACCCTTCTGCTAACTAACTCAGAAAGTGAGGAAGCTGAGCCTACTCCCACATTTTCATCTGGAGAGTTCCTGGTCCTGATGCAAAATCTTGATTTCTAGAGGTGCATCACCTTCCTCTGCTTCATCATATAAGATGTTTTGGATCAGCACAGGGGACTTATTGCTTGGTATCAGATCCGAGTGTCCCAGATCTACAGAAACATCATTGCCTCAATGCAGAACCCAGGTCGTACCTCTTGAAGGAGCTTGATATGGAAATCCTGGGGTTGGACAGTATGGCCAAGGCATCAGTGGAGGCCCTTGCCACTCCTGCCAACTTGCCCAGTCTGGTATAATATCATAGTTAGAAGGATGCATGAATTTATGATAGTCTGATTAAAAAAATACCCCTCAAGATTGAGCCTCTGGAAAAACAGTTTTCAGAGTAGCAGCCATGTTAGTCTGTATTCGCAAAAAGAAAAGGAGTACTTGTGGCACCTTAGAGACCAACCAATTTATTTGAGCGTAATAAAAGCGAGATACAGCTCACTTCATCGGATGCATTCAGTGGAAAATACAGTGAGGAGATTTATATACACACAGAACATGAAAAAATGGGTGTTATCATACACACTGTAAGGAGAGTGATCATTTAAGATGAGCTATTACCAACAGGAGAGCGGGGGGGGGGAGAGGGGGAGAAAACCTTTTATAGCGATAATCAAGGTGGGTCATTTCCAGCAGTTAACAAGAACGTCTGAGGAACAGTGGGGGGGAGGCGGGGAATAAACATGGGGAAATAGTTTTACTTTGTGTAATGACTCATCCACTCCCAGTCTCTATTCAAGCCTAAGTTAATTGTATCCAGTTTGCAAATTAATTCCAATTCAGCAGTCTCTCGTTGGAGTCTGTTTTTGAAGTCTTTTTGTTGTAATATTGTGACTTTTAGGTCTATAATCGAGTGACCAGAGAGATTGAAGTGTTCTCCGATTGTTTTATGAATGTTATAATTCTTGACATCTGATTTGTGTCCATTTATTCTTTTACGTAGGGACTGTCCAGTTTGGCCAACGTACATGGCAGAGGGGCATTGCTGGCACATGATGGCATATATCACATTGGTAGATGTGCAGGTGAACGAGCCTCTGATAGCGTGGCTGATGTGATTAGGCCCTTTGATGGTGTCCCCTGAATAGATATGTGGACACAGTTGGCAACGGGCTTTGTTGCAAGAATAGGTTCCTGGGTTAGTGGTTCTGTTGTGTGGTGTGTGGTTGCTGGTGAGTATTTGCTTCAGGTTGGGGGGCTGTCTGTAGGCAAGGACTGGCCAGTCTCCCAAGATTTGTGAGAGTGATGGGTCATCCTTCAGGATAGGTTGTAGATCCTTGATGATGCGTTGGAGAGGTTTTAGTTGGGGGCTGAAGGTGATAGACATTTCACATTTGGGGACAATGTATACCTTCAAATCAGCGGCACTGCTATGGGTACCCGCATGGCCCCACAGTATGCCAACATTTTTATGGCTGACTTAGAACAACGCTTCCTCAGCTCTCGTCCCCTACTGCCCCTACACTACTTCTGCTATATTGATGACATCTTCATCATTTGGACCCATGGAAAAGAAGCCCTTGAGGAATTCCACCCGGATTTCAACAATTTCCATCCCACCATCAACCTCAGCCTGGACTAGTCCACACAAGAGATCCACTTCCTGGACACTACAGTGCTAATAAGTGATGGTCACATAAACACCACCCTATACCGGAAACCTACTGACCGCTATTCCTACCTACATGCCTCCAGCTTTCACCCAGACTACACCACACGATCCATTGCCTACAGCCAAGCTCTATGATACAACTACATTTGCTCCAACCCCTCAGACAGAGACAAACACCTACAAGATCTCTATCAAGCATTCTTACAACTACAGTACCCACCTGCTGAAGTGAAGAAACAAATTGACAGAGCCAGAAGAGTACCCAGAAGTCACCTACTACAGGACAGGCCCAACAAAGAAAATAACAGAAAGCCACTAGCCATCACCTTCAGCCCCCAACTAAAACCTCTCCAACGCATCATCAAGGATCTACAACCTATCCTGAAGGACGACCCATCACTCTCACAAATCTTGGGAGACTGGCCAGTCCTTGCCTACAGACAGCCCCCCAATCTGAAGCAAATACTCACCAGCAACCACACACCACACAACAGAACCACTAACCCAGGAACCTATCCTTGCAACAAAGCCCGTTGCCAACTGTATCTATTCAGCGGACACCATCAAAGGGCCTAATCACATCAGCCACACTATCAGAGGCTCGTTCACCTGCACATCTACCAGTGTGATATATGCCATCATGTACCAATAATGCCCCTCTGCCATGTACATTGGTCAAACTGGACAGTCTCTACATAAAAGAATAAATGGACATAAATCAGATGTCAAGAATTATAACATTCATAAACCAATCGGAGAACACTTCAGTCTCTCTGGTCACTCGATTACAGACCTAAAAGTCGCAATGTCTCACACATACACACACACTTTGTCTCTCTCTCTCTCTCTGTCACACACACACACTGTCTTTCACACTAATCTCCCAGCACATACTTGTGGTGGTGGTGTTGTTACTACTTGATACTTCCTGCAATGCACATACACTCTGTAATTGTATTCTTTCAAAGTGCTGTTGTTTGAGTTTTTTGACTGGTCTATGCCATTCATAATTTCTATTTCTCTCTTACACATAAATTTAATTCTTTGAGTAGTGAGTACTAAAATGCCTAACCTGTCGTGGCTGAAGTAATTATCCCTATGGGTAAATTTTTAAATATATATAACTAGTTTTTTTGTTTCTGTTGGTGGCACACATCTGCACATTACCACGATAATTTGGCGCACATAACAAAATTCATTCCACATATGGATGGGAAAAATTAGAGGGAACATTGCTAGGTACCACTGAATTTTTGGGGAGAAGGGAAAGAAATTATGATGACTGGTGTGTGTGTGTGTGTGTGTGTTGCCTTCCTGGTTCTTGTTCCTGTTTTGTTGCCCGGTTCCTGCTCCTTGAACTTGGCGTTCCTGTCCCTGTTTCTTTTGCAGTGGGGAAAGCTACTCAGGGCCTATTGCTACATATCTCTTGTTCCGACTGTTATATCTTTGTTCAGGCTTTTGCTGACATAACCAGTTCATGGTTATTACATGTTTTGACTGACAATCTACTTGTGTTTCTTACTTCATTTTTTCAATCAGGGGATTGCTGTTCTGGGGTGCATCAGAATGTAGCCGTCATCTAAGAGAACTCTATCACCTCTGTTGCTGTTGTGGATCTCTACCTGAGTGGTATCCCCAATTTATTTTCTTATCGGATCTGGGCTCAGATCTGCATTGAGAGGAAGACAGCGATCCAGCTGTTCTTCCAAAAAGAAAAGGAGTACTTGTGGCACCTTAGAGACTAACCAATTTATTTGAGCATAAGCTTTCATGAGCTACAGCTCACTTCATTGGAAGCATTCAGTGGAAAATACAGTGAGGAGATTTATATACACACAGAACATGAAAAAATGGGTGTTATCATACACACTGTAAGGAGAGTGATCACTTAAGATGAGCTATTACCAGCAGGAGAGCAGGGGGGGAGGGGGGAAGAAAACCTTTTGTAGTGATAATCAAGGTGGGCCATTTCCAGCAGTTAACAAGAACGTCTGAGGAACAGTTGGGGGGGCGGGGGGGAATAAACATGGGGAAATAGTTTTCATTTGTGTAATGACCCATCCACTCCCAGTCTTTATTCAAGCCTAAGTTAATTGTATCCAGTTTGCAAATTCATTCCAATTCAGCAGTCTCTCGTTGGAGTCTGTTTTTGAAGTCTTTTCGTTGTACTAAAATGGGGCATAGGAAGCCCACCTATGTATTGAGAGAGGCCAAAGAATGAACATAAACCATTATGATCAGTGGGTAGGGTAGTGAAGCAACAGCTTGCAGCTGTTCAGGTGTCAGTTTCACACCATCGTCTGACAGAGAATGTCCTAGAAACGCTACAGCATCTTAACTACACTTGGCTGCATTCAACTTTATGTCAGCTTGTTGGAGTTGGGTTAGTACCTGATCCAGAAAAGAATCATGTTCAGGAAAGGTCTTAGTAAAGATGAGAATGTCATCCAAATAGCAATATGCACCCTGGATATTATCAAAGAGCTGAGAGACAACTCTCTGAAATACCTCCAGAGCAGAGACTAAGCCAGAAGGAATCACTGCTAGCAGTACCTCCCAAATGATGTGCTGAAAGTCAATAATAGCTGCAAACTCTCTGCCACAAGTATTTGCCAATAACTTGATTGGTAGTCCAACAGACAGAAAATTCAAGATCCACTTACCAAGCAAATCTCCTCTTTGAAGATTGGCAGTTGAAACCGCTCACATTTGACATATTTATTAAGTGCCTGTGACACGGTGTACCCGGTACACTGCTGGAGGCCCTACAGTCCTACTACACCCAGCCCCAGAAAGGAGTAGCGGAAATGGGTCCTCTAGGCCTGCCTAGAGATGCCTTGTGGAAGCAGCCAATCAGAATGGAAGCAGCCAATGAGCAGGCTCAGCTAAGAGGAGCAGCAGGGTTGTTCTTGGCTGGGACCAGAAGGGCGAGGAACGGTGCTCCTCTCTGGCCAAAGGAGCTTTACAGGCTGCATTTACTGGACCTGGGAGAGAGGACCTGAGAACTTTAGCCCTAAGGTAATGGGAAAAGGTAAAGGGTCCAGGTGGGAAGAAGCCCAGGGAATGCAGCAACAATTAAAGGAAGCCATACATGGTTGCTGTTTATAGGGTCTCTGGATTGGAATTCAGAATAGTGGGTGGGCCCAGGTTCTCCCAACAGCCACTTGCAAAGTGGCCTAAGCCCTGAGAAGGGTACAAAGCTCCTTCAGAAGCCCAAGAATAGGCTGGATTTAAAGGGCCCGGAGATGGGGCTGAAGACTCTGGTGAGGGCAGACAGTTTAGTGAACTCTTTGCTACCATGGAAGGGGTACATTTTTGACTCTGTGACTTGAATGGAAGGCTGAGCCATTGAAGACCCACCTAGTGAGGCTGGCAACCTACAGGGAATACCAGGAACAGAAAAAGATTGCAGTACCGCAACAGCCACTAGAGGGCACTTAGGAGGTGAGTGCCGCCTATCACAGTGCCCTAAAATCTGTGCGCAGTTGAATACTGGCATCCTACTTATACAAGATCACTGTGGATGAGCTCCAATCTGTAGACCCTTCCGTCTCCACCATTATCTTTCATGTGCTGCAGTTCTGCTCAGATCTTGTCCACAAGTGCAAGGAGGTAAACAACGTGCAAGTGGTATACAATGTGCAGGTGGTGCAAAGGGGTTGGCATTCAAAGCTAACGCAGAGAGAACACACACTGTCTCCATTAAATAAATTCTGGTGTCTCTGAACAATACTTCGGGCATTCCCTTCTATTCTAGCCAACATAGCCACACCTGAGGTGTCCTGTGCAAATTCATGTATAATACCAAGCTGTAAGCACAGATCATACAACAATAATGGGACAGCATTAACAACTGAGCCTTTAACAATGTAAAACTATGCCGTCCAGGCTATGACTTTGTAAAGCACAGAGATACAGCTTCACTCACTGTCTGCAAGGCATACAAATTCCAAGCTTTTATCACCACTGTACTCAGACAAATGTCCAAACTGTGAACTAACTCAGAGGGGAGAACGTTAACTTCAGCACTCATATCCACCATGCACTTGAGTGGTGTACCATTAATTTCCACAATACAGGATACCAGCTCCAGCACTTTGCCACATGAGAAGACTGTAGTAAAGGAAATATTAGAGTCTCTGGTAACAATAGTCTCATGTGGTTCCACATTCACAGTATGCACTTCAGGCCTCCTATCTCTGTGAACCACTGTACCATGTCACCCTAACTTAAAGAGGCCTTCCTTCCCACAAGCCTGGAACACAGTAGTTCTAACTGGGCAGGTAGGGAAACTGGCAAAGTGACCCATACTACCACAGGAGAAACAGTGAGGAACTACCAACTTTAGCTGCTGAGGCCTTGGAGAGAGAGTAGGTAGCATTGTATGACTGTGGGTGATGGAAGTAGGAGGAGCAGCTGATGGTTTAAATGTAGACACAAAGGTTGCAACAGTCTGAATCATAGAACCCTTTTCAGCTCTAGCCCTCTCAAATGCCTCACTCTTAGCAACCGTGACATTAAAAATTAGCATTCTAACATCTTCTGCCAGTAGCCATTTGCCCAAGCAGTCACTGACTACATCAATCACAGAAATATCCCTGAACATGATCATCATGACGTCCTCAAATTCCTGGGTCAACTGCCACAAATGACATGCAAACTCACACAAGGTTTTGTTGGGTGGCTGGTGAGCTTCAAAAAATGTTTTCCTCTTTAACAGAACAGAATTGCCAGTGCCAAAATACTCGTGACACTGAACAGTTACATAAAAGGAGAACCTGGGCTTTGAGAATCCATCATAAATATCAGTGCCATTATGGCGTAAGCAGTTCTGCAACAAGGGTAACCTAGCAACCTCAGAGTCAGCACAAGCTGCACATAGTTCAAAAAATTCCTAATAACGTATCAATTCAACAGGCTGCATGGGTTTCAGAATAGATATAGGTTTCAGAGTAGCAGCCGTGTTAGTCTGTATCCGCAAAAAGAAAAGGAATACTTGTGGCACCTTAGAGACTAACCAATTTATTTGAGCATAAACTTTCGTGAGCTACAGCTCACTTCATCGGTCAGTAGGTTTCCGGTATAGGGTGGTGTTTATGTGACCATCGCTTATTAGCATTGTAATGTAGCACAGCTTATGCTCAAATAAATTGTTAGTCTCTGAGGTGCCACAAGTACTCCTTTTCTTTTTGAGAATAGATATACTCATCACCATAATGTTACACTCTGATACATCCCAGAGCAGTAATCCCAAAAACAAAAACAAACAGACTAAGCAAGACACACAGGTAGGTTGTCAATCAAAACATGTAATAACCATAAACTGATTAGGTCAGCAACAATCTCAACAAAACATAACAGTTCAAATAGCAGATATGTAGTAGCAGGTCCTAAGCAGCTTTTCCCTGCAAAAGAAAAAGGAACAGGAACCCTGAGTTCAGGGATCAAGAACCAGGAAACAAAACAGAAACAGGAATCAGGAAGACAACACACACACCAGGTTGTCAAGGTGACCCTATAGGTGTCCTGGGAGATGGAGGTAACATAATCAAAGACTCATGTGGTGAGGAAACAGCTTTGTGTCACTTGTGAGAAGGAGAGCTTTGTGACAAATCCTTATCCAAACATCTTTCTTCTTGTCTCAGCGAAGAACCTAGAAGATCCAAGTAACACAGTTACACATGTACCTGTGTGGTACCACATAAGATGGTGCTGATGGAATACCTGGATCTGCTAATTTCTTAGGAACTAAGCAAAGAAGATAATTTGATGATACTGTCTGTTTTAGATCTCACCTCTGTGGTGCATCGAGGATCCACATACTTACAATCTGGAGGATTCCCAGAATGAGAAACAATGCCACACACCAAAAGATGTTTAGTCTTGGCCTTTTTTCTCAGAACTGAAGGTCCCAGTTCTGCAGAGGCCTCAGGTATAGACTGTCTTTTGTCCAAGACTGTTTCAATTACTGTCTGTACCCTTATTAGAAATGGGTCCAAGGGTTTTGTTACCAAATGCTCAATCTTTTTAAATCTGGAGCTTGGTGTTGATGCTTTGTAAGTAGAAGGTTTCCTGATACCAGAAGGTCCTGAAGCCCATTCAGGCCTCTTATCTCTTTTATCTGGAGCATTAGGAACCTCAGATCCACAGGTTTTAACTGATAAGGCTTCTTGCAGAAAGAGGACCTCAAGTCTGTTCTGCCTCTCCTTTCTAGCTCGCAGTGTGAAAATCCTGCAGACAGTGCAATGAGAAGGGGGTGCCCTTCTCCTAAGCACCAATCATAGGTGTCTGATGCAGTTTTCCAGGCAGGACATGACAAATATCTTTTAATCTGTATTTCTTGTTCTTCAAATCTGCCATTGCTAACAGTAATACTAATAGTTGTTAATACTTTAAGTGTTAGTAACTATATAATTATTAAAAGAGTAAAGATCTTGACACTGAAGAAGGCTCACATGCATCCATGGTCAGTGGTTGGAACTGAGGCAGCAACTGCTGCCATGCCTGTTTGTATAGCCCCACCCTCAGAATGTGCTTGAACGCTGAGAGTAGGGGTGGGGATGTGTGAGTACTCTAACAGGCATAATTAATAGAAGACTACACCATTCAACAACATCAATGGGCACATATCCCAAGAGTGGCCACTCCAAGAAAAAGGTAGTCTATACCATGGTGGCACCCTCCACTCCAACCAATAATCCACGTGCAGATATCGTTCACTGTAATACAAAGCATTCTCAGGGACTGTTTGAGAGCCCAAAAGTTTCATCCCAGATGAAGGCTGGAACCAAGTGGTCCGTGATACAATTCCAACTGTTGTTCTAATCTAGGATCCGAAACAGAAATTATGGGTGATAATAAAGGTTCCAGAACTGAAGACAAATATCTAGCTGGGGAACTGGATGGTATCTTAGGACAAGACAGGTAAGTTAACAACTGACTTTCTTCTACTCATCTTCTCATTTCTATAGGGCACATCCCTGTTCAAGGAGAGCTCTCTTTCCAGAGTCAGTAATATTGGAGCCGAATGTATGGGAGACATTGGATCTGAATAATGAATCTGAGCGTGCACTATAACAGAATTGCTTCTCCTTGGGCTGCCACCTTAACGTGGTGGAGAAGCTTGTATGTACTAAAGACCCCAAGAGCAATGCCATCGGGAGCCTTGTACTCCTGGTAGGGTCACCCAATAACTGAACTCCAGTACGCAGATCATTGTGCTGTAGTTGCACGCTCAAAGGAGGATCTACAAATAGCCCTTAACTGCTTCTCTGAAGCTTACAAAAGCCTAGGGCTAACCCTGAACATTGGCAAAACAAAAGTTCTCCACCAGCCGGCTCCCAGTCAATCATCAGACTCGGCAAGGAAGTTCTACATTGACAGAGAAGAACTGGAAGAACTGGAAAAATGTATAACACATTGCCTACCTTCACAGCCATCTCTCACAGGGGGCAAACACAGACATCGAGATTCAGCAAGCCTTGCCTTTGGCAGACTGTCTCGACAGGAGTTCAATAATCACAACATCAGAACACACACTAGACTTTCAGTTTATAAAGCGATGGTAATCCCAACTCTCCTCTATGGCTGCAAGACTTGGGCGACCTACAGAAAACATCTGAAAAACCTAGAATGCCAGCACCAGCACTTTCTCCGGAACATCTTCAACATGAAGTGGGAGGATCACCGCACTAACTTCAGTGTCTCACGGAGGCCAACACCTTCAGTATTGAGGCCCTGATTATCTAGCATCAGCTGAGATGGAGCGGGCACTGTGTGCACGTGCCTGATGCATGCCTACCAAAACAATTACTGTACCAACTTACCAAAGGAGAAAGGAAAAGGGGAGGCCAAAAGAAATGCTTTAAAGACACCCTTAAGACAAACATCAAGAGATGTGACATTGATAGCATGCACTTGGAGACAGTAGCCCAGGACAGGGCTAACTGGCAAAGACTTGTCAGAGAAGGGATGATCACTTTTGAGGAAAATTGCCTTGCCCTGTTCGCAGAAAAATGACAGAAAAGAAAGGACAGACTACTATTATGCAGCAATCATGGCCCAACCCTGTCTTCCAACATCACCTGCAATGTTTGACAATGAGTTTGCGGCCTAAGGATTGGACTCCTCCAGTCACCAAAGGACACGCACAAAAAAACAACCTGTGGAAGAGATCATCCTTGACCCTGAGGGATCGCAGACAATGATAACAGAACGGCCAGAGCTGTAGTGGCTCTCTCCTTGTTTCCTCAACTAATGGGTCCAGTACATGAGGATCTGGTATAATGAACAAGTCTGCTGCTGAAAGAGGATGTCTGGAGTCTTTACTGCATGCTTGTCTGCTTGGTTCCAATATAATGGGATCTGGAGAGATCTGCAGTTGTGGGGCAGCTCTGCTAACAAAGGGTCTATCCCCTGAACACTTTTTAGTCTTAGCTCCCTGAGATAAATGTTTTGGGTCCTTTTTCTGTTTCTTTGAAGTTGTGTCCAGCAAACTAGATTGCACCAATGCAAGTACCTTGTATTATTTAGTTCCCAACTTTGAGGCATTTGATGCTGGAGCAGGTCTAAGATTTTTTCTGGAGCCACCTGTCTTTTCAGCACTGACAGGTTTTATTGCAAGGGCTTCCTGAAGCAGAATGGCCTTCAGTTTGTTCTGCTTCTCCTTTCTCGTCCTTCTTGTAAAAGCAATATATCTAGAACACCTAGAGAGTGTCACTCTCCAAGACAAGTCAGGCACCAAGTGTGTCAATCTGATGACAGATATGGCACTGGGCTTGAGGCATGCTGATTGAACCCTGATCTCTTTGCTTTTAGATTCACCGTCTCTCTTGGTTCCGAAGATAATTTAAAAGTAATCTAACATCAAAAACTTTAATAATAAAACCAAAAACCTACACTAAAATATCTAAAGTAAAGTGATTTAAACTATTATGTAACCACTAAGCACACTACATAAAAGGGGTCTGGGGTTCTTCCTGGAGCTGTTCCTGATCTGTCCCAGCTGGTGGTGGGAAGGAATGAGGTGGTTGCAGTGCCATGCCATTCATTGTAGCTAAACTCCTAGAATGTTCAGGAACAGATGGGGGAGGGGTGCATGAGAGCACCAACCAGCATTATGAATTAAATTCCACCATCTGAACTGCATGAATCTGCTGCATCCCAAGCATGGAAATATGAGGAAGCCATTTGAAGAACTATATAGGCCTAAGGTCTCCAAAGGCTTCAAAAGTTTAGGTGACTTCCTAAATGTCTTAGTTCTAACCAAAAATTTTAAAAACCCCTCAACATCTGGGGACTGGAGACTAGTTTCTGCGGTGAGAGTGAAGATTTGGAAAGAAAACAATGGGATTAACAGTCTGATGTAAGTGGAAGTCAAACATTCATTCACATAAAATTTTGAATGAAGAATTCCCATAGGTTAGTATGTACAATTTGATGTCTTATTAAGAAAATGAGTTACACCCTCCTATGCAGAGTTTGGCATTAACCATTGTTTGAAACAGGACACCACACTAGTTGGGTCTGATCCACTGCGGCAATTCCCATGTAAACGAAGGTCATCTCAGGGACTTGGTATAAAGGGGAAGGGGTGGCCAATGTGCAGAAGTCATTTTATTGGTAACAAAGAAATCAAGTTTGGATTAAGAGTGAGTCAATACTTTATGCTCATTAAAGAAGGCAAATCAAAGGACAAATGTGGTGCAGTCTCCTAGTACATTTGGCCTATCATCTCTTTGAACAGAGGGAGGGCTGGGTGGCAGGGGTCAGAAGATTGCACTGCTCACCTCCTGGATCTGCTCCTTCATTGCTTTGATATCATTCTCACGGGGTTCTATTTGCTTCTTCAGCTCCTTTATTTTATAATCCAGTACAAACTTGAACTTTTCCAGTTCCTGGTTTTTCTTTTTTAGTTCATAAATCCGCTTCTCCTGGGACAAGTAAACATATGTACAAGTCAGTGCTCTCTGCAAAGAATCAAAGCAGGAGGCCAGTGAGAATCAGACACAGACCTCTCAACCAGATCCCTGGAGTGATGTCTGGATGTTGAGGGGAAAAAAGACACCGTAGCCACAGTTCCTCAGAGAAATGGAAATGGAGATGAGACCTTAAGTCACAAATCCCATAGAGAGGGACAAAGAACAAGGGGAAGGGAATGACTATATAAATATCAGTTACAAAATCCAAGGAAGGGGTAAGTAGCTCGAAATCCTGAGCTACAGATCCCCAAGGAAAGATCTCGGGGGAGAGGAGAAACATAGAATATGTCTAATACAGCAACTAGACACCCTTGGCTGGCCTGTGCTAGCCGACTCAGGTTCATGGGGCAGGGCCTGCAGGGCTGTTTCAGTGTTATGTAGACTTCTGGGCTCGGACTGGAGGTGTACTGTGAGGGTTCCAGAGCTCAGGCTCCATCTTGAGCCCAGAAGTCTGCACAGCAATGAAACAGTCCCGCAGCCCTGCGAGCCCAAGTCGGGTGGCATGGGTCAGCTGCTCTCTTTGCTGTGTAGACATACCCACAGAGTCCTCAACTCTAGGTTGTAAGCTCTTCTTCAAGGCAGGGATTGTGTTCTTGTTCAAGTTTCTTCAGAGCTTAGCACATAGGACCCAGATACTAATTAGAGTCTCTGAGTGCTATAATTCAAATAATTGTAATACCAATAGCAGTGTTTGAGTGAGGGGATGGTGACAAAACTCAGCTACTCAGACGGTCATAGCTCTGCCTCACCTTGTCTTGGATAGTCTCATCTCTTTCTTGAATCTCTCTCTTCAGTCCCAGAATATCCTTCTCTAATGACTTAATGACACTTTGCAGCTTCTGCTGTTCCATTCTCATTGTCTCAATGTCATTGCTGCGCTCTTCAATCTCCTTCTGTAAGCTGTTGAACTAGACACACACAAATACTAACTTTCTGCAACTGCCATTCAATTTAAACATCCTACTTTGGCTGATTTCTTGTAGGCAATGTGGCAGAAGTGAGTTATGAGAAGGGATCTGAAGGATGAGAGAGTAATGAATTTAATAATCAGTTCAGGAAGAGCATTTCATGTGATGAGGCAGCATGGAAGAAAGCAAAGGGGGAAAACAAGTAACAAGAAGAGCCTTGAAGGTCAGAAGAAGCTTTGAGTGGATACAGTATAGAAGATAGCAGCCAGGAGCAATAGGCAAGGAAGACAATGATCTCAATAGTTACATTGTGTATGGATTGGAAGGGGGCAAGGTGGATGTCAGGGAAGCTAGACAGGAGAAGATGTCAATTAACAAGATGGGATGATGACTCTGCATAAGAGTTTTAGTGGCATGAACAGGCAGAACATAATACTTGGGCTAGCATTAATTTAGCTAATGCAGCTAAAAATATCAGTGAAGACACAACAGCATGGATCCCAGCATGAGCTAGAAATCCAAGTATATATCCAGGGTTCTGGGTGAGCTTGTACAGTCTGAATTGAAGCCCATGCCACCTTACCTTCATTGCTATTTTTAGCCACACTAGCTAGATTAAAGCTGGGTATGAATACCCAAACTGCAATCACATCTCTCACTGCAGTATAGAAATACCCTAACTGGCCAGAGTCTTGCTAATTGCACATTGGTGCTTCTTGGCAAAGTTTTGAAAACAGGAGAGGCTCCTGAGCCATCGGCAGACTCAGGAAGACCATATCATGCTCTGCTTATCTTCAGATCTTCACAAGAGAAAAGGCTATTTCTTTTCTCTTTTTTAATGAATGCTTAAATTCTATCTCTGGTATAAACACAGAAAATTCAACTCAGATACATAAATTACACCCAGTGAAGGTGCAGTCACAAAGCACTGCAGATCTCCTGGGAAACTGTGGTGAAGGCTTTATGGAGCAGTTTGTGTGCTTTTATGGAGGAATATGAATGAAGAGAGGGGATCATTAGGAGTATAAGAAAAGGAGACTGTTCTATGGATAGATTGCAATGTGGAAGGAAGCACAGATAGGAGGAAGAGTAGATACTAAAGATGTACTTGGATTCAAATGCAGGCTCTCTCCAAGCACAGAATCAGTGACCACAAACGACAGGTAGATTTGTGACACACAAAGCACAGTCTAAACCCTGAGAGGAGCGACTGTGCAGCTAATGTGACAGAAGAGATGGAGACAGAGACACTTTCTACTTCAATGTCCCAAATACAAATAAGAAAGATATTTCCTCATATTACCAGGAACTGGAGAGTGATGTGGAAAAACTACCTGACCCTGGGAGAAAGTAAAGATGACGGAGATGGCTCCATGCTATGTAGCAACCTGCCACTATATCAGGAATGGTAATCAGGACAGAACCTACAAATGGACATAATGGATCAAACCTCAAATACAGTACATAATCTTATCCTGCTTGAGTTGTACCTGCCCCGAGAGAGATCTGAGAGGGTATGAATTTTCCTTACACTTTGGCAACAATTGTATAGCTTGTCATTCTAATACAGTCATATTTACTTGAAAATTGTTTAAGTGTCACGATGATGACAAACATAACTTTCTACAAATATCTGAGGAGTATAAACACCAAGGAAGGAAAGGAAGTGTTTACTACAAAGGGGTGAAAATTAAGGGAAATGGGATAAAACTGGACACAAAGTTTGGTTGAATACCAGGAATACTTTCCTGACAATAAGATATATATCAAATTGTGGCAAAGTCTCCTGAGAAGCATGAGAAAGTTTAATTGCAAGAGATGGGACTATCTATTATTGTTACTAATTATTTATATAGTGCCCCAAACTGTACTAGATATCAGTAAACTTAGTAGAGGGAAAAGTTCTGCATTGCCCCTGTGGCGGGGGGAACCTATAATTTCTCTTCTCCCTTTAATCTAGTCACTGTTACACCAGAATGTAGCTTCTTTTTTTGCTCATAATATTGTAAGGGTCCCAAGCTATATTATAGAAAGGAGCAGTTGCCCTTTTATACATCAGTAAAATGCCGTACATGTCTAGAAATAGACTAGTACTCCCATTGAACACATTCTACACTCAACTCAGCTTTAGTATTCCAGGGTGCCAGATCAGATTCTCTTAGAGAATTGAAATTACCTTCTTCCTCATGATTCCTGTCTCTCCTTTCAGCCGCAGGTTTGATTCTCTCTCTTCCCGAAGTCGTCTCTCATACTTGATTTTGATTTCCTGGATTTCCCGATCTTCATCTTCTTCAATCTGTTTCTTAGTTTCTTCAAACTCTTGAAGCTGCTGCCTGGCGTCATCCTGTGCCTGGAATCAGGAAAAGAAAATTGGAGACAGAGGTGGGAGGGCAAGGATCTCTAGCATAACTATCAGACTTTGTATTTTCTTCAGTTTCTTCTCAGAGGTGACTGGGAAATAGTAGCAGTGGGTCCATGAAATCTGAGCAAGCTATTGGCGATGGGGAAGAAGAGTTACTTACGTACTTATCTGTAATGATTATTCTCCTCTGAGCATACATATACTTTAATGGATCCCTGAGCTTTGACTGTACTAATACTATTTAAACAAATTCCAATTCTAAGATGATTAAATTTCTTTCAAAAAATTGTTAACAGACTGTCACAGGGTGGTGGGCCCCTGTCAATTAAATACATCCAGCTCTTCTGTGCCGGAAGAGGTGCTCCTAGTTTGACCAGTTAGGAGGGCAGGGAAGTACCTGGATCTATACAATATCAGGGAAAGTCTGAGAGAGCAGAGAGACCCGGTGAGTCAGGACTGCAAGGAACAATCAGGAAGAAGACAAGTGAGAGCTGCCTGGTCAGTCAGTCAGTCAGGACACATGAGAGCTGTCGGAACCCAGAAGTAGTTTTTTGTGGGAAGGCTGAAGGCAGGCAGAGCAAGTGGGATTTGCTGGCTGATCTCCCCAGGCCAGAGACCCAGGGGCCAGAGAAAGCTGAAGGCAGGAAGAGCAGCCGAAGGAGGTGCCTGCTGGCTCTAAGCCAGAAAGCCTGAGTTGAGGGTCGGAGAGGGCTGAAGACAAGGGAGTAGTCAAGACAAGTAGGACTACAAGTAGGACAAGGGAGTAGTCAAGACAAGGGTGTAGTTGGAAGAGGGCCTGAAACATAAGGCCTTGTATCAGAGACCTAGTGTGAGGCCTGAGGCCAGAGCTAAAGTAGTTAAAACTTTGCTGATATCAAACAAAGTTAAGTTGTGAGCAAGAGGCCCTGGCTCTTTTGGCAGTATAGGGCTGATATTGCAAAAACATCTATTCCTAAGAGTTGCTAGGCACAAAGCACTCATGCAAGCACATTCCAGAAAGGTGGTACCAGAACACCCTGATACCAAACACATTCCCCAAAGAGAAAAGGAACATGCTGACCCATCTTAAGGATAAGGTCAGGATGACAGCATGATAAATAGAGATGTTTTGATCGAGCCTACAGGTACAAGGCAATGGGTGGCACCTTAATACATCAGGGGTGACACATAACTTGTTTGTATTGGTGTATAAATATGTATCTCAGAGGCAATGTCTTTGTCTGGCCAAGGGGAGAATGGAAAGTCCTGCCATTCACTGAGCTGGTCCATTGTCACTGGCATACATGTGTTAGTGTACCTGTAACCATTGAGCCTGGGCATTAGCACCATGCCTTGTCGCCAATAAATCTGACCAAGTTCCGTCGCTGAAAACCAAGTCTGTGGATTTACTGGGTGATATGCTCGAGGTCTGCTGTGCCAGTTGTCTGTGCAGAGCTGGGACAGCACACAGAGCGAACACACGCATGCAGCCGAACATCTGATGACAGAGGGGCTTACCTACTTATACCTGCATAATGGAGAGCTGGACCCAGAGGGACAGTGAGAGTGCCAGAGTGCTTAAGGGATGCTCCCCTGGTAAAGATGACCTCTCAGTAAGGCTGTGGGGAGTTCCCCCTGGGAAAAGCAGGGTTGTGCTTCAGCTAGAAGGGCAGGGGGAGGCTGTTCCACAGAGGGACAAAAAATGACTGACAAAGAGTCTGGGGGTGACAGCTGGAGCACTGAGGGCAGACTTTTAGCATTCTAGCAGCATAGGGACAGAGACACTCCCTACTGGGTTCAGGGATTTAGAACTTTGAAGTGTAGGAGTTCCCACTAAGCTCATGTACACAGGTCTGAGTATGGAGATCTATTAAGATGGGTGTGGCATTATGCCCCGTATTCTTCTTCATAATATTAATATGATAGTAATAGTAATATGATATGAGTATGGCATAATTATAATGTATTTTGTGCAAGATAAGGCATGTGAGATATCACTGAAAAGGTTATAATTTACTGAATCTGATTATCCTACTTGTATACATGTATCATTTTTGTATCTGAAGTTAGGAATATCGACTGTGTATCTGTATTACAAATACGTTTACACCTGGGGAATGCCCACTAGGCAGAATGCAATCAGTCTAGATGGATGGCTGGGAAGGGCCATTAGAGAAAACAACAGCCTTAGAAGAAGTTTATCTCCCACCGGGGAGCCTTTCTGAGGATGCTACAAACGGAGTCGGAGTCATGGCTGCTGTGACATGACAGGGTCATGTGACCAGATCACCTGAAATTGGACTGCATCTTGGAATACCATTGTTTTTCCACTGACTGGGCGTGGGAGCCAAGCTGGAGACAAAGGGTTCCTGCCATATGCAAAAGCTATTTAAGGCAAGGGAATGACATAATTGAGGTTCTTCACTGACTCCCTGCCCAAAGGAGACTCTTGGAAACACCTGAGGAACAAGGACTGAACTGGGGGGAAGTGCTGGACCCAGGCTAGAGGGATTTCTAGCCTGCAAGAGGATTACCTGGGGTTTTTAAGCTGCAAGCAAGAGCAGCTGGCCCTTTAAGAATCTCTGCAACCAGCTTAAATCATCATTTAGGGTGAGAATTTGCTACTCATATCCAATCTCTTAGTATATTACGCTTAGATTGAGTTTTTGTTTATTTGCTAGGTGTCATGGAGCCACTGGGCCAATGCTCTGGAACAACTCCATATGAAGCTAGTCAGGACTCTAGGGGAGCATGCCTCCTCTCTCTGAGCATATGGTCGCCAGGGCAAGAAGCTTACACAGCTTTGACCTTCCTGGGTCTGACCTCAGCATTCAGCAGACCCTTCCACACTGTGCGCTTCCCGCAGCAAGTCCACCAGGGCGGGGCTCCTGGGGAAGCCAGAGGGCCCTGCAGCCCAACTCTGCAGTCAGACGTGACTCTCAGCCAGCATAAAATGGAAGGTTTATTAGTTGACAGGAACACAGCATAGAACAGAACTTGTTAGCACAGAAATCAGTGACTTTCAGCCAAGTCCATCTTGGGGATTCCTGGACCAGATGGCCCGGATTCCCCCTCTTCCAGTCCCCAAAAAGGACTGCCCATCTTCCAGTGACCCGACCTCAGACACCCCCGTTGCTCCTCGTCCTTTCTTCGTCTCACTTCCCAAGCCAAGAGTCACCTGGTTGCATTCCCCTCCTGGGTCTCGGGTTACGAAGGGCACCGGTCATAGCATACGTGCAGACAGCTGGAGCAGCCTCGCCTGCCCCAGAGGTCTCAGTCAAAGTCACACACCCCTATTCCCACCACCAAGGTATTGGTGCAGCACACAGGGAAACTGAGGCACACATTATTCATGCAAAAAAGTAAAACTCACATAGGCTCAACAGTAAGATTCACATACAACATAACAAGGGAAAATCCCCACTTTGTCACACTAGGTAATCTGCTTTGATCTGTTTGCTATCCCTTATAATCACTTAAAATCTATCTTTTGTAGTTAATAAATTTGTTTTTGCTTTATCACAAACCAGTGCATGGAAGTTATAATTTGGGGTAAAAAGCTCTTGTATATTTCCTCTCCACATTGAGGGAGAGGGCGAATTTCATGAGCTTACGCTGTACAGTTCTCTGTACAGTGCAAGACAGAGAAATTTTGGTTTTACCCTCCAGAGGGGGGTATGCACTTGCATATCTGGGGAGTTCCTTAGCTGAAGCCTTCCCAAGCAGAGGAGATCAGAGCATCTGTATGTTTCGGCAGCTAGGTGTGTCCCTACCTCTGTGTGTGCTGGTGAAGGTGTAGACTGGAGCCTGGGAGAAGGCTTGGCAGGCTGGTCACAGCAGTACAGGGTAAAGGGAACCCAGGCTGGTGGGTCAGGTGGGCTCAGTGGTACCTCAATTCCAGATGGCACCCTGGGGGGAACCCATCACAGTGAGTATCTTGAGAATGGGAGACTCTAGGTAAATAACTCTCCCTATAACCATGTTGAACAGTTCCCAGGACAAGCAATGAAGTGGGGACTTCTCAGAAGCACGAAAAACAAGTAATCTTGACACAGAAGGAGAAAAGGTCAAATTGTTTGGCAGAGAGGGGAAAGAATAAAATTGGAGAAAGTCCAGAAAAGAGCAACAAAAATGATTAAAGTTCAGAAAACATGGCCTATGAGGGAAGACCGAAAAAACTGGGTTTGTTTAGTCTGGAGAATAGAAGAATGAAGAGGGACATGATAACAGTTTTCAAGTACCAAAAAGGTTGTTACAAAGAGGAGGTAGAAAAATTGTTCTTGTTAACCTCTGAGAATAGGACAAGAAGCAATGGGCTTAAATTGCAGCAAGGATGGTTTAGGTTAGACATTAGGAAAAACTTCCTAACTGGTAGGGTGGTTAAGCACTGAAATAAATTGCCTAGGGAGGTTGTGGAATCTCTATCAGTGGAGGTTTTTAAGAGCAGGTTAGACAAACACCTGTCAGATGTTAATAGCTGATACTTAGATGTTAATAGATAACACTTAGTCCTGCCATGAGTGCAGGGGATTAGATTAGATGACTTCTCAAGGTCCCTTCCAGTCCTACGATTCTATGAATAAAAGAGTCATACAGACAGGTAGAGATCCTAAGGCACACCCTTCCAAACGGATGGAGACGCAGGAAGAGAAATATCACGGGCAGACAACTGCCTTAGAATGGTACTTACTGAAGGCATATGCCCCAGCTAACTCAGAAGAGCAATAAGAAAGCCCCTGCTTCCTGAGCACTCATTTCCCCGCTATCAGGGACAGGGCCCTACGTGCAGAAGGCACACCTCCCTTGGCTTTGGAAGACGTGTTACTACAATTAGAAATAGGATACAGTCAGGAGCCCAAGGCATGTGTGTAGTTCATACCTCCTCCAGCAAGGTGGTTTTCTCATGCAGTTTTGCCTCATAATATTCTGTCAGCTCCTCCAGGGCCTGGTTCTTGGTCTCCTCCATATCATGTAGCTGCTTCTCGTATTCCTCCTGCATCCGCTGGGATTTCACTTGCAGCTCCTGGTATTTTTCATATTCTAACAAAAGTTTCTGGTTGTTGCCAGATTCTGGGAACAAGATGGAAATGACCATGCTAACGGCAGGAAGATATGTCCTATTCTTCTATAAAAACAACGAGGAGTCCAGTGGCACTGTAAAGATGAACAGATTTATTTGGGCACAATCTTTCGTGGGTAAAAAACCCACTTCTTCAAATGCATGGTGCCCAGGTGCTGCTGTGGGGAGAGAGAGCTGGTCGGGGGGAGGTCCTATCTCCCTGCTGTAGCTCTGGGACAGCCTGCACCCCAGAGCCCACATCCCCAGCCAGAGCCCTCACCCCCCAAACCCAACCCTTTGCCCCAGCTCCATCCGAGAGCCTGCACCCCAACCCTCTACCCCAACCCTGAACTCCTCATCCCTGCTCGCACCCCAGAGCCCTCACACCTCTGCACCCCAACCCTCTGCCCCAACTCTGAGTCCCCTCTCAACCCTCTGAACCCTTTGGCCCCACCCCCCACCAAATGAATTTTGTTGTGTGTCACACATCACCTCCATATAGGTGCATATAACAAAATTCATTCTGCACATGTGGGAGAAATTAGAGGGAACACTGATCTTAAATATGACTTTTGGGCCTAGCTACTTCTGTGCTGTGCAGGGTGCACTGCATACTGGTTTCCTCACTGAATGAGAGGTAAGATTGTGTCATTTTTACACAGTCAGTTTGTAGAGGA
This sequence comes from Chelonia mydas, assembly GCF_015237465.2. Classification (NCBI taxonomy): domain Eukaryota; kingdom Metazoa; phylum Chordata; order Testudines; family Cheloniidae; genus Chelonia; species Chelonia mydas. The sequence goes on from NC_057854.1 coordinate 106,364,454, forward strand.
GAACTGTACTTGAACAAGCATCACAGTTTCACTCTCCTCTCTCCTTGTGATGTGCTCAATCCCAAAGCATGAACATCTGCTGTTGCCAAATGTCACTGCCTTGCCTTTCCCCGTATCTCCAGTGCTTCTTTGAATTCCTCCATTTTCCTGGCACTCATATACATAGATTTCTCTACTCCGTTGCTGTAGGAGTCTTCTGCCATTCCAGTCTCCCCAGGTGCTACCTAGATGTTCCCCCAACCTTCCTTACCTGCCTGTCATTCCTTATTGCCCCACCTCTCTGGTTCATACCTGTCCCTTCTTACTCTTTGTTTTTTTTCAAATTGAGATCACATTTTGGGTGTTACCACAATACAACTCAATTAAAATAATTCTAGATAATAACAGCGATACCCGGCATTCCTTAAGGTTTTGCACCATTTCGCTCATGTGCCGCACATTTTTTTTAACGGACTTTCCCTCTCCACTTCATCATTTGCCATGAGTTCAGTGCAGTTCCTCCCATTCCGTACATATTTCTATGTGTACATATTTCTATGCGTACATATTTCTATGCGTCCTAACCTAGGTCCTGCACCTCCCTGGACTGTTTTTCCATCAGCTCAGACAGCTGCTCCTGGTACTGCAGTTCCTGCTTTTCTTTCTCTGCCTTTAACACCTGGAAAAAATATAAACAGATGAAGTTTTCATCTGAAAACAGCAAACCAACCTCCAAATCCCTCAAATGCCTGCCTAGGGTGGGGAATAAATCAAAGAAAGAGTGGACTGTGTAGCTCTGCCCTTTTCAGAGTGAGACTGCAGGGGTCACTAAGATAACAAAGCCTCCAGGGCAAATGAATCCAGAAGGGACAGACTAAAAAGCAAAAGGAAAACCAAGTTACAGAGTAGTAAATGGAGTTCTTAGAGTATAGCATAAAGCAGTGGTTCTCAACCTATTTACCATTGTGGGCTGCATGTGTGGCCCACAATGGATTATGTGGGCCACCTCCAATACTACCTGCATGGCCCTGAGGATGTCACATGGGCCGCAGCTCTGTGCCGATTGGCCCGCCGGTTGAGAACCACTGGCATAGAGCTACATAGATCTCTATCTACTGAAAAGTTAGAAAAGCTTGTGAGTAACAGGAAACCTACTTTGCAAGTCTTACTCAGGTGAGGCTTATACACTGTCCCTCCATAATGCCACTAGGGACCTCATCTCCTTCTTTGTAAATCATTTCCTCAGATGCCCAGCATGCCAATTGGTGCAGGATTTTAACATTTTGTCTGCAGAAACCTTTAAGCTCTAAGATCCTGGCATTTTGGGCAGAATAAGATGAACAGAGTACAGTTGGCCCGTGAATTCCACATAGTTGAGATATATCTTTACAGCTCTAGGAATGCCCACTTAGGATATGTCTACACTGCAATTAAAAACCTGCACCTGGCCTGTGCCAGCTGACTCGGGCTTGCAGGGTAAGGCAGAAGGGCTGTTTAGTGTGGACTTCTGGGCTTGGGCTGGAGTCTGAGCTCTAGGGCCTTGTGAGATGGGAGAGCTTCAATGCTCAGGCTGCAGCCTGAGCCTACACTGCAATTAAGTAGCATTGCAAACTGAGCCCTGCGAGCCTTATTCAGCTGGCATGGGCCAGCCATGAGTGTCTAATTGCAGTGTAGATGTACCCTTATGCTACAACATTCCAAAGGGGTGCTAAGGATTGAAACAAAATCACTGGGAGGTTATTTACCCTATATCTTAAGAGGAGTTCTTGAGATGTGTTGTCCATATGCCCATTCCACAGATGATGTGCATGCACCTCAAGAGCTCAAGATCAGAGACTTTTCTGGCCAGCTGTATCCATATAATGTGTATGTGTCCTCCTCCCAGTCCTCATGCTCTTCAGCGAGGGCATAAGGATGAAGCATTCACGAATGTGTTGGCCACTAGTTGATTCCTTCTTACTGCAGAATCCCCAAAGAGGACGCTGATGTAGAGGGGATGGAAGGGTGGATTGTGAAATGCGTATATGTACATGTCCTGAAGAATGCCAGTTACTGTAGTGTATATGGTAGGTAACTTCCCATTCTCCTTTATCTATATGCACATTCCACTGATGGCGACTCCTAGGCAATAGTTGCATTAACTCCTCCAAGCTCCTATCTCATTAAACAATGAGTGAAGAACTTCTTTACCAAAAAGAAAAGGAGTACTTGTGGCACCTTAGAGACTAACAAATTTATTTGAGCATAAGCTTTTGTGAGCTACAGCTCACCTCACTGGAATGAATCCGAAGAAGTGAGCTGTAGCTCATGAAAGCTTATGCTCAAATAAATTGGTTAGTCTCTCAGGTGCCACAAGTACTCCTTTTCTTTTTGCGAATACAGACTAACACGGCTGCTACTCTGAAACCTGTCTTTACCAAATGCAGCATCAGATCTGGAAGCCTCAGTTAGAGCATAGTGCCTTGTGATCATGTGTACTGATGCCTACCCAGCTGCTTTACAGATATCTAACACTGGTAGATTTTTGCAGTGAGCTGCTGAAGAGTCTTGCGCTTCAGTAGAATGGGTAATGAGTGTGGATAGTGGTTCTACCTTGGCTATGTCATATCATGTTCTGACACAATCAGAAATCCAGTTTTGCAGTCTCAGAGATGAAATTGCAGAGCCTTTTGACCTTTCTGCTACATAGACAAGTGGTCTTGATAGATTTTCTAAAGGGTTTCGGCTAGGGCTGTCAAGTGACTTAAAAAAAAAAAAAAATACACCAATCATGATTAATCACACTGCTAAACAATAGAATACCAATTTATTTAAATATTTTTGGATGTTTTCTAGATTTTCAAATACAACAACACACAATGCAAGTGTAAATTTCTCACTTTATATTTATTTTTGATTAGAAGTATTTGCACTGTAAAAAAAAATAATATTTTCCAATTCACCTAACACAAGTACTGTAGTGGAATCTCTTTACCATGAAAGTGCAACTTACAAATGTAGAATTATGTACCAAAAAACTGCATTCAAAAATAAAACAATGTAAAATTTTAGAGCCTATAAGTCCACTCAGTCCTAAAACTTGTTTGGCTCAACAAGTTTGTTTACATTTGCAGGAGATAATGCTGCCTGCTTTTTGCTTACAATGTCACCTGAAAGTGAGAACAGGTGTTTGCAAGGCAGTGTTGTAGCCAGCGTTGCAAGATATTTAGTGCCAGATGGGACATAAAAATCTTTAGTGCTTCAGGCTTCAACCACCATTCCAGAGGACATGCATCCAAGCTGGTGATGGGTTCTGCATGATAACAATTCAAAGCAGTGTGGTCCGAGGCATGTTCATTTTCATCAGCTGAGTCAGATGCCACCAAAAGAAGGTTGATTTTCTTTTTTGGTGGTTCGGATTCTGTAGTTTCCATATCGGAGTGTTGCTCTTTTAAGACTTCTGAGAGTATGCTCCACACCTTGTCCCTCTCAGATTTTGGAAGGCACTTCAGCTTCTTAAACCTTGGGTCGAGTGCTGTAGCTAGCTTTAGAAATCTCACATTGGTACCTTCTTTGCATTTTGTGAAATCTGCAGTGAAAGTGTTCTTAAAGTGAACAACACGTGCTGGGTCATCATCTGAGACTGCTATAACATGAAATATGGCAGAATGTGGGTAAAACAGAGCAGGGGGACATAGAATTCTCCCGCAAACAGTTCAGTCACAAATTTAATTAACTTTTTTTTTTTTTTTTTTTTTTTTTAAAAAACGAGCGTCATCAGCATGGAAGCATATCCTCTGGAACGGTGGCCGAAGCATGAAGGGGCATACAAATGTTTATCATACTTGGCACATAAATATCTTGCAATGCTAGCTACAAAAGTGCCATGCAAATGCCTGTTCTCACTTTCTGGTGACACTGTAAATATTAAGAGGGCAGCATTACCGCCTGTAAATGTAAAACAAACTTTTTTCAGCCAATCGCTAAGACAAACAAGTAGGACTGAGTGAACTGTAGGCGCTGAAGTTTTACGTTGTTACGTAACTGCACTCAAAGAGAACAAACAAACGTTTGTCACAATAAAGAGACTGCACTATAGTACCTATGAGGTGAATTGAAAAAAGTATTTCTTTTGTTTATCATTTTTACAGTGCAAATATTTGTAATAAAATATACACTTTGATTTCAATTACAACACAGAATACAATATATGAAAATGTAGAAAATATCCAAAATATTTAATAAATTTCAATTGGAATTCTATTGTTTAATAGTGCGATTAAAACGGCAATCGATCAAGATTAATTGTTTTGAGTTAACTCACATGATTAACTGATTAATTGACAGCCCTAGTTTCACCCTGTTCAGGTGGTAGGCCAGGACTCTCCTGATGTCAGAATGTGCAATGCTGCCTCAGCTCAGTGAGGTTTTGGGAAGAATGAATGAGAGATGTATTTGTTGATGTAGGTGAAATTCTGTCACTACCTCAGGGAGAAATTTATGGTGGGTCTTCATGGATACACTGTCTAAGTGAACTATTGTAAAAATCAGATCAGCAGTCAATATCTGAATTTCCCCAACTCTTCTAGCAGAAGTTATAGTAAGCAGAAATGCCACTTTCCTGGAAAGGCGCAGCAGGGAAGAAAAGGCCATGGCTTTAAAGACTGGCCTCACGAGGGCTGAAAGTACCAGGCTCGAGTCCTCCCATAGGGATAGTTTCCTTGAGTGAGGAGAATACCTTAACTAGGCTTTTCAGGAACCTAATTACCAATGGACGAGAAAAAAATTGAATGCCCCTGCACCAATGTATGATAACAGAGATAACCACCAGGTGCACCTTGACAGAACTGAGTGATAGGTTCTTGTATTTCCATTTAATAAGTAGTCAAATATTTGAGGAATTGAAAAGTGATGAGGTGCCACTGATTTCTGGTAGCATCTGAGAAAATATCTTCCATTTTGCCATGTAGGTTTATCTTGTTGATTTTTTCTGCTATTTATTAGAACTTCGCTAACTTGACAAGAGTACACCTGTTCTGTCATTGACATCCACTCACCATACTGTGAGATGCAGGGATGCCAAATTCAGGTGTAGGTTTTGTCTTTGGTTCTGAGACAGCAAATCAGGGTGCAGAAGTAAGGTTCTGGGTTGGGATACAGACAGGTTCAGCAGAACTGTGAGCCAGAATTGCCTGGGCCACACTGGAGCTATGAGGATTAGCTTGGGCAAGTCCTCTCTGAGTTTGCAGAGTTCTCTGGGAATCACAAGGGTCAGGGTGTTCACATACATCAGGTCTTCTGACCACGGTATCAGCAACACCTCTGCTGTGGATCAAGCCCTCGGACCGCAACCCCTTCCTACTTCTCCACATAGGCACCAATAATAATGCCAAGAATGATCTTGAGCAGGGTCACTGCATACTATGTGGCTCTGGGAAGAGGGATGAAGGAGTTTGAGGTGCATATTGTGTTCTTGTCCATCCTCCCTGTTGAAGGAAGAGGCCCAGGTAGGGACCACTGAATTGTGGAGGTAAATGCGTGGTTACGCTGGTGGTGTCGGAGAGGGCTTTGGATTCTTCGACCATGGGACGTTGCTACAGGAAGAAGGACCTCTAGGAAGAGATGGAATCCATCTAGTGAAGAGAGGGAAGAGCATCTTTGCAGGCAGGCTTGCTAACCTAGTGAGGAGGAATTTAAACTAGGTTCGCCGGGGGATGGAGACCTAAGCCCTGAGGTCAGTGGGGAAGTGGGATACCGGGAGGAAATACAAAGAGGAAGGTGCAACAGGGGAGGCCTCCTGATTCATACTGAGAAAGCAGGGCAATCGGCTAGTTATCTTAGGTGCCTCTACATGAACGCAAGAAGCCTGGGAAATAAGCAGGAAGAATTGGAAGTTCTGGCACAGTCAAGGAACTATGATGTGATTGGAATAACAGTGGGGTAATTCACATGACTGGAGCACTGTCATGGATGGATAGAAACTGTTCAGGAAGGACATGTGGGGGAGAAAAGGTGGAGGAGTTGCACTGTAAGTAAGAGAGCAGTATGATTGTTCAGCGCTCCAATATGAAACTGGAGAAAAGCCTGTTGAGAGTCTTTGGATTAAGTTTAGAGGTGAGAGCAACAAGGGTAATGTTGTGGTGGGCCTCTGCTATAGACCACCAGACCAGGAAGATGAGACTTTCTTCACGCAACTAATAGAAGTTTCCAGATCAGAGGCCCTGGTTCTCATGCGGGACTTCAATCACCCTGACATATGCTGTAAGAGGAATACTGTAGAGCAGTTTTTGGAGTGTTGTGGACAACTTCCTGGTGCAAGTCCTGGAGGAACCAAACTAGGATCCATGCTCCTCTTGACCTGCTGCTCAAATAGGGAAAAATTGGTAGGAGAAGTAGAAGTGGGTGGCAGTCTGGGCAACAGTGTTCATGAGATGGTAGAGTTCAGGATCCTGACAAAAGGAAGAAAGGAGAGCAGCAGAATATGGACCCTGGACTTCAGAAAAGCAGACTCTGAATCCCTCAAGGAACTGATGGGCAGGATCCCCTGGGAGGCTAATATGAATGGGGAAAGGTATCCAAGAGAGCTGGCTGTATTTTAAAGAAGCCTTACTGAGGGTTCAGGAACAAACTATCCCAATGTGCAGAAAGAATAGCAAATATGGCAGGCGACCAGCTTGGCTTAACAGAGAAATCTTTGGTGAGCTTAAACACAAAAAGGAAGCTTACAAGAAGTGGAAACTCAGACAGATGACTAGGGAGGAATATAAAAATATTGCTCGAACGTGTAGGGGTGTAATCAGGAAGCCCAAAGCACAACTGGAGTTGCAGCTAGCAAGGGATGTGAAGAGTAACAAGAACGGTTTCTACAGGTTTGTTAGCAACAAGGTGGTGGTCAGGGAAAGCATGGGACCCTTACTGAATGGGGGAAGCAACCTAGTTACAGATGTGGATAAAGCTGAAGTACTCCATGCTTTTTTGCCTTGGTCTTCACAGACAACGAAAGCATATGCTCAAATAAATTTGTTAGTCTCTAAGGTGCCACAAGAACTTCTCATTCTTTTTATGAACAAGGTCAGCTCCCAGACTGCTGCATTGGGCAGCATAGTATGGGGAGGAGGTGAGCAGCCCTCAGTGGTGAAAGAGCAGGTCAAGGACTATTTAGAAAAGCTGGACATGCACAAGTACATGGGGGCAGATGCAGTGCATCCGAGGGTGCTGAGGAAGCTGGCTGATGCGATTGCAAAGCCATTGGCCATTATCTTTGAAAACTCATGGTGATCAGAGGAGGTCCCAGATGATTGGAAAAAGGTAAATATAGTGCCCATCTTTTCAAAAGGGAAGAAGGAGAATCCAAGGAACTACAGACCAGTCAGCCTCACTTCAGTCCCCAGCAAAATCATGGAGCAGGTCCTTAAGGAATCCATTTTTGAAGCACTTGTAGGAGAGGAAGGTGATCAGGAACAGTCAACATGGATACACCAAGGGCAAGTCATGTCTGACCAACCTGATTTCTTTCTATGATGAGATAACTGGCTCTGTGGATAGGGGGAAAAGCAGTGGATGTGATATACCTTGACTTTAGCAAAGCTTTTGATATGGTCTCCTACAGTATTCTTGCCAGCAAATTAAAGAAGTATGGATTCGATGAATGGACTATAAAGTGGATAGAAAGCTGGCTAGATAGTCAGTCTCAATGGGTAGTGATCAACGGCTCAATGTCTAGTTGGCAGCTGGGACTATAGGAGGAGGAATTTGATTTTCCTAACAGATTTTGTAGGCACTTTAAATGGAATCCATGGCTGTATAATGCAAGTTGTGATTATAACACTAGCAATAAGAGTAGATATCTTGCTATTTTCTGCTACAATGTGAACAATACCTGATTTTTGGTTTTAAGGGACTCCATCTCCTGGATAAATTTTTCTGTTAATTCCTTCATCTTCTCATTATAGTTCATGTCCTTGAGTCGTAACTGGTACTCGTTTTCCATCTTCAGTTCCTCCACACGAGTCTTCAGTTCTAGCATGACTTGAGTCTGCCATGAAAAAGACAACAAGATTGATAAGAGGTTATTTACTTGTAACTACAATTCCTTGAGGGTACTACCTCTGCATGTTCACACCGCTGCAAACAGCACCATGGCACTGAGAGTTTCCAGAACATTTTCAAATATTTTGCCCATTTGGAGGTGAATGTACCACTGAAACAGGAAAAATCTTAATTTTGAACCTTGGCCTTATAAGAGGGTAAACAGAAATCCTGCTTCTGCCCTCTCCACTCAAACTGTTCTCAGAGTCTATAATCAGTTGACCAAGGCATAGGGCCCCTACTCTTCACCCTCACTGAAATGGGAGCTGCTACTACTCTTTGCACATCAATATTGGTAGCACCAGCTGTTTGGGTGTAGCGTCTCCTTCTGAATTATACTGTGGTCAGTCCACTCAGCTATTGTGTAATGGAGACGGAGCTGGTCACAACATTCTGCAAATGTAGGTCATAATGTCTAGACTGGGAGTCTGAGGAGAGAGTGTAGGATCTGTATTCTTAACTTGTTCATACCTTCTCTTCCATATCTGTTTTTGTGATCAGCACCTCATCAGCATATCCCACTTCCTTCTCCCGTTTCAGACCCCGCCCTTCCTTATCATACACTTTCCAGATAAGCAGGCAGCCATCCTCAGAGACAGTCAGCAGAAATTGGTCATCACATGTTATGGACATCTAAGGAGGGAAGAGACAGCAGAATAAAAAGAGTAGAAAAGATATAGGATAGGGGAGAGATATAGGTTATATCTACACTAGATTTTTTCCCCCCCTAAGAGTTCCTGTCATTATTACTATCAGTGAAGTTGTGGTGAGAATGCGAATGTAGCCCAGCTATTTAACCACCAAGTCTAGACGACAGGGTAGCTAGAACACTAGCAGCCCCGGGCCCTGTCTATGATAGCACTCTTGTCACCAGTGGAGCTGCACAAATATTACTAGAATGGCAGGAAAAAAATTACAAATCTAGTACAGACAAGATCCTAGGTCAAGGGCCCACTTTTCTGACATTGATTTTGTAGCAAGGCACAGCTGGGCCCCTCTTGCTTCTGCCTCTTCTGTCCTCACAAAACCAAACAGGGATACCTCAGGTCAATGCAATCACCCGTGTATTTTATTTATATAGTTCTTTCCCACCACCAGCTTACTATCTATGTACAGGGTTTTACAGCCAGACTTTACCAGCAACAGACCAGAACCACCAGTCCCTCTTACCTTTCTCTTTCCCCCTCTGGCTTCCTTCCTCCCAGCCTTTATAGCCCCTGGCTAATTAAGCTGGCAGCTGTTCCTAGTTGCCAGGCAGGCAGGGCTATTCAGCCAGCCCCAATCCATTCCCGTTGATTGGGGCTGGCATGGCAGGGAGTTTGTGCCCCGCACCCTGTCACAGATACTTAACACAACTAGCCTCTGCAAAGAGTTTTAAAGGGGCAAGGATTTGGCTTTTTTTTTTTTTAAACAAAAAGAATCTGAAATTTCTCCAGCTTTGGACAGGGTGAGGCCCCCTTGCAAGGCCCATCCTCTGGATGCCATCCATCAACTTTACTGTTTTTCTGAAAGGTTGACAGATTGGCAGTTACAATTTCTCTCTTGCAGTTTGTTCAAGCAGTGTGCCCTGGGCATGTCAGTTTGGACGGGGAAGATGTGCCATTCTCACTGCCCTTTTCAAAGCAGGAAAGTGTCTTCATTAGGTTATACTAAAAACTTAAATATCCACTGGCAATGCTCAGAAGAGATTTTCCAAACCCTGATAACTTTATTTTTATTTTCTTCACCCCAGCCAAACTTAAATAAGAGACTCTTCCTCAGAGAGGACGTGCCATACGCCAAGTTAGGAATTTTTTGTTCAGCCATATTTGAGCACAATTCTTTTTTCTTTTAAATGCTTAGGTATTTTTTCATCCTCTCCCATAACTCAGATACAGGTGAATGGATTCTCCTAAAATTTGCTGAAACAATCCACCAACGGGCACAGATAGTTTTCATCCCCAGAGCAGAATTTTTGAGGCACTTACATGCATGTGACAGAGGAGTATAATGGAACTCAGTACAGCATTATGACAGAAAGGTGAGCTGCACCTGTGATCCTTTTTTCAGTCTCTCTCTTGGGCACCCTCTCCAAGTCATAGGCCCACTCTCAGGGCTGGACCCCAAAAATCACCCACTTTTGGACTGGATTACCAGGCTGCAGCATCCCTTGTTTACCAACTAACTTTACCTTCAAAAGGTCCAACTAGTTTTGGCCCCTGCTACAACAGCCTCTCTGAGAGCTGTGATCCAAACTGGTAAAAGCAATGCCAGAAAACAGCTTGTTCAAAATAGAGTATGATTAATTTAGTCAAAGGAGCATCGCAAGCAGAGACAAGTGGATTAAAAATAACAAAAGCCTGCACATATTTTGTCTTATCTAAACTTTGCCTTTACATGCCAGTTTAATTAGGTTCTGCTTAGGCCAGGTATACCCAAAGCATTGTGCTGGGTCAGAGAGAATGCCCCAGGCAACTGCTGCCTGGTGCCTGCCAGTCAGTCTTATCTTCCCAGTCAGTGAATCTTCCCTCTTAGCTCATGGGCTACCTTTTAGTCCTTCCAAAGGTCCCTTGTTCAATATTTCAAAGTTCCTTCTTCTGATCCTGTTTCTAGTCCAAACTGGTTTATGTGTTTCTCTAGTGAGGGGCTGCAGGATTTAACCCTTATCTACTTTTCAGCCAACAATACCTTAACCAACAAAACCAAGGAGATTTAACATTCATAAAAATTAATACAAATTCTCCTCACATTTTCCACATACAATATGTAGCCTTAACACTAGCGGATCTATAGAGTTGAAGAAAACAGAGATAAACAAAGAGCAGGGGAGTCCAAATGACTCAGATTGTTGTTGGCTGGAAAAGAAAAAATAAACTCCTTACCTTGGTAACAGGGCCAGCGTGGGCCTGATACTCATTGAACTCTTTGTGCACAGGCAGTGGGTACTTCATAGATCGGATGGTCCCCATTGAGGTGCCTGTGAACACCATGCGCCCAGAATGAGACACGACTATTGCAGTGTAAGTAACATCAAAAGTAGGCACTTCACACAGGATCTAAAAAAAAAACAAACAAAAAAACCCAGCATAGAATAAGCTCTATAATACTGCCTAAGTAACATAGTGTAAGAGCAGCTGACACACCATTCCATTTACAGAAAATAATGATAAAATAGTGAGAAAAAACTGCCTAGAGGAACCGAACCATGAGCAATAATTAGCATTAGGGTGTGACGAGTTCCCCCCGGGTATTGCCTGGAACTGGGGTACCACTGAGCCCCTCGACCCACCAGCCTTGGCTCCCACTCATGCTGTAATGCTGTGATAAGCTGCAGACACACTCCCAGTCTCACACTTTCACGAGCACACAGGTAGGGACACATCCAGCTGCAATAACATGCAGACAGGCTTTCTGACCAGCCCCTGCATGGGAAGGCTATATAGATAGGGCACTTACCAGCTTCCCAGGCACACAACCCCTCCGGAGGGTAAACCAAAATTAAACTGTCTTGCATTGCACAGAGAAGTGTAAAGCGTAAGCTCATAAAATCTGCCCTCTCCCTCAGTGTGGAGAGAGATATGCAACAGTTTTCTGCCCCAAGTATGATTTCCACACACTGGTTTTAGACAAAACAAAAACAAGTTTATTAACTACAAAAGATAGATTTTAATTGATTATTTTAATTGATTATAAGGGATAGCAAACAGATCAAAGCAGAGTACTTAACAAATAAACAAAAACGCAATCTAAGCTTAATATACTAAAGAGATTGGACATGAGTAGCAAATTCTCACCTTAATGATGATGAGGGCCCTACTGAATTCAAGGCCATGAAAAACGTGTCACGGACTGAGAAATCTGGTCTCCCCCTGAGAAATCTGGTCTTTTGTGTGCTTTTACCCTATATTAAACAGATTTCACGGGGGGAGACCAGCTTTTCTCAAATTGGGGGTCCAGACCCAAAAGAGTTATGGGGGGGGGTCGCAAGGTTATTTTAGGGGGGTTGTGGTATTGCCACCCTTACTTCTGCGCTGCTGCCTTCAGAGCTGGGCGGCCAGAGAGTGGCAGCTGCTGACTGAGGGCCCAGCTCTACAGGCAACAGCGCAGAAGTAAGGGTGGTAATACCTGTGACGTTGCACTCTATATGATTTTATGAAAATATGCTAATAAGTGTGACTATAATGTAACTGGAATATGCTTCATGTAAAAGGTCTCTTGTAAGGTATCATTACAAAGCTTATAATCTACTGAGTGTGGTCATCCCCTGAAAGGGGGTTCCAAAGAGGATGGCTCTAGACTGTTCTCAATGGTAGCAGATGACAGAACGAGGAGTAATGGTCTCAAGTTGCAATGGGGGAGGTTTAGATTGGATATTAGGAAAAACTTTTTCACTAAGAGGGTGGTGAAACACTGGAATGCGTTACCTAGGGAGGTGGTAGAATCTCCTTCCTTAGAGGTTTTTAAGGTCAGGCTTGACAAAGCCCTGGCTGGGATGATTTAACTGGGACTTGGTCCTGCTTTGAGCAGGGGGTTGGACTAGATGACCTTCTGGGGTCCCTTCCAACCCTGATATTCTATGATTCTATGATTCTATTTGTATGTATGTACCATTCTTGTATCTGCAACTAGAAATGGAAAATATAACTCTGAGGGTCTATTGTAATTATGCAAAGTGTGGGCCATTAATGGTGGATTGGAATCTTGATGGCTCCCATTAACCAGGACAACTGACTATAGATGGCTCTGTTTACTTGTAAGTCCTCCCGTATACCTGTGTGCTGGCATGTGGGTAATGAAGTCTTACAGTGACATGTGATCATGTCACCTGAACTGGAATTCATCTTTAACCTGGTGCTTTTCCATTTCGAAGGAGGGGTGGGAACCCAGAGAGGGACAAAGGATTCCCGTCTTGTGCAAAAGACATATAAGGGGGTAGAACAGAAAAGGGGGCTGCAGTCATGAGAAATCCCCTCGCTACCGCCTGAGCTGGAACAAGGGCTGTACTAGGCGAAAGGGTTGTGCCCAGTCTAGGAGGGCATTCAGTCTGTGAAAGAAGCTTATTGGAACATCTCTGAGGGTGAGGTTTCATCTGTATTCAGTTTTCTTACTGTATTAGGCATGGACTTGTGTATTTTATTTTATTTTGCTTGGTAATTCACTTTGTTCTGTCTGTTATTACTTGGAACCACTTAAATCCTACTTGTTGTGCTTAATAAAATCACTTTTTACTTAATACATACTCTGGGTTAATTAATAACACCTAGGGGGTTTCTGTGATCCAAACTGTCACAATACCATATCATGCCACCTTTATTTCTGCATTGCTGCCTTCAGAGCTGCTTGGCTGGAGAGTGGCAGCTGCTGACTGAGGGCCCAGCTCTGCAGGCAGCAGTGCAGAAGTAAGGGTGGCAATACCATACCATGCCACCCTTACTTCTGCGCTGCTGCTGGAGGCGGCTCTGCCTTCAGAGCTGGACTCCCAGCCAGCAGCCACCACTTTCCAGCTGCCCAGCTCTGAAGGCAGCGCCACCACCAGCAGCAGTGCAGAAATAAGGGTAGCAGTACCATAACCCCCCCGTCAATAACCTCGGGACCCCCCACAACTCCTTTTTGGATCAGGACCCCTACAATTACAACACCATGAAATTTCAGATTTAAATATCTGAAAAAATGAAATTTGCAATTTAAAAAAAATCCTATGATCGTGAAATTGATCAAAATGGACTGTGAATTTGGTAGGACCCTAATGATGATTTAGGCCGGTTGCAGAGCTTCTTAAAGGGCAAACTGCACTTGCTTGCAGCTTAAAACCCCAGGTATTCCTTTCACAGGCTAGAAATCCCTCTAGCCTGGGTTCAGCCCTTCCCCCAGTTCAGTCCTTCTTCCTCAGGTGTTTTCAGGATTCTCCTTGGGCAGGGAGTCAGTGAAGAACCACAATGATGTCACTCCCCTGCCTTAAATAGCTTTTGCATATGGCAGGAACCCTTTGTCTCCAGGCTTAGTTCTCACACCTTTCAGTGGAAAAACACTGGTATTCCAAGATGGAGTTCAGTACCAGGTGACTTGGTCACATGTCCCTCTAGGGTCACAGCAGCCATAATTCGGAGGCTGTTTGTAGCATCCTCAAGAAGGCTCCCCAGTGGGAGATTAGCTTCTTCTAAAACCTATTGTTCTCCCTAATGGCCCTTCCCAGCCAGCTATCTAGATTGATTGCATTCTGCCTACTGGGCGTTCCCCAGGTGTAAACACATTTGTAATAGATGCATAGACAATATTCCTAACATCAGATACCAACATGATACATGCATACAAATAGGATAATCATATTCAGCCATATTCAGAAAATCATGACCTTTCAAATGATATCCCACATAACCTATCTTGCATAAAATACATCATAGTTATGCCATAATCATATCATAACAATTGTGATACAGCATGGCTGGAGGGCAGCAGGAGAGTGTTAGAAGGGAGCCTTATTCCCTATAGATTAATTAAAGCACCTGAAGCCAATTAAAGCACCTGAAGTCAATTAGAGCACCTGAAGCCAGTCACCTGATAAAACCCGTCTGCTTCAATCAGAGAAGGGAAGGAGTTGAAGCAGAGTGGATTGGTGTTGGAGTAGAGAGCAGTTTGGGGGGAAGCAGAGGAGAGTTTGGAGAAGTGCTATGGTGGGCTAAGAAGACCAAGACCCTAGGTAAGGGACACCTGGTTTGTGCAGAGGGAGGGCAGGAAGCCCCACAAGCTGAAGGGCAGGAGAGGGAAGTAGCCCAGGGGAAGGAACAGCTAGTTCAAGTGTTTTACCACTATCCCTAGGGCCCCTGGCCTGGGACCTGGAGTAGAGGGTGAGCCTGGGTCCCTCCCTCTCCAGTCCCCTCCTCTAGAATACTAGTAGGGCAGTTAATACCCCAGTTCAGGGGTGAGAAATGGTGCCCTGAACCCTCCCCAAGAAGAGAAAGCGTGAGACCCATCAAAGTAGTGCTGGCAATTTGCCACACGTGGTATTAGAAGTGGGATCTCAGAGCTGGGCACTTAAACCAGGATTAGCCAAAACCCTCCCATCCCTAAAATGGATGACGTGGTCAAGGCCCTAATACAAAACACCGCAGCCCAGCAGGAGGCTACCTGGGTCCAAGCAACTGCCCAACAGGAGGCGACTCGGATGCAGCAGGAGACTAATAGTCTATTGATGAGTCAGGCTGCCCAGGACTGAGCCCTGCTGCAAGAGCTGATGAACCAGATGAAGGCCCTTATGGAGCTGAACTGCAACTGTGATGGGACCCGGACCATATGGGCCAGCCACTGCCTATGGAAAATGACACGGGAGGATGATGTGGAGGCATACCTCCTGGCTTTTGAAAGAGCAGCCCTGTGGGAGGCCTGGCCCCAAGATCAGTGGTTTGGTATCCTCGCCCCGTTCCTGTGTGGGGAGGCCCAGAAGGTCTACTATGATATGGCCCTGGAGACTGCAGCAGATTACCCACAGCTGAAGGCAGAGATCCTGGCCAGAGATGGAGTAACAACAGCGTTGCGAGCCCAGAGGTTCCATGCGTGGCAGTATACAGAGGACAAGACACCCCAATCGCAATTGTTTGACCTGATCCACCTGACCCAGAAATGGCTGAGCCCTGAGGCCCTCAGCTCTGAGAAGACAATGGAGCTCCTGGTACTGGACCGGTGTATGAGGGGGCTAAAACCAGGCCTCCGGGCTTGGGTTGGCCAGAATGACCCCTCCACCTATGATGAGTTGGTCTCCCTTGTGGAAAGACAGTTGGCAGCCGGTGAACTGTTCCAGACCCCAGGGGGTGAGACACGGCAAACCAGGAAGCCGGTCCCAAACCCAAGGCCCCGGACTCTCGAACTCCAGGAGAACCATAACTGGGAGGAAAGACACAGAGGAATGGCCCAAGGCCAAAAAGGAACCTGGGGGTCTGGGAAGAGAGGGCTTTGGGGGTGGGGGGGTCCAGCCAAATAGCCCCAGGCAGAGGGTGGCAACTGGAATAAGGGGGTGGTGTTACGAGTGTGGGGAATTGGGGCATATAGCAGCCCAATGCTCCAATAGGGAAGAGCCTATGCAGTGTAATCTGGGGGATCACGGGGATCAACGTGGCCTAATCGGTGTGGTAGGGGTCGCAATGACCTTGCATGGGTATACAAGATCAGTAAAAATGAATGGAATTGAAACCATAGCATTAGTAGATTCCGGGAATGCTGTCACGCTGGTCTCGGGGAAGTTGGTGGGGCAAGACCAACTAACCTGGGCCAAAACCACAGGGGTAAGGTGCGTGGCATGGCACCATAAATTTCTACCCCGCAATCTCGGTACGGATTGAGATCCAGGGGAATACTACCACGGTGACTTCAGGGGTGGTCCCCTGGCTCCCCTACCCTGTCTTAATTGGTAGGGACTTCCCCGGGTTTGAGAGCTTACTCCCCCATATAGAGCCAGGGGAGAGTAGCAACCCCCGGGCTGAGACAGAGGCACCTAAAGATAGCCTCACCCCAATGTTTGCCGAATTTGCCCCAGAGTTATTCTCATCCCCCGGAAAACCCCGAAAGTCTAGGTGGGAAAGGACGATAGATAAAAGATTAGGGACCAGGATTCTAGCAGAGAACCAGAAAACCTCCCTTGTTGGTAGGCGAACCCGCTTGGGAGGCCAGGAGATAATTCAGGCCAGTGAGGACTTGGAGGCGGTTCCTAGCCCAAGTAGGAGCAACCCAGGGGGCGGAGTAGAAACAGGCCCCCTGGAACTAGGTCAGATTGGTACCGCACGTGACAATTTTGGGCAGGACCAAGCCAATGACCCGCTATATGCGAATGTGAGGGAGGAGGTAGTGGAAGTAAATGGCGTACCCGTGGAAGGAAAGACCAAAGGCCCAAGGCCATATTACGTGCTCAAACGCGATCTGTTGTACAGGATAGCGCAAATACGAGGGGAAGAAGTAGAGCAACTCTTAGTCCCACGGAAACACACAAGGGCAGTACTAGAGTTAGCTCACAGTCATCTATTTGGGGGACATCTAGGAGTAGACAAGACACTGGATAGAATCCTAAGAAGGTTTTATTGGCCAGGAATATATGCAGAGGTCCAGCGCTATTGTGCCTCCTGCCCAGAATGCCAGTTGCATAGCCCCCAACCTCACTTGTGGGCCCCATTAGTACCTTTGCCTATTATTGAAGTCCCTTTTGAGGATAGCAATGGACATAGTGGGCCCACTGGAAAGATCGGCATGGGGCCACTGAAACGTACTAGTCATCCTTGACTATGCCACGCGGTATCCAGAAGCCATTCCTTTAAGAAACCCCACATCCAAGGCAATAGCAAAAGAACTACTCCAGGTTTTTGCCAGAGTGGGCATCCCTAAGGAGATCCTGACAGATCAAGGAACCCCGTTCATGTCAAAATTAAAGAAAGACTTATGTACCCTACTCCGAATCCAGGCCATATGGACCTCAGTCTACCATCCACAAACAGATGGACTGGTTGAGCGGTTTAACCGTACCCTTAGAAGTATGATCCGGAAGGTGGTAGCACAGGACGGAAAAGACTGGGATACCCTTCTACCGTATCTAGTGTTTGCTATACAGGAAGTCCCCCAGGCGTCCACTGGTTTCTCTCCCTTTGAACTACTATACGGACGTCACCCATGTGGAATATTAGATTTTGCCAAGGAAGATTGGGAAGAACAACCCAACCCAGGAAAGAATGTCATTGAGCACATGACACAGATGAGAGAGCGAATAACTCGAGTAACCCCTATAGTACAAGAACATTTGGAAAAAGCACAAGAGGCCCAGCAGACATATTACAACCATCGGGCGAAAGTACGGAGACTTCAGCCCTGGCATGATTGAGAGATGTGCCTGGTCATTCGGGAAGCTCCACCCCAGACAGACGACCCACAGGGGCAGGTGAAGATATCTTCTGAGTTAACTCCAGAACAACGAACAGAGGTCATTGATACGATCCAACAGAACCAGGACGTGTTCTGTACAGTTGGGCTGTACGACACTGGTCCAACATCATATTGTCACCAGTCCCGGAGTAAGGGTGATGATAAGACCATACCAAATACCGGAAGCTAAAAGGGAAGAAATTAGGACAGAAGTGAAGAAGATGCTGGAACTCGGGGTTATTGAAGAAGCCCACAGCCAGTGGTCCAGCCCTATCCTCCTAGTCCCCAAGCCTGACAGCACCCTGAGGTTTTGCAACAACTTCCGGAAGTTGAATGAAGTATCCCAATTCGATGCCTATTCAATACCATGCATTGACGAGCTAGTTGATCAGTTAGGCAAGGCCCGATACCTAACCACTCTAGAACTGACCAAAGGATATTGACAAATTCCCCTGGCCGAGAATGCCAAGGAAAAGACTGCCTTCTCTACACCCGATGGCCTGTTCCAATACACCGTCCTCCCTTTCGGACTCCATGGGGCCCCTGCAACATTCCAATGACTTATAGACAAATTGCTGCGACCCCATGCCAAGTATGCCACCGCCTATCTAGACGACATAGTCATCCATAGCCCTGACTAGGAAATGCACCTTGGAAAAGTAGAAGTGATGCTAGACACCCTGCGGGAGGCCGGCCTCACTGCCAACCCTCTCAAATGTGTCCTAGGACTAGCTGAGGCCAGATACCTCAGGTATGTAGTAGGGAGAGGTTTGGTGAAACCCCAATGGAACAAAGTGGAGGCAATACAAGGCTGGCCTCGACCAGTCCGCAAAAAGCAGGTCAGAGCATTTCTAGGGATAGTAGGATACTAACAGAGATTCATCCCTCATTTTGCCACAAGAGCAGGGCCATTGACGGATTTGATAAAGGCTCGAGGCCCTGAGATAGTAAAGTGGACTGATGTGGCAGAAGGAGCATTTGCAGATTTAAGGACAGCCCTTTGTTGCCATCCAATACTCATAGCCCCAGACTTCAAGAAGGAATTCATTCTACAAACAGATGCCTCGGAAGTAGGGCTAGGAGCCGTCCTTTCGCAGATGGTAGGGGAGGAGGAACACCCAATCTTGTACCTCAGCCAGAAACTCCTCTCCAGGGAACAAAAGTATGCCTTCGTTGAAAAGGAATGTCTGGTGGTAAAATGGGCTATGGAGACTCTCCGCTACTACCTACTGGAGTTTACCCTCATGACAGACCATGCCCCACTCCAGTGGATGCACAGAAACAAGGAGAAGAACGCAAGAGTGACTAGGTGGTTCCTATTCCTGCAGCCCTTCCATTTCCGGGTACAGCATAGGGCTGGAAGCCAACACGGCAATGCTGATGGCCTATCACGACAGCACTGCCTCTCGTCCCAAGTAGCCCAACCCCATGGTGTTGAGCGGGGGATGGGATATATGATACAGCATGGCCAGAGGGCAGCAGGAGAGTGTTAGAAGGGAGCCTTATTCCCTATAGACGGAAGAAAGTTTAATAGATAGATTAAAGCACCCGAAGCCAATTAAAAGCACCTGAAATCAATTAGAGCACCTGAAGCCAGTCACCTGATAAAACCCCCCTGCTTCAATCAGAGAAGGGAAGGAGTTGAAGCAGAGTGGATTGGTGTTGGAGTAGAGAACAGTTTGGAGAAGTGCTGCGGTGGGCTAAGAAGACCAAGACCCTAGGTAAAGGGACACCTGGTTTGTGCAGAGGGAGGGCAGGAAGCCCCACAAGCTGAAAGGCAGAAGAGGGAAGTAGCCCAGGGGAAGAAACCGCTAGTTCAAGAGGTTTACTGCTATCCCTAGGGCCCCTGGGCTGGGACCCGGAGTAGAGGGCGGGCCTGGGTCCCTCCCTCTCCACTCCCCTCCTCTAGGATACTAGTTGGGCAGTTAATACCCCAGTTCAGGGGCGAGAAACGAACCCTCCCCAAGAAGAGAAAGTGCGAGACCTATCAAAGTAGTGCTGGCAATTTGCCACACAATATATCTAGGAAGAATATGGGACGTAGTGTCACATAGGGTTTATAAATAGATCTTTGTACAATTTTCAGAAGTGTCTAAGTAACTTTCCTAAGTAACTTTTCAAGATGAGACTTTGGTGCTTTTGAAAATTTTAAACACTTGTTACACACATTTAACTGCTTCTGTAAAGAAAAGCTGTGGACAATGGAAACTGCAATAGATGAGATATATTTGAATTTTAGTAAAGCTTTTGATAATGTAGCTCAAAGTTAATTTGTCATATGCATTGAAAAATTGCTGGAAGTATCATAAAATGAAATGAAATAGCAACAAATGCTCAGGTATCATGGTGAAGGGCATAGTATAAGAACATAGATAAATAACAACATAACATTTCAGGTGGTAGGAGGTGTCAGTGGATGCATACAAAGACAAGGTTCCTTCCTATTTGCTTAAACTGGAAAATGGGAGGTAGGGAGAGGAAAGCACTGGTGCTTTCCCTGGGTAATAACCATCCTTTAAGCTGCCTGTCAGGACCTAGCGAAGTCACAGGTATTTATGTTAGCTGGCTCACCGAAGAATCCGAAATTTCCTTAAGCGTTTGGTCAGATCCGACAGCAAAGATGATTTTGGCATCAGGAGAGATGGCAACACCGCTGTAGCTGCAGGACTTGAGCACACACTCTGACTCCCTCTTACCCGTCAACAAGCTCCACTCATACACTGCACCATCTGTGCCACAGGAAATCAACTTATTGTCATCTGCACTCCATATGACTGAGCGTACCTGGTAAGAGTGGAAACACACCAATCAGACCCACACTCGGTGACTCTATGAGCCCTGGAAGGGAGCTTGTGTCTTGTTAAATCTCACCATTTTATCTGGTGAACCCCTTCTAGACAGTTTTGTTTATAGTAATCCATGTTTTATATGGCACAGCCATGCTTCTAATATAGCTTTTGATTTTTTTAAACAACCAAATGTTTTGCAATTAAATTTGTCCGTCTTTCTTTTTTTGTGTTTTTGCTTTATTGTTTTTTTCTTTTGTTTTTGATTTTTGCTTTAGAAAATGTATAAGAATCACTTATAGAATTAATCACTCTGATAGAAAATGTTAAAATGCTAATCATATTAGTGAGCATAAGGGGAGTCCTGTAACATATCTCCAGGTTCTTTCACCTGTTACTCCACTACCATTACCAACTGTTACCCTTCAGAACAACCTGAGACTATTCAGATACATTATACAAGTTGGCTACCAGTGACTGAGCTCCTACTTAGTGAGAAGCAAGATATTTGCACTACAGCAGACATTACAGAAGATATTTGCACTACAGCAATGAACTACAGAAATATTAGAATAAATATAAAAAAGGGTTACTGACCTAACTGTTGTTCTTGCTCATGTCCATGCCGCATTAGGTGTGTGTGCGCTGTGTGCACTGTTGCTGGAGATGTTTCTCTCAGTGATATCCATTGGGCTGGCTTTAGCACCCTCTGGTGCAGCGTGCTCAGGTTGTGGTATAAGGGGTGTCACCGGCTATGCACCTTCTCAGTTCCTTCTTGTTGGTCCACTCTGACAGAGGGGCAGGAGGGTGGGTCGTGGAATGGACATGAGCAACACATCTCAAAGAACAACAATTATGGTCAGTAACCATTTTTTCTTTTTTGAGTGCTTGGTCATGTCCATTCCACATTAGGTGACTCACAAGTAGTACCTCAGGAGGTGGAATCAGAGTTCATGGACATGCTGATTCTAACACTGCTCTTCCAAACATGGCATTGTCTCCGGCCTGTGGGATGATGGTGTAGTGGGATGCAAGGGTATGCACTGATGACCAAGTTGCTGCCCTGCAGTTGTTCTGGACTGGGACTTGTGCAAGGAATGCCTCTGAAGAGACCTTAGCTTTTGTGGAGTGAGCGGTTAGGATGGCCAGAGGCGGTTATCCAGGACAAGATCCTCTGGGATGATACTGGACGCCATTTCATCTTTACTGCTACAAAGAGATATGTGGATTTGTGAAAGGGTTTAGTCCTTTCAATACAGAAGGTGCGGGCATGCCTAATGTCCAATGAGTGAAGCTGCTGCTCCTCAGAGTTTATATGAGGCTTTGGGAAGAAGACTGTCAGGAAAATAGCCTGGTTGCTATGGAATTTTGAAACCATTTTTGGCAGGAAAGCTGGGTGGGGTGCAGCTGGATCTTGTCCTTGAACACTGTGTACAGTGGTTCTGACGTAAGGGCCCTGATTTCAGAAACCCTTCTGGCTGAGGTGATCACCACCAGGAATACTCCTTTCCAAGAGAGGAGAATTAGAGGGGCGTTCAAAGGGACGGCCCATGAACCTTGACAGAACCAGGTTTAAGTCACATGGAAGGAGGACCCGAGGATAGAGTTTCTCCAGTACCTTGAGAAACCGGACCGCCATCTTGTGAGAGAACATTGACCTGCCATTCACCAGTGGGTGGAAGGCCAAGATTACTGCCAAGTGCACCTTGATGGACGCAAGGGCCAGACCTTACTTTGGAGGAAGTAATGGCTATTAGCCAGGATGGGCAGGGATGGTGTCCCTAGCCTCCATTTGCCAGAAGCTGGGAATAGGCAACAGAGGATAGATCACTTGATGATTACCTATTCTATTCATTCCCCTGGGGCACCTGGCATTGGCTACTGTCGGAAGACAGTATACTGGGCTAGATGGACCTTTGGTCTGACCCAGTATGTCCGTTCTTAAGTAGTCCAAGACAACCTGAAGAGAAGATCGGATCAGAGAGAGACCTCTATGTCATGCCCAAATTGAGAAGCGTTTCCATTTGGCAAGGTAGGTAGCCCTAGTGGACGGCTTTCTACTACCTATCAAAATCTGGAGAACTTGTTCCTAACAGGCCTGCTCCTCCAGGTTCAGCCATGTAACATCCACACGTTATGTGAAGGGAGGCAAGGTTTGGGTGAAGCAACCGCCATAGTCTTCTGAGATCAGGTCCAGACAGAGCAGAAGCAGGAGTGGGATTGCTATTGATAGATCCAGCAGCTTACCAAACTGGTGTTGACGTGGCCACGCTGGGGCTATGAGAATAACTCTTGCCTTGTCCTGCTTGATTTTCAGAAGGACGTTGTGAACCAGAGGGACTAGGGGAAAAGCGTAGAGCAGCAGCCCTGTCCATGGGAGCAGGAAGGCATAGGAGAGAGAGCCCAGGCTGTGCCCTCACAGTGAGGAAAAACTGATGGGACTTTCTGTTCTGCTTGGTCACGAACAGGTCCACCTGGGGAGATCCCCAGGTTTGGAAGATGAACCTGATGATTTCTGGTGAAGGAAC
This sequence comes from Chelonia mydas, assembly GCF_015237465.2. Lineage (NCBI taxonomy): Eukaryota > Metazoa > Chordata > Testudines > Cheloniidae > Chelonia > Chelonia mydas. The sequence goes on from NC_057854.1 coordinate 106,387,690, forward strand.
CACTTGTGGTGAGAGGAAAAGTACCTGCTGAGGTGATCCGCTCTGGGAAGATGTGAAGCCTCAAGGTGAGCATAAGCTTGCGTGAGCTACAGTTCACTTCATCGGATGCAGTGTACTTAGAGTGGGGTCAGTGTACTTAAAGGGGAAAAACCTCTCTCTCTCTCTCTCTCTCTCTCTCACACACACAGGGTGTGTGTCTCTGTCTCTCTTTGCCATGGTGTGTCTCCTCCCACAATTTGTGCTGCCTTGTAGAACATGAGGCTGCATTAACAACATGTTAATACTTGAGGGCTCAGCTGAGTGCTAGTTCATTTAGCAGTAAGGCATTCCCTGGGAAATATCTCACCCTTTTCCACTCTGACTCCACCACCCCAAACAAGCTTCACAATCATCATTGCTGTATACCATATTAAATTGTTTCCTAACCCCCCCATATTTACATTACTTCTTATGGGGAAATTCGATTCACTTAACATCATTTCGCTCACAGTAGCATTTTCCAGGAATATAACTACTTACTGAATAGGGGAGGCAACCTAGTGACAGATGATGTGGAAAAAGCTGAAATACTCAATGCTTTTTTTGCCTCGGTCTTCACAGACAAGGTCAGACTGCTGCACTGGGCAACACAGTCTGGGGAGGAGGTGAGCAGCCCTCAGTGGTGAAAAAACAGGTTAAGGACTATTTAGAAAAGCTGGACATGCACAAGCCCATGGGTCCAGATCTAATGCATCCAAGGGTGCTGAGGGAGTTGGCTGATGTGATTGCAGAGCCATTGGCCATTATCTTTAAAAATTCGTGGTGACCAGGGGAGGTCCCTGATGATTGGAAAAACGCAAATATAGTGCTCATTTTTAAAAAAGGGAAGAAAGAGAATCCGGGGAACTACAGACCAGTCAGCCTCACTTCAGTCCCCAGCAAAATCATGGAGCAGGTCCTTAAGGAATCCATTTTGAAGCACTTGGAGGAGAGGAAGGTGATCAGGAACAGTCAACATGGATTCATCAAGGGCAAGTCATGCCTGACCAACCTGATTGCCTTCTATGATGAGATAAGTGGCTCTGTGGATATGGGGAAAGCGGTGGATGTGATATATCTTGACTTTAGCAAAGCTTTTGACACAGTCTCCCATGGTATTCTTCCCAGCAAGTTAAAGAAGTATGGCTTGGATGAATGGACTATAAGGTGGACAGAAAACTGGCTAGATTGTCGGGCTCAACAGGCAATGATCAATTGCTCGATGCCTAGTTGGCAGCTGGTATCAAGCGGAGTGCCCCAGGGGTTTGTCCTGGGGCTGGTTTTGTTCAACATTTTTATTAATGATCTGGATGATGGGATGAATTGCATCCTCAGCAAATTCGCAGATGACACTAAACTGGGGGGAGAGGTAGATACGCTGAAGGGTAGGGATGGGGTCCAGAGTGACCTAGACAAATTGGAGGATTGGGCCAAAAGAAATCTGAGGTTCAACAAGGACAAGTGCAGAGTCCTGCACTTAGGATGGAAGAATCCCATGTACTGCTACAGACTAAGGACTGTGTGGCTAGGCAGCAGTTCTGCAGAAAAAGACCTAAGGGTTACAGTGGATGAGAAGCTAGATATGAGTCCAGTGTGCCCTTGTTGCCAAGAAGGCTAACCGCATTTTGGGCTGTATAAGTAGGAGCATTGCCAGCAGATCGAGGGATGTGATCATTCCCCTCTATTCAGCATTGGTGAGGCCTCATCTGGAGTACTGTCTGGTTTTGGGCCCTACAATACAAGAAGGATGTAGAAAAATTGGAAAGAGTCCAGCGGAGGGCAACAAAAATGATTAGGGGTCTGGAGGACATGACTTATGAGGAGAAGCTGAGGGAACTGGGATTATTTAGTCTGCAGAAGAGAAGAATGGGGGGGGATTTGATAGCTGCTTTCAACTACCTGAAAGGGGGTTCCAAAGAGGATGGCTCTAGACTGTTCTCAGTGGTACCAGATGACAGAACAAGGAGTAATGGTCTCAAGTTGCAGTGGGGGAGGTTTAGGTTGGATACTAGGAGGGTGGCGAAGCACTTGAATGGGTTACCTAGAGAAGCGGTGGAATCTCCTTCCTTAGAGGTTTTTAAGGTCAGGCTTGACAAATGGATTTAGTTGGGGATTGGTCCTGCTTTGAGCAGGGGGTTGGACTAGATGACCTCCTGAGATCCCTTCCAACCCTGATATTCTATGATTCTATGAAGGTGATGGGTGATTACTAGCCACGTCAGGGTGGCAGTAACTAACTATGTTAGAGGAGCAGTATGTAACTTGTTTGTATCAGGGTATAAAGATGTATCTCAGAGGGAGTGTCTTTGTCTAGCCTAGGGAAGAACAGAAAGTCTCATCTTTCACTGAGCTGGTGCATTGTTATGGGCATACATGTATTAGTGGTACGATAGAGTCTGCAGGATACTCGAACCATGCTTAATCGACAATAAACCTGGCCTTCGTACCTTAATGAATCTTGTAGTCATTGGGCAGTTCACTCAAGGTCTGCTGTGCCAATTATCTGCACAGAGCTGGAACAGCACACAGGAAGAACACACACATGCAGCCAAACATCTAACCACAAACCCACAGTAGGGTAAAGTTGTGGTGCCCTAGATTGTGCAGGTAACACTGGGACCATAAGTTGTTGAGGTGGGCTCCCCAACCTAGGTCTGATGCATCTGAAACTAGAGACAATGATGGCGGTGGGGCCACAAAGGCTACCCCCATCATTACCAACCTTAGGTCCTTCCACCAGTCCAGGGAAGTGTGGACCAGGGGTGGAATGGTGAGCACTGAATCCAAGTGGTATCTGTTCATGGAACACACTCATGCTAGCCACATCTGGAGGGGCCTGAGATGCAGCCTTGCATGCCAAACCACATAAATGCATGCAGCCATGTGCCCCAGTAGCTTGAGGCAAACTTGGGCTGTCGTAATTGGGTGGACCATGACTTAGTCTGAAATCAGGTCTCTGGAAGGAAGGCTCTGGCCTGGGTCGACTCGAGCACTGCCCCCAATAAATTCTATTCTCTGAACTGGGACAATAGTTGACTTCTGCTCATTCATCAACAGGCTCAGCAACCGGAAGGTGGCTTGGACCATGCTAATGCTATTCCATACGTGAGCTTCTAACTGCCCCTTGATCAGCCAGTCGTCGAGGAATGGGTAGACCTGAACACCTTGCCATCTGAGGAAGGCCGCTACTACTGCCATGAACTTCGTGAAAACCCAGGCGACTGCAGACAGATTGAATGGGAGAGCAGTGAATTGGTAGTGGCATTGGTTTACAATGAATCCGAGAAATCTTCTGTGGCCACAGATGATAGAAATGTGAAAGTAGGCATCCTTTAAGTCGAAGGAAGAATATGAGTGCCCTGGATCCAGGAAGGGAATGATGAAAGCCAGGGAGACTACGAAGAACCTCCGTTTCTTGAAATATCTGTTGCGGCGACCCAGGTCCAGAATGGGCCAAAGGCCCCTTTTGGCCTTTAGGATTAGGAAATATTGGGAGTAAGCCTCCTTCCCCCTCAAATTTTGAGGAACCTCCTCCACCACCCCCCTCTGTAAGAGGAACTGCACCTCCTGGGTGAGGAGTTGCTCATGATAAGGGTCCATGCAGAGGGACAGAGATTGGGGTGGGAGGGAGGGGTGGATGAAAACTGAAAGGTGTAGACGATTGTCACTGTACTTAACACCTAATGATCTATGTTGTTCAGGACCACGCTGGGCTGAAGTGGGACAAATGGTCCAAAAATAAAGGGGAGGCAGGATCTGAAGCGAGAACTGCTCTAGGCCCCTTGGGTGCACCTTCAAAAGGGCTGCTTGGGCCCACTGGAGTACCTATGTAACCTCGGCTGGGAGGTTGAGGTGGAGGGGAGCGGTTGATGCCACTTGTAACCTCTCCCTTTCCTTTTATAGGACTCCTGTCTCATAGGTGGAGCCGAGAAACGTGGCAGTTGTTGGGGCCTGAAGTGCTTACAGGAAACCAACAGAGCGTAAAGGCCCAGTGACCTGAGGGTGGCCCTTGAGTTCTTCAGGCCATGGAGTGTTATGTCTGCTCCAAAAATAATGAGGAACCTTCAAAGGGGAGGCCCTGGATGGATTGTTTGGACCTCATGAGGAAGTTCCAAGAACTGGAGCCAAGAGCATCATTTCATGGTGACAGCAGAGGCCATTGTCCTGGCTGCTGTGTTGGCTATATCTATAGCCACCTGGAGAGATGTCCTGGCCACATTCTTACCCTCCTCCAAGAGGGCAGAGAACTCCTGCTTTGAGTCCTGAGGCAGAGAGTCTTTAAACTTGGCTAAGGAGTCTCACAGATTGTAGTTGTATCTCCCCAGTAAGGCTTGCTAGTTAGATATACAGCCGCAGGCTACCCATTGAATAAGCTTTTCCCCCAAACAGGTCCAGTTTTTTTACATCCTTTTGTTTGGGGGCAGCGCTCGTCTGGCCCTTCCTGTCCCTCTCATTGGCTGTCAACACACCAAGGGACCCTGGTGGGGGGTGGGAGTATAGTTACTTGTACCCACTTGCTGGCACATAATATTTCTTTTCTGCCCTCTTTGAGGTGTGGGGTAGAAAAGACTGGGTTTACCACAGGGCCTTAACTGGACCCATTACCAAGGCTGTAATGGGTCAAGGCCACTTTGGAGAGAGCTACTGCAGCCAGAATGTCAATAAGGCTGTGGGATGATTCCTAAAAATCCTCATTCTCCATCCCCAGGGTAGCTGCTATCTGCTTCAGAAGGTCCTGATGGGCCCTGAAGTCATCGGGCGGAAATGAGTTACTTGGCCTTAAGACAGCCTCATCTCAGGAGGAGGAGGATGTTTGCACCAGAGGAAGGACTCTTTCCTCTTCCTCAATGACATCCATGGTAGCCACATCTTGAACGTTGGAACCAGAGTCGGGGTCCGGTGCCAACAAGGAAAGGGCGGTAGCCCACCCTCAGAAACCAACAGGTATGATTGATAGGAGGGAGGACTCAGTACCAGGGGAAACCTCCCAGGGTTCCAGTATGGCCACTGCATAGGCTACTGACCCATTGGTTAAGTGCTGGGGGAGGGACCCGCACCGAGATCTGGCAGCACATAGACTGGGTACTGGTGATGGCCCTGAGGCTCAACATAGGGTTCCCTTAGCCTCAGAAGAAGAATTCTCCTTCAGTCACCACGGTGGAGTGGTACCCCTCTCTGTCTCCATTCAGTGCTGGGGGTCTGGGGACCATCAGCCAACTGGAGATGATCACGATAACGGTATCAGGGTCAGCTTGCCCCTAGAAGGTCCTGGGAGGCCTGGTGCTAGAAAGGAGCTTGAAACTCCATGCTACTTCCTGCTCATCAGAGCCAGCAGCTGTCCCATTGGAGTTGGGAGAGAAAGTAAGTTCCTGGCCACTGCAAAGGCCTCTGCAGTCAATGGAACTGTCAGACTGCTGGTGCCACGGTGGCTTCTGGGTGTTGGCGGAGGGTCCGGCACCAGACAAAATGTTCTGGGCAGATTTGACGATGCCACAATGTGAGCTGCACTCCGCTGCCTTCCCCATGCTTGTCCTTCTTCTGCACTGGTGAGTGCCCTCTGTTGGTGCACTGCTTTTTGTGCTTCTTCAGCACTGGAGATGGTAAACAGTGCCAGGAAGAGAGTGTGGTACTGAAGAAGTGCTTCACACCAAGGCCAAAGTGCTTGTTGCAGAATTGGAGTGGCTTGGCTCTGAGGCTGGTCTTAGAGTGGTTTCCATTAGCATAGCTTTCAGTCTTATTTCTAAAAAGAAAAGGAGTACTTGTGGCACCTTAGAGACTAACCAATTTATTTGAGCATGAGCTTTCGTGAGCTACAGCTCACTTCATCGGATGCATAGTATGCATCCGATGGTGCCACAAATACTCCTTTTCATAGAATCATAGAATATCAGGGTTGGAAGGGACCTCAGGAGGTCATCTAGTCCAACCCCCTGCTCAAAGCAGGACCAATCCCCAATTAAATCATCCCAGCCAGGGCTTTGTCAAGCCTGACCTTAAAAACTTCTAAAGAAGGAGATTCTACCACCTCCCTAGGTAACGCATTCCAGTGTTTCACCACCCTCCTAGTGAAAAACTTTTTCCTAATATCCAACCTAAACCTCCCCCACTGCAACTTGAGACCATTACTCCTTGTCCTGTCGTCTTCTACCACTGAGAATAGTCTAGAACCATCCTCTCTGGAACCACCTCTCAGGTAGTTGAAAGCAGCTATCAAATCCCCCCTCATTCTTCTCTTCTGCAGACTAAACAATCCCAGTTCCCTCAGCCTCTCCTCATAAGTCATGTGTTCCAGACCCCTAATCATTTTTGTTGCCCTTCGCTGGACTCTCTCCAATTTTTCCACATCCTTCTTGTAGTGTGGGGCCCAAAACTGGACACAGTACTCCAGATGAGGCCTCACCAATGTCAAATAGAGGGGAACGATCACATCCCTCGATCTGCTCGCTATGCCCCTACTTATACATCCCAAAATGCCATTGGCCTTCTTGGCAACAAGGGCATACTGCTGACTCATATCCAGCTTCTCGTCCACTGTCACCCCTAGGTCCTTTTCCGCAGAACTGCTGCCTAGCCATTCGGTCCCTAGTCTGTAGCAGTGCATTGGGTTCTTCCGTCCTAAGTGCAGGACCCTGCACTTATCCTTGTTGAACCTCATCAGATTTCTTTTGGCCCAATCCTCCAATTTGTCTAGGTCCCTCTGTATCCTATCCCTGCCCTCCAGCGTATCTACCACTCCTCCCAGTTTAGTATCATCCACAAATTTGCTGAGAGTGCAATCCACACCATCCTCCAGATCATTTATGAAGATATTGAACAAAACCGGCCCCAGGACCGACCCCTGGGGCACTCCACTTGACACCGGCTGCCAACTAGACATGGAGCCATTGATCACTACCCGTTGAGCCCGACAATCTAGCCAACTTTCTACCCACCTTATAGTGCATTCATCCAGCCCATACTTCTTTAACTTGCTGACAAGAATACTGTGGGAGACCGTGTCAAAAGCTTTGCTAAAGTCAAGAAACAATACATCCACTGCTTTCCCTTCATCCACAGAACCAGTAATCTCATCATAGAAGGCGATTAGATTAGTCAGGCATGACCTTCCCTTGATGAATCCATGCTGACTGTTCCTGATCACTTTCCTCTCATGTAAGTGCTTCAGAATTGATTCTTTGAGGACCTGCTCCATGATTTTTCCAGGGACTGAGGTGAGGCTGACTGGCCTGTAGTTCCCAGGATCCTCCTTCTTCCCTTTTCTTTTTGCGAATACAGACTAACACGGCTGTTACTCTGAAACCAGTCTTATTTCTCTAACTCTTTTTTGTGCGGGATCTAAAGTCCCGACAAATGTGGCACATGTCCCTCACGTGAGTTTCTCACAAGCACTTCAAGTGGCTGGAGTGCAGGTTGCTCACCGGCATAGGTTTTCCGCAGAAGGCACAATGTTTGGGGACCAGGGCATGCCCAGCTGCTGGGGTGAAAAAAGTCCCTCAACGATAGGGACTACCTAGTCACACTAACGCTAACTACAATATTTATATACACTAAAACTATACTTAAAACTAAAACTATGAATCAGAATCCAAAAACCACTGGGAAGAAGCTTTGCTGAAGTAAGAGGGGTTGTTTCAGCAACTGTCAGACAGTAAAAAGGAACTGAGAGGGTGAGTGGCTGGTGGCACCCCTTATACCAGCACATAAGCACGCAGCACCAGAGGTGCTAGAGCCAGCCTGACGGATACCACTGAGGGAAAAAACTCTGGCAATGGTGCACATGGCGCACACACACCCAACATGGCATGGACAAGAAGAACCAATCTTTTACTGAAATTTTTTGTAAAAATATCCATATTTTCCAGGTCATTAATAAATATTAAGCACTGGCTGTAGAACAGAACCTTGTGGCACCTGCTGCCAACTTTCTGCCATAATGAAAATTTACCATTTATTTCTTTGTATCTCTGCTTCCTGACTGTTAGCCAATCTCTGATCCATTACAGTTCTTTACCTCTCCCCCATGAATACTAAGTTTCCTTAATAGTCCGTGGTGACAGACTTGGATACAGGCTTTTTGAAACTTCTAATAAATTATATCTACCAGTTCTCCTTTAGCCACTGCTGTGGTAGGCATTGCACACTGACCTTTCCATTGTGTCCTTTCAGATTATTAACATTCTCAAAGCTGGTGGTGGAGTAAATATGAATCACATTTCCATTAACTGCAGCGAAAAGATGACCCCCATTACTGAAGGTGCACTGGAGAGAGAGAGTGAGAAAGCACACACAACTATTACAGAATGTATGATGGAAATGCAGGAAGAAACCCACAACACTCAGTCTCTTACTGAAGTTGCAATACAGTCACCAGTGTTTGAAGGTCTTGCAAGAAGAAACCTCCACGTATGGACATCATTTTTCATGATGCTCCCTCATCTCCTAGGACCCTCTTCTTAGCTACCCCATGGGTCTGATGCCCCTTTCTCCTGCAAATTCCACTTCCACACTGCTTCTCACCTCTCTGGTGACTCCCAGGTCCCAAGCCCCCATTATGCCCTTTTTCACTCAGGATTCCCTCCTCAGATTCTCATATCTCAGCATTCATACTATTGTTCTCCTCTCCCAACTCAACTCCCACATTGTTCCTCACCATGTCAGTCACTCCACTTCCCAAGCTCCCCTGATCCCAGCTTCTGCACTGCTCCTCACCTCTCTGCAGCCTCTCACAGTGAAGTCCTTAAAAGTACGGATGTCATCAATTAGCAGGTTCATAAGCCGTAGTTTGTCAGAAAATCCAGCCAAAACATAAAGGCCAGTGGGATGAAGAGAAACTGCATATGCTTCTTCCTGGTACTCCTTATACAAGTCCAAAGTGCTGCAAGAATCATCACAGTCAGTAACAATGCCCAAGTCACACACTTACAAATAGCCAGACAGATGTCTAGCCCTGCACTGAAAATTGCTGCAAGACCCCTTGTAGAGATTCAGGGTGCTGCGAAACAATCAGCTATGTCAGTGTCACACAGGTGATACAGTCAGTGAACGGGAATTTGGGCACCTGAGACCCACTTGTCTATGGGGAAAGGTGAGGCAGAGCTGGTCAGATTAGTACATTTATAAGTAATTTATAATAGGGATGACCCCTTCTGCTGCTCATGCAGTCATTGGTGTTCTACTAATATTTTTTAAACAAGATCTCACAAAAATTTACTTTTCTGCCTCTGAAAAGTTTCATTAAATTACTTGAAAAAAAAATAAGTTAAAAGAACATTTTAAGGTTGCAAATCAAGCAATGAAAAGCCAGAATTGAGATTGCCTGTCCAACCTTAATTTCGCCCTCTTGTGTGTACACATTATGGTACAGTCTTTAATTACATTATCACATACTATTTTTTCCACAGGAAACCTGCCTCATTCAGTGCACAGAATGGATGGCACTCACTTAATGAGCAGTTATTCAATATTTGTTTTCTCCTTGATCAATATGTGCTCCATTCCTTATTTTACTGCACAGTACTCAAACTTTGGTCTGAAGACAGAATTACTGATTTCCTCACTAATTTTTCTATGATGCTCATTATTATAATATCTGAGTGCTTCGTAAACATTAATCTATGTTCACAAGCCCCTACATTAGATGAGTGGGTATTATTATCCTCATTTTACAGATGGGGAACTGAGACACAGAGATTATGGTGAAAAGTATTCACTAATTTGAGACGTAAGTACACAAGAATGGCATACTGGATCAGATTAATGGTCCATCTAGCCCAGTATCTCATCTACCGACAATTGCCAGCCCCAGATACTTCAGAAAAAGTGAACAGAACAAGGCAATTTATCAAGTGATCCATCCCCTGCTACCCGGTCCCAGCATCTGGCTGTCAGAAGTTTAGAGACACTCAAAGCATGGGACTGCATCCCTGACCGTTGCAGCTGATGCCCATTGACGGACTTGTCCTCCTTGAACTTATCCAATTCTTTTTTGAACCCTGTTATAATTTTGGCCTTCACAACATTCCCTGGCAATGAGTTCTACAGATTGACTGTGTGTTGTGTGAAGAAGTGTTTCCTTATGCTTGTTTTAAACCTGCTACCTATTAATTTCATCAAGTGACCCCTGGTTTTGTGTTATGTGAAGGGGCAAATAACACTTCCCTATTCACTTTCTCCACACCAGTCAAGTTTTTATAGACCTCTATCATATCCCTCTTTAGTCATCTTTTTTCTAAAATGAACAGTCCCAGTCTTTTTAATCTCTCCTCATATGGAAGCTGTTCCATACTCTTAATAATTTTTGTTGTCCTTCTCTGTACCTTTTTCAATTCTAATTTATCTTTTTTGAGATGGGGCAACTAGAACTACACACAGTATTCAAGTTGTGGATGTACCAGGGATTTACATAGAGGCTGTCATAAATATAAAGGGAAGGATAACCACCTTTCTGTATACAGTGCTATAAAATCCTTCCTGGCCAGAGGCAACATCATGTTACCTGTAAAGGGTTAAGAAGCTCAGCTAACGGGGCTGGCACCTGACCCAAAGGACCAATAAGGGGACAAGAAACTTTCAAATCTTGGGGGTGGGAGGCTTTTGTTTGTGCTCTTTGTTTACGTGGTTGTTCTCTCTTGGGACTGAGAGAGGCCAGACAGAAATCCATTTTCTCCAACCCATCCTAATCCAAGTCTCTAATATTGCAACCAGTATAGGTAAACCAGGCAAGGCGGATTAGTTTATCTTTTGTTTTACGTGATTTTTCCCTGTGTTAAGAGTGCGGTTTATTCCTGTTTTCTGTAACTAAGGGTTTTGCCCAGAGGGGGATCCTCTGTGTTTTGCATCTGAATACCCTGTAAAGTATTTTCCATCCTGATTTTACAGAGATGATTTTTACCTTTCTTTGTTTTAATAAAATCCTTCTTTTAAGAAGCTGACTGATTTTTCCATTGTTCCAAGATCCAGGGGTTTGGATCTTTGATGATTTTGTACCCAATTGGTTAGGATATTATTCTCAAGCCTCCCCAGAAAGGGGGTGTGTAGGGCTTGGGGGGATATTTTGGGGGGAAGATGTCTCCAAGTGGTCTCTTTCCCTGTTCTTTGCTTAAAATGCTTGGTGGTGGCAGCATACTGTTCAAGGACAAGGCAAAGTTTGTACCTTGGGGAAGTTTTTAACCTAAGCTGGTAAGAATAAGCTTAGGGGGTCTTTCGTGTGGGTCCCCACATCTGTACCCTAGAGTTCAGAGTGGGGAAGGAACCTTGACAGAGGCATTATATTTTCTGTTTCATTATCTATTTCTTTCCTAATGGTTCCTAACATTCTGTTAACTTCTGCCCATTATCCCCAAGTTTGACTTCTTCTGTGTCTGTCCCAGTCCTGTCTCTATCCCACTGTTGGCTCCTCATATCATCCCACTCTCCTCATCTAACCAGTCCCAGTCTCTACTCCTAAGGCTTCAGATCCCAGTTCAAGTCCTCTTCTTGGTAGCCCGTCCCAGTCCTCCACCCTATCCCATCTGGTTCCTTTTCCCAGTTTCCTTGCCCAGTCAACCCCAGTTCCCTCCCCACCACCACAATCTGTCTCTCTCCCCACCCAGCTCCAGCCTCTCCCTCTACCCCCACAACATTCCCTGTCCCCTCTGGCTCCCAGGCTTCCCGTCCAGTCTCAGTGTCCTCACTTCCCCTACCTACTTTTCTCAGTCTCTTTGCCCAGACAAAAAACGGTTACTTACTTTCTCCTAACTTGTTTTTTGAGATGTTTTGCTAATGTCCATTCCAATTAGGTGTGTGTGCGCTGCGTGCACAGCAGTCAGAAAGTTTTTCCCTTAACAGTATTCATCAGGTCAGCTCAGGTGCCCCCTAGGGTCATGCCTTTATGGCGCCCTGCCGACCCACTATCCCCTCAGTTCCCTCTTGCTGGCTGCTCCGACAGAGGCATAAGAGGGTGGGTATTGGAATGGACATGAACACAACACATCTCGAAGAGCAACAGTTATGAGAAGGTAAGTAACTGATTTTTCTTCTTCGAGTGCTTGTTCATGTAAATTCCAATTAGGTGATTACCAAGCCCAAGTTTTGGAGGCAAGGTTGGAGCTCAAAGGTTCCCTGACTGTAGCACTGTTCTACCAAAGGCTGCATCATCTCTGGCCTGCTGGGCAATAGCGTAATGCGAGGTAAAGGTATGTACTGATGACCATGTCGCAGCTCTGCAGATTTCCTGCATCGGCATATGGGCCAGGAATGCCGCTGATGAAACCTGCACCCTCGTGGAGTGCACTGTAAGCGGAGTGGCAGATACCTTCGCCAGGTCGTAGCATGCCTGGATGCAGGACATGATCTAATGAGATCCTTTGGGAAGAGACTGGAAGCCCCTTCATTCTGTCTGTTACTGCAACAAACAGCTGAATGGATTTCCAGAACGGTTTTGTTCATCGATGTAGAAGGCTAACGCCTGGCGAACATCCAACGAGTGAAGTTTTTGCTCCCTGGTGCTTGAGTGTGGCTTAGGATAGAAAACTGGGAGAAAGATGTCCTGGTTAATGTGGAACTGGGAGACAACCTTAGGGAGGAAAAAGCCGGATGAGGTCTGAGCTGAACCTTGTTCTAAAAGAACACTTTATGGAGGCTCAGAAGTTAGTGCCTTGAGCTCCGACACTCCCCTGGCCGATGTTATTGCTACCAGGAATGCTACCTTGTGAAACAGCAAGGAACATGTTGCCAGCAGTTCAAAGGGCGGCTCCATCAGGCTGGAAAGGACCAGGTTATGGTTCCAGGCTGTAACCGGCTGTTGTATGTGAGGGTAGAGTCTGTCGAGACCCTTTAGCAAATGACTCACCATCAGGTTGGCAATGACTGACTGTCCCTGCATGCCTGGATGGAAGGCCAAGATAGTGGCCAGGTGGACCTTTACTGATAACAGGGTAAGCCCTTGCTGTTTGAGGTGGAGAAGGTAATTCAATATGACAGGTATGGATTCTAGAGTTGGAGACAGAAGGTATTGAGAAGACCAAATTGAGAATCTCTTCAATTTGACCAGGTAGGTAGCCCTAGTGGAAGGTTTCCTACTACCAAGGGGGACTTGTCTGACTGGGTCCGAACAGGCGAGCTCCATCAGATTCAGCCACGGAGCTTCCATGCCATGAGGTGCAGCAATCTGAGGTTTGGGTGCTGGAGATGGCTGTGATCCTGAGTTATCAAGTCTAGGAAAAACAATAAGATGATTGGGGCTTCCACGGACATTTCCAGAAGAGAGGTGTACCAGTGCTGATGGGGCCAGGCTGGCGCTATCTATATCATCGAGGCCTCATCCTTCCAAACCTTGAGGAGCACTTTGTGAACAAGAGCTTTGGGAGGAAACGGAGTACAAGAGGTGTCCCTTCCGGGGAAGGAGGAACGTGTCGCCGATGGAGCCTGGGCTCTGATTCAGCAAGGAGAAAAACTGCTGGCACTTCCTGTTGCGTCGCGTGGAGAACAAGTCTATCTGGGGAAACCCCAACTGTTGGAAGATAGTTTTTGAGACATCCAGGCATAGGGACCGCTTGTGGCCATGAAAGGATCTGCTGAGATAATCAACCAACTTGTTCTGTACTCCAGGGAGGTACGATGCCTCCAGGTGTATCGAGGGAGCTATGCAAAAGTCCCACAGTCTGTCGGCTTCCTGGCACATGAGAGAGCAGTGTGAATGCCCTTGTCTGTTTATATAAAACATCGCAGTTGTTTTGTCCATGACCAATATACACTTTCCTTTTAGATGAACTTGGAATGTTTGGCATGCTAGATGGACTGCTCTCAGATCCCTGACATTGATGTGAAGGGAGAGCTCCACCTGAGACCAGAGGCCCTGTGTCCTGAGGTCTCCCAAGTGTGCACCCCTCCCCAACGCTGATGCGTCCGTCACTAGTGAGAGGGCTGGCTGTGGTTTGGCGAAGGGAACCCCTGCACACACCGCCTGTGGGTTGAGCCATCACAGGAGGGAGCTGAGGTCAGGATGAGGTAGAGTGAGGATCTTGTCTAGACTGTCCCAAACCGGTTGATACACCAAGGCCAGCCACACCTAAAGAGGTCAGAGTCTCAACCTGGCGTGCTGTACTACATAGGTACAAGTGGCCATGTGTCCCAGAAGCTTTACGCAATTCCTTGCAGTGGTGGTAGGGAACTGCCTGAGGCTTCGAATGATGTTGCCCAGAGACCAGAATTGTGATTCTGGGAGGTATGCCCTGGTCTGTGTAGAGTCCAATATCGCCCCTTTAAACTCTATCCGCTGCACGGGGAATAAGGTTGACTTTTGTACTTTCAGAAGCTCAGTTGTGCCTCCACTTGTGCCCTGGAGAGGCCCTTGATTAGCAGGGTCATCGAGGTCCATAAACACTTGCACATAACGCTTGCATAGGAACACAACCACAAATACCATGCACTTGGTAAACACTCAAGGAGCTGCTAACAGGCTGAATGGGAGGACTGTGAACTGGTAATGATCGTGGTTCATCACAAACCTGAGGTACCTTCTGTGGGATGGTATGATTGAAATATGAAAGTAAACATCCTTCAAATTGAGGGCGGCATACCAGTCCCCTGGATCCAAGGAAGGGATAATGGAGGCCAAAGAGACCATGTGGAATGTCAGTTTCTTCATGAACTTATAGATTCATGAACTTGTTGAGATGTCGCAGGTCTAGGATGGGCCTGAGGCCGCCTTTGGCTTTCGGTATTAGGAAATACTGGGAATAGAAGCCCTGGCTCCTCAGCTCCTGAGAAACCTCTTCCACTGCCCCCAGCATTAGGAGCGAGTGCACGTCCTACGCGAGGAGTTGCTCACGAGAATGGGGATGGAAGGGCAGAAGGGCAGAGAACTGAAGGAAGTAACCCCTTTCTACAATGCAGAGGACCCAGAAATCCGATGTAATATGGGCCCACGCAGGATAGGGGACTTTTGGCTCAAGAAGGTAAGGCAGGATGGATCCAGTGTCTGGACTGGTGCATTGCCCCCCTGGCGCATCTTCAAAAGTCCTGCTTCTGGCCAGAGGACTGCTTTGTCTGACCAGAGCCCTGGCCTGATGAAGGGTGACACCCCTTTCTATTATTTCTATTCCACCTACAGGAGAAGCCTTGCCTATTTTGCAGCTGGTAAAAATGCGGTGGGGACTGTGGCTTAAAGTGTTTCCTTTGATTAGCTGAAGTACAGAGGCCAAGGGACTTGAGAGTGGCCCTTGAGTCCTTCAGGCTATGAAGCTGGGAATCTGTTTCCTTGGAAAACAGGGCTGAACCCTCAAAGGGGATATCTTGTGTTTGTCTGCTGGACGTTGTAAGGAAGTCCAGAGACCTGCAGCCAGGAGCTCCTTCTCATGGCTATCCCAGAGGCCATAGTGCAGGATGGCGAGTCAGCCACATCAAGGGCTGCCAGCAGCGAAGCACAGGCAACCAGTTTCCCTTCCTCCATGAGCAAGGAAAACTCCACCCTAGAGTCCTCTGATAACAGCTCTCCGAACTTGGCCATAGCTCCACAGGTGTTGTAGTTGTACCTGCTGAGGATGGCCTGGTGGTTAGATATATAGAGCTAGAGCCACCCCAGTCAAATAAATTTTCCTCCCAAAGAGGTCCAATTTTTTTGCTTCCCAATTTTTTGAGGACAGGCCCTGGAAGCTTTGGCGCTCCCTCTCATTCACTGCGGCCACCACTAGGGAGTCTGGCAGGGGGTGGGTATAGAGATCTCGTAGCCTCTAGAGGGAACAAAGTATTTCCATTTATTTCTCTTTGCTGTTGGTGGCAAAAAGGCAGGGGTCTGCCAGAGAGTTATAGTGGTGTCACTAATTGTTTTAATAAGTGGCAGAGCAACGCAGAAGGGGCCCAAAGGGGTGACCATGTCAACCATAGAGTACAATGTCTCCACCACCTCCTCAGTCTGGATTGCCAAGTTCTGTGCTACCTTCCTGAGAAGTTGTTGGAGCACTCTGCTGTTCTCCAGGGCACAGGACGTCAACATTCTGGCCACCGCCTCATCAGGCGAAGATGAGGACGAGGCCCTAGCTACAAGTGGGTCCTGTTCCCTGGCCTCAGTGCTGAGGTGATCTTGGGTGCTCTGTGTTCCGATGCAGCCCCAGGTGCTGGAGTTGGCGCAGTCGATGCTGACTATGTCGGTGCTGGCGTAGTTGATGTGGATGCTAGTATTGGAGTTGGTGGTGTCAGTGCCAAGTGCGTCGATGCCAGGTGTGTCGGTGCCGGTGCTGGTTGGGTCGGCGCTGGTGCGGTAAGACCCTGGTCACTTTGGGATAGTGGAGGAGCAAAGGTGGCTGATGCCATGGAAGCCAACCCCAAGTAGGACTGTCAAGGCTGCTTCCCCACTCTGGCACTTCGAGTGCAGAAGGCAGGCACCCGCAAGGACTTTAAAAATTAATATTTGTCACTCCAGGCTTGTATTAAACTCCCAAGTTTACAGCTTTTCTCTGACCTTGGATTGGTAGATGCTGCCACCACCCAAGTGCAAAACCCCTTTGAAAACCCAGGAAGGCGCACTTGGGAATTCCTTCCTGTGGGGTACTCTCAAGCCCTTTCACCCCCACCCTCTGGGGAAGAGCTGAGAAAGAAAAGAAAAAAAAAGAAAATCAGCTGCTGCCACCAGCTAATTAAATATGTACACAAACCTCTTAAGGCACAAAAATCCAATTCTTAAATTTTATTAATAAAAAAAAGAAGAAAATACATCTGGGAACTTAGGCTTAGGGGCCCTAGGGATAGTGGTAAACCACTTGAACTAGCAGTTCCTTCCCCTGGGCTACTTCCCTCTCCTGCCCTTCAGCTTGTGGGGCTTCCTGCCCTCCCTCTGCACAAACCAGGTGTCCCTTACCTAGGGTCTTGGTCTTCTTAGCCCACCGCAGCACTTCTCCAAACTCTCCTCTGCTTCCCTCCAAACTGCTCTCTACTCCAGCATCAATCCACTCTGCTTCAACTCCTCCTCTTGTCTGATTGAAGCAGCAGGCTTTTATCAGGTGACTGGCTTCAGGTGCTCTAATTGGCTTCAGGTGCTTTAATTAATCTATAGCAAACTTTCTTCCCTATACAGGGAATAAGGCTCCTTTCTAACACTCTCCTGCTGCCCTCTGGCCATGCTGTATTACACCATAAAGAAATAAAAGGGATAAACCTAATCACATCTTTCTAGACATTTCCTGATCTACTTACATATCTGGGGTTTTAGATGAGTAGTTTCTAGGTATGATACTGATGATTTTTCATACCTGGCCCAAGCTTCTCACAGCATAACTGCTCCCTGTCTGCCTCTCCCTGAGAACAACAACAGACAGACAAAAGGGGAGTCTTGTTTCAATTTTAAAAGTTCTGGCCTTCCCATTGGCTCTTTTGGCCTGGTGCCCACTCACTTCCTTTTACCTATGCATAGCAGTGAGACTTTTTAACCCTTTACAGGTAGAGCAATTAGAGAACAGCTACTAAGAGGGATTTTATGGCTGGCTGGGTGTCCATAAAAGGGAACTACCCCCACCCCTTTTCATTTATTACAAGCACTGTTGGCTCTGGCCCTGGCGGAAAGCCCAGGGGGTCCAAGAAGGCCACTGAGCAGGGGACTGCTACTGACTCAGCCACTGTGCCGGCTGAAGGTGGTGTCTCTACCTGTCCGATATGGAGCTCCTGCTTTTCCTGGCTCTAGATCGGAAGGACTCCACTTCCGACTCCGAGGACTCCATATAGGAAGACCAGGGAGGAGTGGTGCCTCTTGGCGCTGAAGAGCGGCATCTAGGGCTAGAGGACCGGTGCACCTACCCCGCATGTGCACTTGTTGACGGCACCGGGGTCGAGGGGATGGCGACCATTGTGGAATCATTGTTGATTTGCCCCTGGATGGCACAGGGGGTCTCACTGGTGCCGCTGAGACTGACATGAGCGTCCTGTCCCTTCTCGGGGGAGGGGGGCAGTGCCGTGAGGGTGATAAGATCTCTCTCTTGCCTCAAATGCCTCAGACGTGGATGGCATCCGTAGATCACAGCCCTCACTGACTGGTGAAAGATGGGGGCCCAGACTTGATTGGTCACGTGTAAGGCCAGGAGTCAACGTGAACCTTGAAGCTGAAGTTGCGTGGCCTGATACAGGTCTCATGGCTGCGGGCTCCATTTGCACCGGTCTGGGCATAGGGGAGCGACCCATTTTGGGTCTCTTTTTCTTACGAGTCACCAGTAAATGTGAGTGGTGCCAGCCCCGGTCCTGTCGGTGCTGAGGGTCTCTACTCAAGTCCTTCCTCTGAGCCGATTCGTGTGCCAGCAGTGCGAATGTGCTCCGCACCGATCATGAGATGCTTGGGGTTGCTCTGCTGAACCAGGGTCCGATTGCGGACGGAGAGTTGCCTTCATGAGGATTAACTTTGAAGCTCTGATCTCTCTCCTTCTGTGTCCTCGGATGGAAACTCCTGCAAATTTTGCAGCATTCTTTTTGATGAGCTTCCCCTAAATACTTTAAACAAGAAGAATGGGGGTTGCTCTTGGGCATAAGCTTACCACAAGCTGCCAGCGTTTAAAACCTGGAGACCGAGGCATGCAACAGTACTGGGAAGAAGGGGGGGAATCCCCTACATGAAACTTATATGTAAAAACTACTAACTAACTATATACAAGAATGAAAATTCAACTGCTAGAGAGATTGCCGAAGCAAGAGAAATGAGTGTTCCGGCTAACTGTCACAGGCAGTAAGAAGGAACTGAGCAGGTGGCAGGTCGGCAGGGCTCTATATCCAGCGCCATAAAGATGCAACCCCGGGGGCGCCTCAGCCAACTTGATGGATACTGCTAGGAGAAAAACTTTCTGGCTGCCGAGTACGCGGTGCGTACACACCTAATTGGAATTGACAGGAACAAGCACTCAAAGAAGAATCG
Organism: Chelonia mydas; assembly: GCF_015237465.2. Lineage (NCBI taxonomy): Eukaryota > Metazoa > Chordata > Testudines > Cheloniidae > Chelonia > Chelonia mydas. Next base: position 106,406,576 of record NC_057854.1, read on the forward strand.
TAGTTCTTCCCCACATACTGATTCCTTGTCTGGATCTTCTCCTCTCCCTACCATGCCCTTTTCCCCATTCCACTGGTTATCAGTCCCCTCCCCAACTCCTCATCCAATCTCAGTTTCCTCCACCCAGTCTCCGTCTCCCCCACCTCAACCTCCCTTGCTTCCATACTTAGTCTCTACCTCCCTGCCATCCTCCAGTCCCAGTCTCCACCACCTAGGCTCCTTATCATCATCTACTCCCCTGACCCTCCCATGCAACACTCTCGGTCTGGTTCTTACGCCTTTGCATTTGAAGTTCACTGCCTTCTCTTCCACACTGCCTAGGTATCAGCCAGGGTGTCACTGAGAGCATAGGAAAGACAAGTGCCCTGAATTCAGCTCCAGTGCCCAGCTCCATCATGCAGCAACTGGAAGCTATGACAGGGAGTCTGGCTTCACCCCTGTAGCCCTGGGCTATATGAAGTATGTACAGTTTCTCTGTGGGGATGGTACATGTGCAGTCTGGCATGTCCTAGGAGCTGAGAGAAGCTTGAGTATGCTCAGTGAGGATCGAATCTTCAGAGATTTTATCTGTTAAGCTCTAGCATGTCCGAACATGTGCAAACTGATTTTTCAGAGGCTTAGAACTTGGCCAAATCTGGGCAAACTTTCACTGGGATGGCAAAAGGCATAGCCCTGACACTGCCAAATTTCAAGTCCTTGTTCCAAGGCATGACGGTACTGGTGCTTTCCAAAGAAAATGTTGCCAGAATATTTTTAACATCGAAAAACAACATTTTATTTAGCCTTATTCTCAGAAACAACTGAACCATGTAGGCTGAAATATTTTGAAAAATTCGTCCTTAAGTGGACATGTAGCATAGAAAATTTCAGCTGGAGCAGTTAATCTGGGAAAGTTATAATTAACTGAAAACAGGGTCTTATAAGGGGAAGTGTTGGGCATGCTTGATAATAGGCATTGCCATATCCTGCCTATAATACATTGTTTTCTCATAACCATAGCCAATGAAGTATGCAACACCATTTGGCAAATAAACTTATATTAGGATCATTTTCTGGAAATTATCATATAATTAGAGTCTGTATTAAAGCCCAAACACAAAGGGGTAGAGATAAGGTTTCACAGCTTGCAAGGTCAGATCATTTAGTCTGAGCTCCTGTATAACACAGGCCAGAGAACTGCCCTAAAATAATTCCTAGAGTATATCTTTTAGAAAAACATCCAATCTTGATTTAAAAAGTGGCAGGAATGGAAAATCCACCACAACCTTTGGTAAATTGTTCCAGGGGTTAATCATTCTCATTGTTAAAAATGTAAGCGTTATTTTCCGTCTGAATTTGTTTAGCTTCAGCTACCAGCCAGTGGATCATTTTATACACTTTTCTGATAGATTGAAAAGCCCACTACTAAATATTTGTTCTCCATGTAACTACTTATAAACTGTGATCAAGTCACCCCTTAACCTTCTCTTTGTTAAGCTAAATAGATTGAGCTTCTTCAGTCTATTGTTATAAGGCAGGTTTTCTAATCCTTTAATCATTCTTGCAGCTCTTCTCTGAACCCTCTACAACCCTGAACAACCTTCTTGAATTGTGGGCAACAGCACTGGACACAGGATTCCAACAGTGGTTGCACCATGCCAAAGACAGAGGTAAAATAACGTCTCAAGATTCCCCTGTTCATGTATCCAAGGATCCCATTAGCTCTCTTGGCCACAGCCTCACACTGGGAGCTCATGTTCAGCTGATTATTCACCATGACCCCCAAATCTTTTTCAGAGTCACTACTTCCCAGGAGAGAGTCCCGCTCTGGTAAGTATGGCCTATATTCTTTGTTCCTAGATGTATACGTTTGTATGTAGCTATAGTAAAATCTATATTGTTTGCGTGTGCCCAGCATACCAAGTGGATCGCTCTCTGAATCAGTGACCTGTGCTCTTCATTATTTATCACTCGCCCAATTTTTATGTCTTCTGCAAACTTTATCAGTGATGATTTTGTTTTCTTCCAGGTCATTGCATGGATTACTTTAATTATTGCATTGCCTAACATTTGAGTGCTTCATTTTGCAACCTCAATGTTCTTTTAATGTAGCTTTTTGTATGGAATTGGTATTTGTTCCACAGTGGTGGTGATAGCCATGTGATAAATTATATTACCATGCATCTTTGACTACCTCTCTTGAATTCTGCCCACTAATCCACTTCCACCAGGACTATTTCAAATATTTCAGTTCTGTAGGCAGACTCAAACAGATGCCATTTTTAAAAAAAGCCTCTCACAAAAGCGTCTCCTTTCTTTCTGCCAACCAACCCCTCTTTCACACTGAGGAATTTCCCCAGCAGTAGCTCAGAGTCAGAATTTTAGGTGGGGCATTTGCCTACAAATTGAAAATACCTTTCAGGGCTGCGAGGCTGTTCAGAAAAGTCCTGGTACTAGAATGGACACTACATCATTTGGGGCACAAAAGCAACTCCAGGAATGGACTCTTCTCTATACAGAAGAGCTATTTTGTTAATTTAAACAACTGTGGGTGAAACACAGAACTGGAATGACAGTAAAGTTATTTTCTCATCTGCTGAATGAAGCAGTGCCCAAGGCACCCCAATGGTAGAGTCTTTACTGAATTTCCCCTAAAATTACACTGATCTGAAGACTGCAGTCTTGTTATAAGTAAGTATAAAGAAGTGTTGGTCTAATCAAAGGTATTACCTCACCCACCTTGCCTCACTGATCTCAGGTATAGTAAGAGCAATATTAAAATCCTGGCCCAGTGACAGATTTCAAATCTTATATCTTGCAAGCCATCAGACTATAAATGGTTGCAATATCTCACTGGAGAGCTGGGAATCCCCCTTTCCAGCAGCGTAAAGCATTTATTTCTAGCAGATTTGTTATACAGAATTATTTTAGATCATTTTTAGAGTGTTCTGAAATGTATTAGTTATTTTTCTGTCCCTTTGAGGCCTGAAGATACTACTTCATACATCTGATGAAGTGGGTTCTAGCCCACGAAAGCTTATGCCCAAATAAATTTGTTAGTCTCTAAGGTGCCACAAGGACTCCTTGTTTTTTTTAACATACAGAAGCCTTTTGTGAGATGGCCTCATGATACTAACATACAGTAGCCTTTTGTGAGATGTACAAAAAACAGTAATTTTTTTAAAAACAAAGAAAGCTCTCTGAACATTTCTAATACCATTTTTGGGAAATGTGTGGCATATGCAAAACATGATGGCATATTATGGTATGAAGGTCTTAGTGATTATTGGTACTTGTTTTGAATGTATTGCAAATCTATGCTGATCCCAAACTCCTGCCAGTAGGGCCACTCTTATTCCATACCATACCGTGACACCGCCAAAACAGACATGCACATGCTAAGACATCTGTAGTCGTCCATTACAAGAGACATACAAAGACAGAAAGCAGTAAAAACAAAGATGGTTCTTTACTTGGTTTCATAGTTCCAGATGCGTACAGATCTGTCCAGGGAACAGGTAGCAACAAGAGGCTTACGGATACAGATGTCCAGTCCAGTGATGGCAGCAGAATGTAATGGGAAATTCAGATACTCAAAGTGAGCTGGTTCCCCCTACAGAAGAGTCACAGAAAATTAAACACCCAGAAAAAAATCATATTGGCTTAGATTGATCAAGAGACAGTAAGCAAAGGACAATGATAAGCAGTAAGCAAAGGCAATGAATGGAATTGGGGAGAGGTATCTTGTGTAGTACTAGACTAAAAAAGCACCAGAAATTTAAAATAGGGTATAATGGTGTTAGGTGCATTCTTATTTGGCACCTTTACTACTGATATGGAAGAGTGATGGGATTCAGACACAATACTATATTGTGAAGATTTGTGCACATCAGCAAGTACAGAAAAATAATGCACAAGGGCCTAAAAAGACATGAACAACAACACAAATGAAAACTGACCTGGAAGATGGCATTTAATACATATAAGGAAAAATAATCTGAAAAGCAGATACTGAATGGGAAGTAGAAACCTGGGAAGCAAACTAGATAGGAGTTTGCAGTGTGATATAGCGGGGGCGGGGGGTGAGGAGAGAAGAAGCCAGTGAGGTTTTGGGCTGCATACACAAAAGTATGCCATCATGGAACAGTCCCTGTCTGTACAGATGCTCTAGTATGACTCACCTGGAATAAGTATTTAATTCCATCTAGGCATTTATACCAGATTTATCCCCCAGCTCAAGACAATGAGAGTTCTGTCCTTAATTAGCTTGTAAAAGTTCTTTAGTGCAGGAACTATCTTCAACTGCACGTTTGTGCCCAACACAACGGGATTCTGATTTTGACTAAGACCTCTATGTGCTACCATAATATGAATACTACTACTTCCAAATATAATAATCACATGACAGATTCTCAGCTTTAACATCGTATTAAAGATTTTTGCATATTAAATTTATTAAACATATACACAGAGCACTTCTCTGCACTACAAGGATGGGATGGGTTCAGTGTCTCACAGGTGGATTTTACAAAAACCTTCCACAGAAAGTAACACTGGAAACCAAGTGCCTTGCTTATATATCACTTACTGAGTGTTGTGCTTAAAGAATGGTGATCAAATTGAACTTACCTTAATTATCTCAGTTGAGGACATGGTAAAGATGTAGAGCTGATTTTTATTTGTGCTAATGAGTAGCGTTTCCTCTGAGGGGCTAAAACACATGCACATAACATCCTGCTTGTCTGACTGATTTGGGTCACTGGTGCGCTGATCCTGGGGAATCTACACAGCAAACCAGTCCCATTAGACTGTTTCAAATCTCAGTACTCCACATAGCACACACACTTGCAGCGTAATTCTGCTTTGGTAGGGATATGCTTAGAAATCAATTGACTCTAAAGAAGTAGGTGCCTTACCTACACAAAGACAGCAATGCAGACAAGGTGACCCAGATGGAATTTTCCATCTTTAATAGCTATAATTTCAGAACACGTTTTCAACATTTGTCTTAATATATGTATCACATACAAAAAACGGCAACAAAAGAACACAAAGCAAAGTCAAGCACTCAAGTTAGGAAATGGTAGAATTACAGTTGTCCATGAAAGAACAGTTCCTTACCTTACAGTACTTGCACTTCTTTGAAATGTGTTTTCCACATGGACTCCAGTCCTAGTGATCATGTTTCCCATGTACATAGATCCTTTTGGCCAGCAGTGACCATTGGGGATGCACCTGTGCCCCAGTTCTCCTAGTGCTCCCCTACCCAAGGGTATAAAGAGCAGAGTGGGCACAACCAGCTCCTTCACCACTACCGAATATAAGAGGGGTAGGACTCTGTAGTAGGGGGAAGGAAAGCAGGTCATGGAATCCACGCGGACAATATATCTCAAAGAATCACAATTACTGTAAGGTAAGTAACCATTTCGTCTTCGAATGATTGTCCACATGCCTTCCACTCTTGGTGACTTACAAGCAGTCATCAGTTTGCTTGAAGGTGGTGTGATGCTGGCAGGCCAGGGGCCAGCTCTTGCCAAGACTGCAGACATTAGCTAAGAAAAAACGGTTACTCACCTCGTAACTGTTGTTCTTTGAGATGTGTTGTTCATGTCCATTCCAATCAGGTGTGTGCACATGCACATGCACAGCAGCCGCAAGATTTTTCCCCTAGCAATATCCGTCGGTCCCCCTGGAGTGGCGCCATCATGGCGCTCAATATAGGGCCCTACTGACCCACCACCCACTCAGTTCCTTCTTGCTGGCTACTCCAACAGAGGAGTATGTGGGTGGATATTGGAATGGACGTGAACACCACATCTCGAAGAGCAGTTACGAGAAGGTGAGTAACCGTTTTTTCCTCCTTCGAGTGCTTGTTCATGTCAATTCCAATCAGGTGACTCCCAAGCCTAAGATCAGGAGGCGGGGTCGGAGCTGTCCACTGACTGTAGCACTGCTCTACCAAAGGCCGCATCATCTCTGGCCTGCTGGGTAATTGCATAATTCGCAGTGAAAGTATGTACGGAGGACCATGTCACTGCTCTGCATATTTCCTGGGTCGGAACTTGCGCCAGGAACGCTGCTGAAGAAGTCTGCGCCCTAGTGGAGTGCGCTGTGAGCGGAGGGGCAAGCACCTCTGCCAGGTTATAGCGTTCATGGATGCAGTACATGATCTATGAGGAAATTCATTGGGAGGAGACTGGAAGACCCTTCATCCTGTCTGCCACAACCACAAACAATTGAATGGACTTCCTAAATGGTTTCGTTCTTTCAGTGTAAAAGGCTAGCGCTCTGTGGACAACCAGTGAGTGGAAACTCTGCTCCCTGCCATTCGAGTGCGGCTTAGGAAAGAACACTGGGAGGAAGATGTCCTGGTTGATGTGAAACTGGGAGACAACCTTCAGGAGGAAAGCTGGATGTGGCCTGAGCTGCACCTTGTCCTTATAGAACACAGTGTAAGGGGGCTCTGATGTTAGGGCCTTGAGCTCAGATACCCTCCTCCTGGCTGAGGTTATTGCTACCAGAAACACCACCTTGTATGACAGAGCAGGGAACACCAGCGGTTTGAAGGGCAGACCCATCAATTTGGAAAGGACCAGATTGAGGTCCCAAGTTGGGGCCTGTTGTCGGACGTGTGGATATAGCCTGTCGAGACCTTTCAGGAAACGGCTGACCATAGGATTGGCAAACACCGACTGGCCCTCTGAGCCTGGATGGAAGGCAGAGATGGTGGTCAAGTGAACCGTTATTGATGACCTGCACAGCCCCTGCTGCTTGAGATGGAGAAGGTAGGCTCTCTGCACAGGTACTACTGTGGAGAAGGATTTGGAAGAGCCCTCTGAGGGAAGGGTTCAGAAGGAGACCCCATCAGCTGGAAGGCATGGGATGCATTGTCCTAGGGATGGTGGCTCCATGACCACCATTCCCAAGAGGAGGAGACGAGTGGTGGTGATCGGGGACTCCTTGCTAAGGGGGACAGAGTCACCTGTCTGCCGACCAGACCGGGAAACTCGAAGTGTGCTGCTTGCCTGGAGCTAGAATGCAGGATGTGACCGAGTGTCTGCCGAGACTGATCAAGAACTCGGACTGCTACCCCTTCCTACTTTTCCACATGGACACCAAAAATACTGCCAAGAATGACCTTGAGTGGATCACCGCAGACTACTTGGCTCTGGGAAGAAGGATAAAGGAGTTTGAAGCGCAAGTTGTGTTCTTGTCCATCCTCCCTGTTGAAGGAAAAGGCTCAGGTAGGAACCATTGAATTGTGAAGGTGAATGCGTGGTCATGCAGGTGGTGTTGGAGAGAGGGCTTTGGATTCTTCAACCATGGAATCTTGTTCCGGGAAGAAGGATTGCTAGGAAGAGATGGGATCCACCTAACGAAGAGAGGGAAGAGCATCTTTGCAGGCAAGCATGCTAAACTAGTGAGGAGGGCTTTAAACTAGGTTCGCAGGGGGATGGTGACCTAAGCCCAGAGGTCAGTGGGGAAGTGGGATACCAGGAGGAAACACAAGGAGGAGGGTACAAAATGGGAAGCCTCCTGATTCATAGTGAGAAAGTAGGGCAATCAGCTAGTTATCTTAAGTACATGTACACGAACGCAAGAAGCCTGGGAAACAAGTGGGAAGAATTGGAAGTCCTGCCACAATCAAGGAACTAAGATGTGATTGGAATAACAGAAACTTGGTGGGGCAATTCACATGACTGGAGCACTGTCATGGATGGGTATAAAGTTTTCAGGAAGGACAGGGACGGGAGGAAAGGTGGAGGAGTTGCATTTTATGTAAGAGAACGGTATGATTGCTCAGAGCTCCAGTATGAAACTGGAGAAAAGCCTGTTGAGAGTATTTGGGTTAAGTTTAGAGGCAAAAACAACAAGCGTGATGTTGTGGTGGGTGTGTGCTATAGACCACCGAATCAGAAAGATAAGGTAGATGAGGCTTTTTTCGGACAACTAACTGAAGTTTCCAGATCACAGGCCCTGGTTCTATTGGGGGACTTCAATCACCCTGACATCTGCTGGGAGAGCAATACAGCAATGCACAGACAATCCAGGAAGTTTTTGGAGAGTGTTGGGGACAACTTCCTGGTACAAGTGCTGGGGGAACCAACTAGGGGCTGTACTCCTCTTGACCTGCTGCTCACAAACAGGGACGACTCGGTAGGGGAAATAGAAGTGGGTGGCAACCTAGGCAGCAGTGACCATGAGATGGTTGAGTTCAGGATCCTGACAAAAGGAAGAAAGGAGAATAGCAAAATAAGGACCCTAGACTTCAGAAAAGCAGACTTAGACTCCCTTAGGGAACTGATGGGCAGGATCCCCTGGGAGGCTAATATGAGGGGGAAAGGAGTCCAGGAGAGCTGACTGTATTTTAAAGAAGCCTTATTGAGGGTGCAGGAACAAACCATACCGATGTGCAGAAATAATAGCAAATTATGGCAGGCGACCAGCTTGGCTTAACAGTGAAATCTTCAGTGAGCTTAAACTGAAAAAGGAAACTTACAAGAAGTGGAAATTTGGACAGATGACTATATATATGGGAGGAGTATAAAAATATTGCTAGAGCATTGCAGGGTTGTAATCAGGAAGGCCAAGGCACAACTGGAGTTGCAGCTAGCAAGGGATGTGAAGGGTAACAAATGGGGGAGGCAAACCATTGGTGCCGACTCCATGGGTGCTCCGGGGCTGGAGCAGTCACAGGGAAAAGTTGGTGGGTGCAGAGCACCTACCGGCAGCTCCCTGCCCGTCCCAGCTCACCTCCGCTCCACCTCCTCCCCTGAGCAGGCTGCCGTGTCCTGCTTCTCCTCCTCCATCCCAGTGCTTGCACCGCGAAACAGCTGTTTTGTGCGGCAAGCCTGGGAGGGTGGGAGGGGGGAGGAGGAAGAACGTGGTGCGCTTGGGAAAGAGGTGGGGCCAGGGCGGGGATTTGGGGAGGGATCCAATAGGGGCAGGGAGGGGGCGGAGTCGGGGGGGGGGGTGGCGCGAGCACCCACCGGCGCCAACAAAAGTTCGCGCCTGTAAGGCAACCTAGTGACAGATGATGTGGAAAAAGCTGAAATACTCAATGCTGTTTTTGCCTCGGTCTTCACAGACAAGGTCAGACTGCTGCACTGGGCAACACAGTATGGGGAGGAGGTGAGCAGCCCTCAGTGGTGAAAAAACAGGTTGACTATTTAGAAAAGCTGGACATGCACAAGCCCATGGGTCCAGATCTAATGCATCCAAGGGTGCTGAGGGAGTTGGCTGATGTGATTGCAGAGCCATTGGCCATTATCTTTAAAAATTCGTGGTGACCAGGGGAGGTCCCTGACAATTAGAAAAAGGCAAATATAGTGCCCATCTTTAAAAAAGGGAAGAAAGAGAATCCGGGGAACTACAGACCAGTCAGCCTCACTTCAGTCCCCAGCAAAATCATGGAGCAGGTCCTCAAGGAATCCATTTTGAAGCACTTGGAGGAGAGGAAGGTGATCAGGAACAGTCAACATGGATTCATCAAGGGCAAGTCATGCCTGACAAACCTGATTGCCTTCCATGATGAGATAAGTGGCTCTGTGGATATGGGGAAAGCGGTGGATGTGATATATCTTGACTTTAGCAAAGCTGTTGATACAGTCTCCCACGGTATTCTTCCCAGTAAGTTAAAGAAGTATGGCTTGGATGAATGGACTATAAGGTGGACAGAAAGCTGGCTAGATTGTCGGGCTCAACAGGTAGTGATCAATGGCTCGATGTCTAGTTGGCAGCTGGTATCAAGCGGAGTGCCCCAGGGGTTTGTCCTGGGGCTGGTTTTGTTCAACATCTTTGTTAATGATCTGGATGATGGGATGAATTGCATCCTCAGCAAATTCGCAGATGACACTAAACTGGTGGGAGAGGTAGATATGCTGAAGGGTAGGGATGGGGTCCAGAGTGACCTAGACAAATTGGAGGATTGGGCCAAAAGAAATTTGATGAGGTTCAACAAGGACAAGTGCAGAGTCCTGCACTTAGGAAGGAAGAATCCCATGCACTGCTCCAGGCTGGGGACCGACTGCCTAAGCAGCAGTTCTGCGGAAAAGGACCTGGGGATTACAGTGGACGAGAAGCTGGATATGTGTCAGCAGTGTGCCCTTGTTGCCAAGAAGGCCAACAGCATATTGGGCTGTATTAGTAGGCTCACGGCCAGCAGATAGAGGGAAGTGATCATTCCCCTCTATTCGGCACTGGTGAGGCCACACCTGGAGTATTGCGTCCAGTTTTGTTGCCCGCACTACAGAAAGGAGGTAGACAAATTGGAGAGAGTCCAGTGGAGGGCAACGAAAATGTTTAGCGGACTGGGGCACATGACTTACGAGGAGAGGCTGAGGGAACTGGGGTTATTTAGTCTGCAGAAGAGAAGAGTGAGGGGGGATTTGTTAGCAGCCTTCAATTACCTGACGGGAGGTTCCAAAGAGGATGGAGCTAGGCTGTTCTCCACGGTGGCAGATGACAGAACAAGAAACAATGGTCTCAAGTTGCAGTGGGGGAGGTCTAGGTTGGATATTCGGAAACACTATTTCACTAGGAGGGTGGTGAAGCACTGGAATGGGTTACCTAGGGAGGTTGTGGAATCTCCATCCTTAGAGGTTTCTTAAGCCCGGCTTGACAAAGCCCTGGCGGGGATGATTTAGTTGGTGTTGGTCCTGCTTTGAGCAGGGGATTGGACTAGATGACCTCCTGAGGTCTCTTCCAACCGTAATATTCTATGATTCTAAAGTAGTCGAGAATGAGTGGTATAGAGGTGAATGCTGGGGACAAATGATACTGCACTCACCAGATTGAGAATCTCTTCTACTTGGCAAGGTAGGTAGCCCTGATGGAGGGTTTCCTACTGCCAAGGAGAAATTGTCTAACTGGGTCCGAGCAGGAAAGCTCCATGGGGTTCAGCCATGGAGCTTCCATGTTGTGAGGTGCAACATCTCAAGGTTTGGGTGCTGGAGACGGCCGTGATCCTGAGTTATTAAGTCTGGGAGGAGTGGCAAGGTGATTGGGGCTTCCACGGACATTTCCAGGAGAGCTGTGTACCAGTGTTGGTGGGGCCAGGCTGGAGCTAACAATATCACTGAAGCCTCTTCTGTCCGTATCTTAAGGATTACCTTGTGAACGAGAGGGATGGGCAAGAACACGTAGAAAAGATGGCCTCCCTTCAAGTCCCCTCGATCCCAGGAAGGGATGATGGAGGCCAAAGAGACCATGCGGAACTTCAGTTTCCTCATGAACTTGTTGAGCTCTTGCAGGTCCAGGATGGGACTGAGCCCGCCTTTGGCTTTCGGTATTAGGAAATACTGGGAATAGAAGCCTTTGCCCTTCAGCTCCTGAGGAACCTCTTACACTGCCCACAGTGAGAGAAGTGAATGCACCTCCTGTATGAGGAGTTGCTTGTGAGAAGGGTGCCTGAAAATGGATGAGGAACGGGGGTGGAAGGGCAGGAGGGCCGAGAATTGGAAGGAGTATCCCCTCTCTACTGTGCGGAGCACCCAGTAGTCTGAAGTGATACGGGCCACGCAGGGTAGAAAGGGGATAGTCGGGAAGAGAAGGTAAGGCGGGTTTGATACATTGCAAGTGTTGGTGCACCGTCCCCGTTTGCACCTTCAAAAGGCCTGCTTCTGGCTGGATGAAGGTTTGGACAGGCCAGAGCCCTGGCGTGAGGACAGGTGCGGCCTCTTCCTGCCGCTCCTGTTTCTCCTCTATGCATCCTCTATGCATCCGATGAAGTGAGCTGTAGCTCACGAAAGCTCATGCTCAGATAAACTGGTTAGTCTCTAAGGTGCCACAAGTACTCCTTTTCTTGTTTCTCCTCTGTGAGCCATCCTGCTGGTTCTGTGGTTGGAAGAACTGCGGAGGAGGTTACGGCCTAAAATACCTCCGCTGTGTGGCAGGGGTGTGGAGGTCCAGCAATTTGAGGGTGGCTCTTGAGTCTTTTAGGCTATGTAGCTTTTTATCCGTCTTTTCGGAAAATAGAGTTGCACTCTCAAAAGGGAGATCTTGAATGGTCTGCTGGACCTCATATGGCAGACCTGATACCTAGAGCCAGGAGTCCCTTCTCATGGCAATCCCAGTAGACATCACCCGAGTGGCTGCTCTCTTCTCTCCGCGCCCAAGGGGTCCTGCGGTGTTTGGGGATCCTGGGTGCAAATGGTGCCATGGCCCTTGATACCAGAGCTGTATACGTCGGTGCCGAGGCTGCCAGTGCCGAAGTTGTCGAAGCCAGAACCTATGGTGTTGGGCCTGTCGGTGCCAAGGCTGTTGGTGCCAAGGACAGCAGCGCTGATACCACTGGGGCTGGCGTAGACGACGCTGGTGCCACAGGGGTTGGGATGGTGGCGTCAGTGAGCGATGCAGCTACCCCTGATCCTGCCAATGCTGATGGTGCCAGAGGTGGTACGAAAGTGGCGGAGGCCACCGCTGCCATCCTGGAATGCGACCCTTGGTTCTGACCTTGGCCTTGGTGAAAGGCCCAGGGAGTTCAAAAGGGCCACTGTGCTGGGGGCTGCCACTGCATGGGCCATGGTGCCGGGTAAGGGTGCTGGTCTCGCGATGACCCAGACCATCTACTTCTGCTCCTACGAGATCGATAGGAGTCCAACTCCAAGGTCTCCGAAAAGGAGGACCACAGAGGAGTGGTACTCTGAGGCGCCAACGGTCCACACCGAGGGCTTGGGGACCAATGAGGCTGCTGCCCCTGTTCTGGCACCGGGGAGCCGTGCACTGGGGATGGAGACCGCTGGGACATCATTGCGGGCTTTCCCCTTGACGGTGCCAGAGGAGTGACTGGTGCCCATGACCTATCCTGTCTAGGTGGGGAGAATGATGTCATGAGCTGAAGCAGCTCCCAGGCTGCCTCAAATACCTCGGGATCAACGAGAATGGTCAAGACTCAACCGCCCTTCTACGGGGGCAGGAGTTGACGCGACTGTCTCTGGGGCTGAGGTAGCGTGGCCCGACTCGGGTCTCACAACGGCTGGCTCCTTGGGTCTAGCTAGGGTGGGGTGGGGGTGAGGGGCTGTGGGGAAACGACCCCTCTCTGGCCTCCTATTATTCTGTGGCACTGGCGATTGAGACCGGTGCCTACCTGAGGCATGTGAGCCTTGAGTGGAGCCATGACAGTGCCGAGAGTCCTTGTCCTTACTTGGCACTGATCCCCGTGCCAATGGTGCTGGGGCACTGCATACCGAGGAGGAGGTACTTGGTGCCAGGTCCACCGACCCGGGGTCGGACTGGGGCCGGAGTGCCACTTCCATTAGTAGGACCTTCAGGCGTTGATCTCTATCTATCAGTGTCCTGGGGCAAAACCCCCTGCAGATCCTACAGTGATCCTTTTGATGGCTCTCTCCCAAACACTTCAAACACGAAGTGTGAGGATCGCTTCTGGGCATTTACTTGCTGCTGACCTCACAGGCTTTGAAGCCAGGAGGATGCGGCATGCCCTAGCACTGGGATAGCGCTGGAGGGGAAACCCCTCCAAAGGAAACTTAAGAACTAAGTAAAGTATCTACTAACTACTTAACACTAACTACAAAACTAATGAAGAACTATATACAGACTGCCAAATGCACTTGTCACAACAAGAGCAAGGGGAAGTTCCAGCTAACCGTCACTGGCGGTAAGAAGGAACTGAGGGGTTGGTGGATCGGTAGGGCCCTATATTGAGCGCCATGATGGCGCCACTCCAGGGGGCACCTGGACTGACCCAACGGATACTGCCAGGGGAAATATCTTCCAGCACACGCACACACCTGATTGGAATTGACATGAACAAGCATTTGAAGAAGAACTGACAGACTCATAGTTGGAAACCAGACCAGTTCACCTGTATGTTAGTTTTGCTCAAAATAGGTATTAGTCTTGTAAGAATGTATTTAGTGTTTAGAATCTACAAAAGGCTTGTAAGTTGCTGCATGCATTAATCTCACTTGTAATGTCTGTATACCATGCCATAAGAAAATATGTACTTTTTGCTTTATAACTTTGAAAATGTTTGCACTAAACTTGTGAATCCAGGCATGAAAATCATCACCCCAGCCCATCCAGGAGAACTATCAAAATTTAACCATTATAAGACAAAAACTTTGTTAATTGCCCCATCCACCCGTGGAGAAGTACATGCAGAAGGCATCTTCCCATCACTTTTTGAATGCTGGAGGAGGGAAATAAAAAGAGCGGATGTGAAGATTTTTCATCTCTTTGCTGTTTGAACTCTCACAGGGCCAGTCACCAAACTGAAGCCAGAGATCCCCAAGGGTTGTCTCCTGGGTCCACTCTGAAAGACACTTTGAATAGACAGCTCTCTACAACTCTGTCACTCTTAGGATTTAGATGGTAACTCATTGTGTGTATATGTTTGCTTGTTTTAATCTGTAAATAACTCTTATTTCTCTTTCCAAGTGAATAAACCTTTAGATAGTTTAACACAGGACTGGCTACAGGCATTGTATTTGGCATACGATATAGGATACCAATTGATCTAGGCTAAGTAAGTGGTCTCTTGGGACTGGAAGCAATCTGCATATTGTGTGATTTTTGGTGTAGGTGACCATTTATCACTAAGTCCAGTTGTATGGATGGCCAGATAGACTGGAGAGTCTAAGGGGACTGTTCTGGGACTCCATGGTAAGATTTTTATAGAGATCCAGGAGTTCACATTTGTTACTGGCTTGGTAAAATCTAATTATAGAACATACCTCAAGCTGGTTGTATCTGCCCTGTTTTTGACAGTCTGCCCCGAGGTAGGCACTCACTGTCGTGAGCCACTCAAGACAGCATGACAGGTGGGAAGTAGTTCTACTAAAACAGTAACTATAAGACAGCCCTAAATAAAAGGGCATTCGATCTGGAAGCCTTTATCAAAGAGTAATGACTAGTAAATATGTGGACTGAGTGGCAGGTAGCTACCCTACAGATTTCAGAAATAGGGACATTCTTCAAACAGGCAGCAGAGGCTTCTTGAGCTCTAAGGTGGATCTAACCTGACTAACTCAGGGCATGTCCTGATACAGATGGAGACTCAGTTAGATAATCCCTGAGTGGATATTGCCTGACCCTTAATCCTCTCTGCAAAGGCCATAAACAGTCTAGGTGTGTTCCTGCATAATTTTGTCCTGTCAATGTAAAGACACAATGGTCTTAACTATATCAAGTGTGTGAAGCTTAGCTTCCCCAAGGAAAAATGAGGCTTGGGGAAGAAACCTGGGAAATAAATACATTGGTACACATATAATTCTAAAAAAAAAAAAAAAATTTCAGCAGGAACTTGGGACCTTGAGACCTGAGAGTGATCCTGTCCTTAACAATCAGAGGCAGGAGGTCACGGCAGCATGCTGCACTGCTGGAAACAGATAAGCATGGGAAGGCTGGGGCCACCAGAGAGAAGGGAAGCCGAGGAATTCCACTCATCTAGAAATTTCAAATCAATACCAGGTTCTCAACATGGAAACTCTGGAAGATACCTCTCAAGATCCAGCAGGTCCAAGGAAACAGAGAGATGTATGGGACACATATGTGGATGGCAGCTCAGCCCAACGAGTAAGAAAATCAAGCCTGCATGCAAAGAGTTCTCCACCCATCCAAAGAAGACAGACAATTCTTGTTGGAAATTCAATACAGTACTCAGAAGAATCAAAAGAACATTCTGCAAGGGGCAGGTGGACAACTGGACAATGTGCTGTCTTCTAGGAGCCAAGACACAAGCCAACACTCTAAGATTGGATAGACTTCTGAAGTTGAGAGGCAAGGATTCACTGGTGATGGTTCATATTGGTACTAATGACACTGCATTGCGAGATATATCACAGATACTAGATGACTTCAGAGAACTCGGAAGTGTGCTGAAGAAGAATGTCCAAGCGATCATCTGAAATCCTTCCTGTTCCATGAGTGAAGAAAGACAGGAGGCAAAAGATTCCGGAAGTAAACCATTGGCTAGGTAAGTGATGGAAGGTAGAGCGTTTTGGTTTTGTGGAACATTGGTACACCTATGGGGAGAGAGGACTGTATAGTTTAGATCTCCTCCTCCTCAGCAGAAGGGGAACCAATCTCCCTGGGACAGGCTGGCTAGAGTAATCAGGATGGGGTTAAACTAATAGCAAAATGGGAAGGTAAAATGAGGGAAGACGTAAGCGCTCAATTAGCACAAAATTGAGATGTTGAGAACAGAATGAATAAAGGGACCAAAGGACATGAATAGAAGCAATTTTACAATTGCCTATGCACCAATGCTAGGAACCTGGGTAACAAACAAGAGGAACTGGATTTACAAGAAAAATTCAATCTAGCTGGTATTACTGAAAAATGGTGGGATGATTTGCATGATTGAAATGTTAAAATGAATGGTTATAACCTATTTAGGGAGGATCAACTGGGCAAAAGGGGAGGGGGAGTGGCACTTTATGTCAAGAATGGCATTACCTGTTTCTGAGTCACTGATAACTCAGAAGAAAATAATTTTGAATGCTAATGAATCAAAGTCCTAACAGAGAAAGCATAAGATGAGGTATTGATTGGTGTCTGCTACAAACCACCAAATCACAAGAAGGAACAGGATGACTGCCTCCTTACACATATATCTATAAGGTGTAGGGAAAAAATGTTTGATCATGAGGGACTTCAATTTGAGTGACGCATGCTGGAGGTCTCATGCTGCCATATTATAACATCCTTGGAATTTCTAGACATTATAGATGACAATTTCCTAACTCAAAAAGTGTTGCCGCCAACACAGGGGAATTCTTTATTAGACCTTGTCCTAACAGATAAAGAGGAACTGATCACGGAACTAAGAATTAATGGTAGGTTAGGTACAAGTGGTCATGATCACATTTATAATTTGCAAGCAGAATAAAGTCCAGACCAATAATATATTTACTCAGTGCTTTGAGAGGGCCAATTTCACAAAGCTGGAAACAATTATGAGCCAAGTCAGCCAGAAGGAAGAATTTAATAAGAAAAATGTGAATCATAATTGGGAATCATTTAGACCGCTTACTAGATGAAAAAGGCTGTGCTGATTAAAAAAACCAGTCTGGTTTAGAGGAGAAGTGAAGGCACCTATAAAAATAACAAAATAATATATAGCAAAAGGAAGAAAGGGGAAATTGATAGTAATGAAATAAGGCGTAAGGATAATTAACCACTGGAACAATTTAACAAGGGTCATGGTGGATTCTCCATCACTCTTAATCTATTTCGGGGAAGTTTTATTGCCTGTGTTATACAGGAGGTCAGATTAGATGATCTGAAGTGGTTCGGGACTATTTAGAAAAGCTGGATGAGCACAAGTCCATGGGGCCGGATGCGTTGCATCCGAGAGTGCTAAAGGAGTTGGCTGATGTGACTGCAGAGCTATTGGCCATTATCTTTGAAAACTCATGGCGATCGGGGGAGGTCCCAGATGACTGGAAAAAGGCTAATGTAGTGCCCATCTTTAAAAAAGGGAAGAAGGAGGATCCTGGGAACTACAGGCCAGTCAGCCTCACATCAGTCCCTGGAAAAATCATGGAGCAGGTCCTCAAGGAATCAATTCTGAAGCACTTAGAGGAGAGGAAAGTGATGAGGAACAGTCAGCATGGATTCACCAAGGGCAAGTCATGCCTGACTAATCTAATTGCCTTCTATGACGAGATAACTGGCTCTGTGGATGAAGGGAAAGCAGTGGACGTGTTGTTCCTTGACTTTAGCAAAGCTTTTGACACGGTCTCCCACAGTATTCTTGCCAGCAAGTTAAAGAAGTATGGGCTGGATGAATGGAAGATAAGGTGGATAGAAAGCTGGCTAGATTGTCAGGCTCAATGGGTAGCGATCAATGGCTCCATGTCTAGTTGGCAGCCGGTATCAAGTGGAGTGCCCCAGGGGTCGGTCCTGGGGCCGGTTTTGTTCAATATCTTCATAAATGATCTGGAGGATGGTGTGGATTGCACCCTCAGCAAGTTTGCAGATGACACTAAACTGGGAGGAGTGGTAGATACGCTGGAGGGTAGGGATAGGATACAGAGGGCCCTAGGCAAATTTGGAGGATTGGGCCAAAAGAAATCTGATGAGGTTCAACAAGCACAAGTGCAGAGTCCTGCACTTAGGACGGAAGAATCCCATGCACCACTACAGACTAGGGACCGAATGGCTCGGCAGCAGTTCTGCAGAAAAGGACCTAGGGGTTACAGAGGACGAGAAGTTGGATATGAGTCAACAGTGTGCCCTTGTTGCCAAGAAGGCCAATGGCATTTTGGGATGTATAAATAGGGGCATAGCGAGCAGATCGAGGGACGTGATCGTTCCCCTCTATTCGACATTGGTGAGGCCTCATCTGGAGTACTGTGTCCAGTTTTGGGCCCCACACTACAAGAAGGATGTGGAAAAATTGGAAAGAGTCCAGCGGAGGGCAACAAAAATGATTAGGGGGACTGGAACACATGACTTATCAGGAGAGGCTGAGGGAACTGGGGATGTTTAGTCTTCAGAAGAGAAGAATGAGGGGGGATTTGATAGCTGCTTTCAACTACCTGAAAGGGGGTTCCAAAGAGGATGGCTCTAGACTGTTCTCAGTGGTAGCAGATGACAGAATGAGAAATAATGGTCTCAATTTGCAGTGGGAGAGGTTTAGGTTGGATATTAGGAAAAAGTTTTTCACTAGGAGGGTGGTGAAACACTGGAATGCGTTACCTAGGGAGATGGTGGAATCTCCTTCCCTAGAAGTTTTTAAGGTCAGGCTTGACAAAGCCCCGGCTGAGATGATTTAGTTGGGGATTGGTCCTGCTTTGAGCAGGGGGTTGGACTAGATGACCTCCTGAGGTCCCTTCCAACCCTGATATTCTATGATTCTATGATCACAGTGGTCCCTTCTGGCCTGGAAATCCTTGCGAGGCAGAACCAAGACCGCCCGTCCTGGGCTATCCTTCCATCCCACTCACTCAGAAAGTGATAAGTCTCTGGACTTCCTCCATGGAGAAATGGATCCTTCCAAAGTCACTTACTCTGAGGGCTTCTTCCCTGAAGTCATTACCCCAATCTGGTTCTCCCCAGGCTGGATCCTTATTCCCAGTCTCCCTTCAGGCTATTTGCTTGGAGGCTAGCTTTTTCCCAAGCCTGTCATAGGAGACTGCTTCCCCCCTGCTATCCTTTCCTTTCAGGCCCAGTCACAAGAAACAACCTCCCTCCTACAGCTTTCCTCCCCATCTTATTTCTCCCACCCCTTTATGGAAATCGTCCAACTCTCCCACAGCTGCGTCTGTTAATTGAATGGAGCCACCTGATTGCCAGCCAATCAGGATCAGCTGGGAGGTAACACATCTTTCACAGGTGAAACTGAGACCAACTCCCCTCAAAGGACCAGCCAGCCTGTGACACCCATACATAGCAACATGTACATATTTTAAAAATCCTACCAAAACAAAACATTCCATTGCACACACTTCCTGCCCCCACAGGGAAAAGATGACAGATGTTAGTCATGTTGCTTAACACACTACTGGAAGGCATTCAGATACTACACTGATGAACGCAACATAAGAACCTATGTAGATTACAACAGGCTTCTCTGGTGCCAAGACAGACTTCAGTATGAAGGAAGCCACAGTTACAGCACTATCCAGAGGCAGCAACAAAGTCCAGGCACAGAGGGAACCCCAGGATCAGCAGACTCTGAGGATGAAGCAAGCCATTCCTGCACAAGAATAGCTAGAGCCAGGCTGCAGAAGATCCTCTGACTTGGGGCCGAATGAAGATGCTGATCCTGTCATCAAAGACTTCCATTTCCCAATTTTAGGGGACTTGGAAGCTGATGAAGACCAACTGATTTTCTACATAGGAATGCAGCCTTGTCCCAATGATCTAGCTTGTAAGGCCTTCTACATAAGGAAGGCCAAAAGCAGAGTATGTCTGTCCTTTCAGGCCCAAGACATAAAGGCCTGATACAGTGAAAATTGGTCCAGATAAACAGACTTCTGTGTGGTACATAAATTAGTGAATATGTGGGCTAGGAAACACACCACATATACCCAGTCTTTTGCTCTGAGTTGGACATGACCAGTCAGAATCATCCTAAGAACTGGAATCCCCAATAGCACAGGATCTAGTAAGACTACCTATATCTAATACAGCTTTAAATAATAAGCAAAAACTCCGGTGGAAAAAACCAAAGATCTGCAATTAACTGAGAAAAGAAAGGAACTGAGGTGGTTGGGAATGCATGCCCTCCTCATAACCTTGGCTCTGAATGTTTATACAGTCCCAGAGACCACAGGTTTCTTAGAAGGTTCCTGAAACTCGATGATGTCATGGAGGCCAATCCCAAAAGTGGGACTATGCAGAGGCTACCTTGACGGAGAATGACTTTGTCATAAATTCTCTGTGTGACCGTGGACAAGTCACTTCCCCTTCTATAAATGCTGACCAACCTCTTATGGAACGGTGAGGATTAATGTCTATAGAGCGACTGAAAGATGAAGATGACTATAGAAGTATAGAGTATTATTATTACCTGGAGCAGATGTAAAACAAAAGGGCTCTTAAACTGAAACAGTTAAAGTCTGAGAACTGCAGCCTCTTAATTGCTTGGAGAAGCCCCTTCTGCCCCATTCACGGTCTCTCACCTACCCGGATTTCTCGGTTCTCCCTGTAACCTTCCTTCTCTTCAGTCTTCTCAAATAGTAGAACAACTCCTGGCCCAGCTGAGCATGCAAAACCTTTGGAATAAGCAGCAATGGCAGAGATTTGAGGCAAGGAAGCCTGCTGTTGGCCAACAGCTTCACAGAGCATCTCACTGGAGAGATCAGGGGAACTGGCAGTAGGAAATTCAATGAGGCTAAAACAGGAAGAAAGTTATTAAAATCAGCAACAACCAGAGAAACCCAATTTAGTCACAATTAGGGCAATATAGAAAAGCCTCCATTCATTCTTTCCCTAATAACACCTGAGGGACCTAGTTTCTTCTGTGAAGGATCTTTACGCATGAGATTGACTCTATCAGTAATGACCAGGAAGATTTACCTCTCAGATTCATGTGCCAGCTCATCCTTTTCCACCTCACTGGGACGTTCTTTGCATTCTATACTTGTCTCCCAGCGCAGATCTCCAGACTCAAAGAGAAA
This sequence comes from Chelonia mydas, assembly GCF_015237465.2. NCBI lineage: Eukaryota > Metazoa > Chordata > Testudines > Cheloniidae > Chelonia > Chelonia mydas. Next base: position 106,427,647 of record NC_057854.1, read on the forward strand.
GAGTTTGCCTGTGTCAGTGCCGACCATAACCCTGTCCTCGGTGAGCCAGGCATGGGACAAGTAGTTCTGAGGCTCTCCCCTCTGAAAGTTGGTCTGTTTCAAGGTCCCCTCAGTGTATCTGAAAAGTTTAAAAATGCCTTTTCCAGTGATACAAACCTGGGTGTTATCCTGGGGATTGAAGCTCACCTGGAAAGCAGAAAAGAGAAAAAAGTTATTTTTACACAACTATGTTCATGCATAGTACTGTACCAATAAATAAAGAGACATGATCCCTGCCCTAAAGAGCTTACAAAATAAGATACAGGACCACAAGGAATGACAAAAAAGTCACAGAAATGTATGGGAAGGACAAAGATTACAATAGGAAGAGATAAACTGTAGTACTTGCACATCCTGCATATTCCATTTTCCTCTTTTCTGAGTTGTATGCATAGCTTTTACATATCATAATTATTTTTATTAAATTAAGAGTTTTGCTGGATTTTTACTCCCTCAGAGAGCAGAAGAGGTGACCTGCACTGAAAGGCTAACAGAAAGGAGGGGGATTTGAAGGACACAGAGGTATCTGTCCTCAATGATGAGAGTAGACAGGGAACCGTAAGGATGACAAAAGCTTTTTCCATTTGGTATATTAAATATACCACTCAACAAAACTGTGGGGTAGTGTGCTTCTTGGAGACCCTGAATGGAGAGATTATTAATTGACAGTGATACCAGGCAGAGTTTCTGAACCCCAGGAAGTGCTATTCCTGCACAATGTAGCTCTTTACTTTGCATAGTTATTGTTAATCCTGTTGAACGGTGGAGGAGCAGACAGAGATATTCCTTTGTGGAATGCTCATAGCACGGTTTACCCAGTATGGCTTAGTCTTTTGCACTGCCTCAGTTTCTCCTTCTTCCCCAGTTAATCAGACTTTACTTTGCAGTTGTCTCTCTCAATAACCCTCCCCTCTCCAGGTGTCTAGTTTACTAACAAAGTTCAAAACACAAATCTTTCCCCCAATCTTTGTACCTGGCTCACAATCCTTGGTGTAGGGTTCTTATCTTGTCTCTGTTAAAAATGTGATCTCTCCCAGGCCTTCTACTTAGGAACCCTAAAGCGTTATCACCCGCTCCCTCCCTGCCTGCCAGCCAGCCACTCTTTCTGACTGAACTCAGGCTGCTCTTATATTCCCCAGCAGGTCTGGTTTCCAGTTATATACTCCCATCACATTACCCCTGCTGACATTCCCTTCACCTGGGAAGGTGAATTAAACTTGACACTGAAGAGGCAGAGTGCCAACCCATGAAAGGGCCAGCTCACCCTGTGATACAGAGCAATGAGTCTTCAGTCAACTCTTGCAGCACTTCAGTCCCAGAGTTCCCATGCTCCCTAATATTTCATGTTTTACACAAGCTTGCTAAAGTGTTTAGGATAAGCTATATGATTCCATATTTGAAAGTTAATTTTTTGTTAGATTTTTGTAAATATTACAGATGCCAGGGTAATTCTGAAACATAGTTTTATTGAACACCCTTGCAAAATGTATTATTTATTCATTATTATTATTATTATTATTTATTTTATTATTAACAACACCGTAGGTATGCATGACTGTACATGCCAATTAAAATCTGGCAGGATCCATCATGGATCAAATTGTAAGACTGATGCCCAAATCGGCAAAAACAGATGGAGAGAAAATAACAAAAAAAGAAGCTGCAGGTCAGTGAAGGATGAGATTTATGCAGAATACAATCCTACTATTACTTTGTGTTGTGGTGTAACAATCACATTAGTTCCATTTTCTTGTTTCTGAATTTTTAAAAATATTTGTATTGCATTTACTTTTCAAAATTTTTTCATACGCAACTAGATCAGGGGTGGGAAAACTTTTTGGCCCGAGGGCCACATCTGGATATGGAAATTGTATGGTGGGCCATGCATGCTCTATGGGGTGTATCATGGGGGAGCTCTATTAGTGATGTTACCAAGGTGGAGGGAGAGGGGACTCTGGGGGTGTGGCATGGGGGGGGCTCTACAGGGGTGCTACCAGGGACTCCTAGGGGCCCTGCTGGCAGTGACACCAAGGTGGCCGTACCCAGCACCGCCATGGGCCGAGGCACCCTAGGTGGGACGGGTGCGGTCCCTGGGCAGTTTCGAGGCTCTTGAGGGTGGGGCAGTAGGAAACCAGGAGAGGATTGGGCGCGCTGCCACATGGGGGTAGGGGGCTGCCACGTAGGGGCTGGTTCCCATCCCGGAAACAGTGCGGTGAAGTCGTGCCTGCACAGTGCGGCTCTGCGTGCTGGAAGATGGTGCTCATCAAGGAAATTGTGAGTCAGGGGCTGGGGAGTGCTGGGTGGGCAGAGCGGGGCAAGCCCCCGACCCCACTTCCCAGCGGGAGCTAGAGGACTGGATAAAAACGTCGGACGGGCCGCAAGCGGCCCGCAGGCCATAGTTTGCCCACCCCTGAACTAGATAGTTCATCTGTTCTCCGCTAAGGTCAATATACAGGAACATACCTGGCTCATTTACACTCATGTACACTCCAGAGAGTGTACAGAGCATTTTAAATCATGAAATTTTTAATCATGAATAAAATCAGCAAACAGGAATATAAGAACATAAGAATGGCCCTATTGGGTCAGACCAAAGGTCCATCTAGCCCAGTATCCTGTCTTCTGACAGTCGCCAGTGCCAGGTGCCCCAGAGGGACCGAACAGAACAGGTAATGATCAAGTGATCCATCCCCAGTCGCTCATTCCCAGCTTCTGGCAAATAGAGGCTAGGGACACCATTTGTGCCCATCCTGGCTAATAGCCATTGATGGACGTATCCTTCATGAATGTATCTAGTTCTTTTTTGAACCCTGTTATGGTCTTTTTTGAACCCTGTTACGGTTCAGGAACCTGATTTAAATAATCAGTTTTAATCTTGTATTGAATTTGTACTTTTTATTGATTCTCATTGGTTGATAACCATTAAACCATGTTACTTTGCAACTAAATATACCCTTACACTAAATTTGGTACTTCTTTTTGCTAATCAGAACAATACCCTATAACTATCTCTATCAACATTTAAGTAGTTTCAAAAAGTGTGAGAGCTATGGCCCCTCTGCCCCGCCCTCCGGTTCAGGCGCCACTGCTGTAAGATATGAATACATCATCCTGCTTCTTTCCAAATACATAACAGAAATATTAATTGAATACTTCTGCCTGTTCTGCATAATGATTGACAGTTTCACTAGTTGTCTAGTACTAGACATAAACCATTGCTAAGATTTAGCTTAGCTGATAACTTTAGCTTTCCTTATCAATTGCCTGCATTTCCTAATTTCAGATTTGTACTCATTGCTCTAAACTGCTCCATTTTTCCAACAATTATATATCTCTATGTAAATTTATATTTCATTGCTGTTTTCTCTTATCCTCTTTTTTAAACTTATTTCATTATTGTAGCATGAGGATATGGGGGCATCTTATACAGCATTTTTTAAACCTCCCAATTATCATTCACATTTTTATGCTTACATTTTCCCTTCCACTCAGTTTTTCCCATGGTTGTTTTCAGATTTGAGAAATTGGCAATTTTAAAGCACTAAGTATATATATATATTGCTGGCTAGGATTGAATTGTTTACACATAACCAATGAAATTAGATAGTAATCACCTGCAGCAAGGCAACCATCAATTTTTATGACAGTGATTAGTTCATCTTTATCCATCAGAATGAGGTCTAATATAAAATTACTTTTTTGTGTTAGAAAGCCAGCATCTATTATTTTTAGAACTCCAAGAACGTTTCACTAGAGGTAAAACGAGACCTCCAGCATGTCCTCCAGCCTGAAATTCCCCATGACAATGCATTTTTTCTTTCTAACATTATAGATAAATGTTTAAGGAGCTGCTTATCCTGTTCCCTTGTCTGATGTGGTCTCTATAACAAATCCCCACCATATTCCATATTGTGATTTAATCAGTTAGAACATTTATCCATAAGCCTTCCAGGTCCTGTTCTTCTGAAATGTCAATAACTCTAAAGCAGGTAATTGGATCTTTGATGAAGAGTACCACCACCCCCTTCTGTCCACTTTATCTTTCCTAATTATAGACTATCACTATTTTATGGAATTTTATGTTAGTTTTTCCCCTTGCTTGGAGGCTTACATGTGGGACATACGAGATGATTGTTTGAGGCTTTTGTTTCTAGTTAGTTTTTTCCTTTTGGGTTTTTACCCCTCTCTGACATGGTCTGAGTGGTTCCCCTACTGTTCTGACAACTGATTTATTACTTTATTATTTACAAAATTTTAAAAAACAAATTATAGCGACATTTTCAGGAGAAGAAGGTGTTGCCTAACCTCAGTTATCACAGAGAAAGTTAGCTTATGTAAACTATACATTATCTGGTGTAGAATGTTTCTATTCTCATCTGTCCCAGGATGTCACCCAGTTAGGTGAAAGTAGTGGTGGTGTGTTCATACAGGGACAACTGGAAGAAACAGTTTATTTTACAGGACAGTGATTTTGCTATGCTTATGCACTCTAACAGAGGTTACCAGAAGAGGGGGTTCCAGTTATAGGACAGCGTTTTTTCTCTGCCCAGGCAATTCCTCCAATGTTACCTGATAGACAGGGTTGTTCTGGATGTCAGCTTTGACAATTGCCATCGTTCTCTGCTTCTCCCACATCCAATAGGCAAGATTTGACTCAGGGGGTCCAGTCTGGGCCACCAAATACTTAGAATCAGGAGAAAAGGCTAGGCTGACAAATTCCTGAACAGGGAAGTCAAAGACACTAAGTACTTTCCGCTTTTTACATGGGACAGATGATAATTCATAAATTGTGATAGTGGGTTTCTCTTGCACTGTCTCAGAGATGGCCAGGTAGCGTCGACTTGGACTCATGGCCAATGCTAACATCCCCTGGCTCTTCTCAGATCCTGTCAAGCAGAGAGAGACAGAGAGAGAGATACAAACAGAGACTCTATTAACCCAATTGGGAGGGAAGATGTTGTTGTGCATGAAGTCAAATGTGCATAATTAAATGCCTCACAATATATTAGCGTGCTAAGATTTCATAGATAAACATTCAAAAATCAGGAAATATCAGAGTTAAGGTTGCCCATGCAAAATCTGCCTCTTGTGCGTATGCAACACTGACAGACGGTTGTTGGTGGACGGGATTGAACCTGGAACTTTGGAGCTAAATGCAATGAGCCTCTACTGCATGAGCTAAAAGCCATACGGCTCTTAGCTAAGGCTGTAGAGCAGACTCATTAATCTCTCTCTCTAAGTGTTCTCGGTGCCACTAGAGGGGACAGAACACTACCCCCAAGAGGTGTGTGGGTTACACATATACATGGAGGCTATGTCTACACTTGTGACCTACATGCCTACAAGTGCACTGTTGTGCCATCACCCCTCTATTATCCACATCTGAATTCTTGAATCATGTGTGAGAAAGCTAGCACACATGAAGGATGGGTTATGCACACGATTCCACAGTGGCATGGTCCCATATTCCTGCTACACTACAGCGTGGATGAGCATAAGGGATGTGTTACAGTTTCAGAAGTCCGCCAGGCCCATTCCCCTAATGCATTGAAGCCTTTCTTGCCTAACCCTTACTCAGTGTATAAAGATCCAGGGCCCTCTGTTAACATGGACCATGTTCCCAGAGTAGCTGCCCGGTCCACCAAGCACATCCAGGTGCTCATCAAACTGTGGTCAGAGTATAACATACTCCACAACTTCATCTGGAGCAGCTAGAAGATTCCCCTGTACCAGAAAATTTCGTGGAAGCTGGAGGAGGTGGGCATTCACTAGACTCCATTCCTGAGGCTCCTGTACTGGACGGTGAAGGACTCGAACAGTCACTTGATGAGGGACCCTTGTGCACACCAGATGCTCTCCAGGGCTCCCAGTGCAGAGCCTGAAATGGCTCATGACTCCCAGGGTGAGGAGACAGCAGGGACCTCAGAGGAAGCATAGGAGACCCAGAAGAAGAGGATCAAGGGATTTTAAACCTCTTCCTCATGGAGCCAATAGAACAAACCCCACCCCCCAAGCCGAAGAGCCAAAGGAGGACCCCAACCTGCAGCAGGAATCAGAATACAAGGCTGGTAAGTTTTACAACAGACCCCCACCCTCCCTGACAATAACTCCTCTTGCTCTGGTGCTACATGCCTGAAACTGCCTGGGAAGAAGGATAAAGGAGTTTGAGGCGCAAGTGGTGTTCTCGTCCATCCTCTCCATGGAAGGAAAAGGCCGGGGTAGGGACCGTCGAATCATGGAAGTCAACGAATGGCTACGCAGGTGGTGTCGGAGAGAAGGCTTTGGGTTCTTTGACCATGGGATGGTGTTCCATGAAGGAGGAGTGCTGGGCAGAGATGGGCTCCATCTAACGAAGAGAGGGAAGAGCATCTTTGCGAGCAGGCTGGCTAACCTAGTGAGGAGGGCTTTAAACTAGGTTCACCGGGGGAAGGAGACCAAAGCCCTGAGGTAAGTGGGAAAGCGGGATACCGGGAGGAAGCACAGGCAGGAACATCTGTGAGGGGAGGGCTCCTACCTCATACTGAGAATGAGGGGCGATCAGCAGGTTATCTCAAGTGCCTATATACAAATGCACAAAGCCTTGGAAACAAGCAGGGAGAACTGGAGGTCCTGGTGATGTCAAGGAATTATGACGTGACTGGAATAACAGAGACTTGGTGGGACAACTCACATGACTGGAGTACTGTCATGGATGGTTATAAACTGTTCAGGAAGGACAGGCAGGGCAGAAAAGGTGGGGGAGTAGCACTGTATGTAAGGGAGCAGTATGACTGCTCAGAGCTCCGGTATGAAACTGCAGAAAAACCTGAGTGTCTCTGGATTAAGTTTAGAAGCGTGAGCAACAAGGGTGATGTAGTGGTGGGTGTCTGCTATAGACCACCGGACCAGGGGGATGAGGTGGATGAGGCTTTCTTCCGGCAACTTGCAGAAGCTACTAGATCACACGCCTTGGTTCTCATGGGCGACTTTAATCTTTCTGATATCTGCTGGGAGAGCACTACAGCGGTGCATAGACAATCCAGGAAGTTTTTGGAAAATGTAGGGGACAATTTCCTGGTGCAAGTGCCAGAGGAGCCAACTGGGGGGGAGCTTTTCTTGACCTGCTGCTCACAAACCGGGAAGAATTAGTGGGAGAAGAAAGAGTGGATGGGAAACTGGGAGGCAGTGACCATGAGTTGGTTGAGTTCAGGATCCTGACACAGGGAAGAAAGGTAAGCAGCAGAATACGGACCCTGGACTTCAGGAAAGCAGACTTCGACTCCCTCAGGGAGCGGATGGGTAGGATCCCCTGGGGGACTAACATGAAGGGGAAAGGAGTCCAGGAGAGCTGGCTGTATTTCAAGGAATCCCTATTGAGGTTACAGGGACAAACCATCCCGATGTGTCGAAAGAATAGTAAATATGGCAGGCGACCAGCTTGACTTAACGGTGAAATCCTTGCGGATCTTAAACATAAAAAAGAAGCTTACAAGAAGTGGAAGATTGGACAAATGACCAGGGAAGAGTATAAAAATATTGCTCGGGCATGTAGGAATGAAAGCAGGAGAGCCAAATCACACCTGGAGCTGCAGCTAGCAAGAGATGTTAAGAGTAACAAGAAGGGTTTCTTCAGGTATGTTAGCAACAAGAAGAAAGTCAAGGGAAGTGTGGGCCCCTTACTGAATGAGGGAGGCAACCTAGTGACAGAGGATGTGGAAAAAGCTAATGTACTCAATGCTTTTTTTGCCTCTGTCTTCACGAACAAGGTCAGCTCCCAGACTGCTGCGCTGGGCATCACAGCATGGGGAGTAGGTGGCCAGCCCTCTGTGGAGAAAGAAGTGGTTAGGGACTATTTAGAAAAGCTGGATGTGCACAAGTCCATGGGGCCGGACGCGTGGCATCCAAGAGTGCTAAAGGAATTGGCGACTGTGATTGCAGAGCCATTGGCCATTATCTTTGAAAACTCATGGTGAACGGGGGAAGTCCTGGATGACTGGAAAAAGGCTAATGTAGTGCCAAACTTTAAAAAAGGGAAGAAGGAGGATCCTGGGAACTACAGGCCAGTCAGTCTCACCTCAGTCCTTGGAAAAATCATGGAGCAGGTCCTCAAGGAATCAATCCTGAAGCACTTACACGAGAGGAAAGTGAGCAGGAACAGTCAGCATGGATTCACCAAGGGAAAGTCATGTCTGACTAATCTAATCTCCTTCTATGATGAGATTACTGGTTCTGTGGATGAAGGGAAAGAAGTGGATGTATTGTTTCTTGACTTTAGCAAAGCTTTTGACACGGTCTCCCACAGTATTCTTGTCAGCAAGTTAAAGAAGTATGGGCTGGATGAATGCACTATAAGGTGGGTAGAAAGTTGGCTAGATTGTCGGGCTCAATCGGTAGTGACCAATGGCTCCATGTCTAGTTGGCAGCTGGTATCAAGTGGAGTGCCCCACGGGTCGGTCCTGGGGCCAGTTTTGTTCAATATCTTCATAAATGATCTGGAGGATGGTGTGGATTGCACTCTCAGCAAATTTGCGGATGATACTAAACTAGGAGGAGTGGTAGATACGCTGGAGGGCAGGGATAGGATACAGAGGGACCTAGACAAATTGGAGGATTGGGCCAAAAGAAATCTGATGAGGTTCAACAAGGATAAGTGCAGGGTCCTGCACTTAGGATGGAAGAATCCAATGCACCGCTACAGACTAGGGACCGAATGGCTAGGCAGCAGTTCTGCGGAAAAGGACCTAGGGGTGACAGTGGACTAGAAGCTGGATATGAGTCAACAGTGTGCCCTTGTTGCCAAGAAGGCCAATGGCATTTTGGAATGTATAAGTAGGGGCATAGCCAGCAGACTGAGGGACGTGATCGTTCCCCTCTATTCGACATTGGTGAGGCCTCATCTGGAGTACTGTGTCCAGGTTTGGGCCCCACACTACAAGAAGGATGTGGAAAAATTGGAGAGAATCCAGCGAAGGGCAACAAAAATGATTAGGGGTCTGGAACACATGACTTATGAGGAGAGGCTGAGGGAACTGGGATTGTTTAGTCTGCAGAAGAGAAGAATGAGGGGGGATTTGATAAATGCTTTCAACTACCTGAGAGGTGGTTCCAAAGAGGATGGTTCTAGACTATTCTCAGTGGTAGAAGAGGACAGGACAAGGAGTAATGGTCTCAAGTTGCAGTGGGGGAGGTTTAGGTTGGATATTAGGAAAAAGTTTTTCACTAGGAGGGTGGTGAAACACTGGAATGCGTTACCTAGGGAGGTGGTAGAATCTCCTTCCTTAGAAGTTTTTAAGGTCAAGCTTGACAAAGCCCTGGCTGGGATGATTTAATTGGGGATTGGTCCAACCCTGATATTCTTTGATTCTATGAAACTCAGTCCCCACAGTGTGTCACCCTGAAAGCAAGACAGGGCAATAAAGCAATGATTTTATTGAAATTCCATTAACCACTTCTACAAATTTAGCTGAAGCTATACCAAAGATTATTAATAAACTGTCATTATAATCTGTGTCTGTTCACTTCTCAGCCAGCATGCTGTCAGTGATAGTCCTGGGCCATGTGGACCAGGTGAAAGGAAGGAAAGATCTGGGTTTGGAAAGGGCCCATTGGGGATAGGACAGTTGTAGAAAACATGGTTGTTCAAAGATTAAAAAAACAACAACCAACCCTCCCCTTCCCCTTGCCTTCCTGTCCCTTTACAAAGGGATATGTGCAGAAGGCTGGTGTGGGAGGGGGTGAATGGGTTAGGTGTGAGCCTGCTTAGGTAAATGAACCCTTTGGTTCTCTGAGGAACGTCACAGAAGTACTTTGTCCCCGTGAACATTAGAAATGTTTTTTACCATTTGCAGTTCCTGGTGTCTGGATACTCCCTGCTCTAAGCCATGCTGCAGAAGCTGGAAGAAACGGGGGTGGATCAAGGATCAGCTCTGGCAGTTGCACAAACACAGGGCCATGTCCCTTTGCAGTGGAGAGTGGCTTTCCGTGTTTACTGGAAAGTTCAGGGAACAAAATAAAGTTTCAGTGTGACTTTCTTTCCCTGTCCCTCCCCCTGCTCTTTGCTGGACACAGGGGTCAGATTTTCTGGCAATGCAGGGTGGGGAAGGTTACGGGGTGGGTGCGCATTCTTAGTGGTTTGCTTTTCCTTTTTCATGGGAACTCCATCTGCTAGCTTAGAATACAATAAATTTCCTCTTGAATTGCATCCCAATTCTGTAAGCATATTTCAGCAAGTTTTTGGTGTAGCAGAAATTCAAACTGGTTCTTCAGGTTCAACAGCAGTGCAAATATGCTTAGTCCACCTTCATTCAGCAATATGTAGAGGGGTGACCATTACCAGAAATAGCTCTCTGTCATGGACTGCCAGCTCTCCCCCACATGACTGGAAAGCCAACCCTCTTTTCCATTCTAGAACTTTGAAAATGGCTATGTTCTCCAAAAGATGGCCCACCTTTAAGAAATAAATTGGTAACTGGTAACATAGCCCCTGGAAGGATTGAACCATACTGGCCCCTTGATACAGTGCGAGCATTATAATTTTTTAAAAAACATTACCACAGGTATTTTACCATTATTAACCTCTGCTCCTTCCTCGGGTGCTGCAAAAGTTGCCTGACAACGAAGAAGGCATCAGAAGTCTTATTTTCTGAAATGTTAAAATTATCAATATTGTGGCCATTGGCAGCACAGCTATGTTATGTGCAGGGATTTTTTCCCATCCTTCAAAGGAAAAAAGTAGTATAATGGTACCCTTGTGTTTGAATTGGCAGGACCTTCTGCTGTAAAGAGGAAAACCATTCTACCAGGAGGTCAGAAGCAGCACTCCAGAGACAGCAGAGGCAGACGGAGAAGGACCTGCTTATTGCCATGGACAGAAAGAACCAAGCACAATTTGAGTTCATCAGGGCATAGAAGATTTAGGTTCTTAGGCAGGAGGCACTGATGAACCAGTTCCTGGAGCAGGATGCATGCCATGGGGAATGGGAGTATGCCCAAAAGGAATTGGCTCATGCCCTAATACAATCACTCATTCAACTGGAGGTGGAAAGCATTCAGGACCTGCCTGCCACCTTGGTTGCTGCTCTTTTTTGAGAAAACCAGCTATAATTTCTGCTACATGGCTTATGGCAACCACCTGTGGATAGGTGACAGTACTGATTGCCTGGCAAATCTGTACAACCACCACCCCAAAAGTGGACTCCCCAACCTCAAACTGGTTTGCAACTGACTAATAGCTGTCAGATGTTCCTAGCTTCCAAAGGCATAGCCAATCATTTCTGTATACATATGGGTTTCTGAAAACGAGTGGTCTGGCACTGGAGGGTGGGTGTAAGCTCCTCGCACAGCTTCATGAAGGCCTAGATCCTCATTTGGAAGTTCTGAAGCCACTAGTCATTAGCCAAAGTTTTCAAAATGATATTCTCCCACCACACCATGCTGATTCTTCTGGATTGGAAATGGGGCATACCGTGACAATACTGGCAGTGAAAATATCTGTTCCATGGGACTACAGTGAATTATCACTCACCCTCTTGATCAGCCATCTTTGGCGTGTCAGAAAGCTCTGGCCTGATTCCATCAAGTATCTAGTGAATTCAGTACTGCACCTCATGAACATTTTTCCCATGACAAGTAGCAGGAGAAGAACCACATGAACCAGGACTTGCTTCTGGTTTTCCAGCAGAAGGGAGAGGTGAGTGGGACCTGCCATCACAAAATGTGTGAAGGCGGGAGACAGTTCCAGCAACACACAGCAAGGGAATTCCTAGAGTGTCTCCTGTTATGCACAATACTCAGGGATATTGTCCCTGAAATGGCAGCTCTAATATGGCAAACCCACAGGGGAAGTGTGGATGAGGGTATACATGTGCACCCATGCCGAGCACAGCATATGTGGACACTCGGTCCAGCTATGGAGTACATGCACTAGCAGTAGATCGACAACTACCTGTGAATGCTTGCAAGTGTAGATATAACCTAAGATACAGACTTTGACTACACAATCACATACTAATTTTTCAAATAATACACTATATCATCACATTTTTTCCTATAACCTTAGATACACATATATAGCATCTTGCAACATTGCTTTCTTTCCTATATACTAATGTTATTTTTATCTTTCATGTTTTTATTTGTGTTGTTATTGTTTATCATTTTGTATTGTATAAAAGTTTTCCATTTTATCTTTGACTTAGGGTAAAACTCTCATTAACTCCGATGGGGTCAGGATTTCACCCTTAGACTTTTTACAAACATGACCTCTTTAAGAATTTGTTTTAGTAATTTGGTCAGCATGCATTTTACAAGGTATTTTTCCTCCTTTGAGACAAATATACTTCTGGACACTAATTTATTTTAGAGACACAACACTCTCTCCTTCGTTAAGGTTTCAACTAGGTCCCATAATAAACCTTAACTTTTGTCCATCCATTGTTAGAGGTTGTCTACAAGGTTCATTCGTCTGCACTAGTGAGGTGTAAACTTTAGTGTGCACTAGGGTGTTGTGCATTAACTTGCCCATGTGGACTCTACCAGCACGCACTAAAAGTTTTCTAGTGTGCGTTAATGTAGTCCTGTTTCAAACAGCACTACAAGCACATAGAGATAAAATCAGAAAGGCTTAAACAGAAAATGAATTTCACCTGGCAAGGGACATAAAAGGCAATAAGAAGAGGTTCTTTAAATATATTAGGAGCAAAAGGAAGATGAAGGAACGTGTTGGTCCTCAGTCTACTTAACGGGAAGGAGAGCTAATAACGGATGACATCAGGAAGGCAGAGGTGTTTAAAGCTTATTTTGCTTTTTTGCTTATTTGTCTTCAGTAAAAAGGTTAATGGTGACCAGATACTCAACACTGTTAATATTAACAAGGGGGAAAGAACACAAGCCAAAATAGAGAAAGAAGAGGTTAAAGAATATTTAGATACGTTAGATGTATTTAAGTTGGCAGGACTTGATGACATTCATGCTAGATTTCTTAAGGAAGTAGCTGAAGTAATTTTGACACCATTAGCAATTATCTGTGGGAGTTCATGGAGCTGTGGGAGTTCATGGAGAACAGGTGAGGTCTCAGAGAACTGGAGAAGGGCAAACATAGTACCTAGCTTCAAAAAAGGGAATAAAGAGGGAAATTATAGATCAGTCATCTTAATTTCAATACCTAGAAAGATACTGGAACAAATTATTAAAGAATTTGTGAACAACTACAAGTCAACATGGTTATAAGGAATAGCCAGCATGGATTTGTCATGTTAAACCAACTATCATGAATCGGGACATTGATGGTCAGGTCTACTGGCTGAAGTGAAGTCAAGCACAGTGGTCAGAACAGGATCCAGGCTTAGTGGTTGGAGCTGAAATTTAGAATCAGGAGTCAGAGCTAGAGCCAGAAGGTCAGTATCTAGAGCCAAAGGGTCTGAACCAGAGTTAGGAACCAAAGCCAGAAGTCAGTGCCAGACTCAGGAACCCAGTAGGATAGCAGGGCTGGAGTGGCCAGGTGCAGTGCAGAAGCAGGAATGGAGAATAGCTGGGAACAAGATAAGCAAAGGAATGATCGCAGCTGAAAGTATAAGTGTTGAGCAGCCAGAGACCAGTTGTTGCTGCTGAGCTTAAGAGCAGGCTTGCTGACTTACTTGGCCAATTAGGCAGCGTGGTCACTCAGGCTGTCCGGCTGTGGCTCAGTTGTGCTCATAGGCTGCCTGGAGACTGAGCAGGTGCAGCTACAAGTCCTCATTCCTGAGAGAAGCTACTTCCTCAAGGGCACCTCCTAGGGCCCCCGGACACAGCTTCTAGGGATGAGCTCAGGGGAATATTTATACCAGCTTGGGGGCATGGATATTTTCTGCTAGTTCCCATAACTGGTCATCAGAGCCATATCCCTCCCAGTCCACTAAATGGTGGAACTTTCCCCAAACTTGATTAGAGTCAAGAATTGATTGGACAAGGTATTCTTCTTGTCATTGGACCATAATGGGTGTTGACAGTGGGTTGGATCAACCTGAGAAGGTGTTCTTGATGTAGGATTTCAGGAGGGAAGCATGGAACATGGGGTGGATTTTCACTGACTCAGGCAGATGAAGCCTGCATGTCACTGGATTGACCTGTTTGATGATCTTGAACAGCCCCATGTATTGGTGATCTAACTTGGCTGTAAGCTGGAGGTTTCAAGTTCACATCATGACCTTGTCCCCATAGGTAGGGTAGGTGTGGCTTATTTGCATACTGCTTATAGACCTTTTTAGTACTTCTAGATGTTCTATGAGCTCTTGTTGTATGTAATGCAGATGAGTGACCAGGTCCATTTCTGCAGGAACTGAGCAGTTTGTAGGCAGCCCCAGATGGAAGCAAGGATATAAGCCATAACTGGCACAGAAGGGGTTCTGCCAAGTGGAGGCATAAATCACATTGTTATAAGCGAATTTGGCATATGGGAGCAGGGAGATCCAGTCATCCTGGTGGTAATTTAGAGAGCACTGGAGGCATTGTTCAAGAATATAGTTCACCCGGTCCATCTGTATATGATATGCAGTGGAGGTAAAAAGTTCTACCCTTAGGAGTCTGAAGACCTCTCACCAGACACAAGAGACAAACCATGGGCCTCAGTCCAACACAATGCCGGTCGATAGTCCGGAGAGGGCTTGGCAGGCTGGTCACAGTAGTACAGTGTAAAGAGAGCCCAGGCTGGTGGGTCAGGGGGGTTCAGTGGTACCCCAGTTCCAGGTAGCACCCCAGCGGGGAACCCATCACTTTTATTTGACCAATGTTTATTGGAGAAAGAGACAAGCTTTCAAGTGCCACAGAGCTCTTCTTGAGGTCTGTGAAAGGTAATCAAAGTGCCACAGCTAAACATAAGATGGAACAGATTGTTAGGCATAACAAAGTACTCTACTTAGGAAGGAACAATCAGTTGCACATATACAAAATGGGAAATGATTGCCTTGGAAGGAGTACTGCAGAAAGGAATCTGGGGGTCCTAGTGGACCAAAAGCTAAATATGAGTGAGCAATGTAACACTGTTGCAAAAAAAGGAAACATAATTCTGGGATGTATTAGCGAGAGTATTGTAAGCAAGACATGAGAAGTAATTCTTCTGCTCTGCTCCTCGCTGGTTAGGCTTCAGCTGGAGTATTGTGTCTGGTTCTGGGTGCCACATTTCAGGGAAGATGTGTACAAATTGGAGAAAGTCCAGAGAAGAGCAACAAAAATGATTAAAGGTCTAGAAAACATGACCTATGAGGGAAGACTGAAAAAATTGGGTTTATTTAGTCTGGAGAAGAGAAGACTGAGTGGGGGACATGATAACAGTTTTCAAGTACATAAAAGGTTGTTACAAGCAGGAGGGTTCTCATTAACCTCTGAGGATAGGACAAGAAGCAATGGTCTTAAATTGGAGCAAGGGCAGTTTAAGTTGGACATTAGGAAGAACTTCCTGACTGTCAGGGTGGTTAACCACTGGAATAAATTGCCTATTGGAGATTTTTAAGAGCAGATTAGACAAACACCTGTCAGGGATGGTCTAGATAATAATTAGTCCTGCCATGAGTACAGGGAATTGGACTAGATGAACTCTCAAGGTCCCTTCCAGTCCTACGATTCTATGATATTAGGAAATACTTTCTAACTGTAAGAGAAGTTAAATTCTGAAGTAGACTTCCAAAGGACATTGTGGAATCCCCATCACTGAAGGTTTTTTAGAACAAGTTAGACAAATACCTGTTAGGAATGGTCTAGATGTATTTGGTCCTACCTCAGCACAGAGGGCTGAACCTGAGGACCTCTTGAGGTTCCTTCCAGCCCTACATTTCCATGGTTAACATACACCAGGGAACTTTTAGGGCATACCAGCAGGGTCCACATGGACCAGTTACCAGTCAGAGAACACTTCAATCTCTCTGGTCACTCGATCTCAGACCTAAAGGTCGCAGTATTAAAACAAAAAGACTTCAAAAACAGACTCCAACAAGAGACTGCTGAATTGGAATTAATTTGCAAACTGGATACAATTAACTTAGGCTTGAATGGAGACTGGGAGTGGATGTGTGATTACACAAAGTAAAACTATTTCCCCATGTTTATTCCCCCCCCCCCCCCCCCCCACTGCTCCTCAGACGTTCCTGTTAACTGCTGGAAATGGCCCACCTTGATTATCTCTACAAAAGGTTTTCTCCCCCCGCTCTCCTGCTGGTAATAGCTCATCTTAAGTGATCATTCTCCTTACAGTGTGTATGATGATACCCATTTTTTCATGTTCTGTGTGTATATAAATCTCCTCACTGTATTTTCCATTGAATGCACCTGATGAAGTGAGCTGTAGCTCACGAAAGCTTATGCTCAAATAAATTGGTTAGTCTCTAAGGTGCCACTAGTACTCCTTTTCTTTTTATGGACCAGTTAGTGCATGACACATTAATGCACATTAGAATTACACCCCTCTGGCGCACACTAGTGCTTACCATGTAGACAAGTCCTTAGCTTCTCACACAAACATTTTTATGGCTTCTTCCATGCTGCTCCTTTTACACTGAATACCCTCCCTGAAGTCACTTCCATTCCCTTTTGATCCCTCCTCAAGACCCACCTTTGCTGTCATGACTACAAGAAATGAGGCAATTAATGATGAGTAGATTGGGGACAGCTGACTTTTTATGTATAATATTTTAAAAATCCTAATATGTCTGTATTGCTATGCAATGGTCTGCCTATTAATTGGTACTTCCCAGTGGCAGCACAACACTGGTGGTTCAAGACCTGCACTACCTGTTAGAACTGATTTTGAAGGAAAGAATAATAAAGAACTATGGAGATAAATGGAAAATGGGATAAAATGCAATATGTTTACCAAAGGTAGATCATGCCAAACTAACTTGATACATTTCTTTAATAATAGATTCTTTAGACAAGGATCAGAATATCAAACAAGAATTGGATGACCTAGAGGACTGGAGTAATAGAAATGGCATGACATTTAATAATACAAAGTGCAAGGTCATGCCTTTGGGACTAATAGAGTAATACAAAAAAATTCAGTTATAAATTGGGGGAACCTCTGTTGGAAACAACAGAGGAGGTGAAAGACCTGAGTGTATTAATTGATCACAGGATGACTATGAGCCACCGATATAATAGGGCAGTGGAAAAGGCAAATGAGATCTTCGGATGCACCAGATGAGGTATCTCTAATAAAGATAAGGAAGTAACACCATTGTACTAGGCACTTGTAAGACCTCACCTGGAATTCTGTGTGCAATTCTCGTCACTCATGTTCCAAAGAGATTAATTCAAACTGGAACAGGAGCAGAGAAGAGCTATTAAGATGATCAGAGGAATGGGGAGCCTTTCTTAAGGAGCGGAAGCTAAAAAAGCTTGTTTTGTTTTGTTTAGTCTATCAGAATGAAGATGGAAAGGAGATATGATTAAGGCTACGATTATGTCACAGAGGTCATGGAATCTGTGACTTCCATTGACCTCTGTGACATTTTCTGGCCCTGGGCTGGAGCTCCAAGCTCCCCTCCCACCCCCGGCAGCTCCCAGCCCCCACCCTGGTGGGGGGACCCTGCAGTTGCCCAGCCGGAGGGGGCAGCAGGAGAACCCCCCACAGTTGCCCAGCTGCACCGAGCAGTGGGGGGATCCTGCAGCTCCCAGATTTTGTACACTGAATGAGGTAAGGATGCTGTAGAACAAATAGAATGTGAACATGTAATTAAAGAGTGTATCATGCTCTATATGCACAATGGGGACAAGTTTGCACAAGCAACGTTAATTCTGGCATGTCCTAACTTATGAATGCTTCACTTTGCAATCTTATTTTTTTTAACATTGTTGTATTGGTATGTCATATACATATATATTGATTGCATCCCTCTTCCCACTCTTTGTATATTCCCTGTCCTCTTAGGCCCAACTCTGCAAACATTTCAGCACAGATCAAAGGGAAACCAAATCAACAGGATTACTCATGTGAATAACTTACAGGAGTGTAAAAAGCTCCAGTGGCTACCCAGTGTGTGAGATACACTCCATCTGTGCGAGTAGAGACAGGAGCACTGTGTCTGTGAGAGGGAAGGGGTGTTACCTGGGATGAATTTCTGCCATTTCTGCTCTAGGTGGTATTTCACACAGCTGTTCCCCGAGGGGTATATTATTATCTGTTCATCAAAGTAACAAACGTTGTTTGCGACTCGAGAGCGGAGCCCAAAGATGTGGAGAGACTGAGCCACAATCACGGACATGGTGTCCCCGATGCTGCGGGTTCTGCTGGGAGAGAGATACAGGGCATAAGACAGACCCCACCACCCGTGCCAACGGCTCCCCGTTCTCCCGCTTCGCCCCACCACGCCAGGCTCCCTTCTTCGCCGCCGGCTCCGCGCTTCAGACCCCTCCTCCCGTCAGCCTCCCCTCCTCGCGCCCCGCCCGCTCCCCACACACCGCAGCGCTCCCTGCGATCCTCCGCGCCTCAAGCGCCTCTCGGCTTGTTGCCATGGAGACCGAGTCCCACAAGCGGGAGTTTGACCCGGAAGCGGAACTGAGTAGGCCTCGGCGGAAGTGAGTTTCTCGCGAGCCGCCTGTCTTTGGTGTTGAGGGTCCGCGTGGCAGGGAAAGGAACTGGCTGCTGAGGTAAGAGCGGGACCGGTCCTCCTTGTCGGCGGGACCCAGCGCCTCTTCCCCCGCGCTGGGCTGATGCCATGTCGGCTGCGGGACTCCGCCCGTGCTGCCCCCTTCTCGGCCAGACGCGGGCTTCTGGGTTCCCGCCCTGCCCGCTGCTGGTACGGGGCTGCGGCTCGTCTCCCTGGGGCCGGGTGGAGCGTATTTCGGTGCCGAGTTAGTCCTGGCGTCGGGGGAGACTCCTCACCCCCGCTGGGTTCACTCTGCTGCTAACAGACCGACCGGCCCTTCACAGCCAACCCCTCCGCTTCCCGCCGGCGCCGTGACTGCACGGCCTGGTCCTGGTGTTCAAAACCCGGCACTTGGTGTAGCGGCGTTTGTACTGTGCTCTAACGGGACACTGACTACTTAAAAATCACACTTCTATTTGGAAACCTTTGCTGTTGCAGGAGATGCCTAAAGCCCCATCCTGTAAGCATGTACGTGAATACCTGTATGCGCTGCAGTAGCCCCACTGATTTCAGTTGACTACTCGTGTGTTAAATTATGTCTGCATGAGTGCTTGCAGTGTTGCGCGCTAAAATTTCTATAATTGAAAGAGATTAGAAAGGAGGTGCTGTGAACCTGAGCTGTAGGTAACTTTAATAAGGCGTGTAAAAAGGTTACCTCTCCCTGTCTTTGAGTCCACCTGCCAGCTTTTGTGGTTGTACAATAATGTTTTCCTTCCTTTATGCTGTGTGGAAAACATAAGAACAGCCATACAGGGTCAGACCAAAGGCCCATCTAGCTTCAGAGGGAATGAACAACTCGTACAAACAGGGAACATGAATTCAGTGTTACTCCTGAGGGAATTCTGTGCTGAAACATTAAAAATTCTGCACACAATATTTCAAAATTCTGCATATTTTATTTGTCAAAATAACACTATAATTACAACTATTTTGGTCATTTATTTCAAAATATCTGTCAGCAGGGATGTCTGCAGCAATACAGAGCAGAAAAAAAATTGCTGGTAATTTTTTTTTGCAAATTGATTCCTTTACTAGGCATATTAATACAGAACTTTGTGTAATTCTTTTAAATTACAATACAGAACTATTTCCTGCACCTGTCAGAAGCATGCAAAGGAGGAG
Source organism: Chelonia mydas (assembly GCF_015237465.2). Lineage (NCBI taxonomy): Eukaryota > Metazoa > Chordata > Testudines > Cheloniidae > Chelonia > Chelonia mydas. The sequence continues at coordinate 106,447,401 of NC_057854.1, forward strand.
CTGAGAGATAGCAAAGGCCCCTGGGAGTGAACCTGGGTGTAGGTGAGAGGTTTTTCTTGGGGGGGGGGGGGGGATTGTTATGGTGTTGGGAAGTCTCCCCCATGTAGACCCTGACTGACCCCAAGCCTCTCCCATTCAGTCAGGCACGTCTGCTCCTGTCCCCACACCCCCCATCCCCATGGATCTCTGCAGCCACCCTCCCCCATCCACAGGCTCAATGCTGTCACCCCACTAGCTCCTGAGCTCATGCTCCAGTCTGTCCCCCTCACTAGCCATTCTGAACCTCAGTCTGTGACGCACACCCCCCGCCCAGCAGTCCTGTGTGCCCCACTCTGTCCTAACCTGGCTCTGCAGGCAGAGTGCTGTGATGAACTCTGCTCCTACAGGAATTCTGCCACACTGAGTGTAGAATTTTATATTTTCCCACATAAAACGCATTTTGCCAAATAAGTGCTGCAGTTCTGCCTTTTGCACACCAGAGGCCACTGTGGCGCTAGAACAGCCGCATGAATGCGTCAGGCTGTTCTGGTGCCACAGCGGCCTCTGGTGGGCAAAAGGTGGAACTGCTGCACTTATTACGACCTAAAAGAAAAGGAGTACTTGTGGCACCTTAGAGACTAACCAATTTGTCTCTAAGGTGCCACAAGTACTCCTTTTCTTATTACGACCTATCACTCTCACAGATCTTGGGAGACAGGCCCCCTGTCTGTGCTTACAGACAGCCCCCCAACCTGAAGCAATTACTCACCAGCAACCACACACCGCACAACAGAACCACAAACCAAGAAACCTATCCTTGCAACAAAGCCCGTTGCCAACTGTGTCCACATATCTATTCAGGGGACACCATCATAGGGCCTAATCACATCAGCCACGCTATCAGAGGCTCGTTCACCTGCTCATCTACCAATGTGATATATGCCATCATGTGCCAGCAATGCCCCTCTGCCATGTACATTGGCCAAACTGGACAGTCTCTACGTAAAAGAATAAATGGACACAAATCAGACGTTAAGAATGATAACATTCAAAAACCAGTCGGAGAATGCTTTAATCTCTTTGGTCACTCGATTACAGACCTAAAAGTGGCAATTCTCCAACAAAAAGACTTCAAAAACAGACTCCAACGAGAGACTGCTGAATTGGAATTAATTTTCAAACTGGATACAGTTAACTTAGGCTTGAATAGAGACTGGGAGTGGATGGGTCATTACACAAAGTAAAACTATTTCCCCATGTTTATTCCCTTGCCCCCCCCCCCCCCTCCGTTCCTCAGACGTTCTTGTCAATTGCTGGAAATGGCCCACCTTGATTATCACTACAAAGGGGTTCCCCCGCTCTCCTGCTGGTAATAGCTCACCTTACCTGGTCATTCTCCATACAGCGTGTATGGTAACACCCATTGTTTCATGTTCTCTGTATATATAGATCTTCCCACTGTATTTTCCACTGAATGCATCCGATGAAGTGAGCTGTAGCTCACGAAAGCTTATGCTCAAATAAATTTGTTAGTCTCTAAGGTGCCAGAAGTCCTCCTTTTCTTTTTGCGGATACAGACTAACACGGCTGCTACTCTGAAACTAGGCAAAATGTGTTCTTTATGCGAGACAGATTAATTCTGTGTGTCTGCAGATACGCAGAATTCCCCCAGGAGTAGAACCTGCAGGGAACAGAATGAAACTGACTTAAGCTTAAAGTGCTGTCAAGTGTAGTGAGTAAATACAATAGAACCTGAGAGTTACAAACACTTCAGGAATGAAGGTTGTTCTTAACTCTGAAATGTTTGTAACTCTGAATAAAATGTTTTGGTTGTTCTTTCAAAAGTTTACAAATGACCATTGACTTAATACAGCTTTGAAACTTTACTATGCAGAAAAAAATGCTGCTTCCCTTAATTTTTTTAGTAGTTTGCATTTAACACAGTACTGTACTGTATTTGTATGGGTGGGGGGAGTTGTATCTCTGCTGCTGCCTGATTGCATACTTCCAGTTCCAAATGAGGTGTGTGGTTAACTGGTCAGTTTGTAACTCTGAGGTTCTACTGTAGAGAAAATGGAGAATTATTTCCCTTAGATTTCATTTATAGCAACTTGAAGGATTATTTGTAGTAACAAGCAAAAGGAAAAAAAAATTAGTGTTGCACACAATTTTACCTCAGTCTTTAATAAGTGTAGCATTATAATAGCCTTTATGACATAGGGTTTTATATGGAACATATACACAGCAGAATAGTATTTTCATCCTCATACAAATGAAAAATTGGTTGAAATAATATTACTCAAACTTTCAAAAGGAAAAAAAATATTTGGGTTGAGACCCAGCATTTAAAAAATGAGAATTTCTGGACAGCTGTGTGTCTGAAAACAGGGCTGTGAACACAATATCTGTGAACACTGCAGTAAAAATCCATTGGAGGAGGAATTTTCAATCTCAGCACTTCAGAACTAGCAACATCAGACAGCAATTCCCTGTTAGGGGAACAAAGCACATGTGCACACTCCCTCTATGCATCTAGCATCATGTTCCTGCACAGGGAACATGACACATCTACTCTGCAACCAACCATTTCTTTTGAGCCAGGCTGGGTACAAGTCAGACTCTCATCCATCCTTATGCAGTTCTGTAGATACAGAGATGAACATAGTATGAGAAACCAAATAGAACAGAGTACACATGACCTTCATCTGTTTCTTTCTCCAAGTTAAAGATGGCAGACTATGAAAATCAATCGTTGTCGGAGTCCGAGTCAGAAGAATCGGTCATCACTGACAAAGAGGTAAACTTAATGCCAAGGAGCTTGAGCAAGATTTCCCCAGTGCTGTGTGGGGAGAAGGAGTGCAGATTCCCCTGGATGAGAACACCTAATACTACACAATCAAGGGGGTTGCGGAGGAGGCATCAGTTAGAACATCAAGCTTCCCCAATTAGACTAGAAGTGTTTCACCACTGCCTACTGTGTGTGGGGGGGTGTCAGCAGAGAAAGATCATAGAATATCAGGGTTGGAAGGGACCTCAGGAGGTCATCTAGTCCAACCCCCTGCTGAAAGCAGGGCCAATCCCCAGTTTTTGCTCCAGATCCCTAAATGGCCCCCTCAAGGATTGAACTCACAACCCTGGGTTTAGCAGGCCAATGCTTAAACCACTGAGCTATGCCTCCCCACTTTCTTCCCCCTGAGAGCTCTTCTCTCTCGTGGCCTGTTGTGGATAGCAGTTCACATTTTTTATCTGAGTTCTTATCCTCTATCCATCAATGTGGTGTGTGAGCCCCTGACATGTTCTGCCTTTATCCGCTCCCCTTAGTTGGCTGGCTTTTCTGATTATGGATGTGCTTATGAGTGATAAGTTCCTGCCTTGGCCCAAGTGTTCAGCCCCTGGCAAGGGACATAATCTATCTTCTCTGGACCAATCTGTGACTAGTCTCCTTCTGTGCAGCTCCAGGCAGCATTTTCCAGGGGTGCCCTGAAGCCAGGGCTGAATGTTGTGCTTGAGGGGCACAAGAAGACTCTTAACAATGTGGTGAGTACTGTGTCTGTGTAGGCTGTGACTCTGGTGTGTGCATGCAAGTGCTTATATGGGAAGAGTTTGCTTTTGAAGGTTGGGCTTGTTCATGTGGCTACCTATAGGAATCACAGAGGTTAGTGAATTAAAAACTCTTAGAGCATTTATTCAGTTATCCCATACATCTTTGGTGGGGAACACTGCAGTGGTAAAGGCTGGGTTTGTTATGGAACTAGTACTGCCATACCGATTTCCTTTTTACACTATGAAGTCCTTAAGTGAGTTGATCATGTTCTTCATTGCTGTAATGCTGAGACACCAAGGTCGATATTACTCATTGACTTTAGCTTCCATGTAGATTACAGGATTTGTTCGTTTACGATTTCATGGCCTGTGGCAACTATCAGGTTATCTCAAGTTGTTGAAGACTCAGCTGGCGATACTGAGGTTTAGGCATTTGGGTTATGATTAAACAGTAGAAGGTTGGATAGTCAATCCATATCAGGGACCAATGGTTAGAGCCCTGCACTGATACAAAATTTGAATCTGCATCCATCTGCAAATATCGTCCGGGGATGCGCATATAAAGTGGATATTGGCAGATTTGCTGGGCTCTACCAATTGTTGCCTCCTCCCCAGGATCCTGGGAAGTAGATCCCAGCTGAGGGAGTCCAGTAAAGTAACTTTTCTTTGCCTTTTTGGGTTTTAATTTAGTGTTTGGTTCACTTCAGATTTTATAGAAAATGTTTTACCTTTGCCACAAGGCTAACCTACCAAGTTTGAAGCCATTATATGTCTTTTTTGTGACCCTTTAGGTGGGTGGATCCAAAATCAGAAACTGAGCTTCCATTAGGAGTTCATCATAACTATGGTTTGACTGCCATTACTACATAATGCAGTTCCCTAGTGCATACTCGCTGTCCCAGAACAGCATTTGACATACCAAAACACTTTCTGGAGTGGTCTTGTGGGGACACAGAACTGGTGTGTGGCAGGCACGTGTTTAGGGAGTAAAATACGTTGCTGGAGGAAGATTTTTAGCTTGTGGAGAGCTTAATAATTGGGCTGGGCCCAGTTTGTTCCAAAATGCACTTGCAAAAGGTCAGTAGAATTACTGGTTGGTTGGTGTGTATGCCTGCCTGGCAGTATTAGACCACTGCTCCCAACACTCACTCTGCACAGCTCAACGCTATTGTAGGGTATGTCTGCACTGCTGTTGGAAGGCTTGATCTAGCTAAATCAAAGCTAGCTTGAGTAATAATAGCAGTGAAGCTGCTGCAGTAGGGGCAGCTTCACGGACTTGCTCTTCTCACCCAGACCCTAGGTACATACTTGAGCAGCCTCTGCCTGCGCTGCTGCAGCTTCACTCCTATTGTTACTTGAGCTAGCTTTAATCTAGCTAGATCAGGGCTAGCTCGGGTATGTCTAGACTTGCTTCAGTCACACCTCCCAGTTGCAGTGTAGTACCCGTAGAAGCACTCATTTGCTGTCATATTAACTTTAGATTCTTTAACAGCAGTGTTATTTTTGTGTGCCCAAGAGTGTACTGGGTACTTTCCACAATCTAAGATCAAGGTTGCTGTTGCATGAAAGAGTGGGAAGCAAGGAAGGAACAAAATTATAAGATCACACAATCACTCGTTTAAATCATGGACCTGATCTGGTGTTTGACCCTGCCTCATTTCCCTTTCTCGGGGTTCTCAAACTACACCCAGATTCTTGAGTCAAACACCCCTTCTTGAGGTCTGGTTTATTAAAACATCATCACAGTTAAATGTCAGGTTAAGTCAAAACAAGTCTGTTGCAACTCTGCAGTTTTTTCCTCCAAAACTCCATTCATGCTGCCTGGCATTTCCTCAAGCTGCTTCTTAAGGCTTTTCATCTCCTGCTCCTCATTGCAGGTAGCCTTTGCATTTAGCTGGTATGGAGCGCTCCTTCTCTGGTCCTCTTTGACCCTACCTCTCCACAGGAATCTTGCTGCTCTCTTAAATTGAGTTCAGCAGACAGTCTTATCTGCCTCAAAGGCCATCACCTGGGGAGGCAGCTAACAAGTCAAGGGTGGGGTTGAGCCCAACTCCCTTAAAGGGGCAGCCCATCCTATTATGGAGATATAGAATTGCTAGCCTTCAGAAGACAAACTTGTTTTGTGTCTTGCTGTTAATAGAACTGTCCTTCTTTTTCTAGGATGGCTTGAAGCAATGTTTGTGTGAATTCAAGCAGCCCCTAGCCTGGGTGGAAAGGCTGGATGTGACCTTGGGTCAGGCACCAAACGTCATGAGTCCAACCTCATATCACACACCTGACAAAGCCACCGTCGACCCTGAGGATGACTTCCAGCGAGAGATGAGCTTGTGAGAGGGGGCGACGTTCTCCTATGGGGCCCCAGAGTCATACCACACACACGGCCTATCCACATACACAACCTAGTGTTGCATCACTATCACATCTTGCCATGCTCTGCACGCCATCAGTGTTGTGCCTTCCATCCACATGCCGATGTCACATCACTTTCGATCCTTAATGCATATACATGTGTAACAACTCGACACCCGTGTGTCATGCTGCTATAAACCCTCAAAATATATTCCAGAATAGAACAAGACATCTTGAAGCTTGAAATCCTTCCCTGTTTTGGATTCTGAGATTTTGTGCTTTACCCTCTTTTGGCAGGCCTGGATTATAAAACGATCAATCATGAGAAAATACAGTTTAGTAATATAAACCTTGGTTTTTACGTAAAGCACAATTTTTTAAGAGTCTATTTTATATTCAGATAATTTAAATCTTGAGTAGATTTAAAAAAACTTTGAATTTAAGTATGAAATAAGTGTTGAATTTTCTTGTCAAGAAAATTCTTTTTTTTTATTAAATTCAAATATATTAAGTTCTCTTTAGAGAACCGCTTCCTTACAAAATCTAAACTTCAAGGGGAAAAAAATATATTAACGCATATCAGGCTGTATTTTGTGTGGAAGGCACTCAGGTACTTTAGTAATGGTTGGCAGTAGAAAATCCTAAAATTGGTGGGGGGGTTTTTTTTGTATCTGTGACCTCCTACCCAGAGGTCTTGAGGTGGTCTCTATTTTCACGTGGGATATTATCTCGTTGAAACAAATACAATGAAATCCTTCAGACTGTCTTAATTTCCAGGACACGAGAAAATCATGGGCACTGCAATTTTTTTTGTACATGGTGGTATTCTGTACATTCTAAACCTATATTAAACTTGCCAAGATAGTTGCACAATGTAAACAAATTGCTGCCCTGTTAAACCAGTCTTGTAGAAAACTGTCTCCAATGAAATAGCAGGAGCTGCAAAGGTGGTAACTAATTTCCATGCCTAATTAAACAGATCATTTCTTTGAAAAATACCTGTAGCACACCACTAAGGTTCCAAAGTGAAAATGGAAGTTCCTGTAGCATCTTCGTGTCATTGCAATTCTGCCTATTTTATGGTTTGCATTTTACAGTACAATTTGTAAAATTGTAAACTGCATGTTAACCAGAAAAACAGGAATAGAAATACAACATGAGCTATGTGTCTCGGTTAATGTTGTTGGCACCTTAATTTCTGGGCTCTTTTCATTTTTAATGTTGCTCTGATATAGTTTTGGGATTTTATGTAAACTGTATTTATCTTGCATCAAATAGCTAATATGAACAGAGTTCCTGATGTCCATGCCCAGTGTGCTTTAGACCTTACTGTTAACTTTAACTTGCTGTCCCATTGTTTTCCCAGTTACCGTCAGGCCCAGGCAGCAGTGCTGAAGGCCCTGCCTTGGCTGCATCACCAAAAAGTCCCCACAAGAAGGCCAGATGATTACTTTGCAGAGATGGCCAAATCTGACCAACAGATGCAGAAGGTATTAAACTTGGATTGGCATTGGATGTCTTTTCTTCCCTCAGATTCCCGAGTGTAGGTTTTAGACTACGTAAAGCACAGACTTTAGGATTGAACAATGATACATCAGTGAAACATGGTCAGACTTGAGAAGTCTGTCAGCACATATGGAATCCAGACTAGTGATCTACTCTGCCTTCAAGAGTGCCCTGTAATAGATGCTTCAGAGGAGGGTGCAAAAAAACACATATAATGGACAATTTTGAAATAGTCTGCTCTCAGGGGAATTGTAAAGTGAAATAGAAATAATTATAGTTGGGAATTGGGAGTCAGGAGTGAATTGGATACATCACATATTTTAATCCAGAGTCTGTTAGGTTCATATTACAGAATTTGTTTTTTATAATATTAAAAACATAAGACTTTTTCCTAATGTTCTCATGACCTGACAGAATCTTGCTGAAGCCCTGACCATTATCTCCAGGGAATTATGGCTTGTTGTGAAGCACTTCACTATGAAACGAGTTTTTCTTACTGTTACTGTTGGTTGTCTTTGGAAAAGCAGAGGTTTATTCTTATGCTTCAGTTGTTACCTCCACATATTGCACAACTTTCCAGTAAGAATCTCTCTAATCTTTGGATTGATTGTATAATTGCATTCTTACTTAAAGTCCAGTAAAAGCTTTTAATTGTTTGGGGGCCAGGAGGAAGGGGAAAGATTGAATTCTGTGGCAGGGAGAGGCCAGTGATTTCACTAACATTATCCAAGATTCAGGTCCCTTCTGGGGAACTGCTCAATCTCGTCTATAAATCCAAAAGGATTGGCCAAAAGTGATAGCTTTGTCTCAATCTGTTCAGTAAGAGCTTGTTCTGTTGAGGCTGCACTTGATCTCTGTACATGCCATTAATCTTCTGGCCAAATCTGGGTTGAAGAAAACCAGAAGGCCAGGAGTTTCTGCAGTGAGCATTCCCAAACTTGAGTTATCTGACCCTATTAGAGAGAGGAAGCTGTATCTAAAAATCACTACATGCAATAGAGAATGTGGCACTGGGTCTAGGCAGCAGCTTTAGGAGGACCTTAGGGATTTAATAAATATAGACTACATTTAGTGCATAGTGTAAAGATTTACAACATGTTTTATTTTTATACCTGAGTAATGGCCCTACCCATATGGCTTATCCATCTCACGGTTCGCATAGCCACATCTTCCTTTGCATAACAAGAACATTTATTTCGTTTCCTAATAAGATTCGACACAAGCTCAAGAGTAAACAGGCAGCAATGGAGAAGTCTGAGAAAGCAAAACAGCTTCGTGCATTGAGAAAATATGGCAAAAAGGTGAGGAGGTGGAGAAAGTTATCGGGCAAGAAGGAAACCCATCGGTGGCAAGACCCTGGAGCCTGTGGGTGGTGATCCCAGATATTGTTTGGGAACCCAGAGAGTGAAACCTCTTGGACAGCATTTCCAGCTGTTGTTTGGGGACACTGCGAAGGAGGGCCTTGAACATGACCCTGTTTGGCCAGTTTACTATGCCTGTTTGGGGGTGTGGAGGGGGAAAATATAAAGACAGTGGCGCCCCTTGGGAGCGTTTGTAGTACAGTAGGGAGAAAAACCCATATTATCTCTTGTTACAGGTACAAACAGAGGTTCTGCAGAAGAGGCAAAAGGAAAAAGCAACTGTGCTGAATGCAATCAAGAAATACCAGAAAGGTGAAGTCATCAGTCTCACCACGAGAGAGTGCTGAGGGAGCAGGAAAAGGACAGTGAGATAAGAGCACTGCAGCATGTGGGTGTCATTAGCCAAAACTGGAGAGGAGTGAGTTGGAAAAGGGCATTGCTGAACATAGAGATACACAGAGCAGCAGCAGTGGCAGCACAAAGACTCTTAAATAGGCAGTGCCTAGTGGGCGATAAAACTGCCATTGACTAATGCTGTAGCTCTTACATTGGAAATTCTTCTGTCTGATTCAATGGTAGCAGCTCCACAAATGTTCTGCTCTTGCAGGTCTCTCTGACAAGCTGGATTTCCTGGATGGGGAGCAGCCACCACCACGTCAAGGGAAGAAGGAAGGAGATGGTGGTCAACGAATAAAGAAAGGGTGAGATGGGGAAGTTGGAGGCATTGCAGCTGGAGCCAGTATATCCCCATCTGAGTCTACAAAGCTATTTTTCAGGATAGTACCAGGCCCAAGCTATCCCCGAGATGGCAGCAGATAATTCCCAGCTCTTAATGCTAATGTTCAATCTTATGCACCTCAGAGAGGTGTTGCTGCTCATAGTATACACTTGCAGAGAGGAAAAGTTGGTTATAAACAAGGTGGGGCAGAGAGTGGAGTGTCTTAAATATTTTTGACAGGTTTCAGAGTAGCAGCCGTGTTAGTCTGTATTCGCAAAAAGAAAAGGAGTACTTGTGGCACCTTAGAGACTAACCAATTTATTTGAGCATAAGCTTTCGTGAGCTACAGCTCACTTCATCAGATGCATTCAGTGGAAAATACAGTGGGGAGATTTATATACACAGAGAACATGAAACAATGGGTGAGTATTTGCTTCAGGTTGGGGGGCTGTCTGTAAGTAAGGACTTGCCTGTCTCCCAAGATCTGTGAGAGTGATGGGTCGTCCTTCAGGATAGGCTGTAGATCCTTGATGATGCGTTGGAGAGGTTTTAATTGGGGGCTGAAGGTGATGGCTAGTGGCATTCTGTTATTTTCTTTGTTGGGCCTGTCCTGTAGTAGGTGACTTCTGGGTACTCTTCTGGCTCTGTCAGTCTGTTTCTTCACTTCAGCAGGTAGGTACTGTAGTTGTAAGAATGCTTGATAGAGATCTTGTAGGTGTTTCTCTGTCTGAGGGGTTGGAGCAAATGCGGTTGTATTGTAGAGCTTGGCTGTAGACAATGGATCGTGTGGTGTGGTCTGGGTGAAAGCTGGAGGCATGAAGGTAGGAATAGGGGTCAGTAGGTTTCCGGTATAGGGTGGTGTTTATGTGACCATCGCTTATTAGCACCGTAGTGTCCAGGAAGTGGATCTCTTGCGTGGACTGGTCCAGGCTGAGGTTGATGATGGGATGGAAATTGTTGAAATCATGGTGGAATTCCTCAAGGGCTTCTTTTCCATGGGTCCAGATGATGAAGTTGTCATCAATATAGCGCAAGTAGAGTAGGGGCATTAGGGGATGAGAGCTGAGGAAGCGTTGTTCTAAGTCAGCCATAAAAATGTTGGCATACTGTGGGGCCATGCGGGTACCCATAGCAGTGCCGCTGGTTTGAAGGTATACATTGTCCCCAAATGTGAAATAGTTATGGGTGAGGACAAAGTCACAAAGTTCAGCCACCAGGTTTGCCGTGACATTATCGGGGATACTGTTCCTGATGGTTTGTAGTCCATCTTTGTGTGGAATGTTGGTGTAGAGGGCTTCTGCATCCATAGTGGTGTTATCAGGAAGATCACCGATGAATTGTAGTTTCCTCAGGAAGTCAGTGGTGTCTCAAAGATAGCTGGGAGTGCTGGTCGTGTAGGGCCTAAGGAGGGAGTCTACATAGCCAGACAATCCTGCTGTCAGGGTGCCAATGCCTGAGATGATGGGGCGTCCAGGATTTCCAGGTTTATGAATCTTGGGTAGCAGATAGAATACCCCAGGTCGGGGTTTGCAGGGGTGTGTCTGTGCGGATTTGTTCTTGTGCTTTTTCAGGGAGTTTCTTGAGCAAATGCTGTAGTTTCTTTTGGTAACTCTCAGTGGGATCAGAGGGTAATGGCTTGTAGAAAGTGGTGTTGGAGAGCTGCCTAGCAGCCTCTTGTTCATATTCCGACCTATTCATGATGACGAAGCACCTCCTTTGTCAGCCTTTTTGACTATGATGTCAGAGTTGTTTCTGAGGCTGTGGATGGCATTGTGTTTTGCACGGCTGAGGTTATGGGGCAAATGATGCTGCTTTTCCACAATTTCAGCCCGTGCACATTGGCGGCCATCTCCAGTGAGAGGGAGACAAGTGGGTCTTTTTGACAGCCGGAAATAAATCTGATGGAATCTAGCATGACATGAGCATCACCTAGGAGGAGCTGGATGGGAGCTTCCCACATCATACATGTGCTTTCAAGCGAGCTCACTGAGGGAGGGTGGTGGGAACCTAGCAGAGATGACTGGTTGTTTCTGTTTCAGACCAAACGCAAAGCGACGTTACAAGAATCAGAAGTTTGGCTTTGGTGGGAAGAAGAAAGGCTCAAAATGGAACACACGGGAGAGTCACAATGACGTATCCAGCTTCCGGGCTAGCGTGGCCCACAACAAGGGCCCTGGGAAAGCAGGGAAAAAAGGTTCCAATGTGAGTGAGAAGTGTGTCCTACACATTACCAACCCTGTGCATTAGTGGGAGATGGGCCCTGGCCACAGAGGGAAGAGCTATATGTGTGTTAGGAGTGGCACATGACCTCTGTGTATAGGGGGCTATGGGCTGCGTATTTGGAGACCAAGACTAACTAGGTGGTGGGCAAGGCTGAGCAGGTTGGTTTGATATGAACGGGGGAAAGCAAGTTCCATGCCAAAGGGAATGCTATGCAGGTGAGTGAGAAAATACCATGTTTATCCCTACCAGTGTCCTGAACCCCTGCATCAGAAAAACTGAAAGGTGAGCATCATTGCTCTGACAAGGTCCCTTCTTTCCCATGCTATAAGGCCAGAAGCAGGGGGTGGGGCTCAAAACCAGAGATCTAAATTTGTCATTCTCTTTTTACAGAAGAGACCGGGCAAAAAGATGAGGCAGAAAATGAAGAGTCGAACCTGATAAGGATTGAGTGGATGGACCCTGCTCCCCAGTGGTTTTGGTTTAGTTTCTATGTCTGTATGAATTGCAGGTGGTGGTCCTCCTGACACTGGAGTCTTCAGGCAGTTCTAACTGCTGTAGACCAAGCTGGATGATGCCATTTGATGCAAATGGTTGCAGTGGAAGTGCATATACAGTCACTAATTAATTCCTTTCTACTGTTAATTTTCCTCCAAGATTTTTTTCTGCTTCTCAAGCCTTGGGCCTAGCATATGTGAACTTATTAAATAGTTTGGACAGAGCTCATTTGGTTCTCCTATCTTCAGTGTTGTGTTGAGGGAGGGACCTGAAATCTGTCCCTCATTGTGACTGGGACTGGAGGATCCCCATGGCTCTTTCCACAACTGCCTTTGGTAAAAGTGGGGAATTTAGCCTCCAGGTCAGACTTGTTAAATACTGGCTTTGCTACAGTCACAAGCCTGGAGCCTGTCAAAAAGGTAAAGCCTTTTGCAGGTTTTTAGTACATCCACTTGGATGAGAACAATAAGAGACAAAAGCAGAACTTTCATATGGGTTTATTTCTGTAACAGCTGTCAGCTTCCAGGAGGTATGGCCCAGCTAGGGCGTCCTCCTCCCTTGCTTAGAAATCTACCCATGGCAATGAAGAGATGGCAACGTTGTTTAGAAACTCCAACACCACACAACTCTGCCTAGCACAGCAATGTTGCTACTACCACCCTACTACATGTTCTCACTCTGCTCCTTCAGGCGCCACATGGCAGCCATGTACTTGGTGATCTCACTGTTCCGACATGGGAAGTACAGTCTGCGGTCAGTGCGGTCCACACTAGTCTGTGGAAGAGAAAATGGTCAAAGTGTGAGGAGTGTCTCCAGGAGATGTTCTCTTTGAGATCAAAGATGCAAGGAGTCAGTTGCTGCAATTCACTGCTGCATGACTGGATGACTATATGATTGATAAGGTAACTGAATCTCATATTTCACGTTATTGGCTGATCGCCACTAAGGTAAAAGTAATAGGATTTACCATACTGGCCATTGGTCCATCATATCTTCACTGTTGGATTACTACTGTACCCAGGTGCTCATATAAAGGAAACTTCATTTGTCTTTTGGTAACTGTACTTCTAAAGTGGTTTTGTAAAAATGGTCCTGAGAGTTCCTAGGTTTGTGTCTAACTCCAATTTAGATGTGCTCAATTCTAGATGTAATTTCTTTCCCCTTGCCCATTGCTGCTAGTCCTGCAACCTCAATCAACCACCTGAAAGTCACGCTGGGCTCTTTCTAGCTCAGGCATTGTCACCAGTGACTCTGACTCACCCGAGACACACCATAGCATTAACATTTCTGGAGCTGGTACTAGTTAACAATTGTTTGATGCAGGAATGAGATCCCTCACCCCTTAGCTGTGTTTGTTGCCGAGCTAATGGTATAAAGGATAAAAACATGTCACTAAAGCCATCAGGAATGTGTGGAGGTCTATGGAGTAAAGACTAAACTTTTTTCTTTTTGTGGCTGGTTGGAAGTACATTACCAATCAAGCCAGGAGTCAGTAGCAAGAAGGGATGAGTTGCACAGGGATGCAGGTTAGAGGTCAGCGTTTCTGTTGGCAGGGAGGCAGTGCAAGTCATGACTTGCTCTATATAAATCTCTGCAGGCAGAAATTGTTTCCCCTTGGTACACTGTACACCTTGTTACCCCCTTAGTGATAGCCTGTTTGCAGGCGTTATCCATCTGGGAACTAGCTAATTTTTGAAAGACTAAAGCACTCTACCCTACCCCATTGACTGCCTATCTGCTCTTTTTTCCCCTCTGAGTAGAAGGAGCGCTAAGAAATTGACCTATGGCAATCCTGTCTCTATTTTGAAACAAATACAATTATATCAGTTCTATGTTCCCTCAACTAAGTGGTTTCCAAGAAATTTACCAGAATTCTTCAGGCACTCTTGCTTTAGTGGAACCTCAGAAATCTCTGCTGGATCAGTCATGATTACTACTATCATTTGTCAGACATTTTTAATAAACCCTTGTGTCACAAAATTTACATCTCTTCTCCAAGTATTTCCATGTTGATTCCTTATCATAAATCAGACTATATTTTCTGACTGGGATACACCTCCAGTTTATTAGTAGTTTCATGATTCTTTCTTCCCACTTACCTAAAGGATACAGTCATACCACATTTACCTACAAACATTTGTAGCCTTATCTCCCATTAAATGTCACTTCATTAGTTGTTGCTCTTCAGTGAACTCCCGCCAACTTTATTAGCATCTGATACTTATGTTAGCAGAACTGAATGCAAATATTCTGGGAATGGTTGCAGCAGATTGAGAGAGGGGGACTATCACTTCACCTCTGTACTCTGCAGTGCCTATGCCAGTTGGGCCATACGCATGGGCTCTGTGCGTGTTTTGGGGTGGAGCACTCATGGGGGGGAAAAATACTGGGTGCTCAGCATCCACCAGCAGCTCTGTGGACCAGCTCCTTCCCCGTCCTCCCAGTGATTCCTGCCCATGGCGATCAGCTGTTCAGCAGCGTGCAGGAGGCGCTGTGGGGGGTGGAGTGGGGGGTGGAGCCTGAGGTGGAGCAGGGGTTGAGCGCCCCCCGCCACCCCGAACTCGGAAAATTGGCGCCTCGGAGTTGGACTGTATACTCCATCATATTCTACTAAAAATTAATGTTCAATTTGCTACCCACTAGCACCTCAGCTCTTTCCCAACCATTCCTGTTTCCCAGGATGTTCTGTTCCATTGGTTATATTTGTTTCAAGTTTGTTCCGGGTTTATTCCTCAACCAGAGAAATGAGTTCAAAGGCTTACACTGAGCTGCTCCTTTTTATACTCTAGATCAGTGATTCTTAACCTGGGGTGCAAGACATACCAGATTTTTTTAGAGGGTAAATCATCGAAAACACAAATTAAGCACAGGCACATAAGTACAACTACTTTGTTTCATCAAACCTATGTATTTATTAACATACATTTTTTAACAATTATTTAATATCCAAACAAAAAATATATCTAGGTTTAAAGAACTGACCTACTTCAATGATTTTTGATAAGGGGTGCAAGAACATACGATTTTTGATAAAGGGTGCCGGCTGCAGTAAAGATTAAGAACGACTGCTCTGGATAAAGCGTTTCAGGATTCTACTCACCAAGGGAGTATTGTTCCAGCCAATTTCCTGGCTCTCTGTCTGGGGCTCTGTGTATTTCTTGGTTGGCTCCAGTGCAGCATGGTGAATAAGATTCAGAAACTTGGCTGTTGGATTGTGGGGGGGAAAAACAGGTATGGGGAGAGGGCAGTATTTTAAACCAAAATAAAGGAACTAGATCAAATAATTAAGTGTTATGACACAAGGGAAGATTTGAACCTTATCCTGAGGAGCTCATACTCTAAAAGAAATAGATGAGGCCAACAGTGAAGTCAGCTCTCTGTTTCTGTGCTTCTGTGAATGACCCTGTGAGGTATCATGGTATATCTACTGTTTTTGTCAAACATACCCATACATCTTGCTAATTCTGTCATCCTTGTCTCCTGTACAACAGCCCCCTATCCTCACTCAGTCTGCTGCCAGCTACCCCTCCCTATCCTGCCAATTGACATTGCTTAAGTTACTTACTTGTAACCTGGTTCCTTACTATTCCAGTTCTTATTTCCTGATCTGTGACTTCAGGAAACCAGTTCCTACTTCTATTAACTTTTGTCTGTTTGTAAACTTACAGACCCTGTATGCCAGTGTCTTTTTTTTTTCCCCAGGCTGCTCTCACTCTGTGTAAAGGCATGTGCATAGAGAGTTCTAGAATCATAGAAATGTGGGGCTGGAAGGGACCTCAAGAGGTCATCAAGGCTGGCCTCCTGGAGATGGCAATAGTGACTGAAAAGTGCAAAACTCACCTTTAACTAAAGTGAGGCTTAATTCTTCTCTCAAAAAATAACATGACCGGATGACTAGTGAAGTTACCATAGACAACAAAGGAGAAAGGATGCAGATCGGGATAAGTAAAGAACATGTCAGAGATTTTCTGATTAATATGAATGAATTAAAGTCAGCAAGGCCTGATGCTGTTCACCCCAGGCTGCTGAAGGAATTAGCTGAAGAAATCTCAGAGCTGCTTGCAATAATATTTGCAAACTCATTGATGACAGGAGAAGTCCTGGAAGACTTGAGAAAGGCTAACGTAGTTTTAATCTTCAAAAGGGGAAAAAGGAGGATCCAGGGAACTACAGACCAGTCAGCCTGACCTTGATCCCTGGAAACCTACTAGAGCAATGTATAAAACATTCAATTTGTGAATACCTGGAGGATGAAGGGGTAGCATCCAGCATGGATTTACTAAGAACAAATCATGGCAAACCAGCTTGATTTGCTTCTTTGACAGGGTAACTGATTTGGTGGATGGGGGAATGCGGTGGACATAATATACCTAGACTTTAGCAAGGCTTTTAACACAGTCCCACGTGACATTCTGTTAAGTAAGCTGGAGAAATGGGGGCTTGGCGGAACTACCATAAAGTGGATACATAATTGGCAAAGCAACCACAAACAGTATCAATGAAATTTTTAGATTGGAAGAAGGTCACAGGCATCTGTTCTGGGTCCAGTGTTATTTAACATCTTTATTAATGAACTGGAGGTAGGAATAGAGAACACTGCTGAGAGGGATCTGGGAGTTGTGGTGGATCACAGCCTCAACATGAGTCGTCAATGCAATGCTGTTGTAGTTTTAGATTGCATTTGCTTTTTTTGCATTAACAGACGCAAAGCATGCAAGTCACAGGAAGTGGTAGTAATGCTTTATTTGGCACTGGTTAGGCCTCAGCTGGAGTACTATGGCCAATTTTGGTCACCAATGTATAGAAAGAAGGTAGAGAAACTGGAAAGGATTCAGAGGCGATTGACAAAGATGATCAAAAGGATGGAATGCAAGCCATATGAGCAAAGGCTGAAGGACCTGGGAGTGTTTAGTTTGGAAAAGAGGAGATTAAGGGGCAACATGTCAGGGTTCCCTCCCCACTCTGAACTCTAGGGTACAGATGAGGGGACCTGCATGAAAGACCCCCTAAGCTTATTTCTACCAGCTTAGGTTAAAAACTTCCCCAAGGTACAAATCCTTCCTTGTCTTTGGATGAGTACTGCTACCACCACCAAATGAGTTAGACAAAGATTCAAGAAAAGGACCACTTGGAGTTTCTGTTTCCCCAAAATATTCCCCCCAAACTCCTTCACCCCCTTTCCTGGGGAGGCTTGAGAATAATCTAACAACCAGATAGGTAAACAAGGTGAGCACAGACCAGACCCTTGGGTTTTTAGGACACTAAAAACCAATCAGATTCTTAAGGTTTCAGAGTAACAGCCGTGTTAGTCTGTATTCGCAAAAAGAAAAGGAGGACTTGTGGCACCTTAGAGACTAACCAATTTATTTGAGCATGAGCTTTCGTGAGCTACAGCTCACTTCATCGGATGCATGCTGTGGAAATCGCACAAGACATTTTATACACAGACACCATGAAACAATGCCTCCTCCCACCCCACTCTCCTGCTGGTAATAGCTTATCTAAAGTGATCATCAAGTTGGGCCATTTCCAGCACAAATCCAGGTTTTCTCACCCTCCGCCCTCCCACAAACAAACTCACTCTCTTGCTGGTAATAGCCCATCCAAAGTGACCACTGTCTTCACAATGCATATGATAATCAATGTGGGCCATTTCCTGCAGAAATCCAGGTTCTCTCACCCCCGCACCCCCCTTCAAAAACCACACACACAAACTCACTCTCCTGCTGGTAATAGCCTATCCAAAGTGACCACTCTCCCTACAACCTGCATGAAAATCAAAGTGGGCCATTTCCAGCACAAATCCAGGTTTTCTCACTCCCCCACCCCCATACTCACACAAACTCACTCTCCTGCTGGTAATAGCTCATCCAAAGTGACCACTCTCCCCACACTGTGCATGGCAATCACTCCCCCTACAATGTGCATGATAATCAAGGTGGGCCATTTCCAGCACAAATCCAGGTTTTCTCACCCCCCCCCCCCCCCCCAAACACACACACACAAACTCACTCTCCTGCTGGCAATAGCTCATCCAAACTGACCACTCTCCCCACACTGTGCATGGCAATCAAGATGGGCCACTTCCAGCATAAATCCAAGTTTAACCAGAACGTCTGGGGGGGGGGGAGGAAAAAACAAGGGGAAATAGGCTACCTTGCATAATGACTTAGCCACTCCCAGTCTCTATTTAAGCCTAAATTAATAGTATCCAATTTGCAAATGAATTCCAATTCAGCAGTTTCTCGCTGGACTCTGGATTTGAAGTTTTTTTTGTTGTAAGATAGCGACCTTCATGTCTCTGATTGCGTGACCAGAGAGATTGAAGTGTTCTCCAACTGGTTTATGAATGTTATAATTCTTGACATCTGATTTGTGTCCATTTATTCTTTTACGTAGAGACTGTCCAGTTTGACCAATGTACATGGCAGAGGGGCATTGCTGGCACATGATGGCATATATCACATTGGTGGATGTGCAGGAAACAGAACTTTATTATAAAGGAAAAAAAAAGTAAAAGAAGCACCTCTGTAAATCAAGATGGAAGGTAATTTTACAAGGTAATAAGACTTAACACAGAGGATTCCTCCCTAGGCAAAACTTCAAAGTTACAAAAAACAGGGATAAACCTCCCTCTTAGCACAGGGAAAATTCACAAGCTAAAACAAAAGATAATCTAATGCATTCCTTGCTGTTACATCTAATATTACAGCAATAGTAAGTATCAGTTCGGTAGGAGCTACATTACTTGCTTGGTCTGTCTCGGAGAGAACACACACAGAGCACAAAAACAAAGCCTCCCCCCCAGATTTGAAAGTATCTTCTTTCCCCATTGATCCTTCTGGTCAGGTGCCAACTAAGTTAATTGAAGGGCTTTTATATTATTGCATACATAAAGGTTGTTACCCTTCCCTTTATATTTATGACACAACATGATAGCAGTCTTCAAATACTTGAAACGGTGCCATAAAAAAGAGAGAGAAAAGTTATTCTGTTTTGCCACAGAGGGCAGGACAAGAAGCAATGGGCTCAAATTAGGGCTGTCAAACAATTAAAAAATTAATCATGATTAATCGCAAGATTAAAAAATTGATCAGTTTTTATTGCATTGTTTAAATAAATGATATTCTATTAATAGTTTGGATGTTTTCTACATTTTCAAATATATTGATTTCAATTACAACATAGAATAAAGTATACAGGGCTCACTATATTTTATTACAAATAGTTGTACTGTAAAGATAAAAGATCGTATTTTTCAATTCACCTCCTGCAAGTACTGTAGTGCAATCTCTTTATCGTGAAAGTGAAACTTACAAATGTTTTAAAAAAAAAAAAATCTACATAACCGCACTAAAAAATAAAGCAATGTAAAACTTTAGCGCCTACAAGTCCATTCAGTCTAAGTCCTATTTACTCCCTAAGACCAATAAGTTTGTTCACATTTACAGGGAATAACGCTGCCCACCTCTTATTTACAATGTCACCTGAAAGCGTGAACCAGCGTTTGCATAGCACTGTTGTAGCTCCCGTTGCAAGGTATTTACATGCCAGATATGCTAAACATTTGTATGCCCTTTCATGCTTCAACCACCCTTCCAGAGAACATGCTTCCATGCATGACTGTCATTAAAAAAAGTGTGTTTTTAATTAAATTTGTGACTAAACTCCTTGAGGGAGAATTATGTCTCCTGCTCCATCGTTTTACCCGCATTCTGCCATATGGTCTCGGATGACAACCAAGCATATGTTGTTCAATTTAAGAACAATCACTGCAGGTCTGACAAAATGCAAAGAAGGTACCAATATGAGATTTCTAAAGATAGCTACAGCACTGGACCCAAGGTTTAAGAATCTGAAGTGCCTTCCAAAATCTGAGAGGGACGAGGTGTGGAACATGCTGTCAGAAGACTTAAAAAAGCAACACTCTGATGCAGAAACTACAGAACCACCAAAAAAAGAAAATGAGCCTTCTGCTTGGTGGCATCTGACTCAGATGATGAAAATGAATATGAGTCAGTCTGGACTGCTTTGGACCGTTATTGAGCAGAATCTGTCATCAGCATGAAAGCATGTCCCCTGAAATGGAGGTCGAAGCATGAATGTTTAGCATATCTGGCATGTAAATACCTTGCAACCCTGATGGAATTGGCATAGTTAGCGCTACAAAAAGTAAAGGAGTACTTGTGGCATCTTAGAGACTAACCAATTTATTTGAGCATAAGCTTTCGTGAGCTACAGCTCACTTCATCGGATGCATACTGTGGAAACGTTTCCACAGTATGCATCCGATGAAGTGAGCTGTAGCTCACGAAAGCTTATGCTCAAATAAATTGGTTAGTCTCTAAGGTGCCACAAGTACTCCTTTTCTTTTTGCGAATACAGACTAACACGGCTGTTACTCTGAAACTACAAAAAGTAATTTTTACTCTGACATTCACACCTTCTTGTCAACTGTTGGGAATGGGACACATCCACCCTGATTGAATCATTGACCCCCCCCCCATTTGGTAAGGCAAGTCTCATCTTTTCTTGTGCTGTATATTTATGCCTGCCTACTGTAATTTTCACTCCATACATCTGAAGAAGTGGGTCATAGCCCATGAAACTTATGCTCTAATAAATTTGTTAGTCTTTAAGGTGCCACAAGACTCCTCATTGTTTTTACTAAGAAAAGTGTGTTAGTGCTTAATGGCCAAAGTCTTTCAAATGAAAATGAATCCACTGAATTTGCTTTGGAAAAATCCAGTGTGGATAGCTTAAAGGAGGCTTCTTTGTTAACTGATATTGGAAGTGAACAGTTTGTGTCAAGTTCAAAAGAGAGGCTAGAATCCTGGCTTTACACAGCAGAGCAACCTTGTAAATAAACCCATAGACACTTTGGATATATCTTGTTATCTCTTAGAGCAGGTCTACACTACAGCGGGGATCGACACTCTGAGACTGATCCACCGGCACTAGATTTAGCACAGAGGTGGGCAAACTATGGCCTGTGGGCCACATCCGGCCCACAGGACCCTCCTGCCCGGCCCCTGAGCTCCTGGCCTGGAAGGCTAGCCCCTGGCCCCTCCCCTTGCTATTCCTCTCCCCCACAGCCTCAGCTCTCTGTGCCACCAGCGCAATGCACTGGGCGACGGGGATGCAAGCTCTTGCTGGGCAATGCAGCTGAAGAGCTGCAGCCCAACCCTGCACTCTGGGCTGCGCGGTGGTGTGGCTGGCTCCAGCCAGGCAGCACAGCTGCCTGTCCTGGTGCTCTGTAGCGCCACCAGCCACCAGTGCTCCAGGCAGCGCAGTAAGGAGGCAGGGAGCAGGGGGGGTTGGATAGAGGGCAGGGGAGCTTGGAATGGTGGTCAGGGGGCAGGGGTGTGGATAGGGGGTGGGGCGGTCAAAGGCCAAGGAACAAGGGGGTTGATTGGGGGTAGGGCCCCAGGGGGGCAGTCAGGAAAGAGACGGGGGGTTGGATGGGGCAGTCAGGGGCAGGGGTTCAGCCTCCCCTAACCAGCTCTCCATACAATTTCGGAAACTTGATGTGTACCTTAACTATTCACTTCCTGCATTTCAGATGTTTAAATCTGCATTACCTTCAGGCTCCGTCCCCAGATCCCAGCTCACATGTTAAGTAAGATGGGGCTCGGACACCTGCTGAG
Source organism: Chelonia mydas (assembly GCF_015237465.2). NCBI lineage: Eukaryota > Metazoa > Chordata > Testudines > Cheloniidae > Chelonia > Chelonia mydas. The sequence continues at coordinate 106,469,222 of NC_057854.1, forward strand.
GGAAGGGCCCCTCATATCCCAGCTCCCGTGGAGGGGCAGGGTGGGGAACTTGGACACAGCAAGAGGGACAGGGCTCCCCAGATCCCAGGACACAGAGGCCAGGGAGAGGAGCTCAGATCTTTGCAGAGGGATAAGGCTCCCCTAGATCTCAGCACCCATGGAAGGGGAGAATTCAGAGCTAACAAGCCACTCCCTAACCCCCGCCCCAACTTCCTCTGCTACTCCTCACATTGCCCAATCCTTTCTATCTTCCCCTTTTTCCCACTCCTTCTTCCTTGAGTTCCGCAACCTCTTTTCTCTCCCCTATCACCTATCTCCATAATATCCCCATCCCTCAACACAGACCCAAAGTCCTCTCCCCCTATTCCAGGCTACTCTTCCCACACCTAATCACCTTCCCTTCCCAGCAAGCATTCACATGTGTAATTTATTTTCTTTTCAGGAATAGTTAAAGCACGTTCTGAATTATATGCTATACTAAGATTACATGTCTCCAACATTAAAACAAACAAACAAACAAAAAAACCATTTGACAGAGAGGACTTTACCAGAATGTTTACAGTTCATTCTCAGATTTCTTTGTCCAGAGTAGGGTTTCAAACTTCAAAGTTCCAAGAATCTGTGCACTATGAAATGCTTTTTTCAGGGGGCTTTATCTTGGGAATACCTTGGGAATACCAATCCCCAGTTTGGACCACTAACCCTACATTATACTCCTATGAGGCATAGCAAATTTCAAGACAGTCCATTTAAAGGTGGATTTTAGAGCACTTGGAAAAGTCATCCTTTAAAAACAAAGCATTCTGTAACCTTAACTATAGAAGAGGTGGTGCACTGCTATAGTATTGTATAAAATTAATCATCAGCAACTGCTGCTGTATCCAGATCCCTAGCACAGGATAATGCTGATGTGGGGCACTTTTTCTTCTCTTTTTTTTAAAAAGGAAAGACAGATGGAAGGGGCTCTACACATCCATCTGCAGCATATGAGGTTTGGAGAGGTGTGAAGTTGCCCATCATCTTGGAGCTTGTCTATTGTGCGCGTTTTCATGCCATAGAGGGTGTTATTTCTAAAGTACACCATGGAGATGAATGCAGCCTGAAACAAATAGCTCTAAGATACGTGAACTGCCCCTCCAGCCCCCAGTACACACACAGGAGGGGAGAATGTAGGGCTGACAGGTGCTCCCTGCTTCAATCTCTCTCACATGTCCTACCACCATGTCATCCTTCATCGCTGCCTTACACACACCCTTTACCTGAGCCTTCAACTCCTTCCCCTCCTGCCCTTTATTCCCTTCCCTTTAATCCACATTTTCCTCAGTTGGGCTCCAAGCCCCTGTTCTTTCCCACCCCTCTGCTCCAAGCATATGCATGTGTAATTTGTCGTCTTTTCAAAAATAGTTTGATCACCTTCTGAATTTCATTACATTCTTTCCCACACAGCTCCCCTCCCTCCCACCCCTCCCCAAAAGCATGTTTTTATTTCTGATGTCTGCCCAAGGGTGGATTTGGATTTACAGTGGCTGTGTGTTGCTCAGGTTCAGTGGTCACAACATTTGCCCTTAAGTCACATGTGTCCTGTGAGTTGTGGCTGGCTGTGAAGCCTCTTGTGCTCTCTGCCCATATGCAGTGTAATCAATTCAGTGTATTAGCTTTAGGAATGTTAAGCCTGAACTTAAATTGAGAGCCTTACTCTGTCTAATTTTCTGAATTTTGCTCCCCCAAAGGCTTAGGGGAGGAATGCATTCTCTGCAGGGTAACTCACAAGCAAGTGAGACCATTCTGCCAGGCTTCCAGTTGAAACTAGACAAATTCAGATGGAAAGAAGGATTTTTGACAGACAGAGAAATTAACCATTGGAACAATTTACCAAGGGTCGAAGGATTTTCCATCACTGACAATTTTCAAATCAAGATTGGCTGTTTTTCGAAAAGACCTGCTCTAGAAATTATTCCTGCCTTATACAGGAGTTCAGAATAAATTATCACAGTGGTCCCTTCTGGCCTTAGAATCTATGAATAATAATTAGTCCATAAAAAATGTTAAACATTACCACATACATAGTTAAGCAATCAAGTCAGGATATAGCAGTTAGTTGCATATAAACATCTTAATTCTGTACCCTTGTGCATAGGCTTTGACAGACTAATCACATGCTATTTATGTGTATATAAATCTCCCCACTGTGTTTTCCACTGAATGCGTCCGATGAAGTGAGCTGTAGCTCACAAAAGCTTATGCTCAAATAAATTTGTTAGTCTCTAAGGTGCCACAAGTACTCCTTTTCTTTTTGTCAATCTAGTTCACCCAAATAAGAATTTTGACTATCAGCATTGATTAAGTTATACAGTAACAACATACCCACCAAATTTCTCTGACTGGCATTTTAAAGCTATACCTTGATACTGACCTCAGCAACATTCCCATCTATGTGCAATCGTTAGCTGTGTTATATGTACATGTGGAAAGTCTGAGGTTAGCAAGTCTGCCAAAAGATACACCTCTCCTGGCCAAATGTGGCTCTGCTGAGGCCTGCCTCAGTTTCACCTTAATTTGGTCTCCCTTTAAAAATGTCAACACAGGCCAGCTATTCAAAACATTCCCGCTTCTTAGGTCCAATTTATTATATCTTTCAAAAGAAAGTCTTTCCAAAGAAAACTCAAACCTTCAAAGTCATCATCCCTGTTTCAACTGGGCCCAGTTCCTCTTCCTCTCTTTAATAATTAATTTCTTTCACCCCAGTCCCAACCTAGGCACAGCCTCTCCTCTCTGAGGATCTGTCTTCCTGCTTTCCCAGCACCGCTTGCCTAAAGACTGGCCTTCTCCACAGGCCTTCCCAGCTGGTGCTTTCCCTCTGCTGACTCAAGGCCCTGGGGTGCCCTCCTTAGTCTCTGAAGTTCAAACTTCTCAAAGGCAGCACTATATGGAAAAAAAATAAAGGGAGTTGTGACACTTGTCTCATGTCTGCTGGGCTCTTAAAGACAGAGAGGTGCATCAGAAAGTTCACCAAGACATCATGAGCTCCTTAGACAACTCAGATGTTCTAAACCAGGGGCAGGCAAACGTTTTGGCCTGAGGGCCGCATCTGGGTATGGATATTGTATGGCAGGCCATGAATGCCTGGTGGGGGAGGGGGACTGTATGGGGTGTAGCATGGGAGGGCTCTATAAGGGATGTTACCGAGGTGGGGAGAGGGGGGCTCTAAGGGGGCTCCTAGGGGCTCCTAGGGGCCCTGCTGGCAGTGACACCAATGCAGGAGCACCAGGTACCGCCACAGGTGGAGGCATTCTAGCTGGGACGGGTGTAGCCCCTGGGTGGTTTCGAGGCTCTCGAGGGTGGGGCCGTAGGAGACCAGGAGGGGACTGGGTGCGCTGCCGTGTGTGTGGGGGGGTGTTCTGATCCCAGAAACAGCACAGTGAAGTTGCACCGTCGCAGTGTGGCTCTGCGTGCCAGAAGATGATGCTCATCAAGGGAATTGTGAGTCAGGGGCTGGGGAGTGCCGTGCAAGTGAAGAGGGGCAAGCCTCCAACCCTGCTCCCCAGTGGGTGGAACAAGCCCCTGACCCCGCTCCCCAGTGGGAGCTTGAGGGCCGGATAAAAGTGTCTCACGGGCCAGAAGCAGCCCGCGGGCCATAGTTTTCCCACTCCTGTGCTAAACTATTTGGGGGTAAAATATCCAAAGGCCCACACATTAGGAGCTATGATACTGCTTGGATAATTCCTTTGTCCTGGGGCCTGGGTCATACACTCTTCCCATCCCCACCTCCTCAAGGCACTAAAATGTTATGCAACATTATCCTTTCCAGTTAATCCAGCTGGAAAATAAGAATTGTTATAGGTACACTGTCTTGTTCATAGGGTTTCAGAGTAGCAGCCGTGTTAGTCTGTAGCCGCAAAAAGAAAAGGAGGACTTGTGGCACCTTAGAGACTAACAAATTTATTTGAGCATAAGCTTTCGTGAGCTACAGCTCACTTCATCGGATACATGTAGCTTTTGACACGGTCTCCCACAATATTCTTGCCAGCAAGTTAAAGAAGTATGGGCTGGATGAATGGACTATAAGGTGGATAGAAAGTTGGCTAGATTGTCGGGCTCAACAGGTAGTGATCAATGGCTCCATGTCTAGTTGGCAGCTGGTATCAAGTGGAGTGCCCCAAGGGTCGGTCCTGGGGCCGGTTTTGTTCAATATCTTCATAAATGATCTGGAAGATGGTGTGGATTGCACTCTCAGCAAGTTTGCAGTGACACTAAACTGAGAGGAGAGGTAGATATGCTGGAGGGTAGGGATAGGATACAGAAGGCCCTAGACAAATTAGAGGATTGGGCCAAAAGAAATCAAATGAGGTTCAACAAGCACAAGTGCAGAGTCCTGCACTTTGGACGGAAGAATCCCATGCACCGCTATAGACTAGGGACCAAATGGCTCGGCAGCAGTTCTGCAGAAAAGGACCTAGGGGTTACAGTGGACAAGAAGCTGGATATGAGTCAACAGTGTGCCCTTGTTGCCAAGAAGGCCAATGCATTTTGGGATGTATAGGTAGGGGCATTGCCAGCAGATCGAGGAACGTGATCGTTCCCCTCTATTCGACATTGGTGAGGCCTCATCTGGAGTACTGTGTCCAGTTTTGGGCCCCACACTACAAGAAGGATGTGGAAAAATTGGAAAGAGTCCAGCGGAGGGCAACAAAAATGATTAGGGGACTGGAACACATGACTTATGAGGAGAGGCTCAGAGAACTGGGATTGTTTAGTCTGCGGAAGAGAAGAATGAGGGGGGATTTGATAGCTGCTTTCAACTACCTGAAAGGGGGTTCCAAAGAGGATGGATCTAGACTGTTCTCAGTGGTAGCTGATGACAGAACAAGGAGTAATGGTCTCAAGTTGCAGTGGGGGAGGTTTAGGTTGGATATTAGGAAAAACTTTTTCACTAGGAGGGTGGTGAAACACTGGAATGCGTTACCTAGGGAGGTGGTGGAATCTCCTTTCTTAGATATTTTTAAGGTCAGGCTTGAAAAAGCCCTGGCTGGGATGATTTAGTTTCGGATTGGTCCTGCTTTGAGCAGGGGGTTGGACTAGATGACCTCCTGAGGTCCCTTCCAACCCTGATATTCTATGATTCTATGAAATAAATTTGTTAGTCTCTAAGTTGCCACAAGTACTCCTTTTCTGTCTTGTTCATAGTTGCTGTGCAGCTACCACCTTGCATTTCCAGTGTTTCTAATCTTTTTCAGGAGTCTTTTTTTAACTGCCCAATAAAGTTCAATTTTTTTCACATACATGCTTTATTTTATTTTACAAAATGGAAATGATTTCTAATCTGTCTCATTTATCTGATAATTACTTCCTTATCTAATTATCTTAACAGCTGATCAGAGGCTACTTACCATCCGCAGGCTCTTCTATGTTATCATGCCAAGACATTGGCTTCCTGGTGATAGTGTGAACTGGGGAGAAATGTGATGATGCAGGTGAGTTGGTATTATGGAATCAATATTACAGGCAGTTTCAGGTAAAGCACTAGCTCCCCCTATCCTGCCTCCTGCCAGCTCACTTAGGCTGTTAAGGAGAAGAGAGACTACAGATTGGAAAAGGAGCACTGGTTAATGTCGTCACTTGATTGCTCCTGGGAACTGAAGGGAATCAGCTTTGGCACCACGGGACCCTGGCACTAGGTGTTTGTGAGCAGAGAGCAGAGTTCATCCACCGATTTGTCAGGTTCCTAAACTGTGACCTGCAGGCCACTTGCTGGAAGAGCACAGAGTTCTGGCTGACTACATGGGGCTAGTTCCTCCTTGTTTCTAGCTGCTAAATAGCATTTAAACCCCAACACATATACAAATCCAAACATTACTTTCCCATGTCAGTATGGGCAGTGGGTATAAGAGGCTTGGGGAGACTAAGCCTCTCCAAACGGGGCAAGAAATGCCAGACGCAGTGCACCTCCCCTTGGAGGAGCAGTGACCCACTGCCTTTGGAGCACTGCCTCTGGAAGCTCCAGAGAAGTGGGGGAGCCATTGGTGCTCTGACTATGACCCCGCCCACATGCTGCCCCGAAGCCCTGCTCCCATGGGGCCTCTTCGCCCTGAGGCCCTGCGCTCGCCCCCCCTGCCCCCCCCCCCGCACCTGCTGCTTGCGCCTCTCCATGGGAGGAGGTGGAGACATGCGGGTGGGGCAGGAGGCAGGGCCACGGTCCAGGCACCCTCACACTTCTAGGGAGCTTCTGGCACTTGCACCCAGCCTCCACAAACACAAGAGTCACGCACTACTTATGCATGTCAACAATTGCTGTAGTTGCCACAAGGATATTACATGACTGTGAATAGGAGGGTCGGAAACTGGAGCCTGGCCAGCGGATAGGGAGGACCTTCTGTCTAGGGCCTCCATCCCATCTTGCCCCAGTTTTGTGACCCCAGGCCACCACTGCCAGTTCCAGACCTGCTCCCATATACCCCAATCTTAAACTGGCCACGTGGGCTGCCTCACAACTTCAAGTTAGCCATACCCTGGGCCCTGTCTCTCGTGTCTGAGTGAGTCGGCCATGTTCACCAAGCACTGTCTTACCCCAAGAGAGCAGACTGGCCCCCCCCGGCCCCCCGATCCACTTGGTGGAGTCAATCCCGTACTCTGTCATGGCCCTCCTACATCTTGCCCCCTTGCCTCCCCCCTCCCTTCTCACCCCATTTGAAGGGGGTGGCCCCCTTGCATCCCCCTCCCGTCTCGCCTCGTTTGAGGGGGTGGCCCCCTTGCCTCCCTTCTCAAAGGGGATTTGTACTCCCCCATCCGGTCTCACTCTGTTTCAGCGGGTAGGCCGCTTTCTCCCGCCTCACCCCGTTTGAGGGGGTTGACCCCGTACTCCGTGTGCAGTTTCTGGCACCGCAGCTCCTTCCGGACGGTCTCGCAGAAAATCTGGTTCTGATGCACCAGGTCGGGCGGCTCCTTCTCGCGGCCCCGCGCCGCCATGGCCGGCCCCGCTCCCGGGAAGCTGGGAGCGCAGCGCGGAGAATTCTCAGCGACTACGTTTGTTTCATTCTTGTTTCCTAGCAACGGCGCTTCGCCCCCAATCCTTGGTCAGACGCAGAGGACTCGCTGATTGGTACGGTTCAGACCACGCCCCTCGATCAGCAAAGCCCCGCCCCCAGTCCCAATTGGCTCTCGAGTTAAAAGTCCCGTTGCTGATTGGCTATGTTCCCCGCCGGCATTTTTTAATCTCCGTCTGGCTGACGTAGAGGCCGCAGCCGGGAGCCGTGGCTGCAGCCGCGACTAGGGAGTTGGGGGAACCGCAGCCGCAGCGTCGGGTCCCGAGCGTGGCCCGCTCGGCCTCCCGCTCCTCCGCCAGCGCTTGGCAGCCCCGCCGCGCCAGCATCCTGCCCCTCGGAGGGAGCCAAGCGGGTGGAGCTGACGCGGCTGGACGCGGGCTGCTCGTGGCGGCGGGGCCCCTGGCCTGGCGGACGCCGGTCTCCGGCCGGGCTGAGCGCTGCGCTGTTTGCTTCGGGGAGGCGATGCAGGGCGCGGAGCTGGACGCTCGGATCCGCTGCAGTGTCACCATCGAGCGGCTGAGCCCGAGCGGCCCGGCCTCGAGGCGCCGGCTGATCCGCGACGCCGCCCTCGCCCTGGGCCGGGACGAGTTCCGGGAGCTGGTGCTTCAAGTGAGCGACGGCAGCGTGGCGCAGAGCTTCGCGCTGCGCGGGGAGGTGCGGCTCTTCACGCGCTTCGTGCGCGACGGGAAAAGCGGCCTGCAGCTGGGCGCCGCGCAAGTGCAGCTGCTGATCGCCAACTGCCCCCCCGACCGCCTCAGGCGCTTCCTCCGGCTGCTGCGCATCAAGCGCCAGGCGGCGGGGAAGGGGCTGAAGACCGTCACGGAGCGGGCGCGGCTGCTGTCCAGCCTTCCGCGCACCTTCGACACCATCAGCCCAGTCCAGGCCCGGGACGTGCAGCAGGCCTGCGCTCAGCGGGCCCACGCGAGCTGCGAGGCAACGCCTGTGAAAGGGCAGGCCCCGAGGGACGGAGGGAACAACGGTCTGTGCGGCAAGCCGCGGAAAAGAGCCAGGACAGAATCGGCTGAAGCAAGCGCTGTAAGAGCTCTCGAAGTAGGCATGGGGTAGGGGGTGGAAGCCCGCTTTGGGATATGGCTTAAGTAGGAGACTTGCGGGATGGGAGTTGCTGAGTGCGCTCATGGTTTGGGGAGAGGGGAGATCTTTTGTGGATCCATGGTACCCCATATCTTGAATTCTGTGTGCAGCAGATGTGGTCGCCCCATCTCAAAAAAGGTATATTGGAATTGAGAAAGGTTCAGAAAAGGGCAACAAAAATTATTAGGGGTATGGAATGGGTTCGTTATGAGGAGAGATGAATAAGACTGGGGCTTTTTAGCTTGGAAAAGAGATGGCTAAGGGGAGATATGACAGAGGTCTATAAGATCATTACTGGTGTAGAATAAGTAGATAAGGAAGTGTTTACTACTTCTCATAACACAAGAAGTAGGGGTCACCAAACGAAATTAATAGGCAGCAGGTTTAAAACAAATAAAAGTAAGTATTTCTTCACACAGTCAACCTGTGGAACTCCTTGCCAGAGGATGCTGTGAAGGCCAAGACCATAACAGGGTTCAAAAAAGAACTAGATAAATTCTTGGAGGATAGGTCTATCAATGGCTATTAGTCAGAATGGGCATGAATGGTGCCCCCAGCCTCTGTTTGCCAGAAGCTGGGAATGAGCGACAGGGGATGGATCACTTGATCATTACCTGTTCTGTTCATTCCCTCGGGGGCACCTGGCAACTGACAGGATACTGGGCTAGATGGACCTCTGGCCTGACCCAGTAGAGCCATACTTATGCTCTTATGACTGCAAGACTGGGACACTACATTAAGCATCAAAGAGTCCTGTGGCACCTTCAGGACTCTTTGCCGCTTTTACAGATCCAGACTAACGTGGCTACCCTTCTGATACATTAAGCAGGTAGTTAACAATAAACTAAATATTTTGGAGGTGGCTCCATCTGTTTCTGAATAAAATCTGTCCTTTATGGTTTCAAAGAAAGCCTGGAGTGCTGGGCACTGCTCAATCTGCAGACCGCCTGCATCAGTTGTTTGGAGGCCTCCTCATTATCTAGACTAGAAAAATAGGGCGTGTCTAGCAAATACATTGACAAATGTGTTAATTAATATGCTTTTAAGCACAATGTACTACCTAGAGTAGAAAGACAGTGGTGTTCAAAAAATGTTTGCTGGGTGTGTTCAGTGGAAAGGTTCACCCAAAGTCGTGGTTAAAAATGAATTCCTAAATATTTTCCTAATCTAGTCAGGGTCTGAGAGAAGTCAGTTGTTCCATTTCACGTAAATAACACATGGACTCTGAACACTAACAATGACCAAATGTTGCAAAAGATTAATAATTTTTTTTATTGGACCAACTTTCAGCTGGTGAAAGACAAGCTTTTGAGCTACACAGAGCTCTTCTGGTCTCTCTCACCAACAGAAGTTGGTCCAATAAAAGGTATTACCTTACCCACCTTGTCTCTCTAATATGCTGGAACCAACATCGCTACAACACTGCAAATAAATTGCAATGCAGTTATTTCACTGGAGCTCATTTTAGCAGTTGAAATTAGCGTGACACCTATTTTCCATTCTAATCCCCATGGGGAAAAGGTATACAGGAGAAATTTTCCTCCAAAAGTTTTAAGATCCATGAGTATGTGCTGCTGTTAACAATTTTGGTTAGTGCACAAGTGTGACTTCTTCCTTTTAGGCGGCTGATGTGAAATGCTCAAAGAAGCTATCTTTGCTAATGCATTCACGGATGAGACTCTCGCAGGAACAGTCCATTGTGCTGAGTGCAGTGCTGACTGGGAAGAACGTCTTCTTTACAGGCAGTGCTGGTGAGAAACTTTAAGCTGAAGTGAAGCAAGGTTACCCCACATGCCCTAACTGCACTCAAATTAGGGCTGAAAAGCTTTAGTCTGTGGTATTGTGAGCTCCAGGAAAACTTTGGGCCTATCCCGTGTGGAACACTTTTTTTAGCAAAAGTTTCACACCTGTGCTCCCACTGGCTTATCACTAAGAGGCTGTGTGCAAAAGGGCTTGTCCCATCAATTTGAATTGTGGAAGAATGAAATAAAAGTAGCTTTTAAGAAAATGTTTAATCTCTTTTGCTGTTTGGACTCTCTCAGGGCCAAAACTATGAAACCGAAGCAGAGATACCCAGTTTTAACCCATGTTAACCCTAAAAGACACTCAGAGCTGACAGATTATTACAGCTGTCACCTTTTGAAACCATAGACTGCAACTCATTTGTGTGTGCGTTTTCCTGCTTTAACCTTTCAATAATTCTCTCATTTCTTTTCTTAATTACTAAATCTTTAAGGCTTAGATAGTTTACTATAGGATTGGATACAAGCATTGTCTTTGGTGTGAGATCTAAGGTATGAATTGACCTGGCATAAGTGACTGGTCCTTTACAACTGGGGGTAACTTGAATATCCTAAGTCTATCTTGTCTGGGTGGTAAGAGACACTGGAATGTCCATGGGGACTGTTTGTGACTCCATGATAAGACTAAAACAACTAGGCATCCTTGTGGCACCTTAGAGTAACAAATTTATTTGGGCATAAGCTTTCATGGGCTATAACCCACTTCATCAGATGCATGGAGTGAAAAATACAGTAGGCAGGCATAAATATACAGCACGTGAAAAGATGGAAGTTGCCTTACCAAGTGGGGGGGTCAGTGCTAACGAGGCCAATTCAATCAGGGTGGATGTGGCCCATTCCCAACAGTTGACAAGAAGGGATGAGTATCAACAGAGGGGAAAAGTACCACAAAAAGTAATACAAAAACCTGAGTCTTCATTAATCCTTACTGATGTGCCCCTGCCTACAGCAATAGGGAGGCCTAGGGGGGAGGGCATAGCTAAGCACCTCTTTAACATGATGAGGTTCATGCTTAAGGCCCTGTCTCTTTAAATATGCCCTTTCTCATGCCTGCCACCTTCCCCCCTCCCCCCTTTTTTTTAAGCCATATGGTCTTGTAAGGGAGCAGAGGTTTTTGGGTTGCTGTTGTCTTATTGCTTGTCAAAGTAGGGCATCACAATCTTACTTACACCAGTGTTGCCAATTCTTGTGATTTTTATCACAAGTCTTGTTTTTTTGTTTTAAATATCCAGCCCCTGGAGTCATGTGAGAATCTAATTTTAAGTGACCTTTCTGGTTCTCATAGTTGCTGAGCAAAGCATCAAATGGGAAGCCTAAAGGTTCTTAAACCAGAAGGCAATTAAGAGAACTCACTTGTCGTGTTTTTTTTTTTTTTTTTAAATCCAGTGGGTTTTGTTTTGTGTGGTGGTTTTTTTTTTTTTGTCGTCATGATTTTGGGGGCTTGATTAATAATTTTTTAACATTTGGAATTGGCACTGTTGCAACCTACACATTCTGCAATGCTTAGTGCAGATGCACAATGTGTCAAGCCTTTTGTTTAAGTGTAGCTGTATCTAGCAATGCTTAAGAGTTCCCTTTTTGGTATAAGGGATAAACTCTAATCAAAGGTGCACATTAAAAAGTTGAATGAGGGAAAGAACAATTCAACTTTAGCAAAAAAGTGAAATCTTTTAAATCATCCATGTTGGGGAGAGGTTTAGCCAATATAAATGATGACACTAACTAAGATACTCTTATAGCTACCATGGTTTCTCCTCCATGACTGGGTTCCAGTGTGGGGAGTTTATGGAACCCTAAATGGGAGGGGTCAAATAACCCCTAAACCGCATCTTCTCTAAATGGTCAAACAGAGCTAATCGTTTCCTGACATGGTTGGCGTTTACAACTTCCTGAGCTCTATGTGGTCAGGCTGTTCTTGTCTTTTGTTCCTAGTGTTTTCTGACGTATGAGGTTTTGAATGAGCAGAGTGGAGGGTGGTATTAGGAGGAATTTGGGACTGGAATTCAAACCGCATGTATTTTTGGGGACATATCTGTAATGGTGTCAGGGGAAAGCTTCTTTCTGAAATACATTTTATACTCTTCTAAAAGGGACTGGGAAGTCATATCTGCTGAAAAAGATTGTGGGTTCACTCCCCCCAAAGAGCACCTATGCTACAGCCAGTACAGGAGTAGCAGCTTGTCATATTGGTGGCACCACACTCCATGCTTTTGCAGGTAAGGAGGATAACTTTCTGCTTGAGAACCTTCCCTGGCTTGCTATGCTCTGGGGAAGATGAGTGGAAGGGACCTGGGAACTCTTGGCATTTTGGTAAAGATGATACTAACTCTGGATTCTCTCCTTTCATTAGGTATTGGTTCTGGGAAAGCTCCACTCAATCAGTGTATTGAGTTGGCTCAAAGAACTGGAGTGCGTCAACATTGGTTGAGCTGCCAACACTTAATTATTGATGAGATTTCAATGGTGGAGGGCAAGTTCTTTGATAAGCTGGAGGCAGTAGCCAGGTGAGGGTCATGCAGGAAAGAGTCTTTATAACTGATCAAGTTCCCTGGATCACTTTGCTAGGAATGCCTTCCCCTACCTTCTGTGGCTGTATTGGGAGGTAAGGTTTGCTAATGGCTAGAGTAGTTGGGAGGCTCTGGATTATGGAATCCTAGAAAGGGACCTCAAGAGGTAATCTAGTCCAACCCTTTGCCTTGACATAAGACCACATAGGCAGAGACCATCCCTGACAGGTGTTTGTACAACCTGTCCTTAAAATGAAGGAGATTCTACAACATTCCTTGACAGCCTAATTCAGTACTTAACTATCATTATAGTTAGATTTTTCCAATCTCTAATCTAATGCTCTTTGCTGCAGATTAAACTGATTACTACTTGTCCTACCTTCAATAGACATGGAGAACAATTGAATGCAATCTTCTTTATGACAGCTCTTTATCACATTTGAAGTCTGTAATCAGGTCCACCCTCAGTTTTTATTTCTCAAAACTAAATTTGCCCAGATTTTTTAAACTTTCCTCATAGGTGAGGTTTTCTAAACCTTTTATTTTTGTTGCTCTCCTCTGGGCTCTCTCCAATTTGTCTCCATCTTTCTTAACATGCGACAACCAAAACTGGACTGAGGCCTCCAACTGAGGCCTTAACAGCGCCAAGTAGAGCGGGACAATTACCTTTCATGTCTTGCGTACAAGACACCTCTTAATACACCCCAGAATTAAATTAGCCTTTTTAACAACTGCATCACATTGTTGACTCCTATTCAATTTGTGATCCACTACAACCTCCACATCCTTCTCTGCAGTACAACCATCTAGCCAGTTGTTTTACATTTTGTAGATGTGCATTGTGGTTTTTGGTTTTTTTTTCCTTAGTATAGTATTTTGCACTTCTTTATTGTCTTATTTGTTGATTTCAGACCAATTCTCCAATTTATTAATGTCTTTTTGAATTCTAATCCTGTCCTCCAAAGCATTAGCAACTCCTTTCAGCTTGATGTCATTCATAAATTGTATATTCTATGTAAGCAGGGGTGAAAATGGGCCAGTACAGTGTACTGGTAAGAAGCTGGTACTGTCCCATGCACAGCTGACATTAAAGTGTTGTCACAGCAGTGCTATAACGTTGCTTCCCCTTTTGCCCCCTCCTGTTTGGGGGGGGGAGGGAAGGGGCAGTTGCCCAAAGGCCAGCAATTTAAAAGGGCCCGGGGCTCCCAGCTGCAGCAGCTGGACCCCGGGCCCTTTTAAATTGCTGCCAGAGCCCCAGGCAGAGCAGATGGGCTAGCTGGGGGAGGCTGACCCTCCAGCCCTGCCCCTTCTGCCCAAGGCCCTGCCCCAGGTCCCGCAGCCTGCTCCCCATACTGGTAAGTGTTTAATATTACTTTCACCCCTGTATGTAAGAATACTCTCCACTCCAGCACTGAAGTCCTTAATGAAAATATTGAATAGTATTGGACCCTGGACAGATTCCTGTGGGATTCCCCCAGATAGATCCACTCAGTTTGACACTGAACCATTGATAACTACTCTTCCAGCAAGGACTTTTCAATCAGTTTTGCACCCACCTTTATAGTAATGTTATCTAGACCACATTTCCCCAGTTAGCTTGTGGGAATGCCATGTGGGGATGTGCCAAAAGCCTTTCTAAAATCAAGGTATCATGTCTGCTACTTCCCTACATACGCTAGGCCAGTACACCTGTCAAAGAAGGAAATTAGGCTGGTTTGGTATGGCTTGTTCTTGACCAATCCTCTGTATCGATGCAGACTCCCAGCAAATTTCATGAGACCACTCCTATTTTTTTGTGCCAAGGTAATTAATGAAAATATTAAATTATCACTCCCCTTACAGAGCTGTCAGGAAACGGGATGATCCATTTGGAGGAATACAGCTGATCATCTGTGGGGACTTCTTACAACTGCCACCAGTCAGCAAAGGCAATGAGGAAACCAAGTTCTGCTTCCAGGTGTGAAGCCATCCCTACCCACTACTTCAGACTTTATTCGTGGCTGTCTCATAATGAATGAACAACTTATTCACAGGCAAAGAGCTGGAGGAAATGCATCCACGTGAACATGGAGCTGACAGAAGTCCGGAGACAGACTGAAAAGAGCTTCATCTCACTCCTGCATACAGTCCGCCTGGGCAGGTGAGGAGGAACCTCTTTCCTCCTTCCCACAGATGGCCGAGTGTAGGGGGTGTCACTTGGCTACCCCCCCAACATCCTCTAAAGGTGGTATAGCTGGGTGGATGGCTGTTAAGGCACCTGGACACATCTTTGCCTCACCCACTCCCAAGCACCACCGCTTCTCAACTCCTTCTCCAACTAATGGAAGCAGTAACACTAGTTGCTCCTTGCCCAGTTAAGCAGGCTGCCTGCATTGTGATCGCTCATAGCCTCTGCTCCATGGTGTCCATTTTACCTGCTGTGCTGACTGCTGATGGATCTCATGGTCTTGAGACACATGAACAATATGACAATGCTGGTATAAAATTAACAAATTAAACCTGATGTTCAATTCCTTGGAACCTAACCCTACACCTGGAAGTGTCCTTCCCTGTCTCTGTATAAGGTTGTGTGGGTGATTGAGCTGCTGTAGCAGGTGGCAACCATGGGCATTAGGGAATGGGGAGGAGATGGGGTGGAGGGGGCAAGAATGTGCTTGTCACATGTATCCACCTTGTGAATAAATCATCTGAGGGGTAACAAGTTTTGGTGATATCTCATGAAATCCCCATATGAATGCTTTCAGTGTCACTGAAAGCAAACAATGTTATCAATCTCTTATTGTTACATTTAGTGCAGCTCCTTTGCTAGGAGCAGTAGAGTAGATCTAGCAGTCAGCACAAGTCTGGAACAACACAGTGAATTCAATGTAATGGCCTGTCTACATTTGTGCTCCCACTATGGCTAGTCCCAGAGATGCTCCATTAGAGCAGTGGTGGGAGACCTTAAGAACCTTAATGAAATAAGGCTATGGGGTGTGGGGAAAGCAGGGCCTGTATGCACAAGTTGAAATAACTCACCCTTCCAATAGGGGTAGAGACTTTGTGGTGGTTGCCCAGGATGTACAATAGATATCACTATTCTTGGCATTTCTCACCTGAGCTCTCCTGTTGGAGACTTTAAATCTTTATTCCTTGTTATATTATTATGGTACTTATTTGCCACCCCCAATCTCCACCAGGTGCACAGATGAGGTTACCAAGCAGCTGATGCAAACAGCTACCCACAGGGTCGAGAGAGATGGGATCCTTGCAACTCGTCTCTGCACCCACAGGGATGATGTGGAACTAACAAATGAGAGACGATTGCAACAGTTACCAGGTAAACACATGGGGCGAGAAAGCTGTTAATTTCAGCAGGAGGAGAGGACACTGTAGATAATGAGGAATTAAGAACTGGCATTTTGGAGCTCAAGCTGCTCTAGTCACAACCTCTTCCAGCGGGCATTGTGGATATGAGGGGTTATTGTAGGGTCAGACCTGCCTAGGGTTTCAAAAAAATACATAATTTATATAGGTAATCTATATAATGTAAAATAGGCGTAAACTATGCCTAACAAATGTCCCATTACACATGCACTCACTCCAACCAGCTGTAGACCAGACCTGCCCCTTAGTTCATTTATTTCCCCCATTCCTAGTCTCCCCTCCCATCTAATACCTCATGCAGGCCTGGCTCTTCTCAGGAGGTCTGCTGCTTCACTGCTAGTTAAGTGTTTCATGGCCAGAGAGTCTTCCCCAGCTGTCTCTGGGTGGTCTTGCTGGAAAAACTAGAGGGGGGTGGTGAGGTCTTGCATTCATCCATTGGCAAAGGCATAAAAGGGAGGAGACTGCCATTGTTCTAACAACTGACCTGAAGCCAGACTCATCAGGGAGGTAGGTGCTGGAATGGGGGTCTACAAGCTGGAGACTCCTGGGACATGTAGGTCCATTATAAAAACTGTTTCATCTTGGAGCACAAACTGCAGACTCCAAAGCCTCTGTGTGCTAAACTTCCTTTCATGGTAGCTTTGATTGTGAGAGGGAAACGGAGCAAGAAGAGGTGGCCACACTCTTAAAGCTGCAATTGAAGTCTGACTACAGTGCAGCACAGATATGCCCTGAGAGGCCAGGCACTGAGCAAACTCCTGCTTGACCCCAGGCTCAAGCCCTCCCACCCCCACTTGACTCTACACTGTAATTGCATTAACCCAGGACTCAGACCCAGCATCCCAGGATGCTGCTGGGCTGGAGGGTCCAAGCTCCAGTTAAGTCACACCTGACTTGGGTCCCAGGAATCAGCCAGAAGTATCCCATGGAACTATGGAATAACTTCCTTAGTCGTCTCTATCCCAGTAATCTGCAATCCGCACTATTAAACAGACCTTTTTGTGGGACAGAAAACAGGGCCGAAACATCCACAAGTGCCTCATGGATGGTCTGTTAGTTTCCTGACACAGGAGTGAAAGTGCAAGCAAGAGAAGTTCATCAAAAGGCGCCTTCTCCATGTTGTTGCTCCAGTAGCAGACCAAAAATGACTGCTCAGCAGTCTGGGTTGGTGGACTGTTCAACCTTCCTGTAACATGCAGGGCAGGCAGTAAAGTTTTCCCACAGTACACCACAGTCCTGGGGCTAGAGTGGCCACACTATTTTGTGGGTGGGAGAAGAGAGCACACTAGGGACTCTGGGATGTGGTTACTTTGACTCAGGTCTGCACTCTGCAGTGTGCATGCCAGTGCCCTAGATTCAAGCATTCAATAGAAAAGCCTTAACAAAGGGTTAAAATAGAATGTAGATGCTCCAGCCCAGGGTTCCCTAACACGGGTCAACTGACTTGAGTCCCACTAATCCTGGGCTTACATTCCAGTGTAGACATACCTTCAGATTCACAAACTCTGGAAGGTGTAAATTGGAGCAGGAGGTAGGGGAGGGCCAGCAGGGGCTTTCTGCTGTTGGAAGCTACTGGAAGAGATCCTTTCTGGGGTGTACAAGAGTTGTGTGTGGAGAGCTGGATTTCTGGGCCCGAGTTCAGAATAGAAAGTAAGAACCCTTCTGGCTCAGTCTGGAGAAACCTGCTGTGTGGAGTGAGTGCCAAGTCTTCCCCATATTTAGGGACTTTGTTGTGTGATAATTCTGATGGTAAGTCCATGTTTGTATTGCTTCTTCCTCACCAGGAGAAATGCACTTCTATGAGGCTGTGGATAGTGATCCCATGCTAGTTAAAGCAATTGATGCTCAGTGTCCAGTAAGTCGCTATATTCAGTTGAAACCAGGAGCCCAGGTGAGCATGTGCATATTCTATGGGGAGTAATGGCCAACAGAAGGATTAGAGTCAGTATTTGGGGAAAGATTTTAAAGATAACAGCACAGGGATGTGGACTGGGTGTGAAATGGAAGCACCCCTCAGACCCTAGGCTGTTCTAAAGAAACAGGCTATTACATTAATTTATAAGATGTCCTTTCCCACTTGATGAAAGCCACTTGGTGTAAATTCAAAGTATCAATCTCTGCTTGGAGACTGATTGACCAAGGTGACTGCTTGCTCTGTGTCCAATGGAGAAGAGACATTGGATGCACACTACAGAATCGCACTAAGTACAGAAGGGGTGGGGACTGGAGGAAAAGGCACTTTAAAGCCACTTTTGTGCTGCCTGGATTCTAGGCTGCTCAGCTCTTAGCATAAATTAGAGCTAGGCTTCTTATGGACTATGGCACAGCTCAGAATCCCTGCAGCACCATGTGTTAAGGCTCTGGCCTCCCATCACCAGTACACCCTGTACACCAGGGCTTGGGGGTGAGGGGCACAGTAGGGCTGCTTACAATGGCCCTACACTGTCTGCATTGGAGAATTGTTCCCTGGCCACTTTCAGTCTCTTTAAAGTCCCTGTAAACTGCTGGAGTGTGGGGAGGAATCTTCCCAGAGATCCAAGTGTCACTATTATGTGACTTTGGTTGTAGACAGAACCAATTCAAAATCTTCCCAAAGCAATTTCACAGAGTAAAAGGGTGATGGGATCTGTGCCCTGTGAGGCTCAACAGCTGAGAGCCCTGGGGAGGAAGGAGCCCTGGGATGGCTTCACTGTGAGGTGATTCCACCTACTGTTGCTAGGTCCCACAGTAACATTAACAGTATCAGCCAATTATTCTGACTCCTCTGAGTTAAGAGCAGAACTGGGGCAAGGCAGGTGAATGAATAGGGCTATAAGGCAAGGGCAGCAAACAAATCTAGGCATTTTTCCCCTCCACTATAGGTGATTCTTACTAAGAACCTGGATGTGTCCCGGGGTCTGGTGAATGGGGCAAGAGGGGTTGTGGTTGAATTTGAAGCTGACGGGAAGGGTGAGTATATAATGTTAAGGTTGCCAGTTTTGGCTGGATGTATTCCAGGAGACTTCATCACGTGACATAATCTGTAATTAAAGATTAATCTTTAATTTCTGGAGACACCAGGACAATTCTGGAGGGTTGGCAACCCTATATGATGTGCTTATGACTGTGCCAGTGGCAGCTGTTAGTCCTACTGCAATTCCTGGGGGGGAGAGTAATCATTTTCTGCAACATCAAGTTCTCCCTGCCTGTGAGAACCAAGAATCAGGCCAAGCCCCCAGGTATAGCTGCTTAAAGGTTTTCTGTGTGTGCTTTTCATCATTCTCTGGCTCTGCATGCTTGCTTGCTCTTACCTGGTTTCTGACCATGACCACTCATGCTCTCTCCTTGCAGCAGTACATCTTTCCAATAGCAAGAACAAATGTAGCTTTTTGGCAATGCAGTGTTCCAACCCTCCACCGCACTATTTCATGTTTTCTCTGCTCCATTTCTGGCCTGGTAAATAGTTCTGTTCGTTCTCCTGCTTCTCTGAATGCTTTACAGTGTCATCTCACTCCAGCAAGAACCACTGTGCTAGAGGAGCAGCAGAACCGAGTTGTGCTTTTATAAATAGAGCCCCAAAGCCCATGGAAGAGTTGGTCTGAAATGGGAAGGGATGGGGAAGGGAAAAGGGTAAACTTAGGCTCCTGCTTCCTGGGAACACTGGTACCAGAGGGACATTCCTTATTCTGACCTGCTCTTCTCTCCCAGGACTGCCCCAAGTGAGGTTTCTTTGTGGGGTCACAGAGTTAATCAGGCTGGAGCGCTGGGTCTTCAAAGGTCCATCTGGAATTTATCTGAGTCGTCAACAGTTGCCTCTAAAATTGGCATGGGCCATATCCATCCACAAGAGCCAGGTTAGTACTTTTATAGAGACTGCCACAAAAAGTATTCTCCTTTACCTTCATGTTCTTAGCATGCTTGTGCCACTGGCAGTAGTGGGAGAGGGGAGCGCCAGGGCCCCTGTGTGGGTTGGGGAAGTGGAGGTTTTGGGGGCAGGGTTGCCTAAAGATGCTTGCACTGCTGATGACAGGGAAGAAAAACTGCCTTATCTTCCTCCCTTTGCTTTGGTTAAGGTATGTTGGCTCAAAGGGTACTACCATTCATGGTTCTGGAGCAACAGCCAACAGGCCTGAAAACATTACCCAGTCTCTTGGAGTTAAATCCTCTTCCTTTTTTACTCTGTAGGCATGTATTTAGGCACAGCAGAGTCAATGTTCAACAGTTTGTTACTTTAACTGGAGTTACCAAATGGTTCAGTTTAAGCAGAGCACTGGATTGGTTTAAGTTTAAAAAATTCTGTTTATTAACAAAAGAAAAGATTAAGTGAATTCAAATATGAGAGTTAGAAATGGTTACAAGCAAACAAAAGTGAAAACATACATCTAAAAGGCTAAAACTTAATCTAGCAAATTTTGGTTTAAGGCTCTGTTTGCTCACCAACAGTCTTCCAGCAAGATAGCGACTGACCTTTCCTTGGTCATTATCTCTCCCAGAGGTCCAAAGGTGCTGGTGCCTTTGTCTTATGTGAAATCTACCTTGGAGTTTTCTGTCCCTTTCTTTTATAGTCCAATGAACCTCTGAAGTGGATTCTTCTCATGGTTATCCTTCCAAGTATAGTTTATTCAAGCAGTAGGCGGTGACATGGAGTCCAGTGGTGAAGGAGATAAAATCCAAATTGTTCTGTTCCCTGTCATCTCTTCCCCCTGCTGTCTTGAGGATGCTGTCTATTATATATATGTAAATTGAGGTAAACACACATTCTTTGAGTGATGGTCCCTACTGTATTCCACTGGGATTATGCCCAGAGATGGAGCTTTTGAAAGTAGTACTGTATGGCAGTCCGTGTATGCACCTGCACCACCTTGTGGTTTCAGATGAGGTGATTAAAGGGTGCAGCAGGCCACAAGCATCTCCAGTCCTTTCTCACTAATCCAAGTCGGAGCTCTCCTATCCTCTTTGCAAAGCCTTTAGGAAAAAGCTGTAGTTTTTTTGTTTTTACATTTTTCTAATTTAAATTTGTTCCTTTTTTTTTTTTTTTTTCCTTGGGAAGCTGCTTCAGTTGTTTTCTGCGCCCCCCCCCCCCCCCCCCACCCCACACACACACACACACACACACACACACAAGCCAGATCTGTGTACTGGATTATGCTGAAGATGCCAGGGTTCAAAATCAGTGCTTCCTGTCCCCACTTGT
This sequence comes from Chelonia mydas, assembly GCF_015237465.2. Classification (NCBI taxonomy): domain Eukaryota; kingdom Metazoa; phylum Chordata; order Testudines; family Cheloniidae; genus Chelonia; species Chelonia mydas. Next base: position 106,490,202 of record NC_057854.1, read on the forward strand.
TTTCAATCTGTGATGAGCACCAGTACAGTGCTTCTTGTACTGCCTATGGGAATCCCACATCACATCCAGGTGCAGTATCTGCCTCACTTTCCCTGCCCATACTTGAGATAACTGGGCTCTCTGCCTCAAGAAGCACCTCCATAGAGGCTGCCACAGGACCTGTTAGATCCTGGCCAGGGAAACATCCCCACTCCCACATCAGCCTCAGCAGGCAAAGAGTGCTCAACCCTAATGCAGAGCCTCCTTTCAGAGGAATGGATACTATTGACCTGTGGGAGACTTGGAAGCACTCTGCATCCCCACAAACTCTTTGCATTAGAAGGGCTGTGATTGCCACAAACCCCAATCCAGTCATCTGTTCACAGGGTCTCTTACCGCACTATGTTCCTGCCACCTCCTGTTCCAGCAGCACTACCATTTGTAGAGGTCTCTGATTCAGATGATATGGATATCCAACACAATCTACTGTTCCCATTCCAGGAGCATGACTATTGCAAGGTTCTGACAGCACTGTGGCAGTTCCTTACCTGTAGAGCTGATATGTAGCTCTAAGGTCATAGGCTAGACAACAGCAGGGTCAAGTGGGTTGTGCATACTGGAACTCATGGCCCTAGTATTTACCCTCTGAATGGTCACACTCAGTTTGGGAAGATTCTACTGCATCGCCACCACAACCCTTGTCAGGTAAATGCTCCAAAATAGCACTGGATGATGCACCAATCAACTGGTCCAGAGAGGTATTCCTCATCTTCTCCAGATGTGGCTCTCATATCAACTCCTTTCTTTCTGCCAGTTCCAGGAACTGCTGCAGAGAATAGCCAATGCACTTGAGATTACATTAGGCTAGTCAACATGAGTTGACTTCTTTCACACATTGGTACCACCAAGGGTGGCCCTACCAATCAACGATGCCATTCTCCGGTCAGTGTACACTGTATGGCACATCTTGGCCACATGCGCACCTACTACAAAAGGGGCTGAAAGGAAGCCCCATGTCCTAACCAAGGGGTTGGAGTTTCTCTTCTCTCAGCCTCCACCCAACTCACTGGTCATCCAGGTGGCATCAGGGCAATCCAACAAACTAAATCTGTAAGATCGCAACCAATTCCAGGTGCTTTTGCAGGAAGGCAACTTCTTGCCAGGTCCATGCTACAGGCTGCATTGGACTCAGCAGTCATGGCATCATGGGTGTTGGTGCCAGAGATGGTCATGAGGAGGGAATCCAGGTTACACTCCTCAGGCTTTCCTGAGGGAGGTGTAGAACACGCTAGAAGACCTTCCATTTGACAAATCACACCTCTTCAACCAGAAGATGGATGATTAACTACACTCCCTTAAGGGGTCTAGAGCCACATGAAGAACTTTGGGCATTTACACATGCTCACCTAAGAGGGCAGTAAAACTCTCACCCTAATCACAATTCTACAGAGCCCCACAACTGTACCACCAGTGTACCTACAAGCCTCCTCAAAAACACCCTAAGATCCACAGAACCCATCCACCTACATCAACAGCCCAGTCATCCACACAACACACCCAATTGTCCTGTAAATGGTATTTGACTGTCATGAAAGCTGTCCACCACTCCGTGCATCAATGTCCCTACTGACTACCCCATTTGGGGGCCATCTCAAACTCTTTCTGCTGGGATGGAAAGCCGTAACAATGGACAAGTAAGTCCTAGATGTTATCCAGAATGGCTGTCAGAGTTTACAGCAATGCCCCCATCACACCCTCCACCAAGATCCACATGCATGGAGCACTTCTGCTGTGATATTCTCCAACTAGAGATGGAATCCCTCTTGCAGACGGCAGCTGTTTCTATTCAAACTACTTCCTAGTACCCAAAAAGGATGGAGACCAGTCTTGGATCTTTGACATCTCAACTGTTAAGATTTCACATGGTGATGCTTAAAACAATCACTACCTCCCTAGAAAAAGGCAAGTGGTTTATGGCTCTTGATATGCAAGGTGCCTACTTCCATATTGATATGCACCTGACTCACAGAAGGTTCCTGAGGTTCAAGGTGTGACTGACATTTTCAATACAGAGGTCTCCTGTTCTGACTTACTGCTGCCCTGCACTTATTCACAAAAGCTTTCCCCGTGGTGGCAGATCATCACCAATGTCAGTCCTCATTTTCCCCTATCTAGATGACTGGCTGATAGCAGCATGGCCCAACGGGGTTTGGGAATCAACATCCCAGCTGCTTCTACTCTCTTCCCTAGGAGTCTGTGTCAGCTCCGAAAAATTGACTTTACTCCCTACACACTTCCTGGAGTTCATAGAAGCTTGCACAGACCAGAGCTTATCTGCCACAGGATAGATTCTAGACAATGAGAGAACTTATCAATTGCAACCCTTCAGTTTCAGCCAAGACATGCCTTTCCCTCTTCGGGTATATGGTGTCCTACACATGTCACTCCCTTTGCTCAACTGAACCTGCATTGTCTACAACTGACTACAAAGAATCTACACACCTTTGCATACCCTGCTCAGCATCCTGCCAAAAGTGATCTCTTCATTACAATGGCGGATAGACCACTATGAGTCTGCTTGGGGATGACCTTCCTCCCATCCTCACCCACTGTGACTATCCTAACAGACACATCTCTTTTGGTCTGGGGGGATCAGATGATAGAAGGCACTTGGACTCCATGGGAGACCAGGATGCACATAAACATATTGGAACTCCAGGCAGTGCACGGAGCTTGGCACCCTTGCCGCCACACCCCACCCCACCCCCCATTCCTGTCAAGCATTCATGGCTGGCACATCCTCATTGTGTTAGACAACACCACCACAGGCTCCTACATAAACAAGAGGGCACGAGATCCCAAGCTGAACAGCACCCTACCTACCAGGCACCCAGAACGTGATTTCCAATGCTCTCAGCAGAAACTTTGCAATTGACCACTAATGGGAGTTGCATGACACATAATTGCAGATATTTTCAAGGGATCCCAGTAAGGGATCTTTTTGCATCCAATACCATATGCACTCAGTATTGCTCAAGGGGAGGAATTGGAGCTCACTTGCAGGGCAACGCACTGGTTATAGAACAGTCAGATCGTACAAACTATGCCTTCCACCCCCTTACCTCTCCTACCACAAGTGATCCACAAAATCAGGTGAGAGCAACAGCCATTCTGATCTCCCCCTTCTTCCTCAAGTGCTTGCTCATGTGTCGCTTGCACTATTGCTGAAAATTTTTCCACTAGTGGTATCCATTGGGTCAGCGCTGGTGCCCCCTGGAGTGGTGCCTTCATGGTGCTATAGATAGACACCTGCTGACCCGCCAACCCCCTCAGTTCCTTGTTTCCGTCTGACTCACTGGAACGCAGTTCATCTGACTTAGCAAGTGATACACCTTTGTGGTTTCATCCTGTAAAGAATAAACAGATGACCAGGGAAGAGTATAAAAATGTTGCTCGGGCATGTAGGAATGAAATCAGGAGAGCCAAATCACACCTGGAGCTGCAGCTAGCAAGAGATGTTAAGAGTAACAAGAAGGGTTTCTTCAGGTATGTTGGCAACAAGAAGAAAGCCAAGGAAAGCGTGGGCCCCTCCCTGAATGAGGGAGGCAACCTAGTGACAGAGGATGTGGGAAAAAGCTAATGTACTCAATGCTTTTTTTGCCTCTGTCTTCACGAACAAGGTCAGCTCCCAGACTGCTGCGCTGGGCAACACAGCATGGGGAGCAGGTGGCCAGCCCTCTGTGGAGAAAGAAGTGGTTAGGGACTATTTAGAAAAGCTGGACATGCACAAGTCCATGGGGCCGGATGCATTGCATCTGAGTGCTAAAGGAGTTGGCAGCTGTGATTGCAGAGCCATTGGCCATTATCTTTGAAAACTCATGGCGATTGGGGGAAGTCCCGGACGACTGGAAAAAGGCTAATGTAGTGCCCATCTTTAAAAAAGGGAAGAAGGAGGATCCTGGGAGCTACAGGCCAGTCAGCCTCACCTCAGTCCCCAGAAAAAATCATGGAGCAGGTCTTCAAGGAATCAGTCCTGAAGCACTTATAGGAGAGGAAAGTGATCAGGAACAGTCAGCATGGATTCACCAAGGGAAGGTCATGCCTGACTAATCTAATCGCCTTCTATGATGAGATTACTTGTTCTGTGGATGAAGAGAAAGCAGTGGATGTATTGTTTCTTGACTTTAGCAAAGCTTTTGACACGGTCTTTCACAGTATTCTTGTCAGCAAGTTAAAGTAGTATGGGCTGGATGAATGCACTATAAGGTGGGTAGAAAGTTGGCTAGATTGTCGGGCTCAACGGGTAGTGATCAATGGCTCCATGTCTAGATGGCAGCCGGTATCAAGTGGAGTGCCCCGAAGGTCGGTCCTGGGGCCGGTTTTGTTCAATATCTTCATAAATGATCTGGAGGATGGTGTGGATTGCACTCTCTGCAAATTTGCAGATGATACTAAACTAGGAGGAGTGGTAGATACGGTGGCAGGTAGGGATAGGATACAGAGGGACCTAGACAAATTGGAGGATTGGGCCAAAAGAAATCTGAGGTTCAACAAGGATAAGTGCAGGGTCCTGCACTTAGGACGGAAGAATCCAATGCACCGCTATAGACTAGGGACCAAATGGCTAGGCAGCAGTTCTGCGGAAAAGGACCTAGGGGTGACAGTGGACGAGAAGCTGGATATGAGTCAGCAGTGTGCCCTTGTTGCCAAGAAGGCCAATGGCATTTTGGGCTGTATAAGTAGGGGCATAGCCAGCAGATCGAGGGACGTGATTGTTCCCCTCTATTCAACACTGGTGAGGCCTCATCTGGAGTACTGTGTCCAGTTTTGGGCCCCACACTACAAGAAGGATGCGGATAAATTGGAGAGAGTCCAGCGAAGGGCAACAAAAATGATTAGGGGTCTGGAACACATGACTTATGAGGAGAGGCTGAGGGAACTGGGATTGTTTAGTCTGCAGAAGAGAAAAATGAGGGGGGATTTGATAGCTGCTTTCAACTACCTGAGAGGCAATTCCAAAGAGGATGGTTCTAGACTCTTCTCAGTGGTAGAAGAGGACAGGACAAGGAGTAATGGTCTCAAGTTGCAGTGGGGGAGGTTTAGGCTGGATATTAAGGAAAACTCCTCCACTAGGAGGGTGGTGAAACACTGGAATGCGTTACCTAGGGAGGTGGTAGAATCTCCTTCTTTAGAAGTTTTTAAGGTCAGGCTTGACAAAGCCCTGGCTGGGATGATTTAATTGGGGATTGGTCCTGCTTTGAGCAGGGGGTTGGACTAGGGGACCTCCTGAGGTCCCTTCCAACCCTGATAGTCTATGATAGCTTTAAATGTTTGTAAGCTCCTACCCTGCCAAGAGAGCCTGCCCGGGGTGCCAGAGTATGCCTGGATCCTGGGGATTTAAGCAGTGTGCTACAAGCCCATGCCAGTTAGTGACCAGCACAATAGCTGCTGGAAGTTCCTGGGGAAAGGTCATGTTCAGGAACAGTGTTGGATTTGTAAAAACTTTAAACCCAGAACCAGGAAGGAGAGAGATAATAGATTCAAATCCCTTCTCATGGGGGCAGCACTTTGCCCCTCGTCAGAGCATCAACCCAATCCGGCACCAAGTACCTCCTTGGTTAGGAGTGTTCTGGCCTCCTTTAGAGGGGCTCAGCATGGCCCAAGAGCCCTAGCACCAACTACCACCTGGTACCAACATACTTCTCCAGCTAAGAAGTCAGCACTATCCACACAGCACTGCTCTCCCTCACCGGTGCCACAGAAGATGGAAAAAGTCAGACATGGGGTGCTCCCCACTGAGGAAGATGCCTGAGAGAGTGAGAGTGGCCCAGCACAGGTCTCAAACAGACATTGAACTGTTGACACCATTGGCTTCAGTACCAGAAGGAGGTCCATTGTGTCTGGTGCCCATGGATTCCCCATCTAAAGTGAGTAATAGAAGGGATACAGCCCTGGCTGCACCACTGACACCCTGGGGCATATGAGGCAGCGAGGAGCCTCCTGGCCCTTCCAGCACTGCCATGTTCCCCGAATCGTGGCCAATAAGAGACAGGTCCGGCATCGCAGGACTCCATTCCACGAAGGCAGGTACCGGCCTAGGGCAGGCTAGCAAGGATGGCGAGACACCATCCACCATAACGTTCATGTTTGCAGGGCTCGTTCCCCACGGTGTCACTCATCACAGCAGCACTCACACATCAGCCCTCACCATCCTGGCACCCCGCACCATCACAGCACCACTACCCAGCACCACCATGGTCTCCCAGGAGTAGGTCATTGGGCTCCAAATCGCAGGTAGACTTGTACATCTCACAAAGAAGCCAACATCAGGCAGACCCTAGGTGCCTGGTAGCCATGACTAAAGGGCTCATCCCATCAGCCTGGCCTCTTAGCCAGTGGCAGATGTCACTCCAGTGGCCAGTCTGGACCCTTTGGGTAGCTCAACTGTTCCAGGGCTCCCACTCGGGGCGATCTTGCTCAGCACCATCAGAGGCGAGAGCGCCTCCACCTCCCCCCCACCCCCACCCCCTTGGAGAGGGGCTCCATTCCAGGGGCAGAAGTCAGCAATGCCCAGGATACCCCAGCAGGACACCGGCCAGCAATGGAGGACATACAAACCTGGTGCCAGTCCAAGCCTCCTTGTCCTTTTCCCCTGATGAGGCAGTGGTGGGTATGGCTATAGCATCTATACAAGACAACTACAAGGCTCACCAGGAGCTCTTGTCAGGTGGCACAGAACCTGGGCATTAAAGTGGAGATCAGTCAGCCCCAGCCTTGGTGGACATGTTGGCACCCTCAGCGCTGGCAAGGGTTGGCCCTATCATTGAACAAAGCCATCTTGCATCCCATGAGGGCTCTGTGGCAAACCCCCACATCCCTCCAGCCCATTGCAAAGCAGGTGTAGAGGAAGTATTTTTTGCCCCCAAAGGGGTATGAGTATTTGTACACCCAGCCCCCACCAAGATACCTGGTTGCGGCCGCTGCTAATGAGCAGGAAAGATAAGGGCAGCAAGGACCCTCCACCTAAGGCAAAGGAAGCCAGGAAACTGGACCTGTTGGGGAGGAAAGTATACTCAATGCAGGGGCCTCCAGTTGAGAATCTGCAACCACCAGGCACTGCTAAGCCACGATGCCTGTTGTTCCTGGTCCACTAGGCTAAAATTCAAGGAACTCTTGCCATCACTCAAAGAAGAAAACAAGGTTACTTACCTGTAACTGGAGGCGCTTTGAGATGCATGGTCCCTATCTGTATTACACTGCCCGCCCTACGTCCCCTCTGCTGTGGATCCCATAGGTCTGCATTGGAGAAGGAACTGGAGATGCTGGCAGCCTGCCACACCCTTTAGTGCCTTGGACAAAACCACAAGGCAGTGCAGGGTGCATGTGCAGACCACCAAACAGTACTACTTTCAAAAGCTCCAGCTCCAGGTGCATGTATAAAACCCACAGTGGAATACAGATAGGGACCACACATACAGTTGATGGTGAGTAACCTCATTTTCCTTTATTTAGGATAGACTTGTTTAACAACTTTTGCCTAGGCACTGTTGTCTTGTTTTGAACATGTGCTAACAACATCATATCGAGACAATTCATAACTTCAGACAATATTGCTGCATACATTTCACCATGATATTATTGACTAGCAAATTATTAGTTTTCAAATGATACCTCACAAAGCCTATTTTGTTCAAAGATTATTACAATAGTCAGTGTGTAGGGTCACACCATTCTTGTGCCAGCATTAACCCTTAACTTCTCCCGCTCTCTACTGTTTATCCCTCAGATGTACTTAGAGAGAGAGCAATGATCTCTCCCCTCAGCCTTCATTTTGTTAGACTAAACATGCCAAGTCTCTTCTCAAAGGTAGGTTCTCTATTCCTCTGATCATCCTAGTAGCCCTTCTCTGCACCTGTTCCAGTTTTGAATTAATCTTTCTTAACCATGGGAGATCAGAATTCTCAGAAGTGTCTCTAAAAGGAAGTTAGAGGGACTAAGGACAATCCTGCTCCATTTTGTCTAAATGTCCCCAGGAAGTCCTTTTTCAACCCCATTGATCTACTTCCTGCCAAGTTCATAGAGAAGTTCCCTTTGCATTGGGAAGGGGTAGATATTAATAGGAGCAGTGTTTTCCTGACACTCATACCTTCATCACTATATTGTGGATGGGACAATTGGGTCCCATATGAAGATGTGTGGGATGGCTTTTGTGTTGCAAGCTCACTTGCTTTTACCTGTGTCTTCCATGCACTAGGGTATGTCATTAGACTGTGTGGAGATCTCCCTGTCTCGAGTCTTTGAAAGTGGTCAGGCTTATGTAGCCCTTTCCCGAGCCCGTAGCCTTGAGGGCCTCCGGGTTCTGGATTTTGATCCCAGCGTTGTGAGAGCCAATCCATACGTGCTACAGTTCTACAAACAGTTACAGAAAGAACAACTTCTATCTCAGGTAAATTCAGCAATTGATCTCCATTAGCCTGTCGCAAGCAGAGACAGGCACTGAAACTTGGAATCCCCCCACAAAAAGCAGTCCCCCCACAAAAAGCAAAGGAGCAGCGGGTAGTGATGGGAGGGACAGGATTGGGGAAAGTTAGGGAAGAGTAGACGGGGAAGCATGTGATAAAAGAAGGATGTTTTGTCTGAGTCCTATTCAGATTACAGCCCACTAACTGATCCTCTGCACAGAATGGAAGTGAGTTCCCTAGGCGCAATCCTTCCCCTTCCATAGAAGGGCTAAATGAGAAATGATTCACTAGAAATCTCTTGGTTTTTTCCCCCTAGGCTTCTCTACACAGATACATTGAAGCAGAAGAGAAGGAGAATTGGAAATCTAGCTGAGGATCCACTGGGCTACATCTGTGAGGCACAAGCACAGGCTGATCTGGTTTCAGCAGCGCAGCTGTTGGGTACATCTTATACCACTGGTGAAATTTTGCTTTGTGTTCCTGCTTCATTGGCTCAAAGGCCACACCTGCCCACTGTGACAACACTAGCTGTTCAGGCACTTAACTTTTGGGGGAAAATTCTTCCTCTGTTTTAGGGTGGAGGATAGCATCAGACCCCATCCTCTCTTCCTGACGTATGCATACTTGTGTAATGTTTGACTTGTCCTTGGCAAGCTGGAGGAGAAATGAGATGTAGCTCTCCCCCCTTCCTCTGCTGAACTGGAGCCTGCTAGCTGTGGCTGTCAAAAATTGTTCTGCGGGTTGAAATGAGCTATTTTCCTCTCCAGATATATAACCTTTAACAACAGTGATAGCAGAAGCACTGGTGAACATTCAGTACTTGAATCTTAAAATCAGAATCATCAGAGGAGCATGGATATTGCATTAGGAATAAATAACATCAAAATAAGAGCCTACAAATTTATATTAACCCAAACACTACTATAGTTTTTAATCAGAAAGGATACTGAAGAGCAATTGGAATGCTGGTGCTGCAAGTATGCTATTTCCAGCTGGTGAAGTGCTAACAATCGGGCTGTCACTCTGCAGGTGCACCCTGCCTTTAGAACCATTTTATGCTATCCATGTGTCACCTGTTTATATAGAGAGGGTTCAGTAGTTTTACTGCTGGGTGAAGTTATGTGAAGTCATAACTGTACTCTTAATTTTGATGGTACTTTATGGCAATAAAAGGATGTATCCACTGCAATCTGTCATACCAAGTTCTAGAAGTACGGGTAGAGGGGATTATGGGTATGTCATCAATTCACAGGCTCTGGGTCTCTGATCTGATATGGTGGCTTAAAATGCTTCAAACAGTTTCCTAGGAGTATTTCTTTAGTTTACTGGACCTGAAGGATCCACCATTTTCTGTAAAGGCAGGCCTGGGGCCTCAG